>NC_045621.1:27015000-27711250 GCF_009829155.1 Mustela erminea
ATAGTTGTGTTATAGTAGAAGCATGTACAGCCAATTTTTCTTTTTGCTTGTCAAGCACATTTTAAAACTTTGGCTGCCAATGGTGGGCCTTCCATGGAGCTCAGAATTCTAAGTCTCTGCCCCAGGCTTCTGGGCTTGCATTCCAATGTGATGTTAATACCCGAAGAATCAGCCAACCACCAAACGTGGGCAGTTGAAAGAACTAAGCTTCAGTGGACACATACTTAGTGTTGCCAAACACATTTTCTTCTCAATTCTTTTTTTTTTTCCAATACAGTTTAGTATTACTCAGGAATCAGCTTAAATCTCCTAATATCAGGTTTCCAGTCATCCCAGAGGAGAGTCACAAGCCTCTAGCCCCCGAGATCCCAAAGTGCCTAGAGTACGAAGATCCAAAAGTGTCTGAGTTCTTTAGAAAGCTGGCTCAGAATAGATGCCCAGGTACCTCTTAGGCTTGTGGATAACAAGAAGGGAAAGGGATGGTAAGGAAACCAGAACTTTTACATCTATCTGCTTACTTGACTACAGGAATGCATTCATCTTGGTTTCTTATTTAACTTTTTTTCCATTATGGCTATGATGGAATAAAAACTATTTAGCCACTAAAATAGAATTTGAATGCAGTTCAAATTCTTAATCTCACATTTTTTTAATTCATCGGGCAGCCTCTTCATCATTCTCTGCCCTGTTTTTTCCTATTCCTTTTTTCTCCTCCTTTCCTCTCTCTCCCCCTATATTTCTAAGAATGCTTCTTGTTTCCTCTCCCTGCCCTTTCTCCTCAATAAGTAAATAATCCAGAATGCTCACGCTTACCAAAGTTGCCATTGCTCATCTATTAGCTACTAGAGGTGCCCCTGGATGGTGTAAATATTAGGTAGAAAAAATCTAGATGGCATTAATTTCCTTGAATGGAACATTTTCATGCAGGCACAATATGGCCATATTGCCTGTTTAGTTCAACTACCCTAGATTGTACCTTGTCTTTGGAGAATGTGGTGGTATGGTCCCTGGCATCATCTTTTTCTTCTTTTCATTTCTTGGACTGGAGACCCATGCTTGCTCTAGTTGGGTTAAAATTTGCACTTTGTAACATAGGTACCTCCCACTGTCTGATAAATAGAAAGAGGGCTAGATTCTTGCCCAAGAGTAATGGGAATTGGAATTTAATGTGAGAACATGCATCCTCAGAAACAGTGGGTGAGACTAGAATTCCTGAAAGCACTATTCTTGGAAGACTTATGTATGCCTTCTTTACACCATCATGTCCTCTCTCAATCTACTGGCTTGGAGCTGATATCAAGCTTGGGTGAGGAGTTTCCTTAAAACTTTGTCAGATACCCAATGAGTCAGTCACTCTTTGAACAGACAATGAACAGATAATCTGACAATGAACAGATAATCTGGGTGACCAACCTGATCCAACCTGACCCAAAAGAACCTGATCAGATGTCTGATGTTTTGAAAGAAACTTGACAAGTGTCAGGAATTTTAGATATGTCCTCTTTATTTTTCTCAGTCTTCCTTTTCTGCCAATAATGATTACTAAGTTGAGTTTTGGAGGCAGTCTTTATCTGGCCCAATACCCTATGCCCAATAACAGCCTGGGTTATTATCAGAGCTATTACTGTCCTTAAACTATAAAACCCCAATGATTCTTTCCACAATGTCTTCTACTTCTTTTTAAGCCTCAGCACTTAGAGGAATTCACTTGGAAGGCACTCTTCACTTACATCCACTCTGAAATTCAGTGACTTTAAAATAACAAAGGAAGACTGAAGTGAGCATAGGGGTCTCTGAATCTCTATGGTAAGAAGCTCATTTGCAGCTCCCGAAAGCCTTATTCATCTTAGGCGTGGATGGAATCTCCTATGAAGCCATGCCATATCTAGGACTTGAATTTTGTGGTCTGTATTTCAGTAGAACACTGCAGGAAATGCCTGCCTCCTTTATCCCCTGCTGTGTGTGCCTCTTCTAATCAAATTGTTGGCAGGGTCGGTAACTCCTTTCTAAGCAACTTGGATTCACAACAGAATGATTCCCCTTCAATGCCAATCTAAACAAATGCCATCAACTTCATCCCAGAAAGTATTAAAAACAGAAGAGCAGAAGAGTCCCTTTGTGACTCTGATTGGCTCTGTGACTTCCTTGGGGCAATTGTTGGTCTCAGGCTTGTGTCTCCTAATCATGCAAAATGTGGGTGGGCCATGTCCCACCCCAACTGTGGTTGTGAGCTCAGATGATTCACTCAACTTTCATCATAGAGCAATAATCAAATGCAGTTGTATGGTTCACAAAAGGCTCCCAGAGTTGTCATTGCATCTGATCCTCATAACAATCCTGTGAGCTCAGAGAGGCTAAGAGACTTATCTGATACTGTAACCAAGAATTGAAAACTTGGTATCTGATGCCAATTTCTGTACCGCATGCTCTTCCCGTTGATGCTAGAGTGAATACCACGTAACTAGGCAAGGACATCTTTTGAACAAAGCCATCTATTAAAAATTTGGATAGGCCTTTTGGGTGTTTTGCTGATTTGGGTTATCATGCACTGTGCCCCACCCTCCTTTTTTTGCGGGTAACAAAAGCTGAGAGCACCGTCTGTCTTTGTAAGCGTCTTTGTGTGATATGTGGAGGGGCGGGAAGAACAAGGACCCAGAGCTGAGGTGATTTGTTGATTTTCTTACTGTTCTTGCTGCTCTACCTTGAGCAAAAATTAGGTTTATGAATATCCCATTTATGGTTAAAAATAATAGCTAACATTTATTAAGTGCCTACTATGTGCCAGGAGCTGTGCTAATGTCTGATATTATCCCCATGTAACAAGGCTTGGATACTGAAAGGTATTTGCACTCCCCTCTGCCCAGAACATCCTCCACTCCCCACATCCTTGTGGATCTCTCTCTTTTGTTTCTTTTCCATGTCTGTTTGAATTCACATGTTCATGCAGTTCTTTCCCGACCACTCTGTAAATAGCCTACATCTTTCTGCTATCACTTCTTCCCTCTTGCCTACCTTTATTTCCCTTTATAGAACCCACCATTGTTATACTCTCTCTCTTTTTTATTTTTATTTTTTTGGTTAATCTGTATTTATCCTTCTCCCCCATCAGAATATGAACTCCTTGAGAGCAAGGGTGTCCTCTCCTCTCCCTACCCCATATTGGATTCCCAGCACCTAGAACAGTGCCTGGCACATTACTATATTCAACAAGTATTCTCTGAGCAAATGATCTCATTTTATAAGTGAGGAATCTGAGGTTCTAAGGGATTAGTAAATCCCTTTGCCTCAGGCGACAAAACAAGCAGGAAGTGGAAGAGATCCATGAACCGAGGCAGCCTGACTCAGGAGCCCCAGCCTCAGCTCCTGCTAAACTGTTGTCTCTTAGCCTCATTAAGCGAATCATATAATGCTTGTCCGTATGGTCTGTGTTCATCCTCTCTAGTTGGGGCCTCCCAGACCAGGGTGAAAAGACTCAGCCTGCTCAGCCATTCTCCTAATAGTGCCCATGCCCCCTCCCCACCCCACCTCTCAGTCTGAAATCTCCTCTTGTCCAGCTCATGCACATCTATCCCTTCCCATTCCACTGTTTATGAATGTGGGTCTCTGTTGATACATATCACAACCCCCTTAGTCATTGTTTAGCCTTTATGCTTTGCTGGGGCAATTTTCCAGTCCTCTGTTTATAGTATATTTGGGCTTCTCTCCTCCTTCTCCATTTTTAAGGGGGAGAAGAAGACATGTGCAATAATAAAAGTGATAACACAGTTATAATGAAGATGGAATCATTTTGCCAGAAGGAGGATTTAGTTGTGATTTGTTGAATTCCACTCGGAGTAGATTATTTAAGAACAAATTCATAGCTCTTCTATGAGACATTCAAATGGAGCCATTTTCTGATACTTTTGTTTCTAGAGGCTTTGTTCCAGCCTTGGGGCTGAGGTTGGGTATGGGGTGGGCCCATGTCCAGGAAGAACTGATTGCTGAGAAAGCTCAAAAAGAACCTTCAGAGGACATCCAGAAAGATCCCCTAATATATCTTCTTTGACCCCAGAACCTCCACATGACTGCTTTTGGTAGAGAATGATACTAAGAACCATCTACCGCCATGTGAGAGCACACTTCTAGCCCAGGTTCCATTGAAAAGCTCCCTGATGTGAGTGTGGAGTCATTTCCTATGCTCTGCCTGGGACTCATTGCACTCCATACTCCTAGAATTGGACACAAAAACCAGACAGGGTGGTAGCCCTAATGATTAGAGGAAAAGGTGCCCAGAATCAGAACTTAGAAGAGCTGAATTTGGCTGTGAACTTGAGCTTTACTTACATGGCACCTTTCCTCACAGTCCCAGTTTCCAGCGCCTCTGGAATTTGCATCCTGTTTGTTCAGTGGTTGGGTGAGGATGTTGGTAGTGGGGGCACCGTGGAGGGAAGAATGGAAAGATCAATTATGAGTCTTGGGCTTGTTCTTCAACAGCATCTTTCATGTTTCTCTGCTCTGCTGGGAGCCTCAGGGAGCTAGCCATTTTTAGGTTGTGTTTTCCAGCCTCCTGGACCAGCTGGATTCTAGCTGGATTTTGCCAATGGGAGGTACTGGATGCAGATGGGAGGGAGAGAGGAAGACAGAGACAGTATTTTTTCTCCTTCACCTTCCTATTCTTAGGTGGTTTTTCCAATAGAAGCTACTTGTCTTTCTTGACTCCAAATCCTACCAGACAAATGGACTTTGGTTCCAGCTTCTGTCTGGTGGCCCCAGACCATGGATTCTGATAACTCCATTTCCCCCTCTGTCCCTGCAGCCTAGGGGTAGTGGTTGTATCCTGTTGTTGCTACCTTCAAATTGACCTGTTGTGTCTTGTCTGACTTCTCTGCTCTTCCATCACCTGGGTAACTAATTCCCTATACTCAATTCTTGGTTTTAGATACTCAAGTATGGTTTTCATTATTTTTATTTGGATATTGACTGACATAGAAAAATTTGCCTTTAGAAATAAAACAGATTGTCTTTCATTAGGCAAAAACAACTCATTAGGATAAAGCAACATGGTTGAGTACAGGTGTTTTTGTTTTCTCACACCAAAGTTGGATGAGACAAAGTACCACAAGGTCTTTAAAAAGTAAAGGACTTTTAAGAGTAAATACTTTTTAAAAAAAATTTATTTTATTTTTTCAGTGTTCTAAGAGTCATTGTTTATGCACCACACCCAGTGCTCCATGCAATACATGCCCTTCTTAATACCCACCACGAGGCCTACCCAAATCCCCACCACCTCCCTTCCAAAATCCTCAGTTTGTTTCTCAGAGTCCACAGTCTCTCATGTTTCACCTCTGCCTCTGACTTCCTCCAACTCACTTCTCCTCCTTCTTCCAATGTCCTCCATGTTATTCTTTATGCTCCACAAGTAAGTGAAACCATATGATAATCAGCTTTCTCTGCTTGACTTATTTCACTCAGCATAATCTCCTCCAGTCCTGTCCATGTTGATACAAAAGTTGGGTATTCATCCTTTCTGATGGGGGCATAATTCTCCACTCTATATATGGGCCATATATTCTTTATCCATTCATCTCTTAAGGGGCATCTTGGCTCTTTCCACAGTTTGGTGACTGTGGCCATTGGTGCTATGAACATTGGGGTACAGATGGCCCTTCTTCTCACTACATCTGTATCTTTGGGGTAAATACCCTGTAGTGCAATTGCAACATCATAGGGTAGCTCTATTTTTAACTTCTTAAGGAATCTCCACATTGTTTTCCAAAGTGGCTGCACCAACTTGCATTCCCACCAACAGTGTAAGAGGGTTCCCCTTTCTCTACATCCTCTCCAACACTTGCTGTTTACTGTCTTGTTGATTTTGGCCATTCTAACTGGTATAAGGTGGTATCCCAATGTGGTTTTGACTTTAATCTCCCTTATGGCTAATGATGATGAACATTTTTTCATGTGTCTGTTAGCCAGTTGTATGTCTTCTTTGGAGAAGTGTCTCTTCATGTCTTCTGCCTATTTTTTGATGTGATTATCTGTTTTGTGTGTGTTGAGTTTGAGGAGTTCTTTATAGATCTTGGATATCAGTCTTTTGCCTGTAGTGTCATTTGTGCATATCTTCTCCCATTCTGTGGGTTGTCTCTTTGTTTTGTTGACTGTTTCCTTTGCTGTGCAGAAGCTTTTTATCTTGATGAAGTACTAAAAGTTCATTTTCACTTTTGTTTCCTTTGCCTTTGGAGATCTGTCTTGAAAGAAGTTGAGAAGAAAAAAAGAAAAAGGGGATGACCAGGTCTCTTGTTTTCTCCTAGTTCTCTTTAAACTACTATTTTTCTTTCTGTGATTTGAATATATTTCAAACATTCTCTTCTATCTCCAGTCCTTGGCTTGTAAGGAGAGAAAGAAAGTGGGAGAAGGAGACAGAGAGAGAGAGAGAGAGCTCACGAGAGAGAGATATCAGTCCAGCAGGCAGCAAACCTAATGTGCAAACATTTTTCATGAACACTAAATGCTTGGGTGAGCTGGGATTATTTGGCTGAGACAACATGAAACCTCTTCTACTTATTTGGGCTTTGGAATAGACTTCGCTGGAAGTTGAAATTCAGGAGAAAGAAAGAAAAGTGCAGGGCATGGGAGAAGAGAAAGAGAAGAGTGGGAGAGGAGGCACATTCTTCCTTGGTAACAAGAAGCAATTTTTTTGTCAGGAAAGTGGTTCATTTTCTAAGACCAGACCCCTTATTTATGCTTAGGTGTGAAGCTGGCTTCGGAAGTGAGTTTAGCTTGCCTATGTGCTTTTACAAATGTGCTGGCTGCTCAGCAAATTTAGCACGGAAAGGTTTTAGGTAAGCAGAAGAGAAAATATATTTTTTAAGAAGTTGATTTAGCAGCAGGTTAGAGTATAGAATCAAGAAAAAAAGGAGATTCTGTGTTCTGAGATTTAAAAAATGTGTGTGTGTGTGTGTGTGTGTGAGAGAGAGAGAGAGAGAGAGAGAGAGAGACATTAATTTAGACCAGCTGGGGTGATCTCACAGGGACCCCATGGGCCAGAGCTCCTGTTCCTCCATAGAGAGCACATCTCCCCTGGAAATGTGTACTCAGGTGCAGTTGTAGTTGAGTTCATGGCTGTGGCCCTGGCCAAGATCCTCCCAGGCTTCAGCTTCTGCTTCCTCTAGAGACGGTTGGTTGAGAGCCATCCTTCAGAGGTCAGAGCCAGACCATGAGTCCAATGTGCATGAGGACAGCATGAATTATCCTTGGAGACCAGTGGGCCTTGCTAATCCAGACACTGGCTTTCTTCTTGGAGAAGTTAGATGTCTCTTTTTTTTCTTCCTTATTCCATAGCCTCTGAGAGCTTGGGTGGTCAGTTTCTCTGGGATAAGTTATGAGATACCTCTTTAGAAAGGCAGGGATGAGACCACTCCTTCACCTCATTCTTCTCTTCCGAAGCTCTGGTGAGCCCTGGATTCATCCAGAATCCATGGTGTTGTGCTTCCTAAAAAGGGCAAGGAGACCCACTTATATTGGTTCAAGGATAGGGAGGGAGAAGAAAGAAAAGAAAGGGGAATATCTTAAGGGAGATGCATTATAGACTTCTATGCCTGGAAGGGACTGGAAAGTTCACCTCAGTCAGTTCACTATATTTACTCAAACAGTACTTGTCTTCTTGAGTTTACTGGGGGACTATATGCCCTGTAAGAGCCAAGCTTGCTTTCTTCTGTTCACTGTTGTATCCTTAGTGGAGCCCAGTGCTTGGGACAGGAGACGGAAAAGCTGGAGTCACCCCCAAGATCCCAACAATACAATGAGCAAGTATAGAAAAGTACTTGTTAGTTGCAAAAATTTCACAAAGCCTGAAAAAAATTGTGTTGTCTCTGTCCATGGAATGGGGAAAGGGGGACACTTACTGAATACCTACTGTGGACCAACTCTTGGGCTTTTACCTGAGGGATTTATACAGAGGCAGAGAATTGGGGCTATCATTCTCTGAAGACACAGAAGAACTCTATAGCTTAAAAATAATCAGAGAATATTAGCATACCATCTGGAAACTGAAATGCCAGTCAGCTTAACTTAGTGAAGAGGGCTGGGAGGCGACTGGGGCAAAATGACAAGCACACATCAGACTAGAGGGGAAGAAAGCCCCACTTTGTGCTAGGCTGTGGTACCAGTGTAAGAGGGATGACCCAGTGGGGCCAGATCCTCTGATATTTCAAGACAGGTCAGAAAGCTGGTATTTATGTGAAATATCCTGGTTTGATATGTTGGTGACCAATTAAAAATAAACACAGGTGACATAATAAATCATACTTAGGGATAGGATCCTTCCTGCCTATTTTCAACCTGGAGCCTAATGGAATTCAGGCTGTCCCATAACAGTCTACCCTGTAAGAGAAGCTCTTCTCTGTCATTCCTCTTATATATTTCTCATGGAGTTTAAGAGGGAGTCTCATGAGTTTTGGGGACAGCGAAAGTAGTGACACAATGAGGATGCTGAGATTTCTATTTATTGCTTGTGGCCATGGTTGTTTCCTTCCTTCCCTGAGGGCCCCATCTTCTTTTGAATCCTTCATAGTTTATGTCCCAGGACTGGGCACAGAGGAGGGCACACACTACAAATATGTCAGTAAGCTCGATTTGGCTTTCCTCCAAGTCTAGCTAAACGGGGAAATGGAAGGTTTAGGGTGGGTGGAAATTATCTAAATTGTAGCAAAATTGTTCTGTCTTCTTTGTGTTTAATTCTCTTGAATTTTGCATTATATGTATATATCACTGTGTAATATATTACCCCAAAGTTAGCTGCTTAAAACAAGATTTATCTATTTATTTATTTAAAGATTTTATTTATTTATTTGACAGACAGAGATCACAAGTAGGCAGAGAGGCAGGCAGAGAGAGAGGGGGAGGCAGACTCCCTGCTGAGCAGAGAGCCTGATGTGGGGCTTGATCCCAGGACCCCGGATCATGACCTGAGCTGAAGGCAGAGGCTTTAACCCACTGAGCGACCCAGGTGCCCCTAAGACAAGATTTATTATATCACACTTTCTGTGGCTCAAGGATTCACATACATCAGTTGGGTACTCTTCCTTAAGAGCTCCTCTAAGGCTGTAAACAAGGTATCAGTTAGGGATCTAGTTTCATTATAACGGTCATCCGCAGCTCACTCTCATGCTTGTTGGCAGGATTCAGTTCCTTATGGACCATTGGGCTGTGGGTCTCAGTTCTTCATTGGATATTAACTAGAGGTTTCCTTCAGTTCTTTCCCATGTGGAGCTTTCCATAGGCGGCTCCTGACATGGGAGCTTGTTTCCATTAGGACAAGCAAGCAAAAGAGAAAGCAAGGGAGTGCAAGAGAGAAGCCACAGCCTTTTTGTAACCTACTCTCAAAAGTGATATTTCATTACTGATTCCAAATTCTGTTCACTGAAGGAAAATCACTGGGCCCACCGTCCACCTCATACTAGAGGGGAAAGAACTCCACAAATTGTAGGACTGCCATGGCAATAGAACCATAGAGACTGAGGTCTTAAACTTTTCTTCCTGAGTATTTCTTAGCCTTCCTGTCTGACCAAGAAACTCCTGGAAGTTTTCATCCCGCTTCTTCTTAAGAAATTCTAGAAACTGTAGACATTCTTTTTCCCTTTCCATTCAACTCACCTTAAAATGGGGGAAAAAAAGATGAGAGAAGCAGATGAAATTAGAACTTAAATTCTGGTAGGTTTTTGGGGAGATATGGGAAGGATCATACTGGTAAGTAGGAACAATGGATTCTGAGTCAGAGAAGCTGCAAAAGTTTTGTTGTTGTTTTGTATCATTTTGTTTTATTCCTGGTGTCAAGATCAGATGAACTTGACCCTATAGTGACTGAGCATCTGAGAAGTGGAAGAAATAATGTTACAGTGGGCTCTGTTATATCTCAGATGTTGGCCCATGGAACCGGCAAAACGAAGTAAGCTAGGATCAGAACTCCAGGCAGATTCCTTGTTGGTGAAATGCAATAGATCTGATTAGGCAGTAAGGCCAGGAATCAGTATCAAGAGGCGTAAATGTAAAAATCTGAAGTTACTCCAAGACCAAGAGGATAGGAGCACCATTAGCTGAGGGGTTTATTCATATAGAGATTCAGAGTCTTTTCAGGCAGGAATGACACTTTGATTACTAGAGGTTGAAGGGATAAGCAATCAGTAAGAGTAGGCAGAAAGCTGGTATCAGGAATGACCGCGCAGAGCCTGAATTAGACATCAGGGGCAGGGCATCACAGATGCTAATGAGACAGGGCTCCAAGGAAGGCTCTTTGGAGAGACTAGGAAGGAACCTTAGATCTCAATCACTGAAGATGAATCATAAGGCATGGAAGAGGGAAGTAACGTGGGAGAAGACTCTGGCTTATGACAAAGGCTTGGTCAAGAAATAAGCAAGAGCCTGATTATTGGGGAACAAGATAGACCCACTCAAGCTAGGCCAGTAGCAAGACAGCAAGAGAAGACAAAAAGTTGATGGCTGCCAAAACCCAGGATTGGTCTCTGAGTCTAGCATAGAAATGAGACTACTGGTTGAGATCAGGCAGTGTCACTTGCCAGGGTTAGAGTAATGCAGAAACCCAGAGCCAAGACTGACATTACACCCTGGCGACCCTGTGACCAGTTGCATTCAATACCCTCGGATATCTCATGGGAAAAAGCAGACAAGTGCTGTTCTGAGAGGCAATTAAGTTTCAAGACATCTTTCCCCAGCCAAGCATCAGCATGAAATTGGAGGCTTGGCTTCCAAGCGCCCACCCGCCTCTGTTCCCTTTCCCTCTCATGAGAGGCAGGGTGAAAAAAAGGACACCACAGGAAAGAGCCACTCTTGGCTTCCAGACCACCTAGAGAAGATGCATGTGTAAAGAGGGTGGGGTGGGGTGTGTGTGTGTGTGTGATACCATGGCTTTCTCTACCTCCTCATAAGCTACTCTCCCAACCCCCAGCCACGGAATATTCTTTCCCTTTGTTTGCCAAGCCACATTCTCCACAGGACTCACATATTTAACTCAGCTTTCAGCTTTTCCAGGAATCTTCTTACATATCTTTCCTTTCCTTCATCCCCTTCACCTCCTCCACACCACCCACAGCCCCAGCCACCCATCCTGCTTTTACTTACCGTGTTTCTAATTATGCAAGCTAATTTGTCTCCTTTCATGTTTTCCCAACCTGCCTGTGTTTTTCCGACCTTGTCCCCAACTACCGTGGGATGGAATACTTTCCCTGGGTAGGGTTATGGTTTTTCCTTCATAAGTGAACCCCCGGTACCTAAGCTGGACTCTGTGTGTGGTAACTTCTCCAATAACATGGCATAATGGACTTGCCAGTTGAAGAGGGGAGAAAAAGTCAAAGTGCTGTTCTGGGCCACCTTGATCTGCATGGCTTGTTTTTAATTTCTGGGGATGGGAGTTCCTGCAAATTTATAACATGTACTGTCCCCACCCCCCCCCAACAACGGACATGTAACATTGTGCTTTATCACAGCAACCAAATCAGGAGAAGCTGGAGGGTATGGGTCAGAACACAGGCATTTTCTGTACTGCCCTAGAACTAACATAGTATGGCCACCGCTCATTGCTGACAGAGTCCTTGCTGAATGAAATGGAATTTTCCTGAAGTGAATGCCTTGTATCTATCTTTAGAGTTGGACTTCCATGATAGAGCAATCAAGAGATGTGGCTGAATTTTCCACTATTTAACTCACAATGCTGAGGTCATGTAGAAACAACCTTTAAGATCATAATGACCTTTAAGAGAAATCCATCTTTGAGGTCAGTGTTGGTCACTAATCTGTGGCAGACCACCGCTTACACTGTATACTTTCCTTTGTTGTTCCCAGGGTGAGGACAGATTTTGGGGACAATCTGGCTCTGGTTATCTACAGAATTGAATTATGAATCTGGCCCTTTTGAACTTTACCTCTTGAAAATTAACTGACTTTTCCTATCATAAATCAAAATGACCAAAGAATGCCAAAGGAACCCAGGAAATTTTCTCATGCAGGCTCAAGGATGTTTGAAGAACACCATCACACTAGCCCTCAAAATCTTTCCTGAGATCCTCTAAGGGTCAGGACCACTGATTTGACAGTGGAATGGGTGAGAATGGGGAGGTCTTGCTGTCTCTGAATGTACCTGGCTCTAGAACAAACCTTGCACACCAGCTTTGTAGATTCAGCAGCTTAAGTGTGTTGGGGAAGTAGAGGCTGCTGAGAGTCACCAGAAATGCCACCCCTGGCTTCTGTCTCATTTGAGTGCCTTTCTTTTTCATCTGAGCAAGACCTAAAGTCCTGTTAGAGTTGGCTTTGCCCCATACCATGATTTCAGTTCCTTGTCTCCATTCTTCAACGTGTGGGTTCATTTCCGTCCTCGAACACTATTGTTTTTCTGACTGGAACAATGATCCAGAAAACCTCAGTAATAGGGCCTTTGTATCATTATTTGCTTTTCTAATTATACATGACTTTCCCTTCCCAATGCTTGAAGACACCAAATGCAGTTGAAGTAACTGCATGGGGAAAAGCAACAATAAACCACTTCATTCTCTGGGTGGAAACATGCAAATGTATCAAGAAGGATAAGGAAAAAAACTGCTCATATGTAGAGAAAGAGCTTGCAATAAGGGAGTGAGAATAGCCAGGCTACTTTGGCATCTAATGCAAGAGATGTGAGAGAGTAGCTCAGTGCATTATTTGGAAAAGTAGGGCTGTGAGACCAAGCCCAGAAAAGGCCTGGAGTTTGAAGTCGAAAAGGTCGGGATGGGCTGGGAAATCCTCTCTTTGGATTTTGGATCCTTAAGGTGGTAGTAGCCACTCCTGCAACTTGCCCTGCCCTGTCATCCTAGAGGCAGGCTGGGACTTTAGAAATCTGACTTTGTTGATGAACATGGGTTCCAGCATTTCTTATCATGAACTTGAAATATCACAATGGCAGAGAGTCATGTAGGCAATTTAGTGGAAGCTTCAGTCATAACAATGATGGAAACCCCAAGGTCTCCTGGCCAAGTGGCCCTATGCAGAGCACCAGCACCTGTGGACAGCAATTATTCTTGCTAGCCAACAATCATTCCTACTTTTCCTGGAATGACACCCTTATTTTCCTTTGAAAAATGTATCCCTCCCCCATTCTCAGGGTATGTGAAGGCCCGGTGAGGTCACATGATTTGTGTCTGACCAATGAGCACATCTTACGCTGCTACCTGTACTAACTGGCTTAGGAATAGATAAAGTATATGGATTTATACATTTCAAATTTCACTTTGGAGTTTTATGACTGGGTAAAAAGATTTCTCTTGGACACCTGAATTGAGCCATGCCTGAGCTTTTCAATCATATGACTCAGTGAATGTTCTTATTTATTTAAGTTAGCTTGAGTTGAGTTTCTGTCTCTTGTAACTGAGAGAATGATACGTGTTCATATTAAAGGCCAGTTACTGATGCAGTCTATTCCCTTTTCCAGGTTGGTTGTCCTTCTCTTACATAGCAGGAGATAGTAAGTGCCCCCTATCTATTAAATGTATCAAAGAACCAATAAATAAGAAGTAGAGACAAGGTGGCTAATGGTTTGGCTCTACATAATTTTCATGGTTCCACTGACTTTCACTGACTTTATTCTGCTTGTGGTCCAGGAAGTAGAATCCAGACTCTTCTAAACACCAACTCAACTGTGGCTCCTGAGGGAGTATTCCAGATCTTAAACAATCTCCAGTGGGTTTAAGGGAGAATGGGTGGTCCTTGTAAGTTTTCTGTGGGAATTCCCTTTAGGTATCAGTTTCTGAATATACAGCCAAACAAGCAATTGGATTAGGGAGGGCCAACGGTATACTCTGAATGCTACTGAAGACACTGGATGGAAGCAGTTCATGCCAAAACATTTTTTACTATCGTCTTTTAGAAGCAAAGTTGACACCACAACTGATGATCCCTAGGCTGAAAGGAATGTGTGGTCTTGGCCCTGACTTTTGGATATGCTACACATTTCAAGATTACAATGTTGTTCAAATTAAAATTTGAGTTCACCTTTCCTAGAGAATATTACCTTGAACCCTGAGCAGAAGCAGTGCAGAAGTCAGCCCAACTTAAGGACTGACCATGTTTCAAAGGTCATTCCTAAGTCTGCATGTTTCCACAAGATAATGAATTTCAAGATATTCTAAGGTCCCAAATTACATATGATTATTAGCTTCCCAAGATAATGTGTTGGTTCTTTTTTGTTTTCTTCTTTTTTTAAAAATTTTTATTTATTTTTAAAATTTCTTTTCAGTGTTCCAGAATTCATTGTTTATGCATCACACCCAGTGCTCCATGCAATATGTGCCCTCCATAATGCCCACCACCAGGCTCACCCAACCCCACACCTCCCTCCCCTCCAAAACCCTCAGTTTTTTTCTCAGAGTCCACAGTCTCTCATGGTTCATCTCCCCCTCCAGTTTCCCCCAATTCACTTCTCTCCACCTCCTAATGCCCTCCATGTTATTCCTTATGCTCCACAAGTAAGCAAAACCACATGATAATTGACTCTCTCTGCTTGACTTATTTCACTTAGCATAATATCCTCCAGTCCTGTCCATGTTGGTACAAAAGCTGGGTATTCTTCCTTTCTAATGGAGGCATGATACTTCATAGTATATATGGACCATATCTTCTTTATCCATTCATCTGTTGAAGGGCATCTCTTAATGAAAGCTTCTTTCACTCTCCTAATCAAGAGTAACTTTCTCTCCCCTCTTATATATCACACACATGTATAGGAGTTTTTAATTTTTTTTCTTAATTTTTAAAATCTTAGACTCAAGTAATTATACTATCTGAGAGTGTTTAGCTGATTTCTATCATTTGATGTTAACAAACTGAAGCAGAGGCCACAAGTTACACATTGTTCTATCTTTCAACATTGTTTACAGTGTGTCCCACTGTAGGTGGTTAATAAATGTCTCTTCAATAAGTGCCCAGAATTCCACCATTTATATTCCCTTCCCCTTGTGGAAAACATGCTTCTTGAGTTTCCCTTTGTGGATTGAAAATGAATAGCTTCTCTTCAATCTAACCAGCTCATTCATTCAATGAATAAATACTTACTATTTTCCTAAGTGTCATGTACTATTCTTGGACCTGGGCATCCAAAGGCAAATAAGAGATGTGGTCTCTGCCTTCAAAGAGGTTATAGTTTCAAATCACAGAATACTGGACAACATACCATGGGGTGGCTCATTTCTTGCCTGTTTCAATCAAACTGATCTCCAGAATGGAAGTTCTTGCCCAAGTCTTCACAATGAGTGAAGGGAACACTTCCAGTGCTCTTAGGAGTTCCTTTCTCAAAATGTCATGCTTGGCTCTTAGACAGGCTTCTTCTTCCCCTGAAGGGTTCTCCAACATTCTTCAGAGGCTCCGTTAGGCCTTAGCCACGACTCACTTTAAAAAGTGACCTGTTTACCTATTTTTTCATTTATTTGGGAATATTTACTTATAGCCTTTCTAAATAGAAAGTCATTGTTAATCTTGCCCCCTAGAAAGCTGACACAGTGAGTACCCTCAGGGGGAAAATCAGGACATGTTAGTCAGGATCCCAGAAGCTCTACATCCTGGGTGGACATGGGATGTTTCCCTAAAGGAGCAGCCATTGTGGCAGCCCCACCTCAGCCAAGCATGAGGCTGACTTTCAGGCAGCCTCAGATCTCCTCTGGGCCTAGAATAAGACCACCATCATTGCCAAATCGGGTTTGGCTCCATTTGCACTTCCTTGAGCCTCTCTCCTTCTTTTACCACAATGTTGTCCTCACCTCACCAGGTGCAGAGAATGGCCAGTTGTTTCTTAAGCCCACTCAACATCCCTGCTATGTTGAATAATGTTCCTGCAAAATTCATGTCAACCCAGAACCTATGAGCATGACCTTATTTAGAAATAAGGCTTTTGCAGAACAATCAAGTTAAAATGAGGTCATACTGGATTAGGTTGAGCCCTAATCCAATGACTGGTATCTTTACAAGAAGAGGGGTATTTAGACCCAGAGGCACACAGAAAGATAGCCATGTGAAAACAGAAACAGAGATCAGAGTTACGATGCCACAGACAAGGAACACCAAGGATTGCCAGCAATACCAACATCTAGGAGGAAGCAAGGAAAGATCCTTCCCTAGAGCCTTCAGAGAGGGCATGGTCCTGTTGAAACCTTGAGTTTTGACTTCTAGCTTTCAGAATTATGATAGAATAAATTTCTATTATTTTGAGCCACTTTGATTTACAGTAATGTTTTAGGGCAGCCTGAGGAAACTAATATGGCAACCAATTACTGATTTCCATAAAAATCTAGCACAGGACAAATAGACAATGGAAAACGGGCATTTAGCTTCTCTCTAGCTAATTTCCTTTGTCTGCTGCCCAATTGTTCCTATGTATTAAACTGGTGATAGAGAATGAGTAGAGCAATTTGGTGTTGTTTATTATCTGAAAAGATCATGGCCTATGGGCACATTAGGACCCTTAGGATTCTGTCTGAACTGGTTAATTCTAGAGCAGATGATTTGCATTTGGAGCTGTGTGCAAATGTATTAGTTAGGGTTCTCCAGAGATGCAGAACCTATAGAAGACTATATATATATATATGTAAAATATATAACTGTATATTATATACTTACTTTTTATTTATGTGTTATATATAAATATATTCTATATAATTTATATAACATTATAAATGTATAATATGTACTTATATATAATACATATAATGTATAAAATATAAACTTTTAAAATGTATTATATATATAAAATTATACACACACCCACACATACACACACACACAATCTCCTGTTTCTCTGGAGAACCCTAACTAATACTATATATACACAGAGAGAAATTTATTGTAAAGAATTAGCTCATGCAATAATGGAGACTAAGACGACCCAAGATCTGCCATAGGGAAGCTGGAGACCCAAGAGAGCTAATGATTTAATTCCTGTCCAAGTTGAAGGCCTGAGAATCAGGAGAGCCTAGTGAAATCTGGCAGTTTCAAGACCCAAGATGAGTCTTGTACCATTGTGAAGCTGGAAAAGATCACTGACCAAGGCAAGGAGGCAGGAGGAGTTTATTCTCACTCAGCCTCTCTTTTCTGATTGGGTCTTCAGTTGGTTGGGTGACATTCACCTACCCACCAATTGAAATGCTCATGTCATCTGGAAACATCTTCACAGACACATCTAGGAAGATGTGGCCAGATATCTGGGCACCAACACAGTGGCCCAGTCAAGTCAACACATGAAATTAACCATTACAACAACACGTACTGGATCAGATCCATGTTGACTCCAGGTGACCATTCTCAAGAAACATAAAATTGTCTTAATCAGGATCAAAGGTCAAAAACATAATTTCCTCAGTTAACCTAGCCTGGAATCTCTGGAACCTGAGTGTGAGACAAGAACTTGATTACAGGTAGTTCCTTTGGGAGTATTGAGAGAATAAGACAGGGGAAATGAAGTGTGGGAGGATGGAAAACAATTCAAAGATGTGTTAAAGAGTTGGCAACCACTGCAGGCTACTGAGGTGTGGTACTGCTGGGACATTCTGAAGAATCTTATACAATGTGTCTTGGAAAGATCCATTTAGAGGAGCAAGTGGAGAAGAATGTAGCTATCACTTCCCATTCTTCTTTGGTCAAAGGTGGCCTAGCATGAATTAACTTTCCTGCACATCCAGTGTGTATATGCTCAAGGGTGATGCAGGTTTCACCATCATCCACCACACAGTGCCAAGGTAGGATGTGAGAGATATGAAGCATAGGACTGAGGCAATTGTACCTGTACAAAGGTTTTCAAAGCCTTCATGTTACTGATTGATACAGCAATGGCTAGAGAAAGAGGCCAAGTATAGGATTTTGGAATCGTGTGCCCACATGCCAAGTGTACCTGGGGGCACTGTAATAGACATAGGACACTTTGCATGGCCTCCTTTCTATTTTTGGTAAGAATATCATACAATCAAGCCTATCTCTTGCTATAGAAGCTGAAAATGCCAACACCCTACAAACTACATAGGCTGGGAAAGCAAGTGATAACATCTGGGGCCAAAGTCTACCAATCAGAAGGAGGACCTACCCCACGCCTAGAGGGAAAGTCAGAGATGTGTAAAAAGAAAAGATGCCAAGATACCATTATGGTATCAGAAATACAACTGGGTCTCATGTAGAAGAGGGAAGAAAACCAGTCCTTTTCCCTGGCTGTCTTTCCCAATTGTTTCATTTTCTTTTGTTTCTTTATACGTCTCCTTTGCTAACTCATCTCACAGGAGGCCTTTATCTCCATGTTATAGGACTTCTTGGCTTAGGTCCTCAGCCCAGTAATACCTTCCTTCCGTAGCTCCTAGCATGGATAACTGATACGAAAGTTCTTATTGGTTCACCTATTATATTACTTCGATTCAGGTCACAAGTCTTTTTCCAGTTCATGGATAGACTACCCTTGGGTCAGGTGTCCATTCTGGTCTAGTCGAACATATTTGGAAATGGGGTCAGAGGGCATAAGACACAGGCACCTAGAGAATCAAGACTTAGAGAGAATAATCCCCCCAAAGAGAAGTCAAGATAATGGAATATTTAAGCAAAGTATTTGTGGTTGGATATTGTGGTCTGGACTGGGAATCAAGAGACTTGAGCTTAAGGTCTGCTTTTGTCACATGCCTCTGTGATCCCAGGGAAATTAGATAACTACCCCAGGCTTCAAATTCTACATAAAGGAATAAGGGATATGGGTCAGCAGATCACTAAATGCCTTTTATCTCTAGGACCTGCAGGGCCCACCCAAAACCAAAACTGTCCTCACACAGTGAAGACAGAGTTGTGTTGGGCTTTTTTAGGGACAAGGGGCTATCAGAAGACTGACGCAGTGACAGACACAACATCTTTCCACTAGAGAACTCCTCATCCACTTCTCCAAAACTCAGAAGACCTCCCTCTTTCTCTTTTCTTCCTTCTTAGAGGAATAAACAAGATACAGATAGCTTCTGCTATCTGAATGCAGAAAGAGTTCTGAATATTCCAGCTTAATCCAGGTGTCCTCAGGTTTTAACTCACTCTGAAGAAAATATATTTATCCTGATCTTTTTATACAGTTGTTCCAATTTTGGCCATCAGTGAAAATTAAATTTGTGCAAGGGAGGCCTCTTGATAGAGGTGGGGGCCATAGCATTGGCAGGAGAACCTGACACTTAGAACAACAAACCAGTTCTTTGGACATGAGGTGTGAGGTGGTTTTGGTAGCTATAATTTAAGATGGTTCTTTCCTACCTATATAATGCAATCTACATGCCCTTTGTCTCTTGAATTTACATTAGTTGTACTGAAGAGATCCACTTTCTTCAGATTGTAGGTTTAAATATCTTTCAATTATTGCAAACTTAAAATGGACTCTTTTCCCATCGTAAGTCTTGATGAGTTTTAGGACTCAACAAAACATTTCCTGCTAGAAATTGTTTCCTTTAGGTAACAGCAGCATAGAAGTCATCTTGCTCCACTGTCTGACCCCAACCAAAACAGCATACCTCTCAACTTCTAAAAGTGCGAGTTGACCTGTCTCCCGGGAAATCGGTTCCCTTGGTCACTTGAGTCTAGAATCTAAGTCATAATACTCCATCAAACAGAAGGTTATAACTCTGTTTTGCTATGGGTTCAGGCCATAGCTTCATTTTCTGTCCTCTTGTAAGATGGAGGGACCATTTATTATTCTCTCTACAGAAATGCTCAAGGCTGGAATCAGTGTGCTCTGGCTGCTAAGCCAGGGTTTATGCTCATGCACGCAGGTCCAGGGGTCAGCTTGTTCCTCAGTTACCTCTGCTTTCCTTACACAGTTCTTCAAGTTTCTTATGTGCTTCATGACAAGGAACTGAGTGAGAGAAAACTTCACTTCTGGAATATCCAAACCTATACAGAGAAAACTTAGTTTATTGCATCTGCTGTGCATTTCAGGTGATGCATACTCCCTCTTGTTAATATTTCCAGGAGTGCCAGCTGGCCCCACAATGGTCTGCAGAGACAATGGCCACTTCCTTTAAGCATCCATTGCTTGATGAATTCCTGCTTCCAGGGACCTTCTGGGAAAATGTCACCACAATTCATAGGGATCTCTGTGAATGGTACCACCCACAGAAGGGTTCACTTTGTCCCTAACTTTTCTACAATAAGTTTTAAAATAAGAGGAAGAGTTGCCAGGAAATAGGTCTGACTGGCTGTCTGACTAAGCAGAGGCACAGGGATTGGCAGTGAGGTGATAGCAGTCAGCATTGTCTCTGTTTCTGCTCCACCCTATGGTTCTGGCTAAACAGGCAATAATGTCCCTGGCAAAGTAAAGCACAAGACTTGGGAAATCCTGAAGATCAAGATATAATTCTGAGGCCCATAAAGGGGAAGTGACCTTCCTAAAATTTGAATTCACAGCAGATTATGGCTTACAGTCCAAGTCTAAGACAGGTATGAAATTCTATCAGAGTACACTATATCATGTAACATGACACCTACTCCTGAAGGATAAGGATAGTCAGAGACATAGACCAGCTTTAGGAAGACTCTTCCTAGCTGTTGACTCTTGGCAATAATCAACCTGGACTTTTTCTTCAACATGTGCTATTCAGATGCTTGAAGGTCCATAATGCTAAGCCTGAGTATGGGAGCCATTCTACAGCAATCTCTACTACTCTTCTTACCTTCACCTTAGGTATCTTTTCCCAAGCATTGGTCTATTCCAGCATGGAGGAAAATGAACTTGATGTTAGGGAAATTAGAGTTGTGTGGGAAGGGCTCTAGGACAGTTTTGCCAATTTCACAATTCTGCTGTCACAGGACATAAGTTTACTCCTTTTCATCCCTCTTCTCTACCTTCCCAATGGTTGCTAGTACGTAATTGACTTGATGACACCTCATCTCTTTTTGTTTTTCCCCTTGTAATATGGGTCCTGTCCCCAAGGATATCCTTATATAGAATTTTCTTTTCCAAGCTTTGCTGAAGAGTGGTAAAAGGGAGCTTATCAAAACTAAGTAGGAGCCTTGCTTGAAAACATGGAGGGATTAGAGGTGATCTTAAATAATGTCTAGGCCAACTTTGTATTCTATTGATAAAGAAACTAGAGCCCTGAAATGCAATCCAAATTCAAATATAATTGGCAGAATTTAATAGGTCACTTTGAGTACAAAATAAAATATTTGAGAGATAAAAAGGCCATTTATTTATAGTCCAGGCTGAGGAGATTGGATATTAAAGGTGACCATATTGGATATTGGATATTAAGTGACCATATTTATATTTTGATACATTCTAAAATGTCTCTCTCATTTTCTGTATTATATGTTATAATAATTTTTAAAACTTATAAACATTATAGTAAAAATCAGATGTAGGTCAATGGATGATGCCAAGAAAACAAAAAATAGTAATTTTTAATGCTCTTTAATTTAAATACATGATATAATCATTTTGGGGGGGGGTGGACACACAATGTGGGTTGACCTGAGAGCTGTCATATGAATCTGTTGTTCCTAGAAAATGAGTCAGTTGAGATAGGACCATTTATTTCCTTGGCATGACAGCATCACTCTGAAAGGAAGGCAACAGTCCATGGGGCTGACGTTGCTATCACAAAGAAGGTCCTAGAAGCACCTGGTTAGCTTGGTCAAGACTTTTCCATTTAGCATATAGGTATCTTCCTAACTCCAGGTTATTAGCCCAGCAATGTTTCACACCTCCTTTGGCTCCCTGAGATTAATATATCCCATTTGAAGTAGAAAGTCAGTTTATTATTTTACCTGAAGAAACATACCAAGCAAGCCAATATTTCTGTTTTGGCATATCCAGGAAATATTTAATAATAGTTTAGGATGTGGCCAACTTTTTGTGTAGCCAGTTTGGTGAAGGGAAAGACACCTAAGACATGGTGTCTCCCAAAAAGAGTTGGACAGGGGCACCTGGGTGTCTCAATGGGTTAAGGCCTCTGCCTTTGGCTTGGG
The DNA here is from genome assembly GCF_009829155.1 of Mustela erminea. Lineage (NCBI taxonomy): Eukaryota > Metazoa > Chordata > Mammalia > Carnivora > Mustelidae > Mustela > Mustela erminea. The sequence continues at coordinate 27,036,982 of NC_045621.1, forward strand.
TCATGATCCCAGGGTCCTAGGATCTAGCCCCATATCGGGCTCTCTGCTCAGCAGGGATCCTGCTTCCTCCTCTTCCTCTTCCTGCCTCTCTGCCTGCTTATGATCTGTCTGTCAAATAAATAAATAAAATCTTAAAAAAAAAAAGAGCTGGGCATTCAATAGAGCAGATGAAGAGATTAAAACACAAGAGTTAAGTGATAATTCTGCTAAGAATCACTTGAAGAATGACACAAGGAAGTAGAAAATAAAGGAGACATTTCAAGGAATCATAGGAGGCTAGATGGTTCGCGGAAAAGGGAAGGCTTTGGCCGAGTCATTGAAAATAAGTAGACCATTGATAACTGCAGTTGTAGGGTGTCAAAAGAGAGATGTTGAGGGGGAAGTAATTACTTTGCCATGTAAGACTGGGATTGGTGAACGTGATGGTCTAATCCTTATTACAGAAGTTGAAAATTTCATCTTCCATCCTTATAAATCTGGAGCCTTCACTAAAGAGTTGATAGGAAACCTCATCAGCCTGCAAACATAATCACCTACCACTGTGAGGTCAAAACAAAAAGCCCTTCCTTATGGATAATGTCCCCTATGGGAGAGGCCCAACACTGTACAAACAGAGCTATCATTCTGGTCTCCTCTTTCTTGGCTTCCTAGCAATTTGGGAACTCACTGGGAAGTTTGGAGACCTGTGGCTATTATAGGCTGGTCTGACCAGTAAGGAACAACCCTACCTCATGTGCAGAGTAGAGTGGGTTAGTTCATCAGGGATGTGGGTGCTTCTCAAAGACTGTAATATAATTTAAAGAGGCTTCATAAAGTCTTCGGCAGGGATGGATGAGGGGAAGGGGTTTAGGTGCCGAGTGTCACTAATCCTTCATCTTTTCCTCTAAGGCCAGGGTCAGCAGCCCAAGTAAACATGGTGTCCCACAGAGACGGTCCCACAGCCAAATGGCTCTCAGCGGCTTGAATCAAAGTCACCTGGACAGGCCTGACGGAAATGCAGGATGGCCCAGCCCTTCCCTAATGGGTTTTCCAGAGTCAATCCATCATTCTGCCTAGAGAAGGGGAGAATGAAAAATAGATCAGGTGCCTCAGGACTGTGACCTATGCTTCTGTGGAAATGGGAGCAGGTGAAGGAGAGAATGACACAGCTGGGAATCGGGGGGTGCTGGTTGGTGATGCATTTCCGGGTTCAGATGAGAAGGGTGAGGTGCTGGCATGGCAGTGAGGAGCTGGCACGGACTGTCTCCAGGCAGGGCTTTTTCTGGGCACTGAGCAAGGCCCGTGGCTTTGGGAGCTGCCCCAGGCTGGCGGTGGTGCCAGCGCTCCATTCACCCTGTGAAATGTATTAATTAGTGAGCGGTTTTGGCCCAGAGAGGGTTGCCGTGGCTTCAGATGAATATAGCAGAAGAGAGGCCAGTTTGTCTGCAGGCACCTCTCTGAGAGAGCTCAGCTTTTAAGTGCATGAGAAGAGCTTGCACCGGAGAGCAGGTGAGACCCCAGCAAAGCTGGATGGAGGAAATTCAGAGAACTGTGGCAATTAGTCCCAGTCCACCAACCCTGGGCAGTGAAAACAGAGCCAGGCTGACGAGAATCTATGCTGTACATGAGTGAGATTGTCAGGAACCAAACTAGACTAAACCAAAAAGTCCAGTAAATGGTGCTTCTCTAAGCTTCTGCTGCTCTTTGCCCTCACTCCTTTCTTTATTCTTTTTAAAAGATTTTATTTGTTTATTTGAGACAGTAAGAAAGAGATCATGAGTGGGGGGAGGGGCAGAAGAAGAAGCAGACTCCCTGCTGAGCTGGGAGCCTGACAAGAAACTCCATCCCAGGATTCTGAGACCATGACTTGAGCCAAAGGCAGACACTTAACTGACTGAGCCACGAAGGTGTTCCCTCACTCCCTTCTCAAGGATGGCTGCAGAAAACCTTTTGGTCTGGTTTAGCTATAGCATGTCTGATCTAGAAGGCAGCTGTGAGAACTTCCTGTCTCACTTCAATTTTCAGAGTGTAGGTTGAGGCTCCAGAAGTGAATGGACTTTTCCTAGGCTCTAAGGCTAGCTAAGGGCGGAGCTGGGAGGGTGGGAGTGGGGGGTGGAAACAATGTTGTTTCTTCCCAATCTTTCTTCTTTCTTTCTTCAGTTCTTTCTTCCACCTCACATCTGATGCCATCTATATTTTCAAATCTCCCTGCCCAACTGTGCTAGAACAGTGGTCTCCAGGATAAGTAAGCTAGTGTCTCAAAAAACATGGGTCTGAGCATGTTGCCAAATACCACTGCAGAGCACATCTCCTACCCCTCCAACCCCCTCTTTGGGTTTCTCTTGGGTCTTGCCATTGACATTTCTCAAAATGGTCTGTCTTAAACTTTTCTCCACCCCTCCTCTACAAAACCCCCTGCCACCAAAAGGTAACTTCCCTAGCATTCGTGCCTGTCTAAGTTGGTACATTTTAAGTGCATAAGTCCTACTGATAACTGTCAGAATCTTTATGAGTGGAAAGTAAAGGTGGAAAGAAAGACAGGGAATGAAATGATAGGAAGGAAAAAGAGGGGAGGAGAGAAACAAAGAATACAAGGCAATGACTATTAACTAATGCTTAATATATGCCAGGCTTACCATAGAGTTATTTCATTTAATCCTTGAAATAGTTCTGTTCCATCCATATGTTTCCAGTTGCAGTTTCATAGTGATGGAAAAGCTCACAGCCAGAAAGCGGTGGTGGGGTTTACAACTGGAAGTGATGGCTCTAAGGGCTTGATGCTTTCTACTCTGAAGGGGAAAGAGGAAGAAGAAGGTCCTTTTGGGTGCAGGGACAGGACCGTGGAAGAGAGAAGAGGGGCTCTGGGGCACTCCATACTCTGATGCTGACCTCTGGGTCATTCCTCAGTGTGGCATAAGAACATCTTCTTAAGTCTGCTAGGAGCCCTCCTTCACTCCACGAGCAGGGTTCTGGTAGAGACTTACAGAGTTGATAGTGTCAGGAGTCTGTCAATACAGTGGCCTGGGTTAAAGAAATAAGCTCTTAGAAAATAAAGCAGGGCAACATGCCACAGGGAGCCTGGGAAAAAGAACAAGGTCACCTTAGGGAAGGTTGCTGGGAGGGGCCTCCTGGGAAGATGACATTTGACCTGAGACCTGAGTCATCAGAGTTACTGGGCATGTGATGATGCACAAAGAGAATTTCCTTGGAAATGGAACAGCAGTGTAGTCTGACCCTATTTTTTGTCTATTTGACCCATGGTGGCCGGTAAGCATGGGCAGTGGCCCAATAGGGTAGGGGGTTGAGGCGGGTCTTCCATGGGTATGGACCACAGGGGAGCATGGTTTATTGAGAACTGAAAATCCATAAGTAATTCCAACACTTTCAATAAGAAAATACTTGTGCCATCACCCAGCCCATGGAAGAGGGGAGCAGGTGCCACCTGCCTCCAAGGGCTAGCCCCAGGAGCAGGAACTAATACTCTGGGACTGTTCAAAAACTTCTGAAAGAGCACATAATTTAGGGCTCTCTGCCTCCTTTTTCTTCTGGAAAGGAAGATTTACTCAAGGCTGATGAGCCCTAAGGACTCTTGGGAATTACCCCAACACTCCGACCAGTGTCTAGAGGAAGACAGTCTATAGAACTGGTCAGGTTCCTTGGGCCTGTGGCTGAGGCCCTCCTGCCTATGCTTCCTTCTTGGAATAATTGTTGTGAGAAGAATTTCCCACTCATGGAAGGAAGTCTATTTTCTCTTTTCTGATGTCAGTGTAACCAATGTGTGTTTAAAGCTTGGTTGCATCAATTCTCTTAAATGACAGTTAAGCAATTGTCTGCACAAACCAGAAGCATCCGGAGCACAGGCTTCACTCAAACCTTGAGACCTGGGAGAGGCTGGGAAAAGAAGAACAAGGAGGGGGGTGCAGGGGGGCCCCTGGTTTCAGGAAACTGAGCAGAACATCCTGAACTGTGAAAGCAGATGCGTCAGCAGACAGAGGGGGTCATCTGCTAAAGCCTCAGTGAGACTGGGAAGAATAGCAAACTCTGCCCACCACGTACAGCCAGCCTTCCCCGTCCTTTTTCTTCCTTCACTGCCCCCCACCTCATCCTGAGATCTTTCTCTTTTCCATCTGCTAGCTCTCTTGCTCTCCCCCCTCTCTATTCTCTTCCTTATTTCTTCTCTATCTCCTTTACCTCTCTCTGGCTTTCCCTCTCCCCCATCCCTGCCATTCTAGCATATCCTCCCACATTATTCTTGGGAGAGTCTTGGACTAGCGGGTCTTACTAGCTTGGTTTAAATTTTAGCTCCACTGCTTTCTTAGCTCCTGGTCTTGGAAAAGTTTCCTGAGCTTTGGTTTTCCTCATCTGAAAATGAAGACGATCATATGTAGCCCAAGGTAGTGAGTTGATTGGAAGGACTGAAACAGATGAAACCATGAAACATGGCACCCAGTCCACAGTCAATGCTTGATTGCTGGTAGCTCCTCACCCAGTGAGGCGCAGGGGTGTTAGCACAGTACTTGGCAGCCAGCAAGCATTCAAGACAGCTTCACAAAATTTCCACAGGGACGGGGCTGCTAGGAATACTGTCTCCATTATACTGATAAGTAAACCGAGGCTCAAGGAAGTTAAGTACCTTGGACAGTTATTTTTATTTACTTTTTTAAAAAATTCTATTTATTTATGTATTTATTTTGGAAGGTACTTTTAAAAGACCTATTTTTTAAATAAACAAATTTTATCTATGGTATCACCAGCCAAGATGCTTTATTGAAATTTCTGTTTTAGTCCCCATTCTGTCTCCCTAGTTTCTTCCTCCAAATACCATTTTCAAAATCCCAATATTGTGTGCTGTAAAGTACAACTCCAGGCTACGATAACCTAAACTCATCTTCTTGTAAGTGCTATACAGTTCTTGAGGAAACTGAAACTTGGGTTTCTCACTGATCATAAGAAAACTTGAGAAGTGTGTGGACTTTCCATCTCCTTTTCCCTCCCTGCCTCTTTTCCAGGCTGAATTAGCTGATGATTTCATCTTTTACAGACTCTATTTGAACAATCCTTTCATCCCCTTTATGGTTTCTGCCCCACTTTATTTATTTATTTTTTATTTTTTAAAGTCTTGATTAAATTTTGCAATGTTTATTTTGTTGCACAATAAATGAGAGCATTGGTCACAATTTACGTAGCTGGTTTCATGTAACTGAGTTCTATGTTTATTGCTGTTAAATACCTTCTCCCAGAAACTGGAGAGATGTGCCATTCACTGTGACACACACACATGCTCCCCCTTGTTCTTTTCCTGTGCAGCCCAAACCACAATTTGTAATTGGGTGTATATTTTGTCTTTAATGTTGATCTCTTCTGCGTTCTGCGGGACTGTGAGGGCAGGGATCACATCCACTTGGTTCTCCCCCTTTAGTTATATACCCAGAATCTTATTCTCAACCAATTCAACAGTCTTACCTTTGGCTTCACGCTCAGACACCAGAGGAGTTAACAAATAAACAAAGAAAAATGTACTGGTGCCTGTCCAGAACTTCTGAATCAACTGGTCCATGTAGCACTGGGACATCTATAATTTGAAAAGGGTAGTAAGTGATTCTGGCTCAGGCAGAACCATTGACCTTAGGTACAGGGACCCCGCTCTGTGCCTTTTGTCTACCTGTCTCCTCCCATTGGCGCTGGCTTCTGTTCCTGCATTGCTGGCTGTGCCGCATCCCTCATGCGCTTGCTTTGGCCTGAGGCATTCCTTGGGCCCACCCTAACACATTCCTCCTTTGCTTTAAACCACTGTTTATGATTCCCTACCTCCAGGACGCAGCTCCTAACAAAAACAGTCCAGACTCTGGGCCTCTTGTTTAATTCCAAGCCCAGCTCTCCTCTGTAAAATGCGTTTATACTATTTTCCACAAGCATGTGCTTCTGTTGGAGCCCTGGCAAGTGTGATTGATTTTGACTGTAAGTTCCTTGACCTTTGCTGTGGGCCAGATGCTAAGGTGGCAGGAATGGTCTCTGCTTCCACAGTTTGACCTGTGTAACTGGAAAGTGGGACAAGTAGGGGCCTTGGTCAAGCCTAAGTGTGGGAAATAGAGAAGGAGCGCAGGTGGCAGGGCAGGTGTTGGGATCTCTGGCATAACAGAGGAAGCTGAGTGCGGACAAGAGGAGGGTCTTTGTGGCCCTTTTCCTGGCCTTGAGCATTTGAAGAACCAGCCCGGAGAGGATCAGATTTGTGCCCTGTAGCCTGAGGAGACACACCCAGTTTAAGGGCGGGGGTGCGACTGGGCACCAATTCGGCTCTGTGTGAAGAAATAAGCCCTGGTCATCAGGGCTGTTCTGATGGGCCAGAGAGGGCTTCCCAGCACAGAGATTCATGTACTTGGATTCTGCCATATATCTGCCCCAACTAAGCTATTATTTACCTAATACATATTTTTTAAACCTAGTATTTTCTTTAAAACAATTTTAAATGAACCACCTTTATTTTTTCTTGTCTTTAAAAAAATACCAGACACTTCTCCAATGAAGACATACAAATGGCTATCAGACACATGAAAAAATGTTCATCATCACTAGCCGTCAGGGAGATTCAAATTAAAACCACATTGAGATATCACCTTACACCAGTTAGAATGGCCAAAATTAACAAGACAGGAAACAACATGTGTTGGAGGGGATGTGGAGAAAGGGGAACCCTTTTACACTGTTGGTGGGAATGCAAGTTGGTGCAGCCTCTTTGGAGAACAGTGTGGAGATTCCTCAAGAAATTAAAAATAGAACTTCCCTATTACCCTGCCATTGCACTCCTGGGTATTTACCTCAAAGATACAGATGTAGTGAAAAGAAGGGCCATCTGTACCCCAATGTTTATAGCAGCAATGGCCACGGTCGCCAAACTGTGGAAAGAACCAAGATGCCCTTCAATGGACAAATGAATAAGGAAGATATGTGGTCCATATACACTATGGAGATTATGCCTCCATCAGAAAGGATGAATACCCAACTTTTGTAGCAACATGGACGGGACTGGAAGAGATTATGCTGAGTGAAATAAGTCAAGCAGAGAGAGTCAATTATCATATGGTTTCACTTATTTGTGGAGCATAACAAATAGCATGGAGGATAAGGGGAGATGGAGAGGAGAAGGGAGTTGAGGGAAATTGGAAGGGGAGGTGAACCATGAGAGACTATGGACTCCGAAAAACAATCTGAGGGTTTTGAAGGGGCGGGGGGTGGGAAGTTGGGGGAACCAGGTGGTGGGTACTAGAGAGGGCACGGATTGCATGGAGCACTGGGTGTGGTGTAAAAACAATGAATACTGTTACGCTGAAAATAAATTTTAAAAAAACCTATGAAATTATAGATGCATAAGTGATTGATACACACATACCTAGAGAGTAATAGACACATATTTTTCTTTTAAATGTACAAAGGTAATACTCAAGTGTAGAAGCTGGTGGGACGTTGTTGGCAAATAGGATGGTTGTCTCTGATCCCTCTGCAAACCTGGGCCTGGGTGATCAGGTGAGATGCATCACTGATCTCTAGCGGGGGAGTTCTTTAGCCACTCTGAACCTGTTTCCTCAAACACTGCACCTGTCTCACGGCAGCTCAGAGGAAAGTGGAAGCGACAGATGCACAGGCAGCATGAATCTGCCATTCCTAGTGTCACTCAGAGGTCTACCATTTCCAAAGCCTTTGATATTCCTCTTATTCTGGCTCAGAGTAGAAGGGTAGAAGGTCCTTGAGGAAACCTTCTTGGAGCTGGCTCTGTCAGGACAACAAGGGGGCTCAGTGCACATTGCCAGCCAGCCTTGAAACTCTGGCCCTCTGGGACCCTTTGTCTGGCTTTTCAGCTGTTGTGCTTTTATAATCTGGGGAGGGGAAGGAATGACTTTGGGACATGCAGCTTCTGCTCCACAGCCCTCTCCCTCACCGTTCCCTACTGTCTCCGTGGAGCCTGCATCCTTCTCTTGCACCAGGGCCTCCTGATCCCGGAGTGTGCTTATGGAGTGTGTGTGTGTGTGTGTGTGCTCGCATGTGTGTGTGTGTGCTATGTGTGGTTTATGTGTGTGGTGTAGGTGATGTGTTCTGTGCCTGGGTATCTATGGTGTGTTTGTCTCGGGATGGAAAAACTAATCATGAGTAGGGAGGTAGCAGAAAAAGCGTAAAGGGAAAATTTTTTAAATTGAGAGCTGAAAGATTATCCAAAACGACGCCTTTTTCCCCTAGATGTATGGAATTACATCTAAAGATAATTAGAGGCAAATTTCAGAGCAGAATGTATTTCTTCTGACACCTGATTTAGTGCCTTTTGCTGATCATTTCATCCTTGTGGTTCTGTTTTAGGAAGGCAGAAAACTCTCGTTTTAATCACAAGCCTGGTGGGGGCCACCAGGAGCCAGCTGCTGTGAAGCCCAGCAGAGGAGTGAGGGCTGACCCCCGGGGTAGGGACCTGGAAGGGCAGAATGCCCCTAAGAGCAGTGTTGGCTATACCTAGGCCTCTGGCGGTGTTGGTCTGAAAGTGCTTCCCTGCTCAGGACTGCTGTCTCTCCCCCTTTAATCCCCAAAGCAAGATCTGCTTTCTCCAGCTGATCCTTCATCCCATAGCAGCCCCTGGGATGGATGGAGCCCAGCCCTTTTCCTTTTCTGTAGGCCATCAGCCTTTGGGCAGGGTGTCAGAATTTCACTTGGATCTGGGGTTCCTGCGGAACCAGAAATCTCTTCAAGAGGAGAGTCCCAAAGGGTTCTGTTGACCTAAGACCCGTGAACTCTTGACACTTGGCTCAGAACTGATGCATTGTACATGCAGCTGTTTAACCTAAACACGTGCCCACATTCCTGGGGGCTCCCCCAGATGGAAAACACGCTTTGGGGCATCAGCAGAGGCAGGCGCGGGGAACAGTTTACTAGCATTTTCATTTGCAGTTAAGGACTACTCTACCATGTGACTAGGGATGTTGGCCAAGCTCAGGTTTCCTTTCAGACTTTCTCCAAACTAGGCGCCCATTTGTCCCTTTCCCTTGCCTAGGGTCTGTGCTGTTGTTTTGTTGTTTCTATGTTTTCCAAAAAACTTTATTTATTCACTAACCATGCATACTTTCCCACATGAGATGCCAGTAGGACCATGAGCACAGAGGAAGAAAGCCTTCTGTTTGGATCCTGGATCGTAGGCCATGCTTAAAGGCCAATCAGTTAGGGGTGATTAAGCGTGTGTGTTTAGAACACGCACCTTAGCCAGATTGATCAATTAATCAATCCCTGGACTTCATGGTGTCTTGGAAAAAGTTCAAGTAACAACAAAAAAAAGTGCCCCACCCACCCCATACAAACGCCCAGCATCTATGTGCTATTAATGGTTTAAAGACCTTCATTATAGCTCTGTGGGTTTCAATTGTGGTACTCTGGTTTGTGACAACTGAAGTACCCTCAGGGCTGCCCACCCCTGGGGGAAACTCAGCTGAAAGGGTGGGGCTCAAGGGGGCCATTCCTGGATCTGTCAGAAACCGGAGACTCATCTGCTCAGGAATTCAATTGAAAGCACCTGGGGAGGAATGAAGAGTCAGGAGACCCGCGTTGTGGAGCTCACTGTCTGGAGAAGACGTCAAATGTGGGAGGTTTTCAGGCTGCCCTCAACCCATGAAATTATGTGTGGAGATTTCATGCAAAAATCCAGATTTCATGGGGAGATGGAGAGGAGAAGGGAGTTGGGGGAAACTGGAGGGGGAGATGAGCCATGAGAGACTGTGGCCTCCGAAAAACAATCTGAGGGTTTTGGAGGGGCGGTGGGTGGGAGGTTGGGTGAGCCTGGTGCTGGGTATTATGGAGGGCACATATTGCACGGAGCACTGGGTGTGGTGTATAAACAATGAATTCTGGAACACTGAAAGGAAATTTAAAAAAATAACAATTTTTAAAAAAGGTACAGCATAGGAAATATAGCTAATGGTATGGTAATCGTGCCACGTGGTGACAGATGGTAGCTACACATGTGGTGAGCATGGCATCATGGACATTTGAATCACTATGTTGTACACCTTAAACTAAAGTAACATTATATATCAACTATATATCACAACAACAACAGAAACCAGAGAGACCATCCTGGCTACTGTGATAAAACTACGATAACATGATGTGCTTAGGAGCTCTTCCCAAGGGGCTAGAACTTCTGCTCAGAAAGAGTCACAGAAATTTTTTAATGCCTTGTCGAAATTAGCAAAGTTAAGAGTTTGCCACTTTTATGGAATCTTTGCTGAACTCAAGAAGCTAGCTGAATAATTGAATAAAAACGTGAACAATCAAAAAAAAAAAAAAAACCACCCCAGATTTCTGACTTCTTTCTTTCTTCCTTCCTTTCTTTCTTTCTTTCTTTCTTTCTTTCTTTCTTTCTTTCTTTCTTTCTTTCTTTCTTTCCTTCCTTCCTTCCTTCCTTCCTTCCTTCCTTCCTTCCTTCCTTCTTTCTTTCTTTCTTTCTTTTTCTTTCTTTCTTCTTTCTTTCTTTTTTTCAGCATGTGGTGGTTCATCCACCACACCCAGTGCTCCATGCCATATGAGTCCTCCATAATACCCACCACCTGGCTCCCCCAGCCTCCCAACCCCAACCTTCAAAACCCTCAGATTGTTTTTCAGAGTCCATAGTCTCTCATGGTTCATCACCCCTTCCAATTTCCCTCAACTCCCTTCTCCTCTCCATCTCCCCATGTCCTCCATGCTATTTGTTATGCTCTACAAATAAGTCAATTATCATATGGTTTCACTTATTTCTGACTTCTTCTTAAAAGTCTCAAAGGGCGATCCCTCCTGGACCCACATTCCCACTCATACCCCTAGGTAAGTCTCCTCCTTCAGTGGAGCACAGACTTTGGTTTGCCTCTGCTCCAGCCTTCCCTCCCACCCCAGGTCTGGCTGGCTTCTCTCCTGGGAGTCTGAGATCCTCAGGCCTGCTGGATGAGGCTGATGGGGATGTGGACGGCGGTGGCATGAGAGTAAGAGTGGTGGAAAGTTATGAAGATCAGAGGTCGGTCAGAGACCTTGGGAGCCACGCCCATCTACAGGGAGGGAGCGAGCACTAAGAAATTGCTTCCTGCAAACCAGAAACGTCACAAACCTGCCATGTAAGGCCAAAGAAAACTACTGGGGCTTCCTTCCTTAAAGAATCTTCAGGAAGGGGAGGCCAGCTTTCTGACATGATCATAGTAGTCTTATACTGAGGCAAGAATCATCCCTCCCAGTTCCATCAGTCTTATTCTGGAAGAAATGTTGAACCATGCAGATAAGAATTTGTTTTCATTTGTTTCAAAAGCACATTGCTAACCAACCCTTGCTCTTTGGCTCTCTGTCCCTTCCTCTCCTTTGCGCCCAGCTTAAGGGTTTTTATTTTCTGTAACGTGTAGTTGGTGTGCTGTAAAGGGGAAGCACTCGAGATTGAAGATGGGGCAGAGGAGGAGGCCATGTGCCCAGGATGCTTTCGGGGAGGACTGGCAGGCAGCTCTGCAAGGAGAGCGCTCTCTTAGAGCATGTTGTGTTTCATCCAGAGCGCAGTCTGCATGTGCGTTGAAAAGAATGACTTAATTATCTAGGGAAGCTGTATAGGCTGACTTGGAGCCAGCTCATTCAGGATGCTACTGACATGCTATGCTTTCTGAAAGCTGTGAGCTTCTGGGTGTGAGAGGGATGTGAGGGAGGTGTAGAGAGACATTGCGTGGGTGAGGGTGTCTGGGGGTCCCACATGGCGGCGGGGGAGCCTCATGACTGGTGACGTAAACTAACAGACATCCGGGGGCAGCTTCCCAGGAGGTGGAATGGGGAGGAGGGGCGCAAGGTCAGTTCAAGGATTTCCGTTATTTTGAAATGAGATGGGTTTGAAAATACAAGGGAAAATAAATAGAAGAAGAAGAAGGAGGAGGAGGAGGAGGAGGAGGAGGAGGAGGAGGGGGAGGAGGAGAAGAAGAAGAAGAGGGAGAAAGCTGAGGATAAGAATGTCACGGGGGCTGGTGAAAACAGAGTCCAGGTCTGAAGCAGGACTGAAACAGGGCCATGTTTGCCAGGCCACCTGTCCCCACGCTCTCTTGTCACTGAGACATTTAGAACTAGCTCAGGGAGCCGTGATCAGACAGTTCGGTCTACATCCTTTTTTGGTGATTTCTTTTCCCCCTCTCAGGCATCAAAGAATGTACTTGGAGTAATATGGGTAAACCAGGAAGCAGAAAAAACACCCGCCGAGAGGTGGTCAAATACAAACAGGGAGACCGGAGGAACCCACAGAGAGGTGAGCTGCATTTCAGCCTACACTCTGTGCTTTTCAGGGCTTTGGGCCTTCCTAGGTCTTCACCTGAGGATGGTGCCTCCTGGGATCACAGAGGCAGCTGAACACAGGTCACAAGCAAGATGGGCTTCTTCCATATGGCACTGCACAGCCAGGAGGCCAAGTGAGGTCCGGGGCACCACCCAGGGGCTGCAGGAGGTAGTATTCATTTCCAGTCCATTTATAGATAATTAAGTCATTCTTTTCCAGTTGCTGAAGCAGATCCTAGAGATACGAACTGATATGCTTGTCACGTGGCTGCCTGGGGCCAGGGCCCATGCAACCTTTCCATGTGGGAAGGAGGTTTTCTCTGGGCCTAACCCAAGGCAATGAATCTTCCATGTTGAGAAATGCATGGAAAACCATCCTTCTGAAGTTAGGTCAGACCTTCTAAAGGTCTGACCTTCTGAAGATAGGTCAGAAGCTAAGAAGGTCGAATTACTCTGTGTGTCGTGGCTCCTGTTCCCAGTGGTGAAGGCCAGAGCTTGAAAACCGCCCTGGACTCAGGACAGGACCCAAGGAGGTGGAGTGTTCAAGGTCAGGAGCTTTCGACTTTTAATTCCCCATAGGCTGAAGTGTGGACACTGGTTCTAGACTTTTCACACCTCCTACCTGGGAACCCTGTAAGTCCAGGGAATGCAAGAATTATTCCTGAAAAACTGGAAAAAAAGATGCCTGCCTCTTCTGGCCTGCTCTTCAATAAATATTAGACTCAGGAAATGTGGGTACCAGTCAGGGCGCTGGGTCTTTGAGCTATGTGACCTCAGGCCAGGGAATGGCCTCTTTGAGCTCAATTTTGTCAGATGCATAAGGGGATTGGATGTGCAATCTCCAATCAACCTGACTGCAGTATTTTATAATTCTGTGTTCTGTGACCCCTGTCTTCCTTGGATGGCTCTTCTAATCATTATTTTTATTACTATTGCCTCTGTTCACACTGACAATCACTTTTCATTATTACTCCTCACGTCAGTCTGACTGACCGGAGGATGCAGTTTGGACAAGGACAGCAGCCAGGCGTGGTGTAAGCAGTCACTGTGGAAACAGAAATTCCATGGGGCTGAAGCATCAGTCCCTAAATGTCCCTACTCCCTGCCTCCCCATCCTCCAGCTGGAGGTAGGGCAGGAGTCAGGGCTCAGCCTGGGACAGTGATGGTTTCTCCTGGGTGGGGCAGGAGTCTGAGGTGAGCCCAGGCTGCATGAGGAGGGAGGTGTGGCTTTGTCCTTTTGGGTAAAAGTATGATGTGTCCTGTTTTTGCTCAGGGAGATGGCAGCTCATTAAACCTCACACACAGGTTTTATGCTGATTGAGGAGGGCTTTGAAGAGTAGCACAGAGTGGTGAAGAAGAACGCATGTGTTAGAGTCAGAATGCATGATTGTGTATTCTAGCTCCTCCACCGGCTAGCTGTGCCCCCCGTCCCCAGAGAAGTTCCTTAATGGTCTCACCTGTAGAATGGGTCTAAACCCGGGTCCCAAGTCACAGGGCTATTGGAGGATTGAGTTAATACATGTTAGGGCAAGGTCTGGTTCACTGAGACAAGTTAAGACATATAAGCCACTGCGATGATTTCAGCATCCTTGTTATACAAAGAATAAGACTGAGGCAAAGAGAGAGAGAGAGACAGACAGACAGAATGACTTGACCAGGAGCACTTGGCCAGTGGTGACAAATTTGGAATAACACTTAGTTCTAATCATTCAGGGCTCCCCTGAGGGTCACACTACTTCCTTGGACTTCCCACAACATATTCCAAATGTTCTTCCTAAATGTTTGTCCCTGCTTTTGGATTGATCCCAGCCAGGAGGCCTGGCCTGCACACCTTCAGCATTCCCGCCTCCCCGTCTCTACCCTGGGATCTTCCTCCTGCTTTTCTCCACCACCTCTAGGAAACATGTCTAAGCCACTCCTGGGAAATGTGGACAGTTCCCAGACCCCTCCAAGGCAAACCCTCTCTAAACACATTCCTCATTGTGCCTCTCCTTTGGAAATGACATTGGCCCTGTGGTATGGTTCACCATTCCATGGTCAATGCTACCTACCCAGTCCCTGCGGTCAAGAGCTTTGTGGGCAACATCATTTTGGGCTGAACGTGTATTGTCCTTCACCCTCTCTTGCTGGCAGCCTCCCTCCTGAACTCCCAAGGCTCAGCTGTTGGCCCTCACTCTCCCCTTCCTCTGCTACAGATGAGTGGGGTGGTGGTAGAATCCACTCTCCATGCTCCTTCTCACACTGAATACCACAGCTCATTTTCTGATGCAAATCCAGCCAACCGTCCTCCTTCAGGAGCATAAATAGAAACTTCACACTAATTAAAAACAAACTAAGGATCTCTGTGATTCTAGGACAGCAATGTTCTCATAGGGCCTTATAAGAGAAAGCAATGAAGATACATTGGAATTAAAATAGTTTTCCTAACACACAACTATGTGTTGACTCTTTTCCTGGAAGTGGGAGCAAAGAACTAAGTTTTCATCTTCTCTACTGGTTTTCAATTGCACAGGACATTTTCCAAACCTTTCTTCCTATAACTGGAGTAATGTCATGGTCTCTCTCAAAATGCATTGAAATAGTTTGTTTTTATTCATGTAAAGTTTGCACACAACTTTTAATTATGTAAGAAATTAAGGTAGGGACACCTGGGTGGTTCAATGGGTTAAGTGTCTGCCTTTGGCTCAAGTCATGATCTTGGGGTCCTGGGATCAAGCTCCACATCAGGCTCCCTGCTTAGTGGGGAGTCTGCTTCTCTCTCTGCCCTTCCCTCCCTGGCTCATGCTTGCTCTCTCTCAAATAAATAAATAAAATCTTAAAAAAAAAAAAAAGAAATTATGGTAGTACTGAATGGTAAATCTCAGGAATATATTTATTTCAGTATGTAAAAAATGAGGTAATTTTTAAAAAGCAGCAAATTAGTGGGTCAGCCTATAAGTAGACACTGAGGGTGCTTTGATGATCAGTAAAGTACCCTGCTCCCTGGGGTCCCTGGCTTCTCTGTGACCTTGGTGAGACCCTTAATCATTTTAGGACCTTATTCCATCATCAATAAATGAGGTTGATGACACCTGTCCTTCTGACTTCCCAAAGCAATTATAAAGATAAAATGAAATAGGCTGCAAAGCATAAAACACCAGGCAGAGTATAAATCATGGTTGTGACCTTAAATTGCGTCTGAAATTTCATGACTTCATCTTCGTAGGACCTCTCTGTGGAGAAATCACGGACCCCAGCTTTACTGCCCTGTTTCTCTTCAGCCCTCGAACCTGCCCACCAGCCGTTCTCTGCCCACCACCACTGTTCTTCTCTGCCACAGATGATACAGGTTTGTGACCTGCCACCACTGGGTGACATCCCTTCTCCCCACATTCTTTGCCATGTGCTTCCAAGTATTTTCATTTGTTAAGGGAGCTCTGAGCCTCGCCATTTTTACTTCTCATTCTTGCCCTCTCCCACCTTTCTAGAAGGCTTTACCTTTGAACTTGGAGTCTGCTACCCTCCCCAATTTTCCCCACTTAGGGGTTGGCTGGTCCCCTGTCCTCTGACATACCTCTTTTCTTTAATAGGCTCTTGTTATCTCAGCAGCTTCCTGATTTGCATGACCCACCCACCCTGTCCCAGGATGGGCTCCACCTGCCTCTTTTCCTCTCCCACGCTGACCACAGCCCCCATGTCATCCTGCTGGTGAGAAGTCCCAGCCAAAGAGCAACAAGCCAAGGCTGTGAGCCTCGTTTTGAGGTCGAGTCCTGCCTCTTCCTCCCTGGGCCCCGATCCTGGGGAAGACTTCAGGGAGGAAGGATTTCTCTCCACCATCTTTCCCATTTGACCTGTGAGTGTGCTGAGAGAGAAAGCAGGCCTTTGGCAGCAGGACAAATAAAAGAAAACCCAAGCTATACCTTCCTCTGTGGAGGACTGGGCAAGCTGGCATCAGCATGTTCATACTGGAGACCAGCATGTTCAGCCCCCTGATTTCACAGCCCAGGAAGAAGAGGTGAGGAAGGAGATGTATGCCTGAGATCACTGTGCCAGGCCTGTGATGAGTACTAGGCCTCACAGCTGATTCAGATGGGGCTCCTGGCCTGAACTTCTCAGTCAGGAATAAGGGAACATTTACTGTATCCACTGGCCAGGCATTGTTACCTGCTGAGAATTGGGCCTCTCCCATATGGTCCTTTTATTTATGCATTTATTTATTATTTTTTAAGATTGTATTTATCTATTTGAGAGAGAGAGAGAGAATGAGCTGGGGGAGGAGAGCAGAGGGAGAGGGAGAAGCAGGTTCCCTGATGAGCAGGGAGCCCAACCTGGGTCTCTGTCCCAGGAACCCGAGATCATGACCTGAGCCAAAGGCAGATGCTTAACCAACTGAACCACCCATAATGTCCTATCAATTGAATTCTCTTCTCCAACAGCAATCCACTGCCTGAATGTCAAGCTCCCAACCAAACCATGAGTAGATCTCAAACTTCCATCAGAAGGATTTCCAAACCAAGGGATCTCTTACCCAACGGATGCTCCTTTCCCACTTGTTCTACACCTCTTTCTGATGTTTGTGAGGTTCTCCTGTGGGGTTAGTGTAGTGGGATATGATTGCTTCTTCCCTGCAAGGCCTGAAGACCCTTAGAACAGCCCCAGGCAGATCTCCATGCTTTCTGTCAGCTCAGAGCTTCTGGAAGTGAAAAGCTACCACTTTTTCCAAAAAAGTGATTTGGACTCTTTTGTTTATAATGCATATGCTGATATTATGAATTGGTTGGAAGAGGCAAGGGACATCATGAGTTACTGAGAAGTTCCTTTTTATTTTGCTTTTCATTTCATGAACCCTCATATCCTTCCCCAGAAGAGAGTGCCACACAAGGGATAATGCTCAGAAATATCCTTGGATAGGCTGATAAATTGGTAGGAAAATACCTAAAGATCAATCATTCAGTGCTCACCTTACGAGGATCTTGTATCAGTTATTTATTACTACAAAACAAATCACTCTGTAACTTCGTGACTTAAAACAACTGCTTTAATGCACATTATTCTGTGGGTCAGGAATCCGGGTGGGGGTCAGTGGAATGGCTTATCTTCATGCCACATGGTGTCCCCTGGGGCAGAACGCTTGGGGCTGGAAGATACAAAATGGCTCCAATTACATCTCAGGCCTTGGTTCTGGCTGTTGGCTGGGTTGTCCAGTTCTCCATGTGGCCTCCTTCTCCAGCAGGAAAGCTTGGGCTTCTTTACCTGTTGGCTGAATTTACAGGGAAATCTACCTTGTGCAAGGGTTTATATGTCTCTGCCATGTCACATTTGATGGTATCTCTTGGCCAAAGCCAATGGCATGGTTAAGCTGTAGGCAGCATGAGAGCGAGTGCGTATATGTTCCATTGGTGATCATACACCAGACCTAGGACACACAAGTGATTAACAAATACTTCCTAGGGACAGAGACTATACCTCTGTAGACTATGTACCCTCACCCAGCTGGCAAGACTCCTGGAATCTCGCCAGATTCACCCAACATGCTCTATCACCCTATCTGTTCACATTTCAGATAACTTCTCTCCACCCAGGACTAGAACATTTGCTTGGCTCCTAATACACATCAGCAAGCATAAATAAAAAACTGATCATTTGGGGTAGATTTAATAAACCCTCTCCTTAAAAAAATAATGGCTACATTTTCTATTAGTGGGTATGGTCTGTTCAGAAGCTCTGGGTGAGGCAGAGTGAAGTGGGCACCTGGCTAGACCCTGGTTTCCTCGGTCAAAGATGTCAGGGGAACAATACTGAAATCCTCTAGTCAAATTCATTGTCCTTGGGTTCCCGAGGCAGTGATTCAGCGTGTGATCCGAGAGTTGGTCCTCCTAGGGACATAACTCAATTGCACTTGCTATCTCTGGGGAAATTACTTACGTCCTGCCATTTTCACACACGGAATATGGAAACAACATATATCAGCCTATCAGGAAGACTGTCTTGGAGATAAAATGGTCATTCCCATCTAGTGCTTATCACCATACCTGGGGTGTAGTAAAGGCTCACAAGCTGAACTATTTTTATGGGCACTAATGCACATTTATCCCACATCTTCACCATTGTTCTTAAAAGTGGAATCCGTAAGTATGCATACCCTGGTGTGGAAGAACAGAACAAAGGAACGAAAAAGGGAGGGGATGGATGAAAGAAGACAATGTAAGAGAGGCTGAAATGAAGGGTGAGGAGAAGGGGGTAAGGGCAGAGACAGATACTTGTTTAGGCAAGACTGTGAGCACACATACTTGAAGACCAGAAATCATTTTCTGAGAAGAAGTTGCATCTCTGGGGTTATCCAGAGCTCACTTGGCTCCTGGTAAACCTAAAATATTTGCCAGTGGGAGAGGCAGAGAGCAAATGGATATTGCCACCCAAGGTGTCTGTACCAACTTGGCCCCTATCACATGGAAAAAAGGAAAGGGAATGGGGGTGAGGGAGGGAAATATTTCTCAGAGTGAGGCTGACTGGCTGGCTGGGAATTCAACCATGAGACCTGCCCTATTAGCAAGTCTAAAATAATACATACAGCTTCCCCTACATTTCCAACTGTAGAAAGGAAAACAGAGCTGTCCAGCTATCTATGTACTTTTCCAGAACAAGTATCCTTTGGTTTAACACTCCCCCTTTGCTCCTCTATGGCCCCTTCCTTCCCCCTGGTAAACTCAAGAGCTGGTACTGGTTGAAAGTGCATTGTTTGCCAAGGATGAGCAGGAGCAGAGTGACCCGAGGGTCACACCCCTTGTCCAAGCTCCATTCTCTGCCATAGGCTACTCTAGGGCTGGGATAGCAGACTTTCATCTGTGTGTAGATGGAAGAATTAGGTAATGACATGACTTAAAACTGGGATACAGATGGTGTCAGAATGACTTTCTCTAATTTCTGGAGCCCAAGATTTGGGCTGGGTAAAAAGGACTCCTCTTAGAAGAAAGGGCCATGAGAGCCCTCTCTGGATATCAGCACCTCCAGACCTTCCATTCTGGCTAATGTTACTAGCCACAGTGTTCAACCATCCGAGAAGAACCCCTTTCCAGAACTGGGATGATGTTATTTATTTCTTTCACATATAAGTACTCAAAAAGATCTGAGATATTTTAGATAGTAATTTTTGATGGTAAGTTCTTATCATTAATATTTTAATATTTAGACATCTGTGCATTTTTGGTATTTTATGCTCTTATCATGTTTAAAAAAATTAGTGTATTAGGATCACAGATCAATCTTGTAACTCCAATTTATAATAAGTAATCAAATGATTAATTTAGATGTAAGTTTAGGTTGAAATCTTAGTTTATATTTGGATAATTAAGAAAACTTGAGCATTACTATTTTTTGAAGCTCAATTTATTAGATTTATAGGAATCATTTAAGTAATTGAGAAAATTTATCAAAGTTTTTTTAAGTAAATGCAAACATATTAAATTTATCTATGCAATACAGAATGTTTTCCTTAATAAGTCTGTAACTGGGACCAAACATTCATCAAAACTCCTTACAAAGTGATAGTCAGACTCACTAGCTCCATAATCAGAATTACAAGATTGATAAATTAAAAGCAATAGATTAAAGGAGAACTAGAGTTTTTCATGCAAAACCTTAATTAACAGAATATTTATTTAAAATTAATTTTAAAGTGACCTCTGGAAAATGTTTTCTGCTCATAAAATCTTAGAAAACATAAAAGATATCACAGTAAGATTATTTTGATTCTGATGATTATTAGTGTACAGAGTTTCTGTTGCTGTGTGAAAAATTACACCAAATGGAGAAGCTTAAATGAATACTCATTATTTATCATCTCACAGTTCATGGATCAGTAGGCCAGGCACAGCATAACTGGGTCCTTTTCTTGGGGCTTTATAAGGCTACAATCAAGATTTTTGGCCAGGGCTGGGTTCTTATCTGAGGCTCAGAGTCTTTTCCAAGTTCACATGGGTGTTGGCAGAATTCATTTTCTTGCAGCTGTCAGATTCATAGTGCCTTGCTTCTTCAAGGCCTGCAAGAGAAAGCATCTCTAACTTACAGACATTTTTAAAAATAGTTCATCTGATTAGGTCAGGCCCACCCAGCATAATCTTCCACCTCACTAACTCAAAACCAGCTGATTAAGAGTCTTCATTGTGTCTGTGAATGTCCATCACCTTTGCCATATAATGTAACTTAATTACAAGAGTGAAACTCCATCATATTCACAGATCTCAAGTCCCTTCCAGTGTGTCTATACCAGGGGGTGAAGGACCCTCTGAGAATTCTGGCTGCCACAGTTAATGCAGTATCTTCCTTCTTTTTAAAAAAATCGTCCCCAGGGCATCACTTCTACCACTCTCATTTCCTCCTCACCTCCTTTCTCCTCAAATCCCATCACACAGGGTATGGTCAATATTGGGTCCCTGCTGTCTTTTCTTTTTAAAGATTTATTTACTTATTACAGAGAGAGAGGGAGAGAGAGAGAGAGTGTGTGTGTGTGAGACCAGGAGTAGGGGCAGAGGGAGAGAGATAAAATCTTAAGCAGACTCCACACCTAGCCTGGAGCTTGATGTGGTGTTGGTTTAATACTCACTACCCTGAGATTATGACCTGAGCTGAAATCAAAAGTCAGATGCCCAACCGACTGAGCCACCCACATGCCCCTCCCTACTGCTTCTTGACCATGTCCCTTCTTCTCCAGAGCTGCTGCTTTCACTTTGGTTTTCTAGGGCCTTATCTCTTGCTGACTTGTCATGGCTGCCACCATTCTGGCTTCCCTGTCTCCAGTGCTATCCCCTCAATTCCTTCTCTATCTTGTGGCTAGAATTCATTTCTTTCTTTCTTTCTTTCTTTCTTTCTTTCTTTCTTTCTTTCTCTCTCTCTTTCTCTCTCTCTCTCCTTCCTTCCTTCCTTCCTCTTTCCTTCCCTTCTTCATTCCTTTCTTTCTTTCTTGGATTTATTTATTTATTTGAGAGAGAGAGAGAGAGAGTGTAAGAGCATGCAGTGGGAAAGGACAGAGAGAGAGGGAGAGAGAATCCCAAGCAGACTCTGCACTGAGCGTGGAACTTGACTCAAGACTCAATCTCATGACCCCGAGATCATGACCTGAGCCAAAATCAAGAGTGAGACACTTAACCAACTGAGCCCCCCAGATGTCCCCCAGAAGAATATTTCTTAAATGCAAATCTAATTATACCATTTCTCAGCTTACAACCTAGGGCCCTGTGGATATATTTCAACCCCCTTACTTAGATTTTCTCCACATAGTCCCTGTCTTGTTTCTAACTTCACCTTTCTCCAATCCTTCCAGGATTTCCTCTTCCCCACCTATTTACCATGTTCCTATCATCCCAAACTGCTACACATCACTCAATAGACCAAACTGATTCTTACACTGATGCTTGTCTTAATGGCTCTCTGCCCGGTGATTCTGTCCCACAATGTCTATATGGTAGACCCTCAAGGACTTGGCATATTGTTCAACTTCTCTATGAGGGCTTGCCTATTCTCACTGGTGGACTTGACCCTTCCCCTTTCTTTCCCAAGGCCCCCATAGCCTATGTGGACATAACAATCCTGTAACACTTTACTGCACATGTATAAATCTGTATAAATCTGTCTTTCCATCATTCTCTTAGGCAATAAGATCCTTAGAGACAGAAACAATTTCTTATTTATTGTGCTAGCCATAGTAACTGGCATAGTGTTAAGAATATAATAGGCAATTCATGTATTTTAATAAAGGGAAGGGACATGAAGTAAACGAATGCTCCAGTTCTCTGAACTTTAGTTTTTTTTTTTTTTTTACTGGAGGTGGTATTATCTATTAATGCATTGCTAACATAAGGACTGGGGTTGTCATAAAGTCTGCCCTTTTGCCTGTATAGCTCAGGGGAAATCAGGCTGGCAGGAAAATTGACTCCAACAGTATGTTCTGAATCTTTTAGAATTATATAGCATGGTTTGGCATGATAAAGTAGCAGGACTGTGACAGTGTAACAATAACCTTCTCCATGATAACGAGATGCAGTTCTGGTGGCTAGGAGACTGAGCCTCACAGACCTCCTACTGCTCAGAGCTTGATTAACTGAGGGCCTCAGATGCTACACTCTAAAATCCATCATTGTGTTTGCTCCAAGGCCACACTTTCCGTAGGCTACTCCCCACTAATGATTGAGTGCATTGGGGATATTAAGGCAGATCAATTTCCAGGAGTCACTAGACTGCTTTGTCAGCTCATTTTGGCTCAGCGATTCCCAGATGGCTTTGCCAAACCTTCCTTAGACTTCTGAGCAGCCTAGGACATTCAACCCAACACTCTCTCCTTTAATCCTTCATCCGGGATTAAATTTGCTTTATAGGCTGAAGGTGCTCCCAGCCTTCTCCACATCCTTCCTGATTTCCTCTCACAGATGAATTTCACCTAATCAAATCCTTGCATGTTTGATCTTGCCTTAGCATCTTATCTTCTCCTTGGAGAAACCAGACCAGAAAAGCAGCATGCTAGAAGGAAACTTTTGTTTTCTGTGAATTAATGTATAGCAATGGTAGATATTGTCATTCTATCTTAAATACAGTCCAGGGAAATGAAGAAAGGAGCTTCTGTCCTTACTTGGGACAGAGACTTAATAAGGGGAGCCCTGGAGGACAGCATCTTAGTGGTTAGCATTAGGGTTAGGGTTGCAAGTCATTGAGGAGGGTCAGGCAGGAGGGACACAGGACAGTGCTGGGACTGGCTGCTTTTCCTTAGCCAGAGAATTGTCTTAGAGAGCTCATTTATACCTGTACCTAAGCAAGCTTTTGTTCCCTAACAAAAAAAATATACACACGAGTGTACACACATGCACACAGATACACACACATGAATGCATACACACACATACACAAATGCACACATGTGCATATATAGACAAACACACACATACACTTACCTTATATCATTCATGGTCCAATTAAGAGAGTGTAATAATACAGGAAGAGTTTAAGAAAGGGGCCATTTACAGAGGCCTCAGCATGATTCTTAAAAGGTGACAAGGACCGGTATGATATGCTCCAGGCTAGTCATACCCAGGAGACTTGAAGAAACAGAAAAGGGCAGTAATTACTGGAAGACAGAAGAAATATAGCTTCATAGGAATTGCGGTCCTTAACAGAGGAATATAGTCATCAATCACATTAAATATCCCAGTAGAACCCTGCTCTGTCCCTTTGTTCTCCTACTGGTACTCCTCATAAGGAGTACTACTCCAGCAAGCATGAGGTAAGTGATACAGTCTATACACCGGAGGACATATAACTTGGAATGGGAAAGAATGGGCAGTGTATGTGGAATGTAAATGGCAGATACATCTTGTCTACCCCAAATAAAGATGAAAAATGGTAGAGCCTACTCAAAAGTTACAAAGACTAATAAGGAATAGGAGTTTGTGCTAGGTTGCTATTATCATTACTTTATTTTTTTCCAAATATTTGGTAATCTCTTTCAAAGGTTTTTAAATGAAACTTTTGCCACACAGTGAAAATACATACATCTGGCTCCTGTCTCTGGGTTGGCTGCCACCCTCTGACCAGTACCCATTGGCAGGCCCCACATTGGAGCAGGTAATTGAACATTCAGTTCAAGAGGCCAGCTAGAAGTTTTTACTCTTGGCTGGGAAAAGGCACCACTCAGTGTGTCTGGAAGGATAGGCTCTGATCACCAGCTCTCCTAGAGCATTGCAGAGATCAGTCCTCTGGCTCCTCCACCACTGCACAGCATTTCACTGAGGACAGTGTAGGAAGAAAATGTCACCCAGCCAGAGAGACCTCTTAGTCCTCTCCCCCACATGGTTGCTAGCAAAGCTAAAAGTCATAGGCTTTGGGGTGGGTTAAGAGGATACAATATGCTGAGATCATATTTGATATTGTCAGCCTTTACACCTCAGATGGGGCCAACAGCTCTATGCAGATCTGGGCACAGAGAGCTGGAAGGAATGGCATTCATGAATTGGCAGTAATGGTGGACAGAGTCCTGTCACTGGTTTTTTTTTTTTTTTTTTTTTTCTGAGCCAGCCTGGTGTAGTTGGTGTAGGAGGTGAGGCAAATACTGATTAGCTGCCGGAGGAGGTGCATGTCCATCTCCTTATAGGTTGTCTTAGTCTGACTGTGAGTGGACAACATCTCCCTTTGATAAAGTTCATGTCATTGCCGCTGTGTGCCTGTCCTTCACTTAGAATTGAGTTCTTAAACTCCATGACACATCAGGATCACCCACAGAGCTATTAAAAATCTCAGTGTCTAGGTAACACTCCAGACTAAGTAAATCAGACTCTCTGGAGTAGGACCCAGGCTTCATCCAGAGTTCTATCTAATACCTAGGGGACTCCAATGTGCTAGGTTTATGCTCCCTCCACTCCTTTAGAATTTCAGAACCAGAAGGCACTCCAGAATCCACCTGACCTGAAGTCTTCACTGAATGAACGGAAAACTTGAGGTGCAGGAGATGAAGGTAGGTAGTTAGGTAATTGAAACCGGGATCCAGGTCACTTTCTGCTCTAAATTATTTGCAGAGTCTGAAAGTGCCCTCAGTGGCCACTAACCCCCTCTGAGAAAAGCAACAAATTTGGTTCACATTCTGAAAATGCAAGGTGTGGTTGAATTATGAACGACCTTATGGAAGGAAATTCATGTTAAGGATTTATTAAGACTTAAGATGGTAGGCAATGGGGAAACACAGAAGAGTACAGAGCATCAGAGTGACACAACTGGAACTGAACTGTAAGATGATCACTTTGAAAGTGGTTGTTAGGAGTGGGAAAAGAGAGACTGTTAGCAGTAAAACAAGACAGAGAGCCAAGGTAAAGTAGAGGCAAAAATTTCTGAAGAGGTGAGAAATAAAGGGAAGGACAGAGGCGAGTTCTGGACACATAATTGATAGGTGTGCCTTTGACCTCTTCTCCATTTTGCAAACTGATTCATGACTAAGAGCTGAGTTTTTATAGTTTGGAATCTGAAAGGCCTGTGTTGGCCCAAATGGCACTGGCCTCACCAGGTGTCTGGAGTGCAGGGTGAAGCCCCATTGAAGAGAAAGAGTATGAGCTTGGACACAAACACGTGGGTCTTAGACTCTCCCACTGATGGCTCATTGTGGGGGGGGGGCCCAGCTATTCACTCTAGAGGAGGTTAGTGTGAAATGAATCTGGTAGGTGTTGGCCCATAGGTGAAATATTGGAGCAGGAGCCAATGGGCGATCTGATCTCTGGACTTTTCCAGGGTCTCCAGCTTAATCCTGAAACCCTGCGTGTGGATTTGGATGGATCTAGAGGGCATTGAGAGGAACAGACCAAATCATTCAGGCTGTTCCTTGGCTTATTCCTCCCTGAACTTGGCTTGGAAGTCTTGCTCCTTATACTCTGATGGGAAGGAGAGAAAAAGAAGAAGGGGAAAAGAGAGAGGAGAGGAAAAAAAATGTTTTTAGTCTTTCAGATTTATGATTTTCACCTGTAGATGCAACTGAGACCCAAGTGCCTTTTAAGATTGTGCATCACCCTTTTTATTATGATAAAATTGGGTCATGACCCCAGAATCCTGGGATCAAGCCCTGCATCAGGCTCTCTGCTCAGCAGGGAGCCTGCTTCCCCCTCTCTCTCTCTGCCTGCCTCTCTGCCTACTTGTGATCTCTGTCAAGTGAATAAATAAAATCTTTAAAAAAAAGAGAGAGAGATACAAACAAGGTACATTGTTAGAAGTGATCTTATGAGTCAAAAATCTGACCTCAGCATGAGATTTTTGGTCTCTGTCCTTGAAGCCCTGGGCTTCTGGTTTGGGGGCACACACAGAGAGGCAGCACATTGCACTTGTTTAGACTGCATGGGATTGGAATCTGACTTGGTATTTTCTGGTGTATCCTTGGACAAGTTTCACAACATCTCTGTACTTAAGCTTCCTTACCTACAAAATCAGTAAAGCACTCAGAAGCATGCATGGCACATAATAAGTGCTCAAATAATATTGGCTATTTTTATTATACAGTTCAGGGATTCCTCCAGATAGTTTGTCAGAGCAAACATCACTGGACTAGGAGTCTGGATGCCTTGGTTCTAGTCTGTCCTGCCAATGACTCATTCTCTGAACTTGGTCAAGTGATGTTTAATGTCTATAAGCTTCAGTTCCTCCATATCAAGAGGATGATTATAGTCTATGTTGTCATGCGATTGTAAAGATCAAATGTGCAAATATGGCAGTGTGGGGGAGCATCTTATTAACTAGAGAATCCTACACAGATTGAGGGATGCTATTTCTTGTTGATTTGCCATCTGGACCTTGACTGGCCTCTCTTGTCCCCAATTCCCTCCACCCTGCTCCCAACTGGATCCAGAGCTACAAACTAGAGGAGGACCAGCAGGTACTGTTCTCCCTCAGTGGGACCCTGCACAGGGGCACACTGAGATTTATCCTGCAAATCTCCTCTCTATTTTTTATCCATTCTACCTCTTGATGCCTATCTTGAGTCTTCTATTGCAGTTTTTTGCTCTGTTTGGAGAATACCTGACATTTAACCAGAATAACAATTAGGAACCAACTATAGTCATATATTCCACAAAAAGAAACTTTTAAAAAAGATTTTAGTATTTTATTTGAGATAGAGTGAGAGAGAGTGAATGAGCATGAGCAGGGAGAGGGGTGGAGGGCGAGGGAGAAGCAGACTCCCTGATGATCAGGGAACCAAGTGCAGGGCTCAATCCCAGAACTTTGGAATCATGACCTAAGCCAGAAGCAGATGCTTAACTTATTGAGCCACCCAGGTGCCCCACAAAGGAGCTTGAAGTCCTAAAATGCTGTAGCTATTATGGTAGAATGTGATCCCAGGAAAAAAGAGGGACTGCTGATATGGTGATCTATTCACTTGGACCTGGTCAGAAAGCTTCAGTTTGAACCAGTCCGTATCTCTGACTTTCTCTGTGTAGTCATTCAGGATATCACTGAATTGAAAGGTCTCCCTGGAGAATGAAGGGGCTAAATTAGATTCCTCCAAGCTTCCATTATAGGTTTTCTATGTATCCATGATTCTATAACTCCATTAGAATCAATTCCTATGAAACATAAGCATTTTGTTAAAATTAAAATGAAGAATATTCTAACAGAGCTTACTAAATGAGGAATGAGAAACTGAGTTTCTAGAAATTTTGAGGCAGAAGTGAATGTTTTTCTGCAGGTGGAATCTTGTAGGAAGCATTGGGGGCTGGATATTAAGGTCCCTGACAATCCAGATGTCAAGGGATTCTGGATTCTGTGAATTTTACAATATAGGACAGACTACTAAGAAACATTGTGAGAAATACCAAGGAATAGAGTATCCCGGCCCTTCTTAGATCTTGCCCTGTTAGGGTCTGGCCCTTGAAAGGCCAGCCTTGATGAGGAAATCTCTTATGCACAGGGAGCCCTTGGCTTTCAAAGGACCTTGTTGAGGGTAAGTAGTGGAGCCTGGGCTGGCCAAGCAGGCAGGGCCTCTGTCAGAGCAGAGTCCTGAGTGTCAAGAGCAAGTACTCTTCACCATTTAACCTGGGAGAGGGATCTCAGGGAAGGTAATTAGGGCTGCTCAGAGGAAAAAACAGAATCAGCCCTTAAAATTATTTTCCAGGTTCATGGACCTCCAAGAGGAACACTTTTTACTTGTCAGCCTGTCTAGACATAGAAACTCATCAACTGGCCAAGTTGGTGAGTTCCTTTTCTAATTTTTTAGACTCTTCCTTTTACGGACTCATCCTTTTCTAATTTTCCTTTTCTAATTTTCCTGGACTCTTCCTTTTCTAATTTTCCTTGCTCTGTCACTCCTGCTACTGAGGATGGGGAACATGGTTGAAAGCCAGTATCAGCAATTATGCCAGGACAGCACTGAGGCTGTTCCACAGATCCCTGATTTGAGGCTGAGATGGATCCATCATCACACTGTTGATTTCTGATTCAAGGCAAAGGGAACAGTCAAACTCAATGAAAATGGAGAGTTTAGGAAAATGTGAGGCTCTATGTGGAGGACTCTCTGATGCATATTCATCTCACTACTAACATGAGTTTTCTGCATGTGCTGTAATTAGGGATGTTGGAATATGCTGTGTAGTGTGGTGGGTGGCCCAGGGTGAGTATCACCTGTGAAAGGAACTGACAGATAGAAAGGCTGTCTTTTGGACATGGAATGCTACAACCAAATACCATGAACTGGGGTGCTTATACAACAGCATTTGTTTCTCATGGTTTGGAGGCTAGGAAGTCTGAGGTTAAGGCACAGCAAGATTTGGTGCCTGCTTTCTGGCTTATAGATGGCCATATTTTTGCTGTGTTTTCACATGGCCTTCCCTTGGAACATGGTCCTGGAGGGAGCAAAGTCTCTCTCCCTTCTTTATAAGGGTGCTAATTCCATCATGAGGTTCCCTTCCTCATAACCTAATCTAAACTCAAGTACCTCTCAAAGGCCACACCTCCAAATACCAGAACTCCACTGGGAGTTAGGGCTTCAACCTATAAATTGGGGGGGAGGGCATAAACATTCATAACAAGGGGCATTGCCATGATATTTCAAGTCTGTCGAATCAATGGATATCCCATTAGAAGATTTCATGAAGTGCTGTGCAGTGACTAGTTCCCTCCTTACCTACTTATCCCTAGCGTCTCATGTAGCCTAGAATCACCATCATCTTAGGGAACAAGACTACTTGGAGAAGAAGGTTCAGAAATAGGAATTGGGAAGAAGGAGTTCTGACCAATTTGTGGTACAGACTCATTATCTTAGAGACAGGACAGTAAAATGTGTAAAAAGATAGCTGACCTCTTTATCTTACAAGGGTTTATGATTTGGAGGGAAAAAGATTTGACCTCCTTAACAGAGCCATATGGTACATGAATGGTTACTGACACGTCTCCATTCCTACTGATCTGGATCAGGAAACTGACAGAAATTGCTAAGCAGCATCAGTGAGGATGAATTTTGGGCTTTCTGGACAGACCAGCTGCCAAGAAACAAACTGGTAAAGGAGTAGTAAGTATTCATTAAACACCCACCTATATGATAGGTACTTTGGGGCTAAAAAAATCACTGAACCTACCATTAACCCTAATCTGGGTATTGAAAAAAAGATTGTCTTGCCTTACACATCATAGACATCCAGTTGTTGAAATGAAGAATGTAATTAAATGTAATCATGATTCAGTGAAGGGAGGGTCTAAACAGAGGAAGGGAGACCCTAAATCTCTTCCAATCCTGGAACTGGGTGGCAAATCAAGATGTAATGTGCAAATCTGGAGCCCCAGCTTTCAAAAGATGCCCTTCAACGGACGAATGGATAAGGAAGATGTGGTCCATATACACTATGGAGTATTATGCCTCCATCAGAAAGGATGAATACCCAACTTTTGTAGCAACATGGACGGGACTGGAAGAGATTATGCTGAGTGAAATAAGTCAAGCAGAGAGAGTCAATCATCATATGGTTTCACTTATTTATGGAGCATAACAAATATCATGGAGGACAAGGGGTGTTAGAGAGAAGGGAGTTGGGGTAAATTGGAAGGGGAGGTGAATCATGAGAGACTATGGACTCTGAAAAACAATCTGAGGGGTTTGAAGTGGCGGGGGGGTGGGAGGTTGGGGTACCAGGTGGTGGGTATTATAGAGGGCACAGATTGCATGGAGCACTGGGTGTGGTGAAAAAATAATGAATACTGTTTTTCTGAAAATAAATGAATTAATGAAAAATAAAATAAAAAGTGCTAAAATCTAATAAATAAATAAAAAAAATCTAAAAAAAAATAATAATTCAAACGTCACACAATGAGGAATAGGGGGAAAAACAGCCTTTTGGATCCCTAATTGCATGCTTCCTTAAGGGAGTAATCGTAGCTAGCATCACAGAGCTCTGGATGGGGCATTAGAACTGTGTATGTATGTATGTATGTATATATTAACTTACTTAGCACGTAATTATGAAGCACATACCATATACTGGCTGTTGGGCTTACACTGAGAATAGAGAAAGAAGATAAATACAGTTACTTTGCTCAAGAAACCTCTAGGCCAGGGAGAAAGTCAGACATTGTAAATGGGTGCTTTAATGTGATTAAGGTAGTGATGGGGCAATGCAAGTTGCTATGGATTACATTAGTATTTCATGTGATGCAATTTTTATTAATTAGAACTAGGATTCAAACAAAGATTAAGTATGCCATGTTACACATCATGGCCATGACGTTGCAAATGAACTTTTAGCACATATATCAAGAATTACACATATGAGTGGTTTCTCCAGCAAAGACTCACTCTGAAAAGTTCATATTTCAGTGATACTTTTCTGGTTACTGGTATGTGTTTATTATTTCTCATGTGTGTTAGAGGCTGAATATGTCCTCCTTTTTTTTTTTTTACTGTTTATTCTTTTATTTTAATTATTTTAATTCTGGCTCTGTTGCCATGAGAATTCTGGCTAGTTGCTATGAGTTGGCCATGGCTTTGTCTCTACCTAGCTGTGTGAGCTCCATAAATCATATGACCTTAGTTTCCTGAAGAGCAGAATATTCTCTGTGACTTTGTCTTGCTCAGATTTTCATGGGCCTGGGACATTATCTTGGGGCTCCCAGTCTTTGAAACTACAAGCTGTCATCTGGGAGGGGATGTCAGCGGACAGTAGGTGCTATCAACCTCTCTAGGCTGAGAGGTTATGCCTGGCTGCTGGGCAGCTGTGCTGCACTAGCTAATAGGGAGAGTGGTTCTTTTCCGCCATTGGTTTTGTTGGTAATTACGGGTGCAGGCTTTATCATGTTTGAGATTTGGCCAGTACTCTGTGGAACATAAGCAGAGTGATTGTGACCTAACAGTGCTGGGATCTTTCCTCCATACACAAAATAAGTGAGACAACTGCTGTTTGTGATGTCTTGGCCCCAAAGCCATGCCATTCCTCCCCATGTCCCTGAGAAAAACACAGATAAGATCTACTTTGCTGAGGTACAGAGGGTCCCTGGACCACATCAGGAAATGAGGTGTGAGAATCTCAGGGGCCAGTCAGATGTGTTTTCTCAACCGTTCGGCCACATCTGTCTATATTCCACTGATCAGGTTAGTCACAGAGGGCCTCAGAATGCCCAAGCTTGTGGCAGGAGATGCCTAAGAGCTCACTGGCCTCTATCTCTTCCTATGCAGATGAGTTAAGAGACATTTCTAAGATCAGATAGCTCATCAGCAGCTGACTGCTTTGGACCCAAGTTCACCTGACTTCATGCTCCAGGTGCTTTCTCCATCCTTGTTCCTTAGGCTTCAGGTATGATATCTGAAATTATTCCCAATGCTGCACACATTCAGAAACTGCAGAAGTTTCAGAATGGAGGCTTGTGGGCTATATCCAACATGCATTGCTGATTTTATTTTTTTCTTGTGATGAGAACTCTTAGGATTTGCTCTCTTAACAGTTTTTTATATCATCCAGCAGTGTTCGCTGCAGCCATCATGTTGTACTTTAGACTCCAGTACTTCTTTATCTTCTAACTGGAAGTTTGTGCCGTTTGGTACCTTCCTCCAGCTCCTCCCCCCCTCCCCCCACTACTGGGAACCACAGATCTGACCTCTTTATGAGATTTTTTTTTTTTTTAGATTTCACATATAAGTGAGATCATACAGCATTTGCCTTTCTCTGTCTGACTTATTTCACTGTTTTCACACATGGCAGGACTTCCTCATTTTTATGGCTGAATAATATTCCAGTGCTTGTGCTCTGAGTGTATTGTTTCCCCTCCTCATCCTCCCCCTCCTCCACCTTTTCTTCCTCCTCCTCATTCTTCTTCTCCCCCTCTTCCTTCTCCCCTTCCTCCCCTTCCTCCTTCTCCTCCCCCTTCCTCCTCCCCCTCCTTCTTCTTCTTTTCTTCTGTTGAACACTATACATGAGACCTACACTCTTAATCAAGTTTTCAGTGTACAATATAATATTGTCAACTGTAGGCATTATTTTGCATAGCAGATCTCTAGAACTCACTCATCTAGCATAACCGAAGCTTTATATTCTTTGAACATTTCTCCATTCCCTTTTCCCCAGTCCCTGGTAACCACCATTCTACTCTCTGCTTCTGTGAGTTTGACCATTTTACGTTCTTCATATATTTGGGATCCTGCAGTATTTGTCCTTTTGGAACTGGCTTATTTCACGTGGCATGTGTCCTTCAGGTTCATCTATGTTGTCATGTATGGTAGGATTTCCTTCTTTTTCCAAGTTGAGTAATATTTTATCAGGTGTATATAACACAATTTCTTTATCCATTCATCCACTGATGGAAGTTTAGATGGCTCCATATCTTGGCTATTGTGAATGCTTTGCAATCCTGATTTCAGTTTTTTTTCAATATATACCCTAAAGTGAGATACTGGGTTATGTGGTGCTTCTGTGTTTGTTTTTTGAAAAACTTCCATACTGTTTTCCAGAGTAACCACACCACTGCATTCCCATCAACAGTGTATGGGGTTCCATTTTGTCCATATTCTTGTCAACACTTGTCTTGTGTGTGTGTGTGTGTGTGTGTGTGTTTTATTTAACAATGGCCACCCTAATAGGTATGAGGTGGTATCTTATTGTGGTTTTCATTTGCATTTCCCTGATGATGAGTGATATTGATCATCTTTTCATATACTTGTTGTCCATTTGTATGTCTTCTTTGGAGAAATGCCTATTCAGTTCCTCTGTTTCTTTTTAATTGTGTTATATGTGATTGTTTTGCTATTGAGTTGTAAGAGTTCCTTATGTATTTGTTATATTAACCCCTTAGCTGATACAGGATTTGCAAATATTTTCTTCCATCTCATAGGCTGACTTTTCATTTTGCTGATTTATTTCCTTTGCTGTACAAAAGCTTTTTATCCCTCCCCTCCCCTTTTCTGCTTCTATTTCTTATTATCAGGGAAGAAAATTTTTCCCAAAGCTCTTCAAAGACTTCCCCATGTGCTAGGACTGGGCTCCATGGACACTGCTAACTGCAAGGGAAGCTGAGAATATGACATTCTCACCTTTTTGTAGGATGTGGGAAAGGGAGGGGGGCATGCACGTAGCCAAAGCATGGCTGGACAACATTGTGCACCACAGTGGCTGGGCTCTCTCTGGGTTAACCTGAAGAAGAACTAGGAGCCAGGTTAGACAACAGGCATCAGCTGCCCCAGTGGCTTCGTCAGTAAACTGGGCTCTCAGTCCTTGTCACTTTCCTTGGACTTTGCCCCCTCAGGAATCAATGACTTAAAATATCTGCTCACATTTTCATCTTGCCCACTAGATTGTGAGCTGTTTGAGGGAAAGGGCTAAGATTTATTTAACAGCCAGAATCTGATGCAAGGTAGGATTTTTTTTGAGAGATAAAATTATCAATTCATTAATAAATATTTTTGTTTAAATGAATTTGTTAATTAATAGTGGAGGACCCACACTGACAGATACACAATATTACAAAACCAAAACCTTATCCTTAGGAGTCCTGAATAAGACAAACGAAATAAAGACATATTTCACAATAGAGAGATACACTTAACAGTCTCAGAGGTGTGATCATTTGCACGGTTATTTTAAGGAAAGATTTTTTTTTTCCCTCTCCCTATACTGTTCTGTGAATAATCAAGAAAGAGAAATCACACCAAACCTTTTACATGGGTTCACAATAAAATACTATATATGATGATGTTGATTTATTGTTCCAAAGGAATATGTAATATCTTATTTGGTCTATACCAGAAATGTGTGAGGTAAGTAAAGAGATATCAGAATATCATGTTTGTAGTTGTGGGACAAACATTAATAACACAAGGACGGGGTGCGTGGGTGGTTCAGTTGGTTGAGGGTCTGCCCTCGGGTCATGATCCCGGAGTTCGTGGATCCAGTCCTGCGTCGGACTCCCTGCTTGGTGGGGAGTCTGCTTCTCCCTCTGTTCCTTCCCACTATTCATGCTCTCTCTCTCATTCACTCTCTCTAATAAATAATAAATTTTTAAAGATTCCAAAAAATAATACAAGGAGAAAACAAAACTCAACCATGTAGGATTGTTTACACCCTGATTCCTTTCCCAACCTCACCAGGAATAATCCTGCAAGTTCTGGCCTGATTTCCACCTCCTGTGCTCTAACAAGAGGAAAGTCGGGGTTTTTGTTGTTGTTATTTTCTGGAGGAAGAGATAAGTTGGTGTAAATAGTATAGTACTTGGAGGATAGGAAGGGAGGATGATAGAAAGCTATGTGAATAGGGAGTGAAGGAAAGGAAAAAAGTTTTACCTTCCTAGAGACCAGAGCCAGAGCAGCCATGATGGGCAAGTGTGAAAGAGGAAAGAGAATTTGAGCAAGTATTTCTGAGAACCATATATTCCACTCCCTTTAATGTCTTCAGAGAGTGATGAATAATAAATGGAATTCCATCTTTACTACTTGTAATTTGGGAATGTCTCTCTCTCTTTTAAAAAAGATTTTATTTGATAGAGGGAGACACAACGAGAGAGGGAACACAAGCAGAGGGAGTGGAAATGGGAGAAGCAGGCTTCCTGTTGTAGAGCAGAGAGCCTGGTGTGGGGCTCAGTACCAAGACCTTGGGTTCATGACCTGAGACAAAGGCAGACGCTTAAGGACTGAGCCACCCAGGTGCCCGGGAATGTCTCTTCTTAAATCTGACACTTCTCAGACTGAATCACATGGGTCTCTGTGTATGTATTAGGGTTACATATAGGGATGAAACAAAGGCTTAGAGAGGCTAAAAAAAAAAAACTCAGCTCAAATCAGTTATGTAGTTAGTAGAACCTAACAATGCCAGAATCTTGATTCTATGCTTTAATCTTCCATTTGGATTTTTGGGGAGTGGATTTTCTGTTCTGTTCAATTCATGGAGATATCTCAAGTTTTCATTTTGCTTCTATCAAACAAATATCCTGCAGGGTTAGGAGTTTTATTTTTTAAAATTTCTTTATTTCCTTTTTCTTTTCCTTATTGTTGACACCTTATTAGAGACCTGTGAGCATCTCTGGGCTGTGTGTCTGAGAGTGGTAATTGAATTTCTCAGGGTGCAAGCTATCAAGAAGACAGGTTTGTGTTACTTTGTGGCCCTCCCTTGGTGGCAGATTTGCTTGGTGTCCTTCTCCCTGGGCACCGCACCCTCACCCAGACTGAGTCACAGCTGGAGGCTTCACATCAAAGTGTAAGAGAATGAGAATCCACAGGGCAAACCACTCATCAAAAGTTTAGGATTATGACATCCTGGTTATCTCTTGCCTGTTCTACCCTGGGTGAGGTTAATCTACTTGCTCAGGCCTTGTTAATTCAGATTGATCTAAGGGAAAAGTGTAGAAATGTTTCCAGTGTGTTTTCTAAATGTGTAAATCAAAGCTGTTTGTCCCCATCTGTTTAATAGAGGATATAGACAGGCACAAACTATGGTAGAAAGATTTGGGTATTTGGAGTTTTATCAGGGGAAAGGCAAAAGCCTGGAACTGGGACCCCAACAAGTAATTATTTCTTGAAGGGAGGGGAATGAGGGGGGAGTGAGCATTACAGTAGCTACTTGGGTTCTTAAGAGACTGATTGTGGGTAAAGGTATAGGATAGAGAGATAGAGTGCCTATTTGCCCCTTTTTATAGTGTTTTCTGATTTTGTTTGTTGTTTTAACTTGGATTTGGTGGTATTTGTGGGAAAGTTGCAAAAGAAACAAGGGTTTCCAAAGAACCCAAGTGCTTGAGAGGTGGAGGAAAAAGTACTGCCCTAAAGCAGAGGTCATTTCAGATTATTCTGGGAAGGCATGGAGGAGACTCTTGCAGTGAGTGGTCCAGCTGTGACATGGTAAGGGCTGAAGTGGGGCGGTGGCGGGAAGAAGGACAATGAGATGCAGTAATGGAGAGAGGAAAGGAGGAAGGGAGGGACCATGAGGCTGAAGCCCCCTCCATGGGCAAGGAAAAGTCAGACTGGGGCTGCTGCTGTCACTTAAGATGATTTGCTGTAGTTGTGTGGGTGTTCACACAGGGGCGGGCACTATTCATTCTCCCTGTTCCACAGGATCTGGGCTCTCATCTGACGGATATCTGACAAAAACAACAGCACATCAACAGCACAGAAAGTAGAAGGACCCCTGGGACCTCAGTGTGTAACATCTCCTTCATGTGGAGACAGAATAGGGAGAGGGGGATGGAAAGTGACCAACAATCAAAAGCTAACCTTTAAATTCACAAACTCTCCAGGCTAAATGGAACCATGGTCCATCCCTGGTTAAAATATCTGGTAAAATTAATTACTATGTTTTGTTTATTTTTCTCTAACTGAAAGATGAGAATATAAAATGGAAAAGAGTGAGGAGAGAACTTGGCATAGCCAGAGGACTGCAAAGAGAGATGATCTTCATAATGATGAATAAGCTGGAGGTCCATGGGGAGAGATGTGGCTGGAGGGCATAGAGAGGCCACACTGTAGAAGGCCCACATCTCATGAACAAAGATTGCATATTTTAGCCAGTCAATCATAGGGATTCATCAATGACTTTTCAGCATACGTTACATAATCAGATTTGCATTTGAGAAAGATATATCTAGTTGCAGAGTGACAAGTGCAATGGAGAATGGCAGGTGAGGGTAGAAAAGAGGGATTGATTTCTATTCCACGGTGTTGAACTCTGAACAACCCCCAAAGTTCTAGGATTGGAGCTTGAAATACCACTTAATTCTGACTTTGGTAGCTCTCTCAGAGATAGACCCAAAAGCCCTTCCTGGTTCCATGTCCATGCATCATGACATGAAGTTGGAATCTTTCTTGAAATCCAGCCAGGAATACTGATTAAGGAAAAGAGGGCTTTAGGAAAAACTTACCAGGAATTTTGTGGGAAACCTCTGGATTCTGGAAGAAACTGGAAAAGGGCGAAGGTTAATCTGTCACACAGCAAATCCCAACATTCCTGGTCCCACTTTCTTTTTTTTTTTTTTTTTAAAGATTTTATTTATTTATTTGACAGAGAGAGACCACAAGTAGGCAGAGAGGCAGGCAGAGAGAGAGAGGAGGAAGCAGGCTCCCTGCTGAGCAGAAAGCCCGATGTGGGACTCGATCCCAGGACCCTGAGATCATGACCTGAGCCGAAGGCAGCGGCTTAACCCACTGAGCCACCCAGGAGCCCCTGGTCCCACCTTCTTAAGTATGACCCCACATATCACCATAGAGACCACAGCAGCCTGGATAATGAGGATCTCCCTTCACATTTGTACAGTTTTCCAGCTTTTACGATTTATTTTCAGAGTGTGTTTCATTCTATCCTCACAACTTCCTCATGAGCTTAGTCAGCTAGATAAACTCTCAAATCTTCAGTTTCCTTGTCTGCTTCATACTGGGATTAATATGGGGTCTGCTCAAGGTCAGATGGCTCATTAACCCAGATTCAGAAGTCACTCTCAGACCTCCTGGTCAAGTCCATAGTCTGGACATTACCTCTGCAGCAAGCAAGCAAGGTTTGACCATGAGTGCCTGTGTGCTTACTTGCATGTGAATCTGTCTATAACAGAGGGGAAGCTGAAGGCCAGGTATGGGTTGAATTTGTATCCTCTCCAAATAATATGCCCAATTCCTAAACCCTAAACCTGTGAATGTGACACTGTTTGGAAATGAGGAATTTGCAAATAAAATCAAGTTAAGATGAAGTCATTAAGATGGGCCCTAATCCAATATAAGTTGTGCCATTTTAAGAAGGCCGAGACACAGAAAGAACACCATGTGGGGACAAAGGCAGATATTTGAAGTGATATAACTTCAAGGCCTGGATGTCAAGATCAGCGACCCTTGTCAGAAGCTACCAAAGGCAAGAAAGGATTCTATTCAGAGTCTTAGAGGAAGCATGGTCTTGCTGACATCTTGATTTCAGACTTCTGGCCTCCAGAACTGTGAGAGAATAAACTTTTGCTGTTTTAAGCCATTTGGCCTGTGGTACTTCATCACAGAAGCCCTAGGAAACCTATGGCCTAGGAAACCAATGTAGTGCCCTTGGTCCTTAGTGTGTCACTGCTGTGTCCTTCAATAATCAGATAACTGTGTAGGAAGGACTTATGAAGAAACTCCTTTGCCCACTGAATAATACAAGTAGAGGGCCACTGAATCTTGGGAGAAGAGTTAGTACACCAAAACCTGTCCACTTAGCCAGCAGAAAGAGAAAATATTATTATATTCCATGTATCACCCTTTAGAATAGATGTTGTTTTTCAACTCTGATAGGCCAAGAGGTTCTAATGAGGGGAAGGGGGCAGTTACATGACTGTAAACCATTCCGAATGTGCCCATGCTGCTCTAGGTTCTAGGGATTGGGGGTGGGGGCCTGGGGATCATAATATACAAAGTCCTTGACTTTCTAGAGACTTCATTCTACGTAGTGAGGGAGAATACTAACTTGTTAACTGATTGAGTAATGGGTTTCTTCCATATTCTACAAAAAGAATGGAAAATTAGGGTCAAAATGGTCAGACATCAGATGTCAATGACCTGCTTACATGCTTATGGGCTACATTTTATCTAATAAGAGGATGTAGATGTTGTAGGCAAAGTGAAATTATGTGGTAAATTAGATGGAAATCTTGGAGCAAGGGGAATCCTGCCCTCTGATATGGAAAAAAAAGGGAAGCCCTGGCTGCTCTGAAAATACCCAGTGTGGAAAGCTACAGTTTTAATTCTTTCCTTCAAAATCTTCTGTAGAAGAGGGACTTTAAGAGGTATTACCTGGAGACCTAGAGGTGATGTTGGAGTATTGGGTCTTGCTGAGCCCCTACAAGGACTGATAAGGATGTCAGAAATGTGGATGGGCTTCTTTGAGATTTCATTCAACAAACCTGAATCCCACAATTCAGACCATTAGGAAGAGTCTTGTGCCTTCCCCTGGTACCTATTTAACTTGAGTATGGGGTGATTAACTTCAATTTGTTGGGTTTCATGGGAAAGAGGAGAATAGAAACATTAATTTGCTCTCATTCCTTTCATGGAAGTTATGCAATATAAGGTTTCTCTAACTCACTGGGGTAGGAAGGAGAAGAAGGTCAAGAAAAGGACAAGGCATGGTTGTTGGAGAGAAGACATATGGAAGAGAGAGGAAGTGAAGACACAGGGTAATGACATTTAATTTTTACCCAGAGAAAGCATGGGTATATGAACATATGGGTGTGACACACATGAACGTCTTCTAAGGCAAACCTAACACGGAGAAGATTCTCATCTAAGGTTAACCTCCTAGTGCCCTGAGTTATACAAGAACCTAGGAACAAGGAAGGTTTACTCCCTCAGGAAATAAGCCATTATCTCATTCTGTGTCAGGACTCTGGAGGCTCTTTGACGTCAGAACTGCTTGTCATTCCTCCCAATGGCCTTTGGCAGATACCGGCTCCCAGACCCTCTTGAAGGTCCCATCCTTCACAGAGACATTTTTACTGCTATTGTCTTCCCACAACATATCCCTCTCCCAGATGCTAGGGAATCCAAATGCTGAGAATTACGCCGTGCACTTGTAAAGAAATGAAGTCAGCTTGTCCCCCAGGGTGCAGGAGCCTGGGGGTGGCCAAGGGAATGCAGGTGGAAGAAAGAGGTAAGGAACGGCAGGGCCTTCAGCCAGTCCCATGGCCAATCAGGTCACTGGTGACCCATGCCAACATAGGGAAGGGCAAAGACCGTTGTCTCTGGTTTCTCTTTACTGTCTGGTATTGGGTCAGTGTTGTCGGTCCCTCATTATCTCTGGGGTAGGTCAATCAGATCTGTTTCTTAAGCCATAGAGATATTGAGGGGGAGGAGATCTTATGGGAACATGTTCTAGGGATTTAGAAAAACATGTTTGAAAATTCCAAGAAAATGAGAAATTCATGAAGGGCAAAACAACTCATTGCTTCCCCCCCACCCCCAACACAACCTACTCACCTTGCAAAGCTTCCATTTTCCTGTCACTGACACTAGTAGAAATCCCTTCCCCTCTGGCTCCTGTTATTCAGGTTCTTCAAATATTCTGTGTCTTTCCCTAACACATCCTACTTAACAAATCCTTTGTATTCGCTTCTGAAATGCATTTCTTGCTTGTTTTATTTTTTGTTTGTTTTGTTTTGTTTTTGTTTACTTAGAAGCGATGGCCCTTAGTTTCCACAATTGAAAAGTAATAAAAATAATAGTACTTACTTCACAGAGCTGTTATAATGATGAAATGTGATAATATAAGTAAAATCCTTAGTACAATGGTTGGCACCTAATAAGTGTCAGCAAATGTGAGCTATATTATTATTTTTATTACTATTGCCATCTTGCTCTCCAGGCTCTCACCACCTCAGGCCAAGATTCTTGCAACATCCTTCTACTAGAGTCTCTGCCTGAAATCTCTCCTTTCTCCTGAAAATAAGCCTGCATACTCCAGACACATTAACATTCTTTAAAGACATGCTTTGCCCTATTAGCCCTTTGCTCCAGAGCTTCCAATGATTCCAGGTTGCCTGCCATACTGAATAGAGTTTCCTCAGACTAGTATCTCAGGCTTTCCTTTTCTAATACTATAACCCAGCATAGAACTTTGGTTTCAACATGGTTACTATGGTCTCAATTTAGCCCAGACATTTCATGTTTCCTCTTCTTTCCCTCTACCCAATCTTTTGTGCTACTGAGACATACCCTGCCTCATCCCTTTCTCCTCCAAACTGCATCTTACCTAGCCCAGCTGCAGTACCAAAATCTCAACCTTCTTTGCCTCCCAAGGACAATCAGTGGGGTTATTATAGCACAGACGGAAAAAGGCATTGCCCTGGCCAAAGCAATGGGATTTTATCAATTCAGTGGGTGGGGTCCTGAGAGTGAAAATGTGCACCCTCATGCTTCATTCTTGGAGACTGATTGGTTCATCCTGGTTCTATTTCACCTTTGCCTCTCTTCTCATATTTGCATTAGTGAAATTCTAGAACTTGAGTTAAAATCAGTTTAGTGTGAGAAAAATCCACTGGGTTTCAAATAGGATATGTGAAATGGAAAATATGGCGGGTTTTCCCCCTCTTCTTATGAGGATTTCTTGGTTTGATGGTTTGATTGGGGGGGGGGAAATACAGGGGAGTATTCCAATCCATAAGAAATTTCTCCAAGTTTTAGTGAGGAAATACCTCAGAGGGTTCTACTAGTTGGGTTCAGCTCTGAGGAAGGGAATTATTGAAACAAAGGAAGAGTCATCCCAATCTTCTTCTTCTTCTTCTTCTTTTTTTTTTTTTTGGATTCTTTTATTTTTAATTAATTTTTTATTTATTTTCAGCATAACAGTATTCATTATTTTTGCACCACACCCAGTGCTCCATGCAATCTGTGCCCTCTATAATACCCAATCTTCTTTCTCTGTATCACGTTGGTCATATGTTTATAAAGAATCTAGAATTAGAAAGTCAGGCTCTGCTTTAACTCCATCATCAAGACATGCTTATTGTATGGCCATCTGCAGTATAATTTACACCACCAATAATTCAAATTTCTCCCTTTTTTCACCTTACCTTGGTTGAAAAAACCTGAAAGAAATTATCTCCAGAGGAGTACCTTAATAATATATATATAAAGTAAATAGACATACAGTGTGTATGGGGAAGTGAGAGGGAATGGATTTATATATTTATATCAGAAAAGAATGATATATTTCTACTAAAGCAGTAGCAAGTATCATAAACTATCACCTGAGTATATTAAAATGCAAGAAATCATTTCCTTTCCCTATCACTGTCTCAGCAGGGCTGGAACACAAAAGAGCTTTACAACTACTTGAGGTGAGGTGGGTTCCTGCCATAGAGGCAAGGGGATGGGTGCAATGACCCCTCTAGGTCCCTTTCAACCTCAGTGTTCAAATGACTTCATGATCCCAAAGGAATGATCTGTCTGCAGTAGAACATATTTACAGCCTGCTTCCTCTCTCCTCCCCCTTTCTCCACCATTACTCAATTTTTATTCCTAAGGGATAGAAGCTTTGATAGAGGATAATAACCTGAGATGATGCAATGCATTTGTTTTGGCCTCAACTTGGTTCTGTGTTATTAGAGGGTGTGCTAAGTCTGACCTTCCCACTGGCTTAGTTCCAGGTTCAGGATCCACTCCACCAGGGCCATGACTCACTTCTGAATTAAGAGATCTTCTTGAAATCATGGTCTGTAGTTGGGTACTCAGGCCCTCAGGATCTCAGGGGCTCTCCAGGGTGCCCATCCAGGGCCTGAATGGGTGTGGGTTTTCTGTCCCCACTCTTCATCATGTCTGCATGTGGCATACCCAGGTCATTTTGGGTCTATCTTCCTACTCTTGTGCAAGTTTGTGCACATATCCTGCCATGAGATTTTTACATGAGAGTATTTCAACTAAATACAATAAATAGTTACTTTTTGCAAACACTGTGCTTGGGAATAGTGGTGGAGTATGTGGGCAGATAGAGAAGCAACCACTTAAAAGATGTATAGCAAATCATTTATTTTAGAGAAAATAGAAAATACAGAAAAGGAAAAACAACTATAATTTCATTCCCAGCGACCATATTACTAATATTCTGAATATATCCTTTTTATCCATCAGACATTTAAAAATGACATAAAATTGGGATCACATTCTTAATTATTATTTTCCTCCTTAACAATATGGAGTCAAGGGGCACCTGGGTGGCTCAGAGAGTTTAAAACCTCTGCCTTCGGCTTGGGTCATGATCCCAGGGTTCTGGGATCAAGCCCTGCATCAGGCTTTCTGCTCAGCGGGGAGCCTGCTTCCTCCTCTCTCTCTCTGCCTGCCTCTTTGTCTACTTGTGATCTCTGTCTGTCAAATAAATAAATAAAATCTTTAAAAAAAACCCAATATGGAGTCAGTAAATATTAACCTATAGTTATAAGCTTAGATATACGAATACTTTATTCTAGAACTGCACTGATTCAGTAGCCGTATGTGGTTATCTAAATATGAATTAATTAAAATAAAATACAATTTTTAAATTTAATTCTTTAGTCACACTAGTCATATTTCAAATGTTCAATAGCCACTACGTGGCTAGTGACTATAGTGCAGATATAGAATATGTCTATCAATGCAGAAGATGCCATATGATGGTGCTGTAGTAGAAAGATATATTTTCACAAGAACCACCTTGAAGACAAGATCTTAAGAGTATCTGTTTGCCACATTTCCACCTACTTTGTAACGAAGGATGGAAAAGAAATTTCCTGATCCAATTTTTAAATTAATATTTCATTATTTCTTCTATTTCTTGATTACTTCCATCCATCCATCATTGATGATACATTGACCCACATCTCCTACATTTGAAGCATGTGAAAAGGGGATTGAAGAATCACGTAAGACATTACTGAGCCCGAGTACATAGAAAGCTGTCATGGGATCTCTGTGATTAGAGGAAAGGACTCCAGCCAGAATTCTTTACTTTTTGAAAGGAGGGGGAAAATTCTTGGTGATTGATTCCAGTAGGGTGAGGGGAAAGAATGAAAAAAACTGCCTCTTCCATGAATATCCTACTGTGTTGGCTGCCATAACTTGGAAAGCAACTATGGTTAATATTAAATCATGACTATGATTAAGATTAAATCTTTGTTGATAAAGGTGTGCAAGGACAAACATCTGGACTAAGAATCAGGAGGTCAGTATTTAATTTTTGACTCTTTCTTGGCCCAATTCTCAATCTCATTGCTACAAGTTTTGCTTCTGAAAAATCTAGAATTTGTGTATTTATAAATGCCCTCTTATGTCCACTCTTTTATTTAACACTCATAACAGCCCTGAGAGTTGAGCCCGTTTTCTACCTCACCAAAAGCAGTCTCCAAGGCTTTGGGGTATGTCTTAAACTGAAGAGAAGAAACCATTTAGGTGGTCAAACAATTGTTTAATCTGCCCAATGTCAAAATCAAAACAAAGGGTCAGAAAGATTTCTCAACACCCTCTCATGTTCTACTGAATCAACCAGTGGTTTGGTGGAATTGGTTGAACTAACTTTCCAGTCTTCAACATAGACACAACAATCACCTGAGGCGGCCTGTGAGTATACACATAGGACATGATTACGAAGCTGTCCTTGGGTGGTAGAGATAGAAGTCGTAAATGTGGGATGAGCAACCAACTGGAAATCAGAACCAAAAATCTCTCTCTCTGTGCCCTTGTGTCATTCTCCATTCTAAAGTCCTTGTGTCCTTATCT
The DNA here is from genome assembly GCF_009829155.1 of Mustela erminea. NCBI lineage: Eukaryota > Metazoa > Chordata > Mammalia > Carnivora > Mustelidae > Mustela > Mustela erminea. Next base: position 27,081,401 of record NC_045621.1, read on the forward strand.
GGACACAGATGGGAGCACCTAGATCCATTGCTTTAAAATTTTACTTCTTGGATCTTCTCTCAGAGGATGCCAGATGAGTGGGGTACTAAAGATACCAGCCAAGATTAACCCTCCTTCTCTACCAGAACAAATCCATTTTTATTTGCTTTCCATTTGGACTTCAGTAAGGTTTTCATTGAACAAAAGTTCTCCATCTTAAAAAAGTTTGTTTATTATAGTATTAATTATAATAGCCAAGATATGGCAGCGACCCACGTGTCCACCAATAGATGAATGGATAAAGAAGATAAGCTATATATGGACAATGGAATATTACTCAACCATGAAAGGGATGAGCGATCTTGCAACAACAAGGATGGACCTACAGGGTATTATGTAATGAGATTAGTCAGACTGAGAAAGACAAATGCCATACGATTTCACTTATATGTGGAGTCTAAAAAACAAAACAAATATACAAACAAACAAAAAGCAGAATAAGACCTACAAATACAGAAAACAAACTGATGGTTGGTTGCCAGAAGGGAGAGTAGTGGGAGGATGGGCAAATGGGTGAAAGGAAGTGGGAAATCCAGGTTTCCAGTTATGGATTGAATAATTCATGAGAATAAAATGTACAGCATGGGGGTGCCTGGGTGGCTCAGTGGGTTAAGCCTCTGTCTTCAGCCCAGGTCATGGTCTCAGGGTCCTGGGATCAAGCCCTGCATCGTGCTCTCTGCTCAGCAGGGAACCTGCTTTCCCCCTTCTCTCTCTGCCTGCCTCTCTGCCTACTTGTGATCTCTCTCTCTGTCAAATAAATAAATAAAATCTTTTTTTAAAAAAGGTACAGCATGGAGAATATAGCCAATGTTAGTGTAATAGTGTTGTATGATGACAGATGGTTGCTACACTTGTGATGAGCATAGCATAGCATATCAAATTGTTGAATCACTGTGCTGCATACCCGAAACTAATGTAACATCATGTGTCAACTGTACTAAAATAAAAAGAGCCAAGTATTTATGATTATGATTCCATTTATTAAAAAAGGGGGGAGAAGAGCTTTTAGTTTCAGAGTTAATACTTCACAACAGAACTTCTTTTTTTTTAAACCACAAACTTCTGTTCACTTTAGGAGACCTCAACTAGCCTATTATGTGCTAGGTGTTGAGATTTCTACCCTAAGGGAGCTAATGTATATAGAAAATAATTTCAGTGAAATTATCTTACTTGATCACTTGATATATTTAGTATTATCCTCTTTTTATGAGGATTTTGTCTTATCTTTGCAAATACATTACAAATACCTTGAGGGCAGGGACATAATCATTTCCCTTACTCCCTTTTTTCTGTCCACCATATACTCAGTAAAGTTTTGGCCTCATTCATTTATTTTTCTTTTTTTTTTTAATTTTTTATTTTTTATAAACATATGTTTTTATCCCCAGGGGTACAGGTCTGTGAATCACCAGGTTTACACACTTCACAGCACTCACCAAACCACATACCCTCCCCAATGTCCATAATCCCACCCCCTTCTCCCAAACCCCCTCCCCCCAGCAACCCTCAGTTTGTTTTGTGAGATTAAGAGTCACTTATGGTTTGTCTCCCTCCCAATCCCATCTTGTTTCATTTATTCTTCTCCTACCCACTTAAGCCCCCATGTTGCATCACCACTTCCTCATATCAGGGAGATCATATGATAGTTGTCTTTCTCTGCTTGACTTATTTCGCTAAGCATGATACGCTCTAGTTCCATCCATGTTGTCACAAATGGCAAGATTTCATTTCTTTTGATGGCTGCATAGTATTCCATTGTGTATATATACCACATCTTCTTGATCCATTCATCTGTTGATGGACATCTAGGTTCTTTCCATAGTTTGGCTATTGTGGACATTGCTGCTATAAACATTCGGGTGCACGTGCCCCTTTGGATCACTACGTTTGTATCCTTAGGGTAAATACCCAATAGTGCAATTGCTGGGTCATAGGGCAGTTCTATTTTCAACATTTTGAGGAACCTCAAAGCTGTTTTCCAGAGTGGCTGCAGCAGCTTGCATTCCCACCAACAGTGTAGGAGAGCTCCCCTTTCTCCGCATCCTCGCCAGCATCTGTCATTTCCTGACTTGTTGATTTTAGCCATTCTGACTGGTGTGAGGTGATATCTCATTGTGGTTTTGATTTGTATTTCCCTGATGCCGAGTGATATGGAGCACTTTTTCATGTGTCTGTTGGCCATCTGGATGTCTTCTTTGCAGAAATGTCTGTTCATGTCCTCTGCCCATTTCTTGATTGGATTATTTGTTCTTTGGGTGTTGAGTTTGCTAAGTTCTTTATAGATTCTGGACACTAGTCCTTTATCTGATATGTCGTTTGCAAATATCTTCTCCCATTCTGTCAGTTGTCTTTTGATTTTGTTAACTGTTTCCTTTGCTGTGCAAAAGCTTTTGATCTTGATGAAATCCCAATAGTTCATTTTTGCCCTTGCTTCCCTTGCCTTTGGCGTTGTTCCTAGGAAGATATTGCTGCGGCTGAGGTCGAAGAGGTTGCTGCCTGTGTTCTCCTCAAGGATTTTGATGGATTCCTTTCTCACATTGAGGTCCTTCATCCATTTTGAGTCTATTTTTGTGTGTGGTGTAAGGAAATGGTCCAATTTCATTTTTCTGCATGTGGCTGTCCAATTTTCCCAGCACCATTTATTGAAGAGGCTGTCTTTTTTCCATTGGACATTCTTTCCTGCTTTGTCGAAGATTAGTTGACTGTAGAGTTGAGGGTCTATTTCTGGGCTCTCTATTCTGTTCCATTGATCTATGTGTCTGTTTTTGTGCCAGTACCATGCTGTCTTGATGATGACAGCTTTGTAATAGAGCTGGAAGTCCGGAATTGTGAAGCCACCAACGTTGGCTTTCTTTTTCAATATCCCTTTGGCTACTCGAGGTCTTTTCTGGTTCCATATAAATTTTAGAATTATTTGTTCCATTTCTTTGAAAAAGATGGATGGTACTTTGATAGGAATTGCATTAAATGTGTAGATTGCTTTCTAATTGACTTTATTTTTTAGAGCAGTTTTAGGCTCACAGAAAAATTGAGTGGAAAGTAAACAGAGTTTTCTCATTCTCCTTACCCTGGAGACATACAGTCTTCTCCACCAATCAATAACCCTTACTGGAGTGGTGTTTTTGTTACAATCAATGCAATCATTCACATGTCAGTATCACCCAAAGTCCATGGTTTACTTCACCTTCATAATTTGAACTCTTGTATATTCTGTTGCATATACAATATAATGTGAACTGTTGTATATTCTGTAGGTCGGGCAAATGTATAATGACATGTATCCACTATTATATTATCATACAGAGTAATTTCATTGACCTAAAAATCCTGTTTATCCTCTGCTTATTCATCCCTCTCTCCTCTCCTCCTCATTGACAACCACTAATCTTTTCACTGCTTCCAAAGTTTTGCCTTTTCCAGAATGTCATATAGTTGAAATTATACCATATGTATTCTTCTCAGATTGACATCTTTCATTTAGTAATATTCATTTAAGTTCCCTTCCTGTCTTTTCACGGCTTAATAGCTCATTTCTTTTTAGTACAAAATAATATTCCATGTCTGAATATACTACAGTTTATTTATACATTCACCTTGAAGGACATCTTGGGTGCTTCCAGGTTTGGATAATTTTGAGTAAAGTTACATAAACATCCCTCTGTAGGTTTTTGTGTGGACATAACTTTTCAGCTCTTTTGGGTAAACACCAAGGAGTACGACTGCTGGATCTTATGATAAAAGTACGTTTAGTTTTGTAAGAAACTGCCAAATTGTTTCCCAAAGTGGCTGTACAATTTTGCATTTCTACCAGAAAGGAATGAGAGTTACTGTTGCTCCACATCGTGACCAACATATGGTAATGTCAGTGTTTTGGATTTCTGCCATCCTAATAGGTGTGTAGTGGTATCACACTGTTGTTTTAATTTGCAATTCCTTAATGACATCAGATGTTGAATATCTTTTCCTATGTTTATTTAACATCTGCATATCTTATTTAGTGAGGTGCCTGTTAAGGTTTTTTGCCCATTTTAAAGTCTGGTTGTCCACTTTATTATTGCTGAGTTTTAAGAGTTCTTTGTATCCTTTGGTAGCAGTCTTTAATTAGATATTCTTTTGCAAATATTTTCTTCTAGTATGTGGTTTTTCTTCTCATTCTCTTGACAGTGCTTTGCATAGAGCAGGAGTTTTTAATTTAACAAAGTCCAACTTGTCAATTATTTCTTTCATGGACCATGTCTTTGGTGTTGTGTCTAAAAAAAAGTCAACCCCATACCCAAGGTCGTCTAGGTTTTCTCCTGTATTATCTTCTGGGAGTTTTATAGTATTATGTATTACATTTAGGTTTATGATCCATTTTGAGTTCATTTTTGTGAAGAGTATATTGTCTGTATCCAGATTCTTTTTTTTTTTTTTCTTGCATGTCTAGTTGGTTCCAGAACAAAAGATTATCTTTGTTTCACCTTATTGCCTTTGCTTCTTTGTCAACAATCAGTTGGGTAAGTTCATGTGAACCTATTTCTGGGCTCTCCATTCTGTGCTACTGATCTATCTGCTTACTTTTTCACCAATTCTATAATGTTTTGATTACTTCAAGTAAGTCTTGAAGTCTGACAGTGCCAGTGTTCCAACTTTGTTCTCCTTCAATACTTTGTTGTCTATCTTGGGTCTTTTACCTCTCCAAACAAACTTCAGAATCAGTTTGTTAATATCTATAAACTTCATTCATTTTTAAAATAAATGTCCACAGCCCCGGTGTGTCGCTCTCGACCCGCAAGAACGACCCGTAGGCGAGGTGAGTGGCAAACTTCTTTATTCACAATCTTCAGCCGGGGACCCCCCCCAGTTAAGACCCCCAAGTATATCTCCACCAAGTGCGAACTATATCCAATCAGAGTATACCACGACTAACAAAACTACCAATCAGAAGGACTATCTATGTGCACGCATCGTGCTCGTGAGCACGTACGTGACTCCATAGGTTTTCTTTGTTCTACAGATCATGCGCCTTTCCCTTGACTCCTGGTATCTATCAAACGTCACCCGCGAATGCACTCACAGTCCTTGGGTTAATCTCTCACTCCTCCCACTCTTCAGGCCTCGCTTAGTACGTGACTCCCTGCTCCTGCTGCATGGCTCTCCACACCGGTGGGTTATGAAGTCCTGGAACACAAAGAAAAAAATGCATGTTTCCTCTTATCAAGCCCCCTAAGTCTAGGTGCCTTTGAAGGACTATTAGCTAGCTCATTAGTTGGAAGTCACCTTTCTTTAACATTTTTCCACAGACAACCCTCAATGCTTTTGAATTGAGGGCTGCAAACTCTAGTGCCTACGTGGGACAGGCAGATCATACGAAGAATCAAGGCCAGTCACATGTAAATTTGGTAAGAAGTAGAATTCAGACTATGACAAGCTGTGGAGCACATACTGAAAGGGAGGGGCATAGTGACATTGAAGAAGGGTAGTCTATGCTCTGCCTCATCTTCTGACTTTTCAAAATAAGCCATAAATCCAAAATGTGATGTGAATTCTTTCAATTATTAATTTTTAAAAATTCAAGGTAAAATTAAAAAATGGGGATAACTATAACAGCTTACTCACATAGCATAAAGGCACCAGTTTTCTACTGCCATTATAGTTCCCCAGAACCCTCCAACCTGTTTTTTTGTAAGTCCAGCACTAGTAAGCTTTTTTGCTCTTCCAGTATAATCCCTTATACAAATAGTTTTTGCATCTAAAGCTTTAATACCTCTCTCTTTTTTCAAGTCTCTCTGCCTCTGCCACCGTTTTTTAAGAACAAAGATGTTTTGTTTTTTTGTTTTAACAAGTAAGGACTTCGAGTTAGGTTTCCATCCTCATCCACCATGACCACTTTGGCTTTCTTTCTGGTTTTGTGTTCTTATATTGAATGACCAAAATCATATCTTAGGATGGGAAAAAAAATTGAATGAATCAACTCACAGACTAACCATAAACCTCTGATGACTATCAGTGTTTTAAGCCAATAACCAGTTTAATTTTATAGACCGGTGATGACTAACTCTGCTGTAGGGAAAATATGGGCTCTCAATTTTTCCCAAGGCTTTTAGTCAAGGCTCAGGAAAATGGGATTTGTTATGGGAAAGGTTCTCAAGAACTTGTTTTAAACAAATTCTTATCTCTTAATATCTATTCTCACCTGGTCTGCATGAAAAAAAAAAAACCTGCACAAGGGATAGTATAGTTTTATCACCACCATCATCATTATTAAAGACCAAAATTTGCTGAAAGCATTTAAATAGCAGCTATCTTACTAAGCATTTTACATATATTTTCTCATTTGTTCCTCATGGTAAATGATGGCATCTTTATTCCGTTGTTTGTCCCATTAGTAATAACAGCTGTATGCCAGCCTTCAGTTTTGATGCTCATAGCAACATAAGAACATTCAATTCAAGTTTAGAAGATATTGAGAGTTGATGTCATTCATCCCGCAGCCTCCAGGAAGGATGGAATATTACTCATTACAGAACTGTTTGAAACAATAGCAACAACCCTGTTTAAAATCCACTATAAAAATATTTTTAGTGAAGAATTTTCAGCTTCTTTCAGTTACTCATTTTGGTGTATAATGATCCTTACCATCAAATTCTTTTATTTGATGCACAGCCCAAAATGGGACTTCATTTGGAATTTTAACTGGACTTTTTAAATAGAGATTTTAAGACAAGTTATTTATTTACCCTGAGACCCTTGTTTTATAGCATATATAGCTCTCTCTGAACTCTCCTGAGTGTCATTCAAAATGGTAATGTGTGTGTGTGTGTGTGTGTGTGTGTGTGTAGAGGTCAGAGATTAATCAAAACAAAAACAAAATAAAGTATCTTCTACTGCCTCTTTACTCCAGCACTGTTATTAAGGGCCAGGGTCAGAATCTTGCCATTTATTTGCCATTATCGTTTGTTCTACAACAACCATGAACTAAGTAGTTGGGGTAAAGAAGGCCAGGAACACATTTCCAAGGACTGGACAGAAAATTACTTATGTAAGTCTTAAACATTCCTGTTCACACAGCTCTTCCTAAGTCACCTGTCTCACATCTTTCTCTTTGTAATAACCTGCTTAAATAATTTTTGCTGGACATGAACAAGAAAGAAGGTTATTATGGAATTTGATGTACTGGACATCTCACTGTGATGGTAAATAGGTTAAAAAATTATCTGTATAAAAAAAATGAACAAGAGTAGTGGCAATGAGTTAAAAATAAAAGTTGTCCTATGAATTAAAAAAAAAAAAAAAAAAAAAAAAGAATCACAAAATATAAAATACTATGCGAGTATTATTAGCAGTTAATTTATTATTATAGTCATTTAAAAAAAAGCATGTTTAGATCAGAAACTGTTTTTCCCACTTTACAGACAAGTGAATCAGAGCCAGTAATAGTGACATGCACTTGTTTTAGTTTACACACCCCAAAATGAGGGAAAAACGTGTGTGTGTGTGTCTGTGTGTGCATGTGTGGTAGGAGCATAGAGTGTGCATCTGGGGATGAAGGTTAGATTTACAACCTCTGATTTTTTTCTCTCCTCCATCCTCTCCCCTGATGACCATCCATCTTAATTAATTATGCAAATGGCTTCTGGGTAGTGATGTCAAGGACTCCTAGAACAAGTTATACAATGACTCAGACAATATTATAAGGCGACTGATAGCTTCAAAATCCAAACTGTCTCTCTGGTTTCTCTAGAAAACACCAAAAGACTGTGGGTCCTAAGGAGCAATGGTACAAAGGGGCATCTAAGAATCCTGAAGGAAGGAGAAGATGCTTGAAAAAAGCAAAAAGAAACAGCCCAAACAAGCCACACTATTCCACAACAAACTTGACCTAAGACTTGGTGATTTTGGCTGGTGTAGGCCTAGGATCAGATCTCAGGGAACTCTGCCAGGGACTCAGTCTTACATAGGAGGAACAGAGTAGAACAAGAAAGACAATGTGGAGTTACTCCTCGCCCTGTGGCCAGGACGGAGGTCCTAAAGCAGAGAGATCATGGTTGGGTTGGGTCAAGTTTATGGGAGAGCCTTATCTTCTGAAACATGGATGCAGGGGCAGCCTTATACCCGGATAAAGTTGTTTGCCTGTGTGGGGTTGCATGGGGATGCAGAGTTATTTTTATTCCACTTTTTCTTCTCTTAACTACCCAACTCTGGGTCTCTTAACACTCCCCCCGCCCTCCTGCTAGCTCACTTTTAGAAATTCCATTCTCTATGTGCTAACCTAAATAGGTTTAATTTCAGCCTGAAATCTAAGGGTTTAAAAGAAAATTCCTTTCCTTCTTCTTTCAATTCTTTGTTCAGACTCTCTGTTACGAAGACATAACAGAGAGACATCATCGATCCCTGTCTGCTAGATCAGCATGACTATGTGCCCTTGGGCACACGTTCCCCCTATTTTCAGCTCTCTTTCACCCAGAATCAAAAAGATGTCATTGCACCCCTCAGCTTCCATCCCACCCCCAGGAATGCTTGCACAACTCATTTTTTTAAGGTAAAGGTAGCTTTTTTCATTTTTATTTAACAGACTTCCAAACCACTTGTTGTATGTCAGGAGCTGCTTTGAAGGACTTCACAAGTATTAACTCAGTTAATCCAGCAGCTCATGAAGTCAGTGCTATTGTTATCCTCATGTTACATATGAGGAGATTGAGTCATAGAGAGGCCACATGACCTGTCCCAGCCTCACAGCTCATCAGTGGTGGGGCTGGAGTCCCAGCCCAGGCAGTCTGGCTCCACTGTCCTTCCCTCTTTTGTCACTTCATGCTGTAGCTCTCCTGCTGATGTTCACCTCTGGTGCTTGCCCTTTAATTACTTAGGTACCAAAGTTTGTTACTCATATAGGGGGTATTTTATAACGAGATCCTCTTTTTTATTCAAGTAAATCCTCTGGGGTGTGGCTCCCCCTCAGTTCTACTAGCCTTATATTGAAAATACCTCAACTGTACATTTAGGTCAGGCCTTTATGCATAGAGTCATGGAGCTGCAGGAGCTCCAGGGGCCCTATACAACTATTTTATAGGGTTTGAGGATGAATATGATCAAACTTGGTGCCTTCTTCTGGGCCAAAACCACACAAAGAAAGAAGAGAAATAACTGAGTAGTCGAGGATGCTCAGTCAAGCCACACAGTTTAGATTCTTAGAATCTGGTATCATCTGAGCCACCCATGATGAGTCACTTCAAAGCAGTCACTCCCTTTTTATGGGCTGGACCCTGGTCTTGACAGCAAGGAATTTCAGCAAGAATGGATGCCACCAGTTCCTTATACAGTCACAAAACCTCCTCTGCTGCATTTGGAGCCATGGAGTACCCTCACTGCCTTTTTTTCCTTGCCTGTGAAGCTTCTGTGGACCTTCCCAACACCCAAAAGAAGAGAAGAGAGAAGGAGAAAGGAAGGGAGAGGGGAGAAAATCTTTTCTAGTGAGACCCAAATCATCCAGCAGTCTCTGTCTTGCTCTTTCTGACTACCCTTCAGTATAAGGTCCTCATGTTGGACCCCAAAGCTCCTTTCCAACCTCAGAATTCTGTTTCTGAAAGTCCTCTGTGATTTCTGATTGCCCCAAGTTCAAGTCCAAACTCCTAAACATGGGAGACAAAGTTCTTTATAATCTGGTCCCTGCTTTTCCCTTCTACTTTGCTTCTCAACCCTTTCCATAATCCCATATACTCCATCCTCTCCCCTCCCTTTCCCATTCCTCTTCCTTTTCCTCTCTTCCCTCTCCTTCTATCTCTCTACTCCTGCTCACCTCTCCCCTTCCTCTGCTCTTCTCTTCTTTCCTCTCCATTCACACTAGACTGCCTGTAATTATCTAAAACAAACACACTCCCTCCAGAATTTTGCTAATGATCTTTTCTTTGATTGGAATTCCTTCTCCTATCCCCTTAATTTGTTGACTAACTTCTCTTTAATCTCTAGGACCCAGTTGAGCTTTCCTCTAGACAGCTTATTTCCTGACTCCTTCATGCCTCATGTCTACACCTGTAATGCAGCATTATACCCCATGGTATTTCACTCTCCAGTCTCAATGTTCTTCCTTCCTATAGGACTGCTCAGAAAAAGAGATGGCATCCTTGTCATGTTATCTCTGCAAAACGCAGTGCCTGGTACATAGAAAAAATGCAAATGTTAGTAGAATAGATGACATCAACAGCCATATAAATTGTGCCCATCCCAGGCAAGGGGGTCTCAGTCTGCTATGCTCATGTTACAGATTAGATCAGAACAGACAGAGGTCAAGTCATTTGTACAGAACATGATGCTATTAATACTAGAGCTAAAACTAGAACCCAGGTCATTGGGCTGTGAGCTTCTCCAGGACAAGGAACACATCTTATTCATCCTGTAACTCCAGTGCCCAGCATCCTATCTTGAGTCAGATGTGGTACGATTGCATCATGAGGTTGGCTACCCAGTGCCGTGTCTGGAAAGTAGTGGGAGTCTAATGAATGAATGAATGAGTATACTGACACCAAGTACTTTCCACTGCCCAGGGCAACATGGAACATTATGTTCCATTTGATCATGTTAGACACTAAACTGAACAATTAGAGCCCTATGATGCAGATTAGTGTACAAGTCACCTGCTGTCAAGATTTACTAGTCACACTGACAACTGTCAAATTGCTTCCACTTTGTGAAGTATTGACATAAACTGCGTTTACTTCCTGCACTGATGCGTTGCGATAGCTGATTTGGCATCACATACAGACGTGCCCTGGATATACGATTACCAGCATCCAGGAAGAAGCTGCTGCTATTTTTAAAGTTCCCTTGGAAAGTCAATAATACAATCTCCCTGCTTACCTATTCTGATGTCATTCAAACCTCCAGGGAGGATAGTTCCTCCTTACATCCCACTAAAATTGCTACCTTGTATTTGGAATGTTTCTCTGTACAGGTCAGATGACAGCTGATAGAGCAGCTTCTGCCCCAGGATCTGCCCAATATTTGTGGCTGAGTAGCCAGTACAGATGAAAGGGAGTGAGCATGCATGTGATGCTTACATGGACAGGAGCATATACACAGGACTGGTTAGCACTGCCACCTGGATAGCGTTCAGTGGGCTTGCAGAGAAGCTGAGTCAAGTGGCATTCTTGTTAGTTTTTCAGTACAGCCTTCAAAAAGTGACTCTTAAAACAGTCAGCATTTCAAGTTTTAGCTTTCCACTTGAGTTATTTGCTCTAAGGTCCCACAGCTATTACCTTCTTTGGCTGGACCTTTTTCCCCATCTGTAAAATAGAGCTGATAATAATATAACTCTCTTAGGTATCATTGACTATAATTCATAGAACATACTTCACATTTATATATGGTACAGTAACTGTGCACGTGCACACACATGCATCCCAGGGCTGTAAGTCCTGATGGGTAAGTCAGCATCTGTGCTGTGATTTTCTATTTGGGGACTCACATTTGAAAACACTGTTTTCTCTGTTCATATCTTCTTAATCCCTTTATTGATGTGCAACCCTTGGTACATGCTCTGAGGATGACTGCCCAATATCTTCAGGTTCCCCCAGGGCCTTCCAAAGCAAATTTTATGTTCACTGCCATAGCTTGTATTTGAGTAGATATCCCAAATGTGCATCCCACACTTGGTGAAAATAAAAGGAGGGAGAGAAAGAGAACTAATTGTATTTATATAGGTGGAAGATGGCAAGGGAGTGGTGGTGGTTAACCCACCTACCTCCCTTCTACTTCTCACTGCAGAGTGCAAATGTAGGACAGAGACCTTAGCTTGGGAGTGTGGGAGGCCCAAGCAATGGACAAAAGCCAGTCCCAAATTAATGCAACTTTAGCAATTTTAGCAAACATATTGGAAAAGAAAACCTTATGAGAAGTCAATAGGAAATTGTTGTCTCGTGCATGTTGAGCAATTACACAGTAGTCTTGTTCAGTTGAGCAATCACATTAGCAAGGTCTGAGTAGTTAAGGACCACCAGGAAAGAAATGCAAGTCATAGAGCACCAGCAGAGGACAGGTAGGATGTGACTGTGATAGAGAGTCACTTCAGTGGAATCTGGAAGCAGAGAAATCCCTCCTGACTGGAGTGACTTCTCTTGCCCACCCTGACCTGTGGTTTATACCAGATTTGGAATGAGGTGTTACTGGAGAATGACCATCAGATCTCCAGTGAGAGAAAGTCTCATCTTTGTAGATTTTATGCTGAAAAAATTGTCAATGGTTATTTTTTTTAATTTAAAAAATTAAAAAAAATTTTTAAATAAAATTTAAATTTTATTTATTATGTTTGTTACCATAAGGTACATCATTAATTTTTAATGTAGTGTTCCATGATTCATTGTTTGTGTATAATATCCAGTGTTCCATGCAATACCTGTCCTCCTTAATACCCATCACTGGGCCAACCCATCACCCCACCCTCTCCCTTTTAAAAACCTCAGTTTGATTCCTGGAGTCCATAGTCTCGTATGGTTCATCTCCCCCTCTGATTCCACCCTCCCCTTCATTTTTTCTTTCTGTCTCCTAATGTCCTCAATGCTATTCCTTATGTTTCCATAAGTGAAACCTTATGATAATTGTCTTTCTCTGACTTATTTCACTTAGCATAATCTCCTCCAGTTCCATCCATGTTGGTGCAAATCTTGGGTTTTCATCCTTTCTGATGGCTGAGTAATATTCCATTGTATTTTTGGACAACATCTTTATCCATTTGTTTTTTGAAGGGCATCTTGGCTCCTCCACAGTTTGACTGTTATGAAGATGGCAAGGGAGTGGTCGTGGGTATTATGGAGGGCACATATTGCATGGAACACTGGGTGTAGTGCATAAACAATGAATTCCGGAACATTGAAAAGAAATTTTAAAAAAGGTTTCTATTATAAAAATCCTCTGAGTTCTAAGTCAGACAATGATTGATTTGCAGCTTGCCACTGATACATAAAAATCATCAAATGACAATACAAGGCAGCATGGCATGGGTTCTGTCTCCCCAACTGGACTGAGATGTCTTTGCTAGTAGAATGTTCCCAACTTCTAACTTCTGTCACATGGAAGTCAGACCTCATCAGCTTCATGGTAGACATAGATGGACAGGCATGTGTCTTTCCCTCAGGAGGTTGGACAACGGTTCCAACAGTCCCATAGTGCTTACCCCATCTGAAGCCTAGTGTCAGTGACTTTGAGGGGGACATTTCAGCCTTGACATACTCACTCAAGAGGTCAGCGGCCTCCTGAGCAGTGTGAAGCACACATTTGGGGGGTTCCTGACCTTAGTCATGCTATCCCTCTTGTTTCCCATCATTCTCCCCTTCAGAGACCAGTGGTGACATAAAGAGGAGTTTGCTTGTCTCTGCAGGTCCAACTGTTTACACTGCTATTGCTTTTGCTATTGACTTTGAACCCCTACTGCCTCTTTCTAGGGGTGGGGTTCAGACTAGGGCAACAGTTTTAACAAGATGGGACAGAGACTGACTACTTAAAAGAGTGCAATCTGGCAAAAATATTGAATCCTTTAGGAGACATGTAGGGAACTTGCACCACAAATCTGCCTCAGTTTCAGGTTTGCCAAAAATACTTAATAGAGTAATTAAAACAGGCTTGTCTAATAACAAACTTTTCCAAAATGTCTTCATATGCAGAGCACCATTTTTGCACAAATTAGCCTAAGACTGCAATTATACCCACCTTATAGATGAAGACGGATTTCAGAGAGGTTAAGTGACTTCTCCAAGACCACACAGTAAATTATTAGGGACTAGAGTCTCTCAACAACAAATTCATATCTTCCAATGTTTTTATCTCCAGTACCTAACACAGAGCCAGGCTAACAGAAGTTTGTTGAGTAAATGAGGCTGGGTTGGAAGCCAGCCTTCTTTCCATAATCAGGGCTGCCAGATTAGGCAGAAAAAAAATAGGAATTCCAGCTAAATATGAATTTAGATAAACAAAAGATGTGTTTTTTAATATAAATATGTCCCAAGTATTTCATTTTATGGAAAATCTCTCCTCTGTCTCTTTCTCCCGCTCTACCCCCCCAAATTTGTTTAGTACTCCCTCCTTTATTTTAACAGGATATGTATCAGTGTCCTCCTGTTTGTAATATTTGTTGCCAACAACTAAAATCCAGTAAACACCCTAACTGCTGATGATTTCAGCTTTTCATTCATTGCATAGTTTAATGAAAGATTTCCAATATTTTGAGTCAAATACATACAAAATGTAGAGAACTTGCTTATAAAAAAGCTAAATCCCCTTAACCTAAAGCCCTTAGGTTGACTTACTAATTCTTTAATGGATTAAATATTTAAAAAATATTACTCATGAGGAGCCACAAAGAGCAAATGTGTGTTTTGCTATGCTAAATTGTTGTTTTGGGTTAAATATGTGCTTTGTCACAAAAACTCGTGGTGGAATTTTTCCTGTGTGTGAATTAAAACATTTCTAAAAATTTCCACTACAGCTATGTTTTATAACCTTTCAATTTTAGGAAGACTTTAGATTTGTAGAAAAGTTGCAAAGATAGTACAGAGAATTTCCCCATAGCTCTCCCTTGGTATCCCTCACTGCTCTCCTCATATTTTACATTATTATGGTACGTTTGGGTCATGAGAAACCATTATTATTAACTGAACTCCCCACTTTATTCAGATTTTACTAGTTTTTCTCTTAATATCCAGGATTCCATCCAGGATACCACAGTCCATTCAGTTGTCATGTCTCCTTAGTTTTCTCTGGTCTATGATAATTTCTCAGCCTTTCCTTGTTTTTCATGACCTTGAGAGTTTGGGGGAAGACTGCCCAGGCATTTGACTGAATGTCCCTCAATCTGAGTTTGTCCAGTGTGTTTCTCATGGTTAGAATGGAACTATGGATTTGGAGGAAGAAGACCACAGAGGTGAAGTGCCCTTTTCATTGCATCACATCAGGTGTACATGTTATTAACATGACTTATCGCTGGGGATGTTAACCTTGATCACCTGACTGATTTAATGTTTGTTAGGGTTCTCTACGAAAAGTCACCTTGTTCTTTGGAAGTTAGTCACTAAGTGCAGCCCATACTCAAGGGCAAGAGTAGGGCATTTAACTCCTAATATAGGAGGGATGTCTAAATAAATTATTAATGTAAAAAATATGTGTCTCCTTTCTCCCACTTGTTTATTTGTCCATCCATTTATTTATATCAGTATGGACTCATGGATTTCTTTTTATAATCCAATACGATGTTATATATCTTTTGCTCAAATTCTTCCACGTTAGAACATTACCAATTCTTTTTCTTTGCTTTTTTTGAAAAAGATTTTATTTATTTATTTGAAAGACAGAGAAAGAGTGCCTGAGATGGGGCAGAGTCAGAGATAGACTCATACTCCCCACTGAACAAGAAACCTGATGTAGGACTCAGTCTGGGACTCTAGCATGCCCTGAGCCGAAGGTAAATGCTTAACCAACTGAGCCACCCAGGCAGTCTAGACATTACCAATTCTTTTTGCTAGTTTTTTTTTTAAATTTAATTTATTTTTTTCAGTGTTCCAAGATTCGTTGTTTATGTACCACACCAGTACTCCATGCATACATGCCCTCCTTAATACCCACCACCAGGCTCACCCATCCCCACAACCCTTCCTTTTCCAAAACCCTCAGTTTGTTTCTCAGAGTCCACAGTCTCTCATGGTTCACCTCCCCCTCCGATTTACCCCAGTTCACTTTTCCTTATATTTCACTCCATTAATTTATTTTTTTTACTACATTCATACTTTCTGCATTCTGGCATTACAAGATATTCCAGCCTACTACGACTGTTTACTGTTGAAATTTGAAGTTTGTTTGAAAAAAAAATTTATGAATTATCTGTGCATGACAACCAATTTAAATATATATTTTACCCCACTGACTTCTTGAGTAATAACACTGTTTTCACTATGACATTTTCCACAGATAGTTTGTATTCAAAAACTAATTGTATCTTCAACATTGTACTCTAACAACAGCTTTTAGAATCAAGTCAGATGTTTCACTTTCAACCAAATGAACTTTCAAATTCTTTAGTTTGGTTCCATGAATTATATGCAAACAAACAAACAGACAAACAAATAAACACACACCTAGTAATTGGAATGAGCTGCTTTTTAGTTTGAAGTATCCACGACATTTATATAAAACTGTCCTCTTTAGCCATGTGCCAATAAAATTTTTGGTTCTTCCTCTGAGCCAAATTTTTGGCCACTTCTTCCATCAATAAAATGCACACATAACAGTTTACCTTCTTTTTTTTTTTTTTCATGATGCACAAGACAAACTGGAATCAAGAATGAGTAAGAGAAATTTAGTAGAGACATCTGATCAGAATGAAAAGTCATGCTACACCACACGATATATAAACCCTCTGCAACTGTGTATGTTAAATTATTGTCTTCAGGTACATTCTTCTTAAAAACAATCATATCAAAAAATGGGCAGAATATATGAACAGACACTTCTCCAATGAAGACATACAAATGGCTATCAGACACATGAAAAAATGTTCATCATCCCTAGCCATCAGGGAGATTCAAATTAACCACATTGAGATACCACCTTACGCCAGTTAGAATGGCCAAAATTAGCAAGACAGGAAACAACATGTGTTGGAGGGGATGTGGAGAAAGGGGAACCCTCTTCCAGTGTTGGTGGGAATGCAAGTTGGGGCAGCCACTTTGGAGAACAGTGTGAAGATTCCTCAAGAAATTAAAAATAGAACTTCCCTATGACCCTGCCATTATACTACTGGGTATTTACCCCAAAGATACAGATGTGGTGAAAAGAAGGGCCATCTGTACCCACAATGTTTATAGCAGCAATGGCCACGGTCACCAAACTGTGGAAAGAACCAAGATGCCCTTCAACAGATAAATGGATAAGGAAGATGTGGTCCATATACACTATGGAGTATTATGCCTCCATCAGAAAGGATGAATACCCAACTTTTGTAGCAACATGGACGGGACTGGAAGAGATTATGCTGAGTGAAATAAGTCAAGCAGAGAGAGTCAATTATCATATGGTTTCACTTATTTGTGGAGCATAACAAATAACATGGAGGACAAGGGGAGTTAGAGAGGAGAAGGGAGTTGAGGGAAATTGGAAGGGGAGGTGAACCACGAGAGACTATGGACTCTGAAAAACAATCTGAGGGTTTTGAAGGGGCAGGGGGTGGGAGGTTGGGGTACCAGGTGGTGGGTATTGGAGAGGGCACGGATTGTATAGAGCACTGGGTGTGGTGCAAACACAATGAATACTGTTACGCTGAAAATAAATTAAAAAAAAAAAACCACTAACTTTTGAGAGAGATACCAACAATTCCTGAACCAATTTGTGTTCTCTACTTTTCACTTGGATAGTGGTATGACTATGGCCCCCATGATGGATGGGTAATGTTGACCAACACTTTGTGCAAGTTTCATGGTCCTTTACAACTTTCTTGAAAAATGGAAATTCAATACCTATTTTTTTCATTAAACTTACACTTTTATTTTTCCACTTTATTGTTTCCAAAAGGTTCTTGTAAAATGTAAAGCATGAAACAATCAAAATAAAAGAAATAGGTGTCTATCATACAATAAACGAAACAAACTGTTGTGGCAAGAATATTCAGTACTCGATATGCTTCCCAGCAGGACAGCTCAGGTTCTATTTTCTCCAACTGTCTCATGTTTACATAAACCTACAAATTTACACATTTCCTACTGACTCCTATCAAGCAGTGGCTTGTCAGCCTTTACAGCACATGACACCAACTTAACAGAAATGGACTGGCATGCCAGGCATCTGACATGCCATGACTGAATCCTTCTCCCACAACTACCTGCCAACTGAGGAATTAACTACCCCCAAGGTGCTCATGTCAAAGCATTTATTTTATTAGAGAGCACCCTACATACTCTCATTGTGAGAAAGATGTCCATTGTGCTACATGGGAAAAGCCAGAAAATAGTGATGGATTATTGCCGGTCATTTTCAAATGTAATCATGTATTAAAATGTGTACTTATGACTGTACATGATCATGATGGAAGGTAGAAGTTCAAAGTGGAATTCAATCTAACCCCTTCTAGCTGAGTTTAATGCAACCATTAATGATGACATTTTGTCAGAAGAGGAAAAATCCTGTGAAGCAAAATAATACACTGGAACAGTAAGCATTAATTGGAAGTATCCCAGGAAAACTGGAACATGGGGTCAATTTATTTTAAAACTTTGTCCATCATTGTGTATGCCTCTTGGATTCCAAGGTTTTGGTAAGACTCAGAATTATCTCCTTCATTGAGCATCTGCCTTCAGTTCAAGTCATGATCCCAGGGTCCTGGGATCAAGTCTCACATTGGGCTCCCTCTACCTGCCACTCTGCCTACTTGTGCTCTCTCTCTCTGTGTGTCAAGTAAATAAATTTTAAAAATAATAAAAAATAAAATAAAAGTAAAAAATTAAAAAAAAAAAAAAGAATTATCTCCTTCAGAGTGCTGGGAAGCCCTGCCTGAGATTCATACATACTGGTAGAACTTTTCTCTCCACTATCTGGCGCCTGATACTTTGTAATTATCTCTTATTAGGTTTGGCTCCTGAGAAGAGCTACACAAGAAATCTTCCATCAAAATGCCACCCTGTATGAGCAGGATTCTGTCTCAAACCATGTGAGCTGGGCTGGGCAGTACAGAGATCTCGATTTCTCTCCTCTCCTTGATTCTTCTCCCTGAGGACAAGCTCTGCCATAGGTCTTAAGCTGCCATGCCTTGTCCCTTTCTTCAAGACCTCATTTACCCTTTTAGGGTTGAGGATGGTCCCTATTGAGATTTCCAGAGTCCAGATCTTACCAAGGAGAGACACAAAAAGGAAAGTGAGATGAGTTTTTAAAAAGCTCTTTCTCCCTTCATGGAAGGATAGAGCTCCTTTCCTGGGGAAGGTGGTAGGCAGGGAGTTACATATAGTAGCCTCCATGTGTATATATGCATGAAGTTGTCATTTGCCTTTTGCTTGGAATACATAACAGAGCCAGACCCCAGCTAGATAAAGGATAGTGTGTGTGCATGTGGGGCAGGCAGGGAGAGGACAGCATATATTACCAACAAAACTCAAAAGTTCACTTCACAAGCTATTGAGCACTTACCATGGTAACAATGTGGCTACTTCTTGGAAGTAAATTACTAAATTACAATCCCCGACTTTGTAGAGTTCATGGTCTAAATGAGAATTTTTCACACTACAACAGAAAACTGAAAATTGTTTTTGCTAAGTCCCATCACAATAATGTGCATATTTTGGGGAAGCATCCGTGGTGTTGAATATGAATGGGAGCCAAACAAATCCATCAGCTGCACAACGACCATACTCAGACTTTTCGTCCAAACCCAAATACAACCTGGGAATAGCTGCCCATGATGACGAGCAGTAATGCTGAACCAGGGTGTCTTGGTTTACAGCTGGCGCTGGGTGGTTGAGAGAAATCATGGATTTTGGTTCTTGTGGTATTTGCTTTCTTGAGTGCATATCATAAGTTACAATAATCAACTGAATCTTTATGACAGACATAAATAGTAGCAAGAAATATATATTTTTGTTCATATAATTTCCTCTCATTTTCATTGCTAGGCTTCTTTTGGGGTTTGGGCCCTATGACGGCTTGCTGCAGGGCCCAGATCATGTTTCATGATGGGTTTGCTCTGGGAATTAGGGATTGTTCCTTCACCCCACTAGGAAAATTAAACCCTTTTCAAGAGAAGTATGGGTCTAGAAAACTCTAGTCTGCAAATGTTATTGGCTATGTCCTACGTAAAAAGTGTTGTTCTGGATATGTCTAAGTGGACTGCTGCCTGTCTATGTGTCTCTTTTGTTGGGTTCCATTGTTTCTCTTGGTCTGGGAAGGACTCTGGGGAAGGCATGGGACTCCCTAAACCAAGAAAGCTGCTTTAGTCACACCAAAAGTATGGCTGTGGTACAACTGTGGAATCACAGCACACATAGGTGGACAGAAACACAAGAATCACCTGAGTTGGGAGGGACCTTTTATTTTATTGATACAGAGGTCAGCTTAGTGATAGAATGGACTCTAGAATGCAGGCCTTAACCCCAACATTCCTTCCACTCACCTAGAAGTCATGGGGTGGTGATCTACTTTGCTCTCTTTTGGACCTAGCTTAGTGCTGATTTTCAAAGAATTAAGAAAAAAAAATAATAGCATTAATACTTGCTATAATAAGAGAGGTAAAACTTGAGTGAAAGAGAAATTGAGATTTTGAGAATAAAGAAATGATAGAAAATTTTGTTGGATAATTTAATAAACCTCTTGCCTGTGTACTATATCTCTTGATGACAAATGAATATAGGTGGCAGCTCGGTTCCTGGAGGTCAGCTGTGGGGCTTCTCCACCTGGGAAATCACCCATCCACTCCCTAAGCACCACCCATAAAGGGAATTTGGAACAGACTTGCTTTATTCTCCTTAAATTTCTGCAGGGCTTAGGGTGAATATACTGGGAGTGGCCGCACAAGGAGGTTTCTGGTGAAAATAGAGTGGGTCAAATATAGAGACAACCTCCATATAGGGTGTCCTTTCTGTGTCCCTGACAAATTTCAGTTTCCTATACAGGAATTTTATTGCTGTAGCCCTTCCCTCCATAAAAGTAACCTCCTAGTTTAATTTTTTCTGCATAAGTAATGGCATGATTACATGATTCCAGGAAAGTAAATGAATTTACAAACCAAAAAACTAGATGTAGCTACTGAGTGAGTACTCAGAATTCACTCTTCCCATTCCTGGAGGACAGTAGTGACTCTAGATCTCACTGTTTAGCTAAAAGCAAGCCTCTGGGCACAAATCTATGACTTCTTAATGTTCATCTGAGACCTGGGTACTCAGCAAGGGAAGTTGGTATTCTTGCAATGTGTCCAACATGCGCCAAGTAGGGACTTGGGGGCTCTTGTCTATCTTTTAATCTTCCTGATATCTTTTTAGTTTTCTAACTGTGATTTCATAATTAGAAGTGATCTTCTCACCATGATATAGGGTTCCCAAGTGAGGTAAGATGAACTTTCTTTTGTTGATCTCATGTAGTAGAACATGGGTTTGTTTGAAACAAAGCCCTGGGCATGATCCTAGAAGAGAAGGTCAGGCAGTGTGCATGATCCCGAGGGCCAGCTGGAGAATGACAGGCCATCGGTGTTTACGGGTTGCAAGGGGACACAGAAGGCAAATTATGCTCCTGGTGACCAAGCATGCTCCCAAATGAAAGATTTTTATTGGCTGCAAATCTATTGCTAGTTCCAACCTCAATCCATGGGCTCAAGTGTGGAGAAATACTGCATCTGTACTTTTTCACGAATTAGATTAACTTCAATTCCTAGTCTAGGGTATTAGGACTTCAGTCTTATTTTTCATCCCTAACCCCCACTCAGAAACAGAGCTGAGTTTTCAGGATCTTACAGAGGGCCCACTGCTTGAAGAGGCATGCATGGGCCTTGGGGGCTGTCCACTCTTTCATGGCAGAGATGTCTATGGTGTGTCCTTATGCTCCCTTCAGGCCCTCCCCTTGCTGCTTTCATGCTGTACTTGAAGTCATGGAGGGTACTTCTGAAGAGGCTATAAATACCAGGCTAAGGACATGTCTCCAGGTGCAATCCTTGGTCCAAGATTCTTCCTCCCCTTTGTACCCCATGAGGAGCTGCCCCAGACCTCACTCTAACCCATACTTCTGCCCTGAAGAAGCCCATTACAAGCAAGTTAACCCCTTTCTCCACATTTCTCTCCGTGGACTTCTTCTTGCTTCAGAAACAACAGCATCGAAGTCCTATATAATGGTTCTAAAGCAGCAAGCATAAAACTTTCTGTATACCTGAATGGTGGGGGGATAAAGAGGAAATCATGGGAAGGGAAACTAATTAAAAACCAAAAACTGCCCCAAGGCACTATCCAGAATGATCAGATATTAGACAGAGCTAATCTCTTGTGGCCCCCCCTCTTCCCTTCCTTCCTTTCTTCCTTCTTTTCTTTCTGTTTTCCTGAGGCTTCACTGGCTCTTAAGGGCAGGTTGTTATAGCTGCCTGAGCCACCATTCTCTGGGTCCAACAGTATGGTCTCCTCAGAGTGTGACCACACAGCTCTTGGTCCTGTCCTGGGCATTTTCTTCATTTGGACTGAATCTGGCCAGAAGCCCACTGGCCAGTTTAGTGACTGAAATCTTTGTTTCTTCCCAGGGCTTATTATTTTTTTTTATTTGGTGATGAACACCTCTAGATTGGCTGCTCTCTCCAGGCCATGACCATCCTGCCTACCTACTACTAACACTCCTTGCCTAGCTCCTAAAGGCGTTTGAGTTGACACATATTTTCAGATTATTCTACCATGGGAGGACTTTCAGGTGAGGCAATGAGCCCCTGCAGTTGTATCACCATCTCCTGGGAACCTAATGAGGGCGATTCCTAATTGGACACCAAATTGGACTGAGAGGCCTCTAAATGCCCTAACTCTAAACTTTTAATAGCCAGTCAGGGAGTATCTGGGGTCAAATCCTAGTTCTACCACTTATTAACCATGTGACCTTGAGCAAGTTAACTTAACCACTTTGAGACAACTTCTTCATCCTTAAAGTAGAGACAGTAATCATCCCTTACCTCAGAGAGCTGTTGGGGCTGGGTGGAAGCAGGAAGACTGGTGTCTGGCACATAAAAAACTCTTAGTACAGTTATTTATATCTATCCTTGCCCTTCCCTTCCTAATTTGCTGAGCAGGGACTGGCCCATCAGCAGTGCAGATTTTATGGAGTGATTTCAGGGTTCATAAAACACGGAGTGACCTGAATACCTTGCTGACAATGGGCATTCCAGAAGAGCTTTCTTTGCAGCCTTAATGGCTGTCTTCTCTTGATCTAGTTCACCACAGGTTTCCTTAGAAGGGAGTGTGCCACCATCAATGCTTTATCTAAGAGAATATTTCTGCAGAGAGCAAAGGGGAGAGGAGTTATATTAGTTTTCTAGGACTACTGTGATGATTTGCCTCAAACTGGGTGGTTGAAAAATAAACAACGGAAATGTATTCCTTCATAGTTCTGAAGGCTTGAAATTCAAAATCAAAGTGTTGCCAGGACCATGCTCTCCTACATGCTCTAGGAGAGGATCCTTTCTTGCCTCTTCCTAGCTTCTGATGGTTGCTGGCAATCCTTGGCATTCCTTGGCTCAAAAGTGTTATTTTTTTTCTTTGACTTTTCTCTTTGTGAATAGTAATGAAAATGGGAATCTTGCAGATTTTTCTAAATTGGGATAATTTTGTGCATTATCCCAATTCCAGCTGAGTCTTTGCCCGTTAGGAAGTGGGTAAGAAAAATTGTAGGGTTTCTATTCTATAGAATTCGTAGTGGACTTGGAATTTACAGGGCAGCTGTAAACCTGTTTTACTACTTTGGGGACTGCTGCCTTATTACCAGAAATGCGATTCTCCCAACTGATTTTTCTGTCTGATTCATTCCTTTGCTTCCTGCATGGTATTACTTGACTCCTGAGATTTGGCCTTTTTTCATTTCATTTCATTTATTTCTTTTTTCTTTCCTTTTCTTTGTTCTTTTCTTTTCCCCTTCCCATCCCTTCCTTCCCTTCTTTCCCTTCCCTTTCCTCTCCTCTCCTTTCCTTTCCTTTTTCCCTCCCTTCCTTCCTTCCTTCCTTCCTTCCTCTCTTTCTCCTCCTCCTCTCCTTCTCCTCCCCCTCCCCCTCCCCATTCTTCTTCTTCTTCTCCTTTTCCTCCTCCTCCTCCTCCTCCTCCTCCTCCTCCTCCTCCTCCTCCTCCTCCTCCTTCTTCTTCTTCTTCTTCTTCTTCTTCTTCTTCTTCTTCTTCTTCCTTCCTCCTCTTCTTCTTTTTGTATTCCCATGTTTTCTCTTGTTTTCCTTTCCTTTCATTTTATTCTATTCACTCAGCATGGGAGGCTATCATGAGTTCTCTTTAATCTACCAAGGATGTGGGTATTCACTGGAAGCAGTACTGGCCAGGTGTTCAAAACCTTACGAGAAAGGTATGAACTAATTGGCATTATACAACTGGCAAAGTGTGAATGGTTTCCAGTCTACAAAAAGTTATCCGTTCGGGGGTTCTGATGGACCACTTACTGCTAATGGGGTGCAGAAAGACTGGCTAATGAGAAATGACTATCAGCCATAGGGGTTAAGGGTGGTGGGAGAAATACTGCATTGATCCTGGCAAAGTCACTGTTACCTTCTACCTCAGGATTTAGTTTTCTATCCCTCTATCCTGCTAGACACTAAGCAGAATATTTGGATTCCAGTCTACTGGACTTTTCTTCCTCTTTTTCCTATTATTCCCCCATTAACCTGATTCTTATTTTCATAATGCCTGTAAATAGCAAGAATTATCTGGCTTCACCTACATATGTGAGTCATATATGTAAAAGTGTATAAGTGTTCCTTGTGAATTCTATCTTTGCTCATTAATAATCGGCCTGTTTGAGATGCTTTCTTTTTTGAAGTTACATAGAATTGAATGGACTTGTCTTTGCCATTAACTTCTTGGTATCAACTGAAGACGTTCCTAATCTGACTCTTTCTGAATGCTTATGGCCTAACCAGCCAAATTAGGTAATAAGGTAAATTCCCTCATTTCTATGGTCAACCTTCCAGCTGTGATGAGAAAGCCCATGGCATTAAGCCTTCAATTCTGAAAAAGATGGTCTTCCCTCTCCACTATTAACTCAGTAGAACTGAATGGGACATATTGGCTACATGGTCCAGGATGCATCTGTACTGTAAAATCTGGGTCGGAACAGAAGCAAATCTCTCCACTTTCATGTTTACCAGCTGTCTCAGAATAACTTGTCCAAAGTGAACACTGCTACCACCGTAACTAGCAGCAGACACCCTAATGCCACCACTGCATGTAAGGAAGTCTCATGTCCACCTGCCAGCATCTTCTCATTTGACTGTGCTCAAGATGATGAATAAGCTACAGTGTGACAGGCTTTTCTTCTTTTTCTTCCCCCTTTTCCATTCTACTGTTTCCTCTACTCTATGCTAACTCACTGTTTAGGCTTCATGAAGGTCTCATTTTTATCCTTTGCTTAACTCTGACAATATCCATTGTACTTGGGTTGAAAGTGTAATACATACTGGTCAGAAGATGGAGCTGAATATCTTTTAACCTCAACCACACTGGAGAAATATCAAGAAGGAGACCTCTCTGTTCTTCCCCTTGGCATATACAAGTTGATGATACAATGTACCCCGAAAGATGATACATGGTATCTCATAAGATGTAAGCAGAGGATAAGAACTATGGAAGGCACACAGCTATAGGGAGTAGAAACAGGCAAATTTACAAAAACTGTAACTTCTCTAAATTCTTTATAATAACTCTTGGAATGCTTCAATTCCTTGAATCTTTGAAGATGATCCTTCTAACTTCTCTAGGTTGATAGGCCTATTCTAGGACTCTTGAAATTCCTGGAGGTTTTGATCCCTCCCAACAAGTGGAAATTCGAAGCCATATACCGATTGACTACCCGAGAAGCTGTATGACAGTTCTATTAAAGATGCTTCCTAGTGTTCTTTTGGTACCATTTGGCACATGTTGAGATTAGGGGAACAGGTGCCTCTGCCACAACCTCATACTCTTCCCCACATCCAGCCTTTCTCTTATGCTTCCCAGTTGGGATAAATATACTGCCTTGTCCTATATTTCAGTAGAAAGCCTACTTTCACCGAAGTCCAAATATTCATGCCTATATACATCCAGGTGCATACTCATGCAAATAAACATAATCATCAGTAAGTGGTCTCACCTTTGAATGAACAGAATTAGAATCCCATGCTTTTATCTCTACTTCTCCAGCTGGAAACTAACTGATACTTATGCTGCTTGGATTCCCCAGGCTTGTATAGAGTGAAGTTAGGCAGAAGAATTTCAAATTCAATTTGGAGGATTGTATTCTAGACTAGAAAAGAGAATTTGATCATAGGCCCATAAGGTCCACCTTCATTTGTTTTAGCAAGGACACATTTTGTAAGCCTCAGACACTACATGAGTACCCACATCCCATTCCAGAATTTTTACTTTCTAAGCCACTAAAATGTCACAAGATTGATGCTTTCAACTGATACTAAAAATTCTGGTGTGTAATGTAATTTGGGTGCATCGCTAAATGATACCTTTCTCCAAATATTCATTTACCCAGGGTCCAATATCCAGAAAGTTGCTGTTCATTCTGTGTGTGTGTGTGTGTGTGTGTGTGTGTGTGTGTGTGTATGTGTGTGTATAACAGAAATGTAGATATTTCTGTTGAAACAGTCTTTCACAGGAGGCCAAGCTATTGCAGCAGGGGTAAGAATGTCTTCTGTCTTCATCCAATGCAGAAGGAAAGACCATAAGAGGAAGGCGATAAGGGAGGTCCTCAACCTGGTCCAGGTCTGGTGTTGTCTTAGATATAATAAGCAGAATTTGACAAATACACTGTGGAGCATTGTTAGCATGCTCAGATCCAAGTCTTGGAGTGTGAAGGGCATGGTTGTGGGAAACCATGGAGTTTCCTGTGAAGGAGATAGACATTCCTACAGAATGACTTACTATTTTACTTATACTAGTTTCCAAGGAACTAGTAGTAGCCCATTTAGGTAAATTAGATGCCTTAAGCAGAGTTATGCATTCAGAACCAGAACCATGGCAGCCACAATGAAGACAAGCCGGGCCATAATCACCTCAGGAGCTAAAGTCCCATTCCTGCCATATCCTCAGCCTCTATTACAGGAAAAAAAAAATCAATTCTACACTGAAACAAAAATGGGCTCTTCTGACTATGATTCATTTAATACAAAAATGTAGAGCCTGTGTCAGAACACAAATCAAAGCTTATGACTTCAACAAGCTTTCCATGTGGGCAGCAGGACTCCAAACATGGTAAATAGAGAGTGTAGCTCCAATTTGTTCAAATTTCCTTCCTTTGTTCAAAAGTACCTCCATAACCATTAGGGGATATTTGGGGTGTGTGTGGGGGAATTGTTTAGTGAGAACATTTTCTACGCCATGTGCTCTACAAATGTCTGATCATCTGTACATAAGAAATGAAATCAAAATGTTAACACACCTAAATTTTATGAAAGAAAGTCATTCCCCACTGTCTCTAATCTCAATTTAGATACATGCCATGTCCTGTTGACAGAGGTTTATCTATGTGTTTTATATTCCATGAAACAAGAGAAAACTGTTGTATCTCTCCCCCTCCCTTCAAATGAGAGGGTGAGTGAAAGAGACAGAGACAAAGGAACAGCGATAAACCAGCTGCGTTGAGGCTGAAGTATTTGAACAGCCATAATGAAAGAACATCTCTGAAGATAAATGTTGGCTGCTCCAGTGAAGGATGGAGCTGGTTTTCACTCATTGCACTCTCCTCCACAGCACCTAATACACTATATTATATGCTGTTTAAATAGCTGCTCAGTAACCATTGGGTGTTGAATGAAGTCTTCTAGGAACAAAAGTGACTGTTTGACAGGTGGGTGGAGAGGGGCTGGGAGAAGAGTATCGGTGAGTAGGGTGACATACTTAGAGGAAGAAGGGTCAATGGAACAATATTTAGCTTTTCCCTTCTCCTTCCCTGCACACTGCTTGCTTTTGTATTTTTGGATAAATTTTACCCATTTTGTATATGTTTCCCTGCAGGGATTTTTCCCCCATTTATATGTGTTCTTTGAGGCTTTGCCATGCCTTCATAAAACTCTATCTCATTCAAAAGAAAAAGCTACATTGCACTCTAGCTTGTGGAGTTTTCATAACTGATTATTTCAGGAACAAAGCCTTTCCTTTTTTACCTCTTACTGTCCAGGATACATCCTCTGCTGTTCCCTCCCTCATCTCTGCAGTGGAAGCTCTTAGGATAGGAAGGAAAATTCAACATGGAACCCAACAAAGCTGAGAAAGGTGGAGGGAACCAGTGGAGCCTGAATACCTCATACACTGAAAATACTTCATCCATTTTCTTTTTCTGGTTATAGTCCTGTAACCTAGTATACCCCATTATTTGTTTTATGCTTGCAATTGACCATGCTCTCTTAACCCAGTCACAAGCTCCCCAGGGGCAAGGAGTGAAGTCTGCATTCACCTCTAAAATGCACAACACCTGGCATCACCCAAGCCCCTGACAGGTGAGCAAAGTGCAGAGATGGGGCAGGTGCATTTAATCAAAGGGAGTAGATGTGATATAATTTGTGATCCTCTTTCTGGAGCAAAAATCTTATGTCAGTTTTTCTGGAATCAGGCTCAACATCTGGAGCAGAAGTGGAGGTCTTAGGAAGAGAAGAGGTACATTAGTCAGAAAAGAGGACGTCCCCATTACTCCCAGACAGTTCAAGTTCACACCGAAAGCTGAATAAATTTATGTCTCTAGGACAGTGGCTCTGAGTGTCAGTGTGCACAGAATCTCCTGAGAGTTGTGTTTAACCTGAAAAATCCCGGACCCTACCGACAGAGGCTACGACCTGGGACACTACACCTGAAAGTTGCCCTGGGGATTCTGATATGCACAACATGTCTATCACATTCTGAGAGTGTGTGAGAGCAGAGCAAGGATGGCCATCTCTACTCTCTGTGGTAAACCACCCCTCGCAGTCACCACATAATAAACTCGTGTGTAGTTCCTTCCTGCCAATGGCTCCCTTTCTCACTCTTAGTGTTCCTGTAGTTCTAAGAATTAAATAGGGTCTCCAGGTAGGCACTGAGATAAGCCAGGCAGCATAAAGAGGAGTGGGGAAAGGTGAGGGTGAGGACAAAGATAAGGGCCAAATGGAGGCAATAAGTCAGTGCTGTTGGATTATTGGTTTGAAATAGAAAATTTGGGTAAGAGGCGGATGCCTCTTATCTAAAAGGGTAAAAGGGACTCAGGCACTTACAAAATGGAGTTCCAAGTTCTGAAATTATGGAATTGAAGCTGTTGACCAAAACTTGTAGAATTTAATTGAAAAGGGAAAAAATACCCACTCTAAGGCTCTGGGTAGAAATATGCATTGAGCAGATTCAATGTCCCAGTACCTGTCCTTGAGTGGAGCTCAGTCTGGTCCTGAGATATACAGGAAGAGATGCAATCACAGTAACAGTGGCTGACATTTATTAAGCACTTACTGTATGCCAGGTAGTGTTCCAAGGATTTACTCATTTAATTCTTACAATAACCTCTCAATAACCAGGACTTTTTTAATCCTTCATTTTACAGACAAATAAAGTAAGAAGAAGAGAACTAGATAACTCTCCCAAATTACACAACTAAAACAAGTTACAAATCCAAACTGTCTGACTCCAGAGCTCATGACTTAATTCCTAAGCCATTATGTTTTAATTAAACATACAAAATCCAGTGATAGAGTCACCATAAGGAGCAGAGAAAAGAGAGAGGTGGAAAAGGTCAGATGTGGTGAGGAATTGTGGAAGAAGTGATGTTTCAGTTGGGTTTTGAAGAGTGAATATAAGTTTTATGGGAAGAAACAAGGAG
This sequence comes from Mustela erminea, assembly GCF_009829155.1. Classification (NCBI taxonomy): domain Eukaryota; kingdom Metazoa; phylum Chordata; class Mammalia; order Carnivora; family Mustelidae; genus Mustela; species Mustela erminea. The sequence goes on from NC_045621.1 coordinate 27,110,933, forward strand.
GTGGTTCATGGCATTCCCTGGAAGTGGTGGGTTACAAACACCCAGAGATTGTGTTAGAGGAACCACAAAAGATGAGAATGAACACATAGTACATGAAAGAGAGGAGAAGAGAGTTAAGATGGATAGGGGTAGGGAGGGGTATGGAAGGAACAGAGGATGGAGGGTCTGTGCATTGAGTAAGCTGATGGGAATTGGGCTTAGACAAAGGGAACCTGTGAATGGTTTTAAGTAGGGGAGTGAATGATGAGATTTGTTTTTAAAATTTATTTAATAGAGTGGAGGAATGACTAGTTCAGGGAAAGACTAGAGGCAAGGACCTAGTATTTAAAGTCTATATTGATGCTGGCCAGGGCAAGCAAACCTCTGGGGAATGAAAGAAACCAAGTAATAGGCCTTTCTTATTTCCTCATTCTTTCTGAATTATCCATTTTTATTCCTTAAGTGCTTCCTTCATTTAGTCATTGTAGACACAACCTGTGAGGTGACCTGTGGACATCCTGAAAGTATAAGAACTCACACTCATCACAGAGAATTCATTTTCAGGCTTGCTGCTTTCACCTTTAGTAACACTTAATGTCCCTGTGGGAGTAGGGGATAAACCGTTTACATTTTGTTACAGGAGGTGATCAATATATAGTCATGCCTGTCTTTTGATCCTGAGCTCTTGAACTCAATTCTCTCCAACAGATACAAATCTAGGAGATGCTGTCAATGGGAGAAGGAAATGGACCCTTGTTCCTGGGGACAAGAGAAGTGATCCTTTCCCTATGGCATGTCTGCTGTGTGTATAAGGCAGTGAACTTCAGAGTTATAAAGTAACCATCTCCTGCATTTGTCTAATCAAGCTTTTATCATTTGCAGAGAGAGTTCACATGCATGATCTCATCTGAGTTGGGTGGAAGTTGCCATTCACACCTCTGTCATCAGGACCAAAATACCTTGTGACTTCACTCAACAGCAGCTGGCTGAGGAGTGTGAGGAACTCAGCTGCACAGGTGCTGGCAAAGTGGAGAGTGGGGAGGGGGCCCTGGGACTTTTTCTGTATTCTAGGAGGAGGAGGGGCAACTGGTGTGAGTGAGTGGGAAAGAAGATGAGGAAAGCCTGGGAAACTGTCAAGTGGAAAACTTGTGGGGCTTATGAAACAGCTCATTTGGATCATCTCTTTATAAAATTGAGTTGGAAAGGGAAGGGAAGGCACTACAGATCCTGGAGCTCCCTTGGGGAGAAAGTTAATTCCTCTTCTGCCTGGATAAGGAGTTTCAATGTTTGACAAATATATATATTTTAGCTTGATCTGACTTTCCCTAATGTTATAATTCTAGTTTGATTTCTTCTTCAAGATAATATTCTTTGGGGGGTAAAAAAAAAAAAAAAAAGTTGAATTCTCCCAAAACCCTTTCCTACATAAATGTTCATATATTATACCTTGTGGTGACATGTAAAGATAAGAACTGGAAATGAAAGCGGAGGACAAAAAGAGAGACTAGAATATGGACCTCTTGAGAGCAGGGAGGGTCCATAATCACCTTTGTACTCTTCACACAGAGTCTGGTACCGAGCACATTTTTGCTGAATGTATATATGTTATTTGAAAAATGAATGAATGGAGACAAACAGAGAGAGAAGTGGATGGGGTGAGAGAATAGAGGCATTAATATTTAAGCTCATAATGCCTTTCTTTCCACAATTTTTCATTCTCTAATTGGATTACCTCATTCACCACCCCACACCTAGATTTTCTAAATTCCATCCATACAATGAGGGAAACAAGAAAACAACAAACCGAATACAACAGTGTCCCACCACGTGAGACCCAAACCAGGACTAGGAACCCAGACAAATGCACACATTATTTGGCCTTCAGAAGTTGAATGCCAATCCCTAGTGCACCCATATGCCCTCCTTGTGTGGGGGATGCATCACTCTCAAGAGGAACTTTTCCATATCTTGCAGCAAAGAGAAAATTGTCCCTACTGACTCAAGTATAGAAACAAAATAGAAGGTTCTTCTCAGGGCAAGCCAAGACACAATTGAGGGAACAGGGGGCATGCGCTCAAGGAAGCGACCCCGCCCCCACGAGGGTAAATGTGGCATTACAAGATCATTTGGACTTCAGATTTCTGAGTTTTGGTTTAGAATTCTTGGAGTACTGTCCCCAGAGAACACCAGCAAGGCTTAAAACACCTCTAGGGACTCCTATTTTGCAAAGGACCCTTAAAATCCAAAACAAATTACTTAGAATTTCTTTGCTGGTGGGATGTTTCCATACCTTTTGAGTGAGATTTGAGGGAAGAAAAATCATTCAGAACCAAAGTTGATGAAAAATATAAATGACTAAGCTGTGAATAGCACTTTAGACCAAAAGCAGTGTGTAACACACACACACACACACACACACACACACACACTTCATACTTTAGTGAAAGATTTTGAAAGATTCCAAAGTGAATTGCACCATACAACCATGGAAAAAAGTATGTGTAGAATTTCCCATGTGAAATTGAAGCAAGATTATTTGGAAGAATACATTAATAAAAGCAAAAGTAGTCTCATAATCTAGGTATAAGCACAAGGGTACAATGGTGGCTCTAGTATCAATTATTTTGCACACTTAGCACTGTTCATGCATGAATCTGGCAGCTTTCAAAATATTACAACCTTGCTTGTCTTTAATGTGATTCAATAACCCTTATTTTCCTGATAGGATCATGCCTGTCAGTATAAGCTGACCATCACTGAGTCTTTCCCTCCTGTGTGTTCCAAATACATATGTACCTTGAAAGTCATGTGTATATAAATATATATACATATACATGTATATATATGTATATATGTAGTTTTATATATATATATATATATATATAAGTTCTAAAGAAAATATTGGGAATTTCCACTGGAAAGCTACAGGTATAATTTCTGCAACAGCCTCTTTTCCCTGCTCTCTTCATATCTCATTTTCTCTTCTTTGAGAAGTGCCAGAAGATGTTTGATTATTATTATATTAAATAATAATTCCTGACTCTCAATTCTTGCTTTATGATCATCTTGGATATATAACTGTGTTTGCTCTGGGAAAATGGGTCACAGATTGCTAAACTAGCTTCTCACCGTGCAGTGGTTAAGAGCTGTTTGTTTTTCAAATACCTTAATTGTATGGTCTACCAGAAAAGAGCAGCACTGGAAATTATACCTCTGGACTAAATGCAACCAGATGGACAAAAACAACAAGACGTTTGAAAAGATAAATGCCCCACAATCCGCCTGTGGTTGGTTTTATCGCCAGTTAATTTTCTAATGGCTTCTTCTGGGGCAGGGGGATATTCCCCAGGGCTAGGAGTGGTCCCTCAGCAAAAATCAGGCAGCCTTCAGAGAGAAGGGTCCTCTTTGCTGCCTATTTGGGTACAATCAGAGTAAATGTTTTGGTTTGGGGGCTGGGGTAATGGGCAGAGCTGGTGGGAGGGTAGAATTCTAAGCACAAGAAGAGTAACACGTCCCTTTTTGTTTTACATTTCTCAATGATTTTCCATTTTGCGGTGCCTTTTGGTAGATACAAAGCAAGCGTTTTAGTCCAGAGTTGATGACTATAGCTGAGGACGTGGGAAGCCTGGCATTCAATGACCTCATTGGCCGTCTGCAGGTTAAGGTTTCAGAAGTTAGAGTTGCTATTGGAAAAATATCCCATGTCAGATGAGGGTCATCTGAACTCATCAATAGACTCAGGGTGAGGCTGACCTCTGAGTCTTTGTTGCTCTTCCCAGGACCATAGTGTCCAGACTAAAATCTAGCCTTTGTGGATATGCCTTAAAATCCAGGCAACCAGGCTGCCAGGCCATAAGTAATTATATACCATTTCTTGTAGTATATAATAACAACACTGGATTCACGGTTGGGCAATGACGGAGATGTGGGGAGAAAATTCAGAAAGAAGTGTAGATAGAAGAACTCATTGACTCTTTTCTCATGAAATGGTTGGGATTGTTGAAAAATCTCATCATTTGGGAATAGTTTCTGCTCTCCCATCCCATCTCCAACTCTGCCACCACTTCTACCAAATACAAGTTCTTGAAAATTGAAGACAAGGAATTTAAGGTACTCCAAATATTTATATTATAAAAGAGAAAAAAGATGAGTTGAAAAGTGAGACCTGGGGTCTCCTGAGGCTTGAGTTGGCTGATGGAGTTAAAATAAAAGCAGTTAACACTTCTCCCTCTTTCCTTCTAGAGAAGTTTCAGCTATAGCCTGTGTTCTCTGCGCCTGTGTAATTTAATATTAAGTCCCAGTCTCCCATGATTACTTCATGTAAACTCTTCATATCCTCATTAGACCTTTTCATATCCCTGAAATCTCCCTTGAAGTCCTTCTTCATGAGTTCACCTCCACCAGAAAACATCAAATTATATACTTCAAACATCTTCACTTTATTGTATGTCAATTAAGTATTAATAAAGCGGTTAAAAATAAACTTCTGACTTTCCTGTTTGCCTTACGTTGGACTGCCATCATTAAAAGAAAATTTAAAAATTATGTAAAATTAACATACAATGAAACGCAGAGCTCTTCACTCTCAAATTTGATGAGTTTTGGCAAATGCATACATCCATCTGGTTACCATTCCAATTAATATTCAGAACATTTCAATCACCTTCCAGTGAAACACACAACACATGTATTAATTTTGCCTGTTCTTAAACTTCAGAAAAGTTTACTAATTATATTTATTGTTTTCAGCTTGTCCTCTCTCATTCAGTTTATGGTTGTTGAATTTATTCACATAGCTTTAGTTAATTATTTTTTGTTGCTGCATCATATGCCACTCTATGACTATTTCATAATTTGCTTATTCATTTTACTGGTCATGGACTTTTGGATCAGTTCTAGTTTTTGGATTATATGAACAAAGCTGACATGAACATTCTCATACAATTCTTTTTGTAGATGTATGCTTTGTTTTCTCTCAAATGAATTTATGACTGGAATTGCTGAGTGAAACTTAAGATATATCTTCAATTTTTTAAATGAGATATAATTTACATACCATAAAATTCATGCTTTCAAATTATTCAGTTTTTATTATATTCACAAAACTGTGTAATGATCACCACTATCTGATTCAGAATATCTTTAACTTCCCCAAAGAAACCCCATACTTGTTCACTCTCCATTCCACCCCCTCTCAGTCCTTGACAACTACTAATCTACTTTCTATCTCTATGTATTTGACCTTTCTGGATATTTCATATAAATGGAATAATATAATATGTGTCTTTTTGTGTCTGGCTTCTTTCACATTGCATATTTTCAAGATTTATCCATGTTGTATTATGCATAAACATGTCATGCATTTAATGGCTGAATAATATATCATTGCATGAATATAGTATATTTGTTTATCCGGTCATCAATTGGTGAACATTTGTGTTGTGTCACTTTTTGGCTATTAGGAAGTATACTGGAATGCATATTTATGTATGGTAAATCTATTTTCCATTCTCTTGGCTATATAGCTATGAGTGGAATTGTGGGTCATATGGTAACTCTATATATTTAACTTTTTTTTTTTTTTTTTGCAAAGTTGCATAGTTAGTATTGCAGATATACTTAAGCAAAGTAAGTGTGGGATTTACAGTAAGAATCTATATTTAACTTTTTGAGGAGATGCCAAACTGTTTCCCAAAGCAGCTCTACCAGTTTACATTCTTACCAGCAGTGCATGAGTGCTCACTTCAGCAGCACATATACCAGCAGTGCGTGAGGGCTCAAAAATTTTGGTCATAGCCAGAGTAATGGCTATGAGTTGTATTTCATTATGGCTTTGATTTGCATTTCTCTAACGACTAAAGATGAGCATTCTTTCATTGACCACTTATACATTTTCTTTGGAGGCATGTGTGTGTCTCCAAATGTTTTACCCTATTTTAATTGGGTTATTTGCCTTTTTATTGTTGAGTTGTAAAAGTTTGTTCCATATGTTGAATACTAGACCTTTATCAGATATGCGTTTTGCAAAAATTTCTCAGTGTACTTGAAAGCACAAAGCTTTTTGGAGCATCTGAGTGGCTCAGCGGCTTAAGTATTAGACTCTTGATTTCAACTTGGGTCATGATGTCAGGGTTGTGAGATCAAGCCCCATGTTGGGTTGAGTGTGGTGCCTGCTTAAGATTCTCTCCCTTGGGGGCACCTGGGTGGCTCAGTTGGTTAAGCAACTGCCTTTGGCTTAGGTCATGATCCTGGAGTCCCAGGATCAGGTTCCACATCAGGCCCTCTGCTCATCCGGAGGCTGGCTTCTCCCTCTGCCCCTCGCCCCTTTCATGCTCTCTCTCTCAAATAAATAAAATCTTTTAAAAAAAAAATATTCTCTCTCTTGGGATGCCTGGGTGACTCAGTCCATTGAACATCTGCCTTCAGGTTGTTGGTCACAGGTTGAATCCTTGGGACTGAGCCCCACATTAGGTTCCCTGCTTAGCGAGGAGTCTGCTTCTCTCAGTCCCTTGGCCCCTCCACCTGCTCATGCTCTGTCTGTCTGTCTCTCAAATAAATAAATAATATCTTTAAAATAAAAAAAAGATTCTCTTTCTCCCTCTGCCTCTCCCCCCCCCCCAATATGTGCTTGCTCTCTCTTTCTCTATCTCTCAAAATAAATAAATAAATAAAGCACTGAAGTTTTCAATTTTCATGAAGTCCAATTTATGTTTTATTTTGTTACCCATGCTTTTGGTGTCATACCTTAAAAAAAAAACAAAACTGCCTAATCCAAGATTTTTTTTTAAGATTATTTATTTATTTATTTGACAGAGAGAGATGGCAAGCATGCAGAGAGGCAGGCAGAGAGAGAGGAGGAAGCAGGCTCCCTGCTGAGCAGAGAGCCCGATGCGGTGCTTGATCCCAGGACCCGGGGATCATGACCTGAGCCGAAGGCAGTGGCCCAACCCACTAAGCCACCCAGGCGCCCCCTAATCCAAGATTTTAAAGATTTATTCCTATGTTTTGTTCTAAGAATTTTTTAAAAAATTATCTTTTAGCTCTTACATTTAAGTTTCTGATCTGCTTTGAGTTAATTTTTGGATGTGTTGTGAGGAAGAGACCCAGTTTTATCCTTTCACTTATGCTTTTTCAGTTATCCCAACAGGATTTGTTGAGAAGAATATTTGTTGAGAAGACTATTCTTTCCTCCGCTGAACTGTTTTGGCATACTTACTAAGTACCACTTGATCACGTATGTTTTTTTTTAAATTTTTTTATAAACATATAATGTATTATAGCCCAAGGGGTATAGGTCTGTGAATCACCAGGTTTACACACTTCACGGCACTCACCATATCACATACCCTCCCCAATGTCCATAACCAACCACCCTCTCCCTATTCCCCCTGCCCCCGACCATCTCAGTTTGTTTTGCAACATTAAGAGTCTCTTATGGTTTGTTTCCCTCCCGATCCCATCTTGTTTTATTTATTCTTTTCCTATCCCCCAACCCCCCCACATTGCATCTCCACTTTCTCATATCAGGGAGATAATATGATAGTTTTCTTTCTCCAATTGACTTATTTCACTAAGCATAATACCCTCTAGTTCCATTCATGTCATCGCAAATGGCAAGATTTCATTTCTTTTGATGGCTGCATAGTATTCCATTGTGTATATATACCACATCTTCTTTATCCATTCATCTGTTGATGGACATCTAGGTTCTTTCCATAATTTGGCTACTGTGAACATTGCTGCTATAAACATTCAGGTGCACCTCCCCCTTCGGATCACTACATTTGTATCTTTAGGGTAAATACCCAGTAGTGTAATTGTTTGGTCATAAGGTAGCTCTATTTTCAACTTTTTGAGGAACCTCCATGCTGTTTTCCAGAGTGGTTGCACCAGCTTGCATTCCCACCAACAGTGTAGGAGGGTTCCCCTTTCTCCGTATCCTTGCCAGCATATATCATTTCCTGACTTGTTAATTTTAGCTATTCTGACTGGTGTGAGGTGGTATCTCATTGTAGTTTTGATTTGCATTTCCCTGATTCTGAGTGATGTGAAGCACTTTTTCATGTGTCTGTTGGCCATCTGAATGTCTTCTTTGCAGTAATGTCTGTTCATGTCCTCTGCCCATTTCTTGATTGGATTATTTGTTCTTTGGGTGTTGAGTTTGCTAAGCTCTTTATAGATTTTGGATACCAGCCCTTTATATGATATGTCATTTGCAAATATCTTCTCCCATTCTGTCAGTTGTCTTTTGGTTTTGTTAACTGTTTCCTTTGCTGGATCACATATGGTTTTTATCTCAGGATTCTTAATTTATTTCATGATTTATATGACTATCCTAACGCCAGTATCATACAGTCTTAATTATTGCAGCTATGTAGTAATTTTTGAGGATGGGAACTGTGAATCCTCCAACTTTGTTCTTTTTCAAGATTTTTTTGGCTATTCTGGGTCTCTTGTATTTTAATATGAATTTTAGGATCAGCTTGTTGATTTCAACAAAAAGCAGCTTGGATTTTGATAGGAATTACATGGACTCTATAGATCCATTTGGAGAATTTCATCATACTAACAATATTAAGTTTCAACACATGAACATAAGTGTCTTTTAATGAATCTAGATCTTTTTTAATCTTTCAGTGATTTTTTTTGTAGTTTTTGAGTCTCACATTTAGTTTATTAAAATTATTCCTAAAAAACTTATTTTGAAGGTATTGTAACTGTAATCACTTAATTTTATATTCAGATTATTTATTGCTAGTGTGTAGCAATACAGTGGATTTTATACATTGATCTTAGATCCTGCAACATTTAGGAATCCATTGCTTATTCTAATCTTTTTTTTTCTTGGTGTGCATATTTTTTAAAATTTTCTGTATAAAAGGACTTGTCATATGCCAGTACAGATAGTTTTATTTCCTCCTTTCTGATCTGGCTGTCTTTTGTTTCTTTCACTTGATTAATTCCCCTGGCTAGAACTCCTGCTACAGTTTTGAACAGAAGTAGCAACGTTGTTAACTCCTATCTTCTTCCCGATTTGAGAATAAAAGCTTTCATATTTCTCTATTAACGTGATGTAATCTTCGGGTATCGGTAGAGCTTTTTTTTTTTTTTTAAATTAATTAATTAATTTATTTATTTATTTTCAGCATGACAGTATTCATTGTTTTTTGCACCACACCCAGTGCTCCATGCAATCCGTGCCCTCTTTAATATCCACCACCTGGTTCCCCCAACCTCCCACCCCTCACCGCTTCAAACCCCTCAGATTGTTTTTCAGAGTCCATAGTCTCTCATGATTCACCTCCCCTTCCAATTTACCCCAACTCCCTTCTCCTCTCTAACTCCCCTTGTCCTCCATGCTATTTGTTATGCACCACAAATAAGTGAAACTATATGATAATTGACTCTCTCTGCTTGACTTATTTCACTCAGCATAATCTCTTCTAGTCCCATCCATGTTGCTACAAAAGTTGGGTATTTGAAGTGGCGGGGGGGGGTGGGAAGTTGGGGCACAAAGTGGTGGGTATTATAGAGGGCACAGATTGCATGGGGCACTGGGTGTGGTGAAAACATAATGAATACTGTTTTTCTGAAAATAAATAAATTAATTTTAAAAAAAGAAATTTAAAATAGAACTTCCCTATGGCCCTGCCATTGCACTCCTGGGTATTTACCCCAAAGATATAGATGTAGTGAAAAGAAGGGCCATCTGTACCCCAATCTTTATAGCAGCAATGGCCACGGTCGCCAAACTGTGGAAAGAACCAAGATACCCTTCAACGGACAAATGGATAAGAAAGATGTGGTCCATATACACTACGGAGTATTATGCCTCCATCAGAAAGGATGAATACCCAACTTTTGTAGCAACATGGACGGGACTGGAAGAGATTATGCTGAGTGAAATAAGTCAAGCAGAGAGAGTCATTATCATGTGGTTTCACTTATTTTTGGAGCATAATAAATAGCATGGAGGACATGGGGAGATGGAGAGGAGAAGGGAGTTGGGGGAAATTGGAAGGGGAGGTGAACCATGAGAGACTATGGACTCTGAAAAACAATCTGAGGGTTTTGAATGGGCCGTTGTGGGAGGTCAGGGCACCAGGTGTTGGGTATTATGGAGGGCACGGATTGCATGGAGCACTGGGTGTAGTGCAAAAATAATGAATACTGTTATGTTGAAAATAAATAAAAAATGAATTTTAAAAAATTAAAAAAAAAAAAAGTTGAGTATTCATCCTTTCTGATGGAGGCATAATACTCCAGAGTGTATGTGGACAACATCTTCCTTATCCGTTCATCCGTTGAAGGGCATCTTGGTTCTTTCCACAGTTTGGCGACCGTGGCCATTGCTGCTATAAACATTGGGGTACAGATGGCCCCTCTTTTCACTACATCTGTATCTTTGGGGTAAATACCCAGTAGTGCAATGGCAGGTCATAGGGAAGCTTTATTTTTAATTTCTTGAGGAATCTCCACACTGTTCTCCAAAGAGGCTGCACCAACTTGCATTCCCACCAACAGTGGAAGAGGGTTCCTCTTTCTCCACATCCCCTCCAACACATGTTGTTTCCTGTCTTGCTAATTTTGACCATTCTAACTGGTGTAAGGTGATATCTCAATGGTTTTAAAGTTAGGTTCCTTTTATCCCTGGTTTATTGATTTTTGTTTATCGAAAAATGTGTTGGATTTTGTCAAATGATTTTTCTTTATCTATTTACACGATGTGAAGATTTTGTTCATTATTATTTAACTGATACCATGTGTTATGTGGATTTTTTTTTTCTTTTAAAGATTATTTATTTATTTACTTGACAGATGGAGATCACAAGTAGATAGAGAGGCAGGCAGAGAGAGAGGAAGGGAAGCCTGCTCTGTGTTGAGCAGAGAGCCCGATGTGGGGCTCGATCTCAGGATGCTGGGATCATGACCTAAGCCAAAGGCAGAGGCTTTAACCCACTGAGCCACCCAGGCGCCCCTGGAATTTTACTTTTCAACCAAGCTTGAATTCTTGGGATAAATTCTCTCATCGTGGTGTATGATCCTTCTCATATGTCTCTGGATTCAGTTTGCTAGTGTTTTTTGAGTATTTTTGGTATCTATATTCATAAAGGATAATGGTCTGTGCATTTCTTTCCTTTTGATGTCTTTGGTTAATTTTGCATCAAGTTAACACCAACCTATAATGTATATTGGGAAGTATTCTATTCTCTTCCATTTTTTTTTTTTTTTTTTTTGGTGACAGATTACTGTTAATTCTTTAAACACTGGGTAAAATTTACCAATTTACCATGAAACAATCTTGCTCTGGGCTTTTATTTGTGAGAAATTTTCTTGATAACTAATATATCTTCACTTGTTGTAAGTCCATTCAGATTTTGTTTCTTCTTGAGTCAGTTTTGTAATTTTTATGTTTCTAGTAATTTTTCCATTTCATCTAGACCATGTAATTTGTTGGCATAAATTTGTTCATCTTGCTTACATATAACTGACTTTATTTCTGCAAAGTTGACGATAATATCACCTCTTCCATTCCTGATTTTATCAGTTTGAATTTTCTTTTTTTCTTGATCAGTGGAGCTACTTGTGGTTTGTCAATTTCATTGATCTTTTCAAAAGAATTAACTTTTGGTTTTGCTAATTTTCTTTCTTGTTTTATATGTTCTATTTCATTTATTTCAACTCAAGAATTTATTATTGCCTTCTTTCTGCTTGCTTTGGGTCTTGTTTACTCTGCTTTTTCTAGTTTCGTATGTTGGAAGATTAGGTTATTGATTTAAGGTTTTAGAAAAATGTATTTTTTAAAAAATTAAATTTATTTATTTTCAACATAACAGTATTCATTATTTTTTCACCACACCCAGTGCTCCATGCAATCCGTGCCCTCTGTAATACCCACCACCTGGTACCCCAACCTCCCACCCCCCCCTACTTCAAACCCCTCAGATTGTTTTCCAGAGTCCATAGTCTCTCATGGTTCCCCTCCCCTTCCAATTTCCCCCAACTCCCTTCTCCTCTCTATCTCCCCTTGTCCTCCATGCTATTTGTTATGCTCCACAAATAAGTGAAACCATATGATAATTGACTCTTTCTGCTTGAGAGATTTCACTCAGCATAATCTCTTCCAGTCCCTCCATGTTGCTAGAAAAGTTGGGTATTCATCCTTTCTGATGGAGGCATAATACTCCATAGTGTATGTGGACAACATCTTCCTTATCCGTTCATCCGTTGAAGGGCATCTTGGTTCTTTCCACAGTTTGGCGACCGTGGCCATTGCTGCTATAAACATTGGGGTACAGATGGCCCTTCTTTTCACGACATCTGTATCTTTGGCAGGGTCATAGGGAAATTCTATTTTTAATTTCTTGAGGAATCTCCACACTGTTCTCCAAAGAGGCTGCACCAACTTGCCTTCCCACCAACAGTGGAAGAGGGTTCCTCTTTCTCCACATCCCCTCCAACACATGTTGTTTCCTGTCTTGCTAATTTTGGCCATTCTAACTGGTGTAAGGTGATATCTCAATGTGGTTTTAATTTGAATCTCCCTGAGGGCTAGTGATGATGAACATTTTTTCATGTGTCTGATAGCCATTTGTATGTCTTCATTGGAGAAGTGTCTGTTCATATCTTCTGCCCATTTTTTGATATGATTTTCTGTTTTGTGTGTGTTGAGCTTGAGGAGTTCTTTATAGATCCTGGATATCAACCTTTTATCTGTACTGTCATTTGCAAATATCTTCTCTCATTCCGTGGGTTGCCTCTTTGTTTTGTTGACTGTTTCCTTTGCTGTGCAGAAGCTTTTTATCTTGATGAAGTCCCAAAAGTTTACTTTCGCTTTTGTTTCTTTTGCCTTTGGAGGCATATCTTGAAAGAAGTTGCTGTGGCTGATATCGAAGAGATTACTGCCTATGTTCTCCTCTAGGATTCTGATGGATTCCTGTCTCACGTTGAGGTCTTTTATCCATTTTGAGTTTATCTTTCTATGAAAGACCCAAAGCAAATATCATCCTCAATGGGAAAAAGCTTGCAGCCTTCCCATTGAGATCAGGAACATGACAAGGATGCCCACTCTCACCACTCTTGTTCAACATAATATTAGAAGTCCTAGCAACAACAATCAGACAACAAAGAGAAATAAAAGGTATCCAAATTGGCAATGAAGAAGTCAAACTCTCTCTCTTTGCAGATGACATGATTCTTTATCTGGAAAACCCAAAAGACTCCATCCCCAAACTACTAGGACTCATACAGCAATTCAGTAACATGGCAGGATACAAAGTCAATGCACAGAAATCAGTGGCTTTCTTATACACTAAGAATGAAAATACAGAAAGGGAAATTAGAGAATCGATTCCATTTACTATAGCACCAAGAACCATAAGATACCTGGGAATAAACCTAACCAAAGAGGTAAAGGATCTGTACTTGAGGAACTGCAGAACACTCATGAAAGAAATTGAAGAAGACACAAAAAGATAGAAGACCTTTCCATGCTCTTGGATTAGAAGAATAAACATTGTTAAAATGTCTATACTGCCTAGAGCAATCTATACTTTTAATGCCATTCCGATCAAAATTCCACCGGTATTCTTCAAAGAGCTGGAGCAAATAATCCTAAAATTTGTATGGAATCAGAAGAGACCCCGAATTGCTCAGGAAATGTTGAAAAACAAAAATAAAACTGGGGGCATCACATTACCTGATTTCAAGCCTTACTACAAAGCTGTGATCACCAAGACAGCATGGTACTGGCATAAAAACAGACACATAGACCAGTGAAACAGAGTAGAAAGCCTAGATATGGACCTTCAACTCTATGGGCAAATAATCTTTGACAAGGCAGGAAAAAATATACAGTGGAAAAAAGACAGTCTCTTCAATAAATGGTGCTGGGAAAACTGGGCAGCTTTATGTGGAAGAATGAAACTCGACCATTCTCTTACACCGTACACAAAGATAAACAACAAACATATTTGATATTTGTATACACTACCAAATGATGATTGCAGTAAGTCTAGTTATGATCCATCACCATACATAGTTACAAAACTATTTTTTCTCATAATGAGACCTTTTAAGATATACTCTTTTAGAAACTTTCCAAATATGCCATACACCATTACTAACCAGTAACCATATCGTACATTACAACAAAATGACTTATTTATTTTATAAATATTTTTATATTTGTTTAGTTTATTCCTTCTAACCCCCTTTTCATATTTCATCCCCTCCCCAACCCCAATAGCTTTCATTTAATGTTTAGCCTGATCATCTAATCTATGATGGAAATAATTCTTAAGTGGAAAGCTTCCTAAAGATATTTATAAATACTCTCACAAGTACTTATCTTACTCTAAATGTCATCTGGATGATGCTAAAGTAAAGAATACTGAAAATGTAATAAACATCAGTCTGCAATTCAAAATGAAATTCTACCTTATTTTGTTTAATTTTTGTGATAATCTCTTGCCTTGGAAAAACTGTCAGCTAGCTGTTTCAGTTAGCTTTTCACCTCCAAACTCAGTAGAATGAAACATAAATTTAGTTGAACTTATTTAACTAAGTTATAGCTCACCAATTTGGATTAAACTCAGCTAGGTATTTTTTTCTGCTGGTCTGAGCTGAGTTTACTATGGATTTTCAGTCAGCTATTAGCTTAGTTTCTTTCATCCATTAGTCAGTCTGTTTCTGGAGTTTGGCTGATTATTTGGTGCAATGAAAATTGTGCTATTTGTCTCTCTCCTTCCATCAGAATAACCCTTGTTATTTGGCGGTTTGTTTTTATGGTGGCTTTGGATTCCAAGACAGGGAGAAGGCAAACTCATATATGTAAGGTTTTTCCAGCCTCTGCTTATAACACATTTGCTAATATCTTATCAATGAAAGAAGTCACCTGGCTTATCCTAACTTAAAGGAATGGAAAGTGCATTCCACCATTTGATGGGAGTGAAGTGCAAAGAATGATGACCATTTTTGTTATCTACTACATTGGCACTGGATGCAGTAAAAGGAATATGAGGCCAAGAAAGAGGTGTTCTCATCAGTATCTCTAGGATATTAACAAAGGTATGCCCTGCGTCAGAAGGATGGTTGGGACACACCCCACATCACCATCCAGCTAAGGCTTTAATCTGTGGAGAGATTTTCTGGCAAATGAACAAATGCATTCCACTTAGAGATTGTTAGAAAAGGATTTGATTCTCCAGATAGCAGAAATATAAACTTTTCTTTGTTATCTTACCCATGTTCTTCTTCCCTTTTCCCTTAACCACCCTGCTCTCCAGCCTATTTGATTTCCCTTATAAAAGCTTGCCACTGGCTGTCCTGGGCTTGGTCCCTATGAATGGTCAGGAAAAGTGCCAAATACTTGCTGCTTTATCTGAAATAGGGCATGAAGTTCATAAGCACAGAAAATAAGATCAAAGGGACCTGACAGGCCCGGCTAAATTCTCAGATCCAATTTTAGATCCTTTTAGGTTGAACCCACAGCATGAGTGGAAGTGTGCATACTTGAACACTCACCATACCTCTGACCATGAGTACCTTGAAACACACACAGACTGAAATATGAGTTTCACAGATATGCTGTCTGGAAGGTGGGGGATAGACCAACAGTAGGGAAGCAAGAGGAGATGTTTTCTCTAATAGCACAATGCCATATTTCCTTCTCTCACAGAGATAACTGAGGCAGCTGTCTTGCTAGCATTTGTGCATACTTTCCTAATATTTCTCCCCAAAATTAACTCACTGTTATCAGAAGCTTTATAAGTCACCTATTCTAAACACACCACACCAAAACCCAGTGGCTCGAAGCAATAAACATTTACTATTTGTGATGACTCTGCGATCTGGGTGGACAGTTCTATTGATTTGAGCCAGACTCAGAAACCTTCCTTGGACTCACTCATAGAGTTATCATCTACAGATATCAAGGACACTGGCTAGTCTAGGATGCCCCTGCTGAGAAAACTTAGCCTTCCTCCATACACTTCTCACATTTCTCCAGCCAGTTAGCTGAGGCTTATCCTAATATTCGTGGCCCAGGAACAAGTGGGGCTGGAAAGCAAGCTCTAGTTCACAAGCATTTTCAAGACTCTGCTTGGGTCTTGTTTGTTAACTCCCATTGGCCAAAGCAAGTCACACAGAAAGAAGGGGTCACTTAGAACATCTTGCTCACAGCGGTTTTAGTATTAAAAAAAAAAAAAAACTGGAGACATCAGTGCAATCAACTTACCATCTTAGTTGTGTAGAAATGTGGCGATTAAAAAAATAGTCACACTTAATTGTCATATACTGAATGGTCCACAGTCCTAGCATTGTCCCTGTTGGTGTTCATCTGGTTCAGCCATTCCCGGAGTTTTGTTTTGTTTTAACATCTCAACATAAATGAGGTTTTTCTCAGACTCAAGTCAGCCCGGGTTGGTAGGAGATCAGAAGAAGAGAGGTGGTGGTGACAGTTAATTTGTTAGTATTCCCTTGTGGGTGTCCCAGTGTATGAGTCCTGCATGGAGTTGGTTCTGTGTCTTCTTTCCTTTCACCACATGACACATTGTGCCCCAGAGGATACTTATAGAAGAGAGGCTTTCTGTTTTTGAGCAGCAGAACTAAGCCCTATGATTCACAGACTTTCTTGATTCAGCCTAGGGTTCCCCTTCTCAGTTTCCCTGTATGGATAATAAGAATTAACTCCCTGAGAGACCTTGAGATATACATGTGTGTAGAGGGGTGCCAACCTGAATATAAGATACTATGCTAAAAATGTATAAGAATGAGGTACCCATCAGAATTTACTCTCTTAACTGGTTCTCCAACTTATCACTGGCTAAAAGATGTAACCATGATGCAATCAAGTGTAGATACAACAAGAAGGATTTAGATTCTATGGTAGAAATAATCCCATGGTAAAAAAAAAAAATAAACATTACAAAGTGATTCTCCTTTCCTATAGCAAAGCACAGAAAGCCTCAAGGGTTCTTCTCCAGCCCTCACACCAACCATGCAGCAGCTAAGATCCTCACACCCTCATCCTGCCTCTGGAGTGAGGTCACAAGGTATTTCAGTCCCGTGTGTGAACCACAGTCAAAGGGGAAGAAGTGCTTCCAGAGCCTGAGTATCAAGGTGTGATAGGATTTCAAGGTTTTGCAAGTGCTTCCATTTTTTTTTCTCCTATTTTTCTTCTTGTATCCCTCTCTCTTTCTCTCATGTGAAAACAGTTGTCCTATTACTTTCAGAAAACTATTTCCTCTGGAAAGTATTAAAGTTTTAAACTGATCTCGATCTTTTAAATAAATGCGCTTCGAAAGTTTGCTGAGAGTCTAAGCATACCTTTCTCATCTTCTTCTACCATGGGCATAGGGAAATGCTCAAAGCATATTTTCTTTAGGATTCCTCAACGTCTTGAGATAGAGATTTCATGACCACAACCATCATCTATAAACAACACACAATTACTGTGCACTTTACGAGTTCCATTTTCTGCTGGATGCCATGAGAGATACAGAGAAGGTCAACACGTGGATGCCAGGTACACTGGATACATTATGGAACAGTGTGGAGTTTAATAAGAACATAAGATACTAGAGCTGAAAGGCATCTTTCAGATTTCAAAGCACTTATTTTACAGATGAGGAAGCAGAGGCTCAGAAACACATTCTCCAAAAAGCTGATAAAATCCCAGCTGCAAATTCACCAATGCAAGTTAACATAACTTAGACAAATATAAACTGTTTCTCTCATTTATATCCAGGGGATAGATTATATTTTATATCTTGATATTGAGTTGTTAGACTTAACTTCAAATCTGTTTTCATATTTCGTCATGTAAAAGCAAATACAGATGTAGGTCTTATTCTCCTATTTAAAGGAGTGGATACATTGATACCACAAAGCAAGAGATGTAGCGTTTCCATAGTGAAGAATGTTTCATTATGTATTTCATCTAGGGTTTCAGTGGGAATTTATGTGGTGTAGATACAGGATGGGGATGAGGAGTATTACTAAGAAGCCTTCAGTTTTGGAGTAAGATGTGAAAGTCAGTCTCACTCAAAGGCCAAGTGGTATCAAGTGGGTTATGGTTACTCTGTAGAGAGAAAACAATGAGAATCTAGGTAGCAAAGAGAGTCACCATGGAAATATTTTCCTTAATCTCATACATAGAAGGTTCTGTGCTGGACTCTATGCCAGGTCTTAATAGTGAGGACAGTTGATACAATTTTAGGAATATCATGGATACCTCATAAAATAGACCTCCTACTCACTCTATACTCCACCTCCCCATCAGATTTGCTAATCAAGAGGTTGCTGTGAATGTAATCAAACGTGGCCGCTAGGCCAGGGTGGCACTAGGCCGGGGTGATTGGCTCAGATGTAGACACATGAACAGAATCATTTCAGAAGCTCTTTGGAACTGGAACTAAACAGTTGGTTTATCTCCATCACACATAAAGCTCAGATGTTGTTAGTTGGAACTATATATATTTTGCTTTGTGGTTTGAAGGAAAGGAAATTCCACCATGTGAAAGAAGAAAGAAGCAGGTGTGTGGAGAAAAACAGAGACTAAAGATGTGGAGACAAATGTATGCATTAAAGTTCTTGCTTTCAACTGTTTCTAAAGCTCAACCATATTCCTATTTTCAGGGTTTTATGAGATACCCCTAAATATATATGATAAATGACCTTTAGGATGGTATGAGTTGAGTTTCTAATATGAATAATGAGTACATGTAGTGAGAGACTATTGAATTCTATTAAAGTCTTAGATTAAATTAATACATTTTAGGAAATGAGGCAGTGAGGGTTAGTGTATGGGCCTAGAACAAGTTGAGATAAAAGAACCAGTTTGTTTCAGTAAGCATCAGCCAGACAAATACACTGGGGGAGTCTTCCTGATGCTGTCGGTGTCCCTTGGAAGGGAGAAGCTGTGACTTTGGCTCCCTGAGCACTGAGGGAACTAGAAGATACTTTTCCACTGGGTAATCTGAAAATGAGGACATCCTTGCAAGGAAAATCCAAATCCAGAATGGTTCAGGATGAAAGAAGTAAAGAAATTCTTTCAAATGGCAAGGGTCATCTTTACCTGGAATGGAGGGTTGGAAGTTAGTGAGCTCTTGAAAATGGTGACTGAGTCAAGCCAGGACAGCCTTGTGGCAGGGTTACTATAGAAATGATGGAAGTATCTGTTGGGACACAAGAAAATAGGCTTCCAACACTGCTTTTCCTTAAGATTTTTACATTTTGACTCTGAGAGATAAGGGAGATGTGGTGGATAGGACATAGGTCTCCAAGAGATCTGATTCTTCAATGGGAACTAGTCGCAGTTCATTTCCACAATCCCATACACCCTCATTCCTTGTCCCTCTCCTAGTCCTTTTCTCTTCTCAGCTCCTCTGCTCCTCTCCAACAAAATCATCAGCTCTCTCCTCTCTGTAAGCTTTTTCTAGGCAGGCTACCTTCCTTGAGACATCGGTCTTCTATATTCTCCTTAAAAGATCTAACCTCTGTCATTTTCCTAGCACCTTCCCAATAGAGCCTTCTTCCATAAAATCTTTCTTCTGGAATGATCAGGGAAATAAATGGTAACAAAAGCCCCCCCTAGTTCTTTCCTGTCTGAATATAAGAACCCTCCCTTAATGCTCTAACCCATCTAAACCTAAACCATTGACTTAGACAAAAATGTAAGGAATTTGCTTTACCTGCTTACAGATATATTTGACTTGAATTATATCATTGCCTGTCTTCGTGTGTTGAGATTTTAGGGTCTCAGATGCTTTTAGGATCATGTGACTTCAAGGAAACTTTTCCCTGGAACAATCCATGTGATTCCATCTTGGATGGTTCTGGCGACTGCCATATGCCATAGACAGATTCTGTTTCTCATGTAAATTCTAGTGACTTCACACACATAATTGCTGTTTCTATCTGACACTTTGCTGGTTTATACTGCATGTCTCATATTGTGTCAGAGAGTAATTAGATACAATAGATGAATCTTGGAACACTGAAAAAATAAAATTAAATAAAATTAAATAAAGCACTAGTTTAGAAAGCAGGCCTATTAGCCACAGGTAAAATAGTAGGAACAGTAGGCCTTAAAGAGATTTAACAGGCTCTGTGTTTTATTTCCACTACATATTTTTTTAAATTACCTTGAATTGTTTATTTGATATAATGCTTATTTCAGAGCCTCATGAACCAGCATCAAGTCTTTAGGAATTTACCTTTAGTACTGCTTTTGAATGTAGATTTCAATGTTTATGAGAGAGATGATTTCATCAGTTAGTGATAAGCTACATGCCAACAATTTAACTTATTCAAGAATGTAGATTACAGTACCTCATTTGTTTCCTTTTCAGCAATTCACACACACACACACAAAATTTCATGATCACATAATTTTAGAGATTTCTTCCCACCTTAAATTAATGTCATTTTTTTTCAATATCTAGTCAAAATACTTTGCCTGATGCCTACAAAGAAGATCTTATGAAACCCATATATATCTTATAACATAATCCATTACTTTTGGAGGAAAATCCCAATGAACACAACTTGATAATGATTGTCAGATATATTGTCAAGATTCCCATCACCTCTTCAAATGGATTTTGAGCAAGTAAGAGCTAAATATTTATAGTCATTCTTTTTCACATTTATTGTATGTATTACCAGATTTATTCTGGAAATAAATATATTCAGGAAATATTTAATTTCACTAAGATGGAATAGAGATTAATTTCTTTTCAGCAGTAAGTAATAACTTTATAACTGCGAATCTGTAGCTCTTCAAGATAAATATTTATTAATAAAATTTACCAAATATCTAAGTTGACAAAATCCAGATCAAGTCTTTTTAACAGTGAAATAATACACATTCTGCAAATGCGGATAAAATCTGAACCACAAATTCACCAACAACATTTGAATGTAACTGAAACAAATAAAAAATGCCTTTCTCATTTATAGCCAAAGAATATATTAAATTATGTTGATATTAAGTAATTGGGCATAATCAATAAACTTCAAACTTGCTTTCATATATCATCATGCAAGATAGGAGAAACAAATGTGGGTGCAGATTTCATTATCCCATTTGAAGGAGCTGATACAATGACACCATAGAACAGGAGTTACAATATTTTCACAGTGAAATATTTTTCATTGTGTATTTTACCTAGGATTTTGATGGGAATTTATGTGGTGTTGATACAGGATGGGGATGGGGGATGTTATTAAGAAGACTGATGATAGACGAAAGGAAGTAACTGACTAGCTTCACCTAAAGACTCCAAGGCTTCCAAATGCTCTCCCGGACAGAAGAGAATAGCCATCTGTTCTTCTTGTCCACTGGGGAATGAGCAAGGGGATATTGGTTAATAACATGGCTAAGGAGATTCAGGGTACACAATGAATTTCACAACTGACAAGTTTCTTGGACACTGGATCCATTGACCAAGTGCTCTGTGAGTGGGGTGAAATGCCCTTTTCTGGAGGCCATCAGACACATCTGTCTGGCCAAATATAAATGCGGTGCTCCCTGGAGGGTTAAGAATGGACAGTTGATGGCTGGATTCCTGCATTCCAGCCTGGCAATATTTATTTTAAATCCCATTTCTGTTCTCAGGATGAGATCTTGATTTCCCCCTGTGATTTTGAAGATGTCTTCTCTTTTTACTTCACTATGAAAAGAGAGAAGAATGAAGGAATTTCTTAGAGAGGAATATGTGATTTCTTTACAAAAAGGACATGGGGCTCATACTTTGGCTATTCACATGAACATCATGTATTTAAAGATATGAACATCCATGCTGGAAATGAACAAATATCTTTTTTCTTTCCTCTCACAAATTGTGTGTGATGTGGAAAGTTTTGATTTTTCTCTTGATACATTTTAATGATGACCTAAGAAAACAGATTTAATGACATTTAACTCAGAACCATAGTCTGGAATGACTTAAAGCATCTCTCTCTCTCTCTCTTTTAAGATTTCATTTTTGAAGTAATTTCTACACTCAACATGGGGCTCAAACTCACAATCCCAAGACCAAGAGTTGCATGCTCCACCGATTAAGCCAGCCAGGCTCCCCTGTAAGCATCTTGAAATTTATATGCTGAATATGAAACTGAGTCACAGAAACATGGAATAAACTGAGGGTCATAAGAATGGTTCAAGTTTGATGGAAAGGCATTAAAAAAGAAACAAAAACTTAGCTGTTTTTATTCAGGGTAAGGAAGAGTAGCAAATTCTAGTCTCACAGGAGGAGAGTTAAAATGTTAGCTTTGAAGGAACAAAAGGGATATATGGTTTCAGAGGCAGGCAGTGACTTGCAAACACTAAGAATATTATTTCCCAATCAAAGATGCAAGATGGGTGGAGAAGGAGTGAAAGAAACAATTAAATAATGTGCCCTTTATCATCAGTAGATGGCATCTCTTTGGTCAAGACCTAAACAAGCAGTACCTGTCTCTTTGGGGACTGACCACGGTTACATCATTATCTGCCCATTTAACTCCAAAGCTGGGGCTAAATCTGTAGGGACACATTCCAAGAATCCCAGTGGTTGTCTGAAACTGTGAATAGTACCAAACCCTATACAGATGGTACCAGACTTAAATTGTTTCACTTATGTGTGTGTGTGTGTGTGTGTATTTGACTTTGCAATGGTGCAAAATTGATAAGCTTTCAGTAGAAAGTATATGTCAAATTTTGAATTTGGATCTTTTCCTGGGCTAGCAATATGCAGTAGGTACTCTAATACTGGACAGCGGTAGCCCCCAGTCATGATAGTGAAGATAAACATGATCATGATCATGAAGGTAAACAACCAATACCCTTAATAACCATTCTGCACTCAGACAACTGTTCTGGCTTTCACTTTCAGTATTCAGCCAATTACATAAGATAGTTAGCACTTTATTACAAAATAAACTTTATAGTAGATGATTTTGTAACCATAGGCTAATGTAAGCACTCTCAGCATGTTTAATATAGGCTAGCCTAAGCTATGTTGTTTGGTAAGTTAGCTGTATTAAATGCACTTTCAACTTAATATTTTCAATTTACAATGAGTTTATTGGAATGTAACCCTATTGTAAGTCAAGGGAGATCTGTACATACTATGTTTTTTTCCTATACATACATAGCTATGATAAAGTTTAATTTATAAATTAAGCATGATAAGAGGTTAATAATAACTAACAATAAAACAGAATTATAATATACTGTAATTAAAATTGTGTGAATGTGGTCTCCTTCCTCCTTGTGATGATGTGAGATACTATGCTTCCATGATGAGATGAAGTTTGGTGAGGGCATTATAACATAGTATTAGGCTACCAGTGAACTTCTGACTTTCTGTCAGAAGGAGAATCATCTACTTCCAAATAGTGGTTGGCTCTAAGTAAATGAAACCTCAGGAAGTAATATCTCAGATAAGGGGGAAACCTGTAAACTTTTTAAAGCCTGTGCAGGATGTGATTTCGCTCCAATAGCTAATTTCTCCAACTGAACTGATTGCCAAATAGCCAGCACCAATCCATTAAATATAACATTAAAACAAGAAATTATTTATACTTAAAGAATCTCTAGTCTGTTCAGGTCTTCTGCCCATTTTTTGACATGATTATCTGTTTTGTGTGTTTGAGTTTGAGGAGTTCTTTATAGATCTTGGATATCAGCCCTTTGCCTGTAGTGTCATTTGCAAATACCTTCTCCTATTCTGTAGGTTGTCCCTTTGTTTTGTTGACTGTTTCCTTTGCTGTGCAGAAGATTTGATCTTGATGAAGTCCCAAAAGTTCATTTTCACCTTTGTTTCCTTTGCCTTTGGAGACATGTCTTGAAAGAAGTTGCTATGGCCTATGTCAAAAAGGTTACTGCCTATGTTCTCCTCTAAGGTTTTGACAGATTCCTGACTCACATTGAGGTCTTTTATCCATCTTGAGTTTATCTTTGTGTATGGTGTAAGAGAATGGTTGAGTTTCATTCTTCTATACATAGCTATCCAATTTTCCCAGGACCATTAATTGAAGAGACTGTCTTTTTTCCACTCTATATTTTTGACACTTCTCCAAAGAAGATATACAAATGGTTAACAGACACATGAGAAAATGTTCATCATCATTAGCCATCAGGGAGATTCAAATCAAAACCACATTGAGATATCACCTTACACCGGTTAGAATGGCCAAAATCAACAAGACAGGAAACAACAAGTGTTGGAGAGGGTGTGGAGAAAGGGGAAGCCTCTTCCAAGGTTGGTGGGAATGCAAGTTGGTGCGGCCACTTTGGAAAACAGTGTGGAGATTCCTTAAGAAGTTAAAAATAGAGCTACCCTATGACCCTGCAATTTCACTACTGGGTATTTACCCCAGAGATACAGATATAGTGAGAAGAAGGGCCATCTGTACACTAATGTTCATAGCAGCAATGTCCACGGTTACCAAACTGTGGAAAGAGCCAAGATGCCCTTCAACAGATGAATGAATAAAGAAGATATGGCCCATATATACAATGGAGAATCATGCCTCCATCAGAAAGGATAAATACCCAACTTTTATATCAACATGGATGGGACTGGAGGAGATTATGCTGAGTGAAATAAGTCAAGAAGAGAGAGTCGATTATATGGTTTTGCTTACTTGTGGAGCATAAGGAATAACATGGAGGACAATGGAAGAAGGAAAGGAGAAGTGAGTTGGGGGAAATTGGAGGTGGGAATGAACCATCATAGACTGTGGACGCTGAGAAAAAATCTGAGGGTTTTGGAGGGGAGAGGGTAGGGATTTGGGTGAGTCTGGTGGTGGGTATTAAAAGGAGGGCACATATTGTATGGAGCACTGGGTGTGGTGAATCTTGGAACATTGAAAAAAAAATAAAATTACAAAGAAAAAAAAAGAATCTCTAGTCTGCCAACTATATTCAAAGGGCTACACTGAGGATATTAGTGTGTGTTGACTGGTGTTCTGATTTGTATTAGAGACAATAAGCCATCCCCTTGCCTAATGAGGACACCAACATGTTGCTGGAGCTCAGCTGTAGCATATGCAGCCTGTGTTTATGTACATACACCTGAAGCTCTTTCCATTACATGATGCCTGAAGAGTCAAAAGAACTGGATTGGAGGACAGGCTCAGTGATCAACCCCTCCTGTGATTCAGGCAAACAATTAATGTGAAAAAGGGTTTCTCTTTGCCTACCCACCATCTAAAAAGAATCTTGAGGCATTTGAAAAAAAAGGCTCCAGCTGATGCTTAGAGCCCTTTCTAATGAAAGCCTCTTTAGGGACCATTCAACTTTTGTTTCTTAGAACCTACATGATTTAAGATTTGAATGCAAAACAAAACCAGAGTCTGTGTAGCATATAAGCTTTGCAATCAGATCTTCCTTTTGTCACTAACTAGCTGTGTTAGTGAGGGTAAATATTTAACTACCTTTAAGCCTGTTTCCTTACCTGTTAATTTGGAGTAGTAATCTCATCACTGATATGTTGAATGTTTTAACTGAGATCTTGCTTTAAAAAGTGCTTAGCATAAAGCCTGGCATATTGTGAATGTCCAGTAAGTCATTGGTATTATTCTGATGGTTAACTAATTTTCAAATAGAATGCTTCCCTACTGTCCATTCTCAATATGACAGCCTTTAAAACATGATTGAGGCTGATAAATCCTCTGAACCAATTCGCATGAAATTCTGAGGACAGAGAAGCAAGCTAAATAGCACCACACATATGCAAACCGCAGACCTGAGACCTTTACATATAAACTATAAAGGAAGGAAAAGGTAGAGGGAGAACTTGCAAATTAAAAGAGACAAGACATTTTGAATTGTGAAAAGCATGAAGTATGAGTCTGGATCATAATGTCCAGGGATGCTCTTTGGGTGATAAATCTATAAAGAAACATAGACGTGATTGTTATGAAATCACCTGATGGTCACTCGTTCGGGGAGTCAGGTGTGACTGAGGTGGGCCCATACAGGGGTTGCTGGGTGACTGGCAATTTTTCACCTGAGTGGTGGTAACAGAGGTGACATCTCATAAAATGCATTAAGTCATACATTGGTTTTCTATATCTGTGTTTTATTTTACAATAAAAGTAATTTTGAAATTAAAAAAAATTTAACTCAGGTCATATTGATCCTTGGATCAGATCTCTCCAACAACTCTCCTTCTCACAGTGAAAGCCAAAGTCTTTACAAAAGCTTTTCACTCCCTTTCTCTTCTCTGAGCACATCTCCTTCCCCCTTCCCTTTGGGTCCTTGTAGTCCTGCTACCTCTACCTCATTGCTTCTGGTCATTCTCCTCTCCTAGAAATCTTTCCCCAGATATCCTCAAGGGCAGTATCCTCAACTCTGTCAGGAATCAGTTTAAAATCTGATTATCAGTGAGGTCATTAATAAGTCCCTGTAAAATAAGCAGATTTATTCATTCTAGCATTTTTTAATCCACTTACTCTGTTTTACCTTTCTCTAAGTTACTTATCACCATCTAAAATATTCTATCTAATCTATTTCTTTTCTGGTCTCTTTAGTTTGAAAGTACCTCTATAAGGACAGGCACTTTATTCACTGCTGTATTCCCAGTGCCTTGAACATGCCTGGTACATTCTAGCTATTCCATATATTTTTTAGAAAGAGTATTAAGTGATTTTTCTAGTAGAAGTGTGGCCCATCCCTGTCTTAAGGCTTTGATAGGCTGACATTCAACTTACTTCAAGTTGATACCACCCCCATCACTCCTGCCTACCAGCTTTTTTAAAAATTTATTTTTTATTTATTTTCAGCATAAAAGTATTCATTATTTTTTTTATTTTTTTTTAAATTTTTTGCACCACACCCAGTGCTCCATGTAATCAGTGCCCTCTATAATACCCACCACCTGGTACCCCGACCTCCCACCCCCCACCACTTCAAAACCCTCAGATTCTTTTTCAGAGTCCATAGTCTCTCATGGTTCACCTCCCCTTCCAATTTCCCCCAACTCCCTTCTCCTCTCTATCTTCCCATGTCCTCCATGCTATTTGTTATGCTCCACAAATAAGTGAAACCATATGATAATTGACTCTCTCTGCTTGACTTATTTCACTCAGCATAATCTCTTCCAGTCCCATCCATGTTGCTACAAAAGTTGGGTATTCGTCTTTTCTGATGGAGGCATAATACTCCATAGTGTATATGGACCACATCTTCCTTATCCATTTGTCTGTTGAAGGGCATCTTGGTTCTTTCCACAGTTTGGCGACCGTAGCCATTGCTGCTATAAACATTGGGGTACAGATGGCCCTTCTTTTTACTACATCTGTATCTTTTGGGTAAATACCCAGTAGTGCAATTGCAGGGTCATAGGGTAGCTCTATTTATAACTTCTTAAGGAATCTCCACACTGTTTTCCAAAGGCCGCACCAACTTGCATTCCCACCAACACTGGAAGAGGCTTCCCCTTTCTCCACATTCTCTCCAATACTTGCTGTTTACTGTCTTGTTGATTTGTGCCTTTCTAACTGGTGTAAGGTGATATCTCAATGTGGTTTTGATTTGAATCTCCTTGATGGCTAATGACGATGAATGTTTTTTCATGTGTCTGTTAGCCATTTGTATGTCTTCTTTGGAGATGCATCTGTTCATTTCTTCTGCCCATTCTTTGATGTGATATTTATTTTATAATTAAGAGGAACTTTGCACCTCTTAATCCCCTTCTGTCCAAAAAATAGTAAAACATGCATTCTTTCCAAACACACATGGAACTTTATCCAGGATGGATCACATGTTAGGCCACAAAATGAGTCTCAATAAATTTAAGAAGACTGAAATCATATCTATCACCTTTTCTGCCTACAATGATATGAAACCATAAATCAATCACAAGAAAAAATATGGAAAGAAGACAAATACATGGAGGCTAAGTGATGTGCTACTAGACCATGAATGGGTCAACCAAAGAGGAAATAAACCAATACACAGAGACAAATGAAAATGAAAATGAAAACACAAGGGTCCAAAATCTTTGGAACACAGCAAAAACGGTTCCAAAAGGAATGTTTATAACAATACAAGCCTACCTCAAGAAACAAGAAAAACCTCAAATGAACCACCTAATGTCACACCTAAACAAACCATATTTCCTTACCAAGAGCCCAGCTCTACACTCCTACTTCCTTGGCTATCCCCAAGGTGCAGGTCAGCTACATCATTGCCACCTCAGACTGAGAGTTTCTAGGCAACCTGTGCTTGCCTGGAACATACTTTTAGACTCCAAGCCAATGGAAGACATACATCTGACCAAAGAAGAGGAAGACAGAGTATGCCAGGGTGTGTCCAAGCTGCCTTTCCCCAGCAGGCTTCAACCTCATGTCCTAAAGTTTCAGAGGAGCTTACAGGTGTCATCTATACCATGTCAAGCACCATGTAAGACACTTCCTACACAATGTCTCTTTCCAAAATCCTCACCACAACTCCACCTGAGTCCATTGACTTTTCTGTGAAATGAAAATATTAAATCATATCCTACTCACAGTCACTCAGACAAAAGAGGGGATTCTAATACAGGCTCATCTGCTTTTATAACCCATGGGCTATACCACCTATCTGTAATAGGAGCCAAGAGACGAGGGTCTCTCTTCTAGTTTAGCACACCACTCATCTTGGGAATCTTCAGTGTCTTAACAGACACATATGAAAAGCCACCTCCAGTTCCTTCCCACCTCACATTACTTTTGAGCTCTGTGTGCCTTAATGTGCAAATACATCAAACATTTCATGGGAACAAGACATCAGAGAAATTATTGCTAATTTTCTTCTCATATGTCTGGACATTTACATCTTATTTCCTCAACTACCCTAAGATTCTTGAGGTAGAGACCCTAATGTATACAAATGTTCATGGTATTCTTTCTGTCACTACAAGTAAGTCCCTTACAGCTTGAGGAATACAGGATGTGCTCAATAAATACAGAAGATGTAGCATATTTGGAATCAGGTGGGATGGTAGAGGTCTTTCAGACCAACTTCCTCTTTTTGGAAATCAGTGTTTAGTGGAGCCCAGAGCAGCCAGACATGGGTCAGAGTCCTTGTCTACTCTTTCTCAGTAAAGGTCTCTGGTTACAGTCATATTTGTCTGTAGAGTTTTCCAGATAACAGAAGCCAAGATATGTAGGGAT
Source organism: Mustela erminea (assembly GCF_009829155.1). Classification (NCBI taxonomy): domain Eukaryota; kingdom Metazoa; phylum Chordata; class Mammalia; order Carnivora; family Mustelidae; genus Mustela; species Mustela erminea. The sequence goes on from NC_045621.1 coordinate 27,140,063, forward strand.
ACAGCTAATTTCAGTTGTGGGCTGGTTTCTTGCTCTGAGCTAATCCAGCTTTCATTTTATAAATTTTTATAATACTTATTAATATTTTTGTAATATTTTATAAAGTAGTTCCAGTAAAGATATTCAAGGAATATTGGTAAGGAAGCCAAATAAAACCAGATACCTTGATCTCTTTTTATTAAAATTCCAATGTATCTTGGCCTGAGAAGTTAAAGTTAACTAGAGTCTGATATGATGATGATCATACTTTGAACATTGGAGTATTTTTTAACATTGTGAGAGGATTTGTAGAGTATTCATTTGCTTTTTCCCAAAACTCTGTGAGCTGCATAGGGCATGGATTATCTTCGTTTTACAGATAAATATCCCAAGGCTCAGACAGTGATACAGCCACCTACATATGGCAGGCATTTATTCTTATTTCCAGCCCAGGTCATCAGGCAGGTGCTGGAGTAGGCCAGGTCAGGTTTGGTGGGGGGCAGGTCAGATAATGTGGGTAGGATGCACTGGAGAAAATATGGGGGTGCTACAGTATGAGTGCTGCAGGCCAGGCAGGACTTGGGCTCTGTGTGCACCACATCACAGGATCTCTCTGTCCCAGCCTGCCCACTCACCTTGAGCCCAGCACAGAAGGATTCTGCCTGCTTCCAAGCTGGCCCTTTCTATGGGTGGGGATAAGGTGCCACAGTTTTCTGCTGCTGACTGCTCTTTCCCGATACTCTTCTGTAGTATCATATTTTCTCAGTTTGTTCTTATATTCATCTTCTTGACCCTCCTCGTCCTCACTGACCCTTTCTCAGGTCACAGAAATTGAGTTCACAGCAGGATTCAATGCCGCCTTGCTTATACATCTCACTGGAAAGAGAAGTTCTTGCCAGGTTCATACCCACCCCCACCTCTGGAAAATAGACTCAATTCTGTCCATCCAGCACCTTCCACACACCCCTCACATTCACCTTCTAGATACTGGATCTAATCTTAATGGCCTGGACTATCTATTACCATACCTGGTGGTCCCAGTTCTGTAAACATATCAACTTTGTAGGTTGATTTTATCCATACCCCTGCATTTTACAGCTGAAATATCAGAGACTTGGGGGATTTCTGCCCAACTTCTAATAGTCAGTCAGTGGTTGAACAAGTAGAGAACCACTCAGCTCTCACATTAGTTCTGTCACCGTGACCGACCGCCCCCCACCCCACCACAATCACCCCCCTCTCCACTATCTTGGTTCAGTTCCTCATCATTTCTCAGTAGGATCTCAGTGAAATCCTCCTAATATTCCCCTACATTTGGGTTCATCCCTTTCAGTTGATTCTACTGAGAAGTGTGACCAGATCACATTTGAGATCAAGATAGATCATCCCATATCAAACTTCTTAGACATGTCCTGTGGACCACAGGATAGAATTTATATCCCTTAGCCTAACTTACAAGACACCCTTCCCCATGCCCTCCTGTCCTTGTGCACGTATAGTTCCATCTCATGCCATTTCCTACCATGTGTCTTATGTCCCAACCATGCCAGCCCCTTTGTCAGAATGCCCAGTATATCCTGGGTGTGATATTCCCAGTGTCTTTGAACATTTCCTTTTTGGCCTGGAATGTCCTTTTCCATATCTTCTTCATGGAAAATTCCTGTTTAAAAATTATTCTGGCACCACAGCTTCTGTGATGTCTTCACCTACAGAGAGAATCATATGAATGTTTCTAGCTTTTTAGTATGTATTTTTTATTGCACATATAACATTTTATCATACTGCATCTTGTAGAATGTTGGCTTATTTGTTTCAGTACATTATAGGCACCTTATAAGGCAGAATTTGCATTTTCTTTTTTCTTCTTTATGTCCCCCACTGTTTCTAGGTCAAGGTTATACTAAAGTTAGGAGGCCCAGATATGCCGCTAATACTGGGCAAGGCACAGAGGCTGCACAGTAGAGACTTCCAGACTTCCCATTAAAGGAAGTAAAGTCACTCATGACCAAAGCTTTCATCCTTATCCTATTAAGAATATTCTATTTACTACTAACCTTAGTAGTTAGCACACAACAATTGCAAAAAAATATATAGGCAAATCATTCCAGTGTGGTTTCTTTTTTTTTTTTTTTAATTTCTTTTCAGTGTACCAGAATTCATTGTTTATGTACCACACCCAGTGTTCCATACAATATGTGCCCTCCATAATACCCACCACCAGGCTCACCCAACCTCCCATCCCCCCCTTCAAAGCCCTTAGATTATTCTTTTTTTATTTTCAGCATAACAGTATTTATTATTTTTTCACCACACCCAGTGCTCCATGCAATCCTTGCCCTCTATAATACCCACCACCTGGTACCCCGACCTCCCACCCCCCACCACTTCAAAACCCTCAGATTCTTTTTCAGAGTCCATAGTCTCTCATGGTTCACCTCCCCTTCCAATTTCCCTCAACTCCCTTCTCCTCTCTATCTCCCCATGTCCTTCATGCTATTTGTTATGCTCCACAAATAAGTGAAACCATATGATAATTGACTCTCTCTGCTTGACTTATTTCACTCAGCATAATCTCTTCCAGTCCCATCCATGTTGCTACAAAAGTTGGGTATTCGTCTTTTCTGATGGAGGCATAATACTCCATAGTGTATATGGACCACATCTTCCTTATCCATTTGTCTGTTGAAGGGCATCTTGGTTCTTTCCACAGTTTAGCGACCGTAGCCATTGCTGCTATAAACATTGGGGGTACAGATGGCCCTTCTTTTCACTACATATGTATCTTTGGGGTAAATACCCAGTAGTGCAATGGCAGGGTCATAGGGAAGTTCTATTTTTAATTTCTTGAGGAATCTCCACACTGTTCTCCAAAGAGGCTGCACCAACTTGCATTCCCACCAACAGTGGAAGAGGGTTCCCCTTTCTCCACATCCTCTCCAACACATGTTGTTTCCTGTCTTGCTAATTTTGGCCATTCTAACTGGTGTAAGGTGATATCTCAATGTGGTTTTAATTTGAATCTCCCTGATGGCTAGTGATGATGAACATTTTTTCATGTGTTTTGAGCCCAGTGTGGTTTCTATCAATTAACAAATTTAATTCAGTAATCTGTTTGATATAGTATAAGTAATTTCCTATAATAACAATCGTATTTATTATATTATGTAAAAATTATATTTACTGGACTCTTTCTAAGAAATACGTAGGTGTGATTTCATTGAATTATGGCAACTTCCTTGCAAGATAAAAGCTATTATCCTTATTTTATAGATGAAGGAACTGGGGCTTGAGAAATACAAGCAACTTATCAAACAGACATAGCTGAACTACAAGGAAGGCCAATAATTTTACCTAAGATTCTGGGGCTCTGAGTGAACAGACCAGGTTGTTAGTTCCCTTACCATGTATTGCCCAAATAAGGCCCACTTCTGTTTTCTATGTAATGTTCTATGAGCAGAGTACTTACAACATTTTATTTATGTATTATTCCCAAACGGAGATAAATTTTGTTGATTATAAAAGTAGCATCTTCACTGTAAAATATCCCAACAATATGGGAAAGTATAAAGAAGATTGCTATATAATGATTTCAACACTTTGAGAAAACCACTGTTAATATTATGAGTGTTCATTCAGACTTTTTCCCGTTCATGTGTACTTATGCATACGACATACATTTTCCTCAAGTAGAGTGGTACTGTACGTGTTTTATGCCCTTTTCTTTTTTTTCCTTAATATATGGTAGCTATATTTCCATTGTTAAGGCATATAGATCCATATAATCATATTGAATGAATGGTAGTATTCTAATAAATGGGTATATCATAATAGGGCATATGTGTTATTTTGATGTTCAATGTTCTGCTATTATAACAATGTTATGATAAAAATATTATGAAAATTTATCTTTTCACTATTGGCCAAGCTTAGCAGTAACCATGAGAGCCTATGTTTTCATTTGTATTTCTTTGATCATTAACAAGGTTGAGTATCTGTTCATAAGTTCATTGACCTGATATAGTATTTCATTTGTAAATTACTTCTTTTAATTCCCTTGTCTGTTTCCTCATTTGGGTGTTTCCCACTTTCTTCTTGGTTTCTGGGAGCAATTTAAATGAAATAGTCATCTCTTCTGTCACATATGTTACAAAACATGGATAGAAGTAACCCTAGACATATTTTAGTGTAACCCTCCCATTGTACAGATTAAATTGTCTAGAGAAAAGAGGTGATTCATCACAGTCTCATGGTTCTATCCCCAATTTTTCCAGTGACTCAGTAAGATTTATTGACTCAGATTAGTTATATTTCTATTAAACCACCCAGTCTTTCTTTATAAAGCAAAATACACTTCCAAATTGACCCTTATTTGATATCATAGAGAGACTCCTGTGAAAAAAATAATAAAAACCAGCATTTTAGCCCATTTTTTAGTCTACTCTGCCTTTTGTCCTTTTCTACTCAAGGATTCTTTTTATTAGAGAACAGAAGAAGGAGGCACTGGGCAGGAGATACCAGTGTCACAAATACTGCTGTGTGGGTAAAGAGAAATAGATGTGGTGATCACCATTAGTCTTTGTAAGCCTGATGAGAATTTCTTAAATTTCACAATTTCTTTTTATTTAATAAAAAAATTTACTTTCTTTGTGCATTTATGTAGATGGTTCCTTAGCTACCGTTTTCCAACCGTGGATGAGGGCACCTCTAAGAACCTGCTAATTACATGGCGCCCCTGGCTGGAACGATATTTGAGGGCTGCTATCTTGATGTGATGCATACTTATGCCTGTTTTTTATGCCTTTCCAAATGGGATCCCATTTGTTTCCCCCATCATTATGGGGAGGGAAATGGCAGAACCCCAAATTAAGAATCATGATAAATAAAATGAACACTTGCGTATCAGATTTTTCAGATTGACTTCTTATGCAACATATATCCTGGGAAAATATTATTAGTATAGAGCAAAAAATCTGAGTTGAGGAAGTAGTTATAACAATCAGTTGGAAGAGGAGATTAAAAAAAAAATAGAGTAAGGGGCAAGGAAGCCACTGAAGTGCATCATTTGCTAATAGATGGTTCCAAACTTCCTCTCCTAAGGAAGACTGAGACATGTGTAAAGTCTACTTGTCCATTTGGGTACTGCAGAATGGGGGTAAGAAGGAACCCAGACTCCCTAAAAGGGAAAAATCAGGGAAGTGAATCAGATGTTTCCAGCTATTTGTACCTCAGAGGAAAGCCCACAGTGCTTGGAGAGAGGTTTCCACAAAGGCCCAAATCACAGAAAGCCATACTTCTCCATCAGCCTTAATTCAGGGGTCAGCCAGCGCCTCTCAGACTTCCTCTCCTTGTCTCTGTCAATCTCTGACAGAGTATCCCTAGTCTCAAACTAGTGAAAAGTTAATACAGTTGTATCATGTAAGTTATTATATAGATTATTTTTTCTACCCTCCTTTCACAGCTTATTTCCTCTTTTGTTTATTCCTATCCATCTTTATTTTCTCTCTCTATTTGTCATTAATGGGAGTGTTGGTATTAGTGCCCATCATGCCTCATTTTTTTCCTCTCAAAATTAGAAAAAAATTAAAATATAAAAGTGAAATATGCCTTGAACTTGCACATTATGACACTAAAAGGTACTTGTGATTTAGCTCTAAAAAGGGGTCATTTACTTCTCTATAAAGTTAGTTTGAAAACCAAGACATATGTCTGAAGCGAATTAAATATGCTAATATATCAGCTGTATCTTTTTAGATGTTTCTCTTCCTGTTCTCTCTCTCTTTTTGTTTTTGCAACTCTCTCTCTTTCTCTTTGGCAGTGAAGTATCTGGGAGAAGAAATAGAATAAAGTTGATGTGTGTGTGTGTGTGTGTGTGTGTGTGTGTGCGCGTGCATGTGGGTGTTTGTGTGTGTGCACACACCATGCACCCAAATACTGGAAAGCAATAAAAAGATTTAAAAACATATATTTGTGTAGTTTAGATTAAGGAAGAGTAAAATGGAAAGGAGAAGGAAAGGGAAGGAGAAGGATAAAAGGAGCGAAGAAGGAAGAAAACCAGAGAGGGAGAGAGGCAGGAGGGAGAAAGGAAGAATAAGATGGATGAGTTGCGACACTGGCTACAAAGAGAAAATCCCATATATCATCCAGATGTTTTGTCTACAGAAGACCAAACATCAGGCTTTTGGGAAACATTTGGAAGATACAATGCTCCTTTCACTGGGCAGACAACTGTTGACAGTCCTATCGCTTCTTTCTCTGTGCGTATGTGTCTATCCCTTTCAAGCCTTTTTGTGGTCAAGTTATAAAGGCCTGTTTAGTGGGCAGGTGACGTCACACTGACCACAAAAGCTTATATTTCCTGCTACTAAATACACAGCCCCTGCTGATGAAGTAATCATTACAGAGCGAGCTTGTTCTGCCGAGGTCACCCAGAGTGGGGATAAAGGCATTGGGGGTGGGGGCCTGGTTGAAAGAGCTGAGCCATTATTCCCAAGTGTGTCTGTCTGCCTACTGATCCTCATCTTATTAGAACCAAATGATGAAAATAGAAGTCCCTTTGTGCTTCCTCCAGACCTTTGTCCCTAGGGATGCTGTGGCATACTGGGACTCAACATGGTGGAGAGAAAGGAACAGAGGACATCCAGGTCTGATTCTAATCTTCTTGTTTATATGCTGAGTGATTTTTACCTCTCCTAGCCTAATCATTACAATCGCCATTTTCCTAAAGAGGAAAGAGCCCCATGGGCAAATGAGATAATGCATTTTAAAATTATTTGTTTGATTTTTAGGGTGCTACTCAAATCTTAATATCATTTCTTTGGTGCTCCTATCCCCTTCCCTTGTGCTGAGTAAGAATTGCAATTCTCAATTTTGAGAGGAGACAGTACAGGGTAGGTTTTATTTTTGCAAATTCTTTTTATTTTACTTATTTATTTTTGCAGAGGTCACTAGGAAAGAATTTTTTTTTAAATGAGAAATGAATGAACTTAAATGATAAGAAGAAGTCTTGTCTAGCTAAGCCACATCAACTACGAGAGAACCACAAGGTAATAGGAGAGGATCCAGGTGAGATCTCATGGAAGAAATACCATTTGGGTTGGATATAGTGCATGATGGATCACGCTCAGGAACTCCTAAGGACCACCCAGCATTAAACTGGACTGATCTAAGGGCTTATGCCATAACTCTTTGGCATCATAAACCTCAGGTGACATGAAACCATATGAATGTGCTTTTGAGTATTTCATGCAGTCAGGTTAATTTCAACATTGACAGCCAAGATCATACAGAATTTTCCTACCCTCAGTTCTGAGTTTTTGACAAAGCAGGATTCAAATTCCCTACATTCTTCTTTCTTTATTTCCCACCCTTCTGGTGAAAGACTATTACACATAGTGCTTCAAACCCAAAAAGCACTTTGGAATGAGTCCACATGACATTCAGCAAAAGGAAATGTTTGCTATTATCCATATAATTTAGGTGGTCTGGACAACCAGTCTGAATATTTCAGCTGCTAACAAATTCCTGTGGATCAGGGTTGACTAAGTTGGTTCTCTATATAAAGAAAAAAAATTGGAAAATTGCCATGTTCCTTTGGGCCATGTGTGCCCACCAGGCCCTTACTGGGGCATCCTTTCTGCCAGAGTTACTGGCTAAGTTTAAGGCCTCCGGTAGGCCCAAAGCCAGTTCTGTTCACCTGATCTGAGGCTATGGTTGAGTTGGCTCATCTCAGTTATTCCCCACAAGCTGCCTCCCCCTGGCTCAGGCATAAAGTCTTAGCTCCATTAATCATCCTTTTCCTGGAGCACATTAGATGAACTCCTGGCTAGAAGTAGAACTATCATTTTCATTTCCTAATTTTAAAAAGTGTGTGTTTGTTAACAGAGAGGAGATAGGCCAGAAAGGCAGTTTCAAAGTCCTGCCATATGGGAAAAAATGCAGAGAGAAGATTCTGGGCCACTTTACTCTGAACTTACCTCTCCCGTAGTGCAGGGGAGTATTCCAGAAGATAAGGTCTGTGCTGGAAGGGAACCTGAGGTTGCAAAGAGGATGGCCACCAACAGTTTGGGATGGGGTTAGCTGTTAAAAGTAGAGAGCTCTGAAAACAGAACTGAAGGAGTCAAGATAGAAGTTCAAGTGCAGTGTTAAGCTCATGAAAGAGTCAACATACACACACACACACACACACACACACACACAATATGCAGAAATTGGTGGCAGAATTTAGCAAAATGTAAAATCATGAGAAAAAAATGTCACTTAAAAGATAGCAGCCAAGCAAGCAAGTTGATCAAAGCCAGCTCACGGTAGTCAAGATATCTTTAACAGGCTCACTATTATCTGACACTAAAAAGGACCTAAAAATGGAGGCAATGTCATATTTAGATCAATTCTAGGAAAAGCAAGATTTCTGAGGAGAAAGGTTAGGAGGAGTCAGAAAGCAGAAGGTGAGAGCTCTGTTTTGTCCATGAGGGGGGAAAGGAGCCACGGAGCAATGCTTGACCAAATGTTAGAAGCACAATGGAAGCAAGAAGATCAAAAGCAGGAAAGCAGGCACAGTAGAAAAATGAAAGTCATGAATCCAGAACTAAGAATATAGGTAAATTAACAGGAAAGTAGGAGGAAAAGAACTTCCTCAGCGATTTCAGCTGGCTTTGCAAATCTACTTCCGTGACTAGACACTTCTTTCACAGGGACTAATTGCTATGGGGGTGTTAATTGCCAATAAGGAGCTGAATCCTGCCTCAGAAAAATGACCCTCTCCTTTCTTTCTGTTGTGGCAAAAACTTCTGTCTTAACCAAGTAAGTAACTCATTTCTATGAGACTCAACCTGAGTTATTCTATTTATCTATCTACCAATCTATCAATTATCTACTTATCTACCTAGTTATGTTTATGGATGAATACATTCCATACATAGTTATGATACCAAAACAGTCCTTTCCTATACAATATTCAACATAATTGTTACAAATGAAAAACTCAGGCCTTTGGTCTACAATTTAATTTCTATGATTCCAAGCAACCTGTTTGATTGATTATTTTTCCTTTTTTTTGATTCACATTTGGTGGATTAACTCAATTGACTGTTTTGGCATTATAGGTAGACACTTCTTCACTGACACAAACAATCTGTTTTTTTGATGTTACTCAGACCTAACTTACAACTTGATTGGCTGAATTTTTTCATCTCCTTCACATGGTGTGATGACATTATGTAGGCTCATTTTATATTTGTGAGAGGTTCTTCAGTGCATTTTATTTAGCCTGAGAGTAGTTTTCCTGGAACCTTATTTACAGAGAACTTCAGGAGCAAGGACAATACCTTGGGTGGGGCCCAATGTAAATATCATGGTCTAGAGACAATCCTGGGGTCAAACATGAGCCTCATCAGATGTCAGTCTTTCCAAAAGTAGATGCAGAAGGCTCCCATCTGTCTAATTCCTGCTGTTTGTCCCTGACAATCACCATGTTGCCTGTGTTGTTTTCAGAACTCACAGCCAAAAGATCCACCTTACTTTTTCTTAGAACTTGGGAAGCAGACCTTTCTCCTTTTCATTTTTCAAATTGTATGTGAATTCTACTGTATTTAGCATAACCCAAGCTTAGCAACTGAATACATGTTTCATAGCCAATAGCTTTGTATATCATCCGTGATTACATACTGTATTTCAGACATAGGCTTAAGACATTCAACCCATTTGGCATCTACTATTGTCAGCCAATGTAACCTCAATACTGACCCTTGCTTTGTGCTTTGGGTGAGGCGTAAAACTAGGTCCATGTAGTAGTCTAGTGCCCTCTTGTGGCTACCAAATCAAGAGTCTTAAACTCCTTTATAGAATTAAGAGTTGTTTGTAGAATCACAGGTTTGAGAAAGTCACCTTGAAGTTAGCTGGTATCATCTGCCTACTTTATCTCAGTAATACGACCTTCCTTCTGCAAAGTATAGTTAAGTAATGGTAGACCCATTCTACTCCGATCTTAGAAGAGCCCTTTGGAATGTGGAGATTAGTTCAGGGTGTTGGACTTTCAAAGGGACCTTTAGAACTCAGTACACTATGGACACACATTACATGACCAGTAAACATTAATTGAGATTTCTTCACCAACCTGCCAGTTTTTCCACCTACCCTTAAACTTACTCACTTCAAATAATGTGGTATGCTTAATCTGAAATCCAAAGAAGAATTATGAAGGATATAACAAGTGACCAGAAAGTCTGAGGATTTGTCATGTGAACTAATTAAATATTCCTTATAGCTCCAGAGGGGCAAATGTGAAAATTACAGATATTGATTTGATATAAGGAAGAATCTCTTAATTATTGCAATTGTATAACACCAGAACATGTCTCAGGATATGTTTCTATCCCTTGAAATGGCCTAACAAGTATGGGTTAATTTGGTATGGAAATTTCACAGTGGAATTTCTCCACTGGACTAGTTGAAAAGTCCACAAATATATCTAAGAAAAAAGCTGCCTTCAACTACTCAATTGAATCATTCTCATAGGTTAAAGTCCTTTAATGTTCAATGTGGAACCTTCCAATATAGTACACTATTCATATCTACCATCACCGATTTCTAGGAAATCAAAATATGTATGTATGTTTATATACACACATGTGTGGGTTTATCCAATCTTATTTTCATAACCTACCTGGTTCTGATTATCTAGAATGTAGTAAGACCTTTGGTATTTTCTTTCAAACCTAACAAGCTGTCACTTACCTGCTTTCTGTTTTAAGCAAACTTTTATATTTGTGCCTAACTGCATATGATGAATACAACCTAAATATTAGAGGAAAACGGGCACATATGCTTGATTCTAGTTATGAGCCATATGACAGGCATATTAATACATAATAATTATGAATTAATTAATTAAGACATATTAAAGCAGTTATTCATAGCACAACAATAAGAGGAGTCAAAAATTTAATTTGAGAAAATTATTTATGAAATACCAGAATTTAATTTTGTCATCACAAATTACAGGGACAATGAACACTACCAGCCCTCTATAATTCATACTAGCTTAAACTAGAAGACAGAAAAGATGAGTTATGTTTCTTTCCACCATAATTTCTTGTTGTTTTAAAGAAGTTAGAATTATTTTAGAGGAACTGATTGATTTAGACTTCTGTTGCTGCTATTGTTTTGATTATATTTCATATTTAGTCAATGCAATTTTCTCTATACTTTTTTCTTCTGTACCCTAAACATCAGAGAGGGGAAACAGCTAATCCACCCCATCTTGCCAAAATGAGGTTAACACTGGGAACTACTGAGTGGTAATCCCTTGGACCCACAGTTTAAAGCTAGAACTCAGATTTGCCTCCTCCTTTTTCCTTCTCTCCCCCAAAGACCTCATCAAACTTACTAGATTGAAATTAGATGGGAAGAGGTTTGAGGGTTTTCTAGGGTAAGAAGCTGACCCACCCTTGTTAAGACAAAACTTCCAAAAATCTTGAGGTTCAAGGGAAGTTCAGGTCCAGGACTCAAGTTGGTTTGAGATTTTTCTTCCCTTCTTCCTCTCAGTAGTTTATCTACCCTCCGTCTTGATAGGAGAGCCAATGGTCCATGTCACAGACTTTGCTGACAGTCCTGGGTTATAGGGAAGAATTCTCTCCTCTCTTCATCTCCGTGGGAGAAACACACTGGATTGTCACTAGCCTGTGAAATAAACCACCCACCTGGCTCATGGAACCATTTCAGGGCCAGAAAAGCCCATGTTACTCAGCTGTGCCATATGGGAGAGAAGAAACAGTGTTTTTCTCCATATGGATTTGTCACACATTAATAAGAGGCATTTGCTCTTTGTCTCAGCCAAATGCCTTGATTCCTAAAACACATGAGAAGACGTGCTTGGCTTAACTTGCCAGGGAATTGGATACGTACTTCATAAAACAAATCAAAACTAAAACCGTGTTGGGCCATTCTGTCCCTACCTCATTGGAGAGACATTCCTGCAAATGGACAGTTAATCCTTTTAATGAGCAATAACCGATGGCTTTTTTAGGGAGAGGCCAGTGTTTAACCACTTCTTGCTGCACAGCTACAGAACACAGAATTTTTGAGCAAAGAAGAATTTTAGAGATCACCAAACCCCTCTCCCCAGCCTTACTTTCATGTGAGAACTGAGGTCCAGAGAGGGACCATAACTGCTTAACCATGTTTTGGCATACTGGACTCATGTACAGGTCCCTAACTCTTAACTCTCTTCTCAAATGTCACAGTTCCTTTCATCCCTTTTTTCTGACAACCACTTACACTGCACTTACCACAGTTTCCTTTCAAGACTCTGACCCATTGTTAACAAATTCAGTGGATAAAGGATTGTGATTTCCTTACTACTTTTCCTCCAGTGAAAAATTTGTATTATTGTCTCTGCTCTTTTCTTAGCTACCACCATTTTTATTCACCACCATGGAGCTGGAGTACAAGACAATGGGACAAAGCTAAGCATTAGTATTAATGCTGTGTCCTGGCCCCAGATTCTTCACCAAATGATGTAAGAAGGCCACATCCTTTGACCAACAGAAAGAACAAATTTCCAGGTTGATTGCTGCACCCTACACTCTTTTCTTTGTATCTTATATGCAGGGGAAAGTATCCATCCAATGGATGGATATCCAAAATGGATATCCAAATGGATATCCAAATGGATATTTGGATATCCATCCAAATGTCATTCTAAAAGTACGAAATGACTCAAGGATCTTCATAGTTATGGTCTTCTCAAGGAAACAAGAGTTTTCCAAAGATCCCTATCAGGTGTGGCCCCTAAAAACCAGTCTGAGCATCTCCTTTGGAATCAGAGGCTACCATATTTGGCCATGCTCCTGAGTCAGTGTCCATACAGAGGAGACAGCTCATGGATCCACCATATAAACCCTTGACTTGAATCTACAGTGCTGTATGAGCCCTTCTCTATTTGTAAAACAATAGTAAAATCTACTTCTTAAAGTAATTGTGGCTAAAGCAATTATATCATATTAGATGATCAGCACAGAATAACAGTTCAAAATATGTTCTCTATCATCCTTTTCTTCTTTCTAGAGTAATTTAAGCTTACTGACTGTTCCTTGGGGCAATTTTCTTTGCTAAGGGACCCCAAAGAAAATATCTCATAAGACTAGTGGAAAAGAGGGGCACTTGCATGGCTCAGTTGGTTAAGTGTCTGCCTTTGGCTCAGGTCATGATCTCCAAGTCCTGGGACTGAGCCCAACATCAGGCTTTCTGCTCAGCAGGGAGCCTACTTCTCTTTCTTCCCCTCTGCCCCTCCCCCCACTCATTCTCTCTCTCTCTCTCTCTCTCTCATAAATAAATAAATAAGATCTTTAAAAAAATACTAATGGAAAAGAGTGTTGAATGCCAAGGAATTGCCCCAGAAAGATCATTAGTTCTAGAATCATTCTTACCATTCAGGAATTCCTACAGTAACCCCTATTAGGTTAATGGAAGAGAGAAGTAGGTTTTGAAGCCAGAGAGAGAACAATAGCAGTAAAGGTAACTATTCCTCACAAAAGTTAGAGCTGTCCACCAACAGGTTGTGTGTGTGTGTGTGTGTGTGTGTGTGTTGCAATTACATGAGTATAGGTAGCAGTGTATATGTGAGTGTTTCTCATCTGCTCCTCTTAAACTTACTCTCAGAAAGAATTGTTTTTTTCCCTTTCATTGTAACATACTTGGCTTCCACTAAATCAGAATTACTGTCCATATTCAGCCTCTAGAAAGAGTTAGAAAGGTTGAGTAGTTAAATACATATGTAAAATCTTACATGTCCAATTAGTTAAGAATGTAAAATTAAAAGGCAAAGGATGCAGAACAGAAAATGAATCTTAATCTTTGGAAGTATGATGCATTACCTCTCCACTTTATTCAGAAATGCTTTGGTCTATGATCTCAGAGAACCTCTGATACCCAGATTCCTCCTCACCAGTACTCCTACCAAGAGTGTGTTTGGTCAACAAGAGAGAAAAATGGATTCCTGCATCAAACTTTGAGGGTATAGTACAAAATCTCTAGTTCTATAAATCAATATATCCTGAAGGAAGCATCATTTTCTGCTATATGTCCCCCATGATAAGCAAAACTGGGTTAAATTAGAAAGTAAGTAAGAAAGAAAGAAATTCAGCCTAACCATTGAGATGATAACTTTAATTTTCTTATCTTTATACACATTATTTTCTGGTACTGAGGACATAATTGGGGCTGTGCAAATGCATGTACTGATGCAGTTGGTAGATGAATGTACATGGCTCCTGTACATCCAGGAGCTGGTGTCAATCCATGATGTTCTAACTAGTGGATTGTAGTTGTGCTGGAATTTGAGCCCACATCCAATTGATGTTTTAAGTTATGAAATAATGACGATTCTTTATTGGAGTTTTGACGTGGGAACAGAAAAATGATAACATTTCAATGCCTCGCTTTTCAAGTTATCTCTGTCTTTCTCACTTCTAAAAATGAAGCTGGGAAAAGGATGCCTGGGTAGCTCAGTTTTTTGATCACCCAACTCTTGGTTTTGGTTCAGGTCATGGTCTCAGGGTCATGATATCAAGCCCCCTGTGGGATTCTCTCTCTCCCTAAGCTCCTCCCTCTCCCCTATTCAAGCTCTAGATCTCTTGGTTAACTGAGCAAATTTTCCAAGGTTACCCTCCTAGTACAGAGCCATCTGTAGCATCCAGAGCTGTCTTTACTACTTATAAAGAAGCTGAGCTGTCAATCAATGTAAAACTAGAACTACAATTGAGTCAGGATAGTATATAGTTTAGATATCAAATGGAGTAGGAGAAATAATTAGTCTAGAATCTGATGTGAGTCATTTCCCCCAAAATTCAGGGAAAAGACTTTAGAAGAACTTGGTCTAAAACAGTGCTTCTCAAATGTTAAGGTACGTAGAAATCAGCTGTAAGTTCTGATTCAGTGGGATGAGGCCTGAACTTTTGCATTCACAACAAGCTCCCAAGTCATGCTGAAGTTACCAGTCTATGCTCTAGTCTGTAGTGTTGAGTAGCAACACTCTAGACTTTAGTCTACACTCAAGACTGTAGACTGTTGAGTAGCAACAGTCTAAGAGATAGCTAAAGTAAGTAGAAGAAGAGTGCCCAGAATCACTGGAGAATAAACCATTCCTGGAGTGCTGGAAATACTTCAAACCAATTCAGCTTGTTGTGTAGCTATCTAGGCTTGGGGGGAAGGTAGCTTGTTGTTCCTCTTACATGTTACTCCCTTTGCCTAAGCTCCAAGGCTTTGGTTCTGGAATCTAGAGAGAGAAAATTAGGCAGCAAAAGCTGAAGGAAGAGCAGGTTTCTTCTTCAGGGAATTTGATCAGGACTTTTAAGGATGATAGTTTGGAGAATATTAGTGAAAATACACTTGGCTTTATTGTTTGTTTTATAAAGGAGAGCAATAACAGCAACCATGATGAGAAAAGACCTATCCATGGCCTCATGGATATCAAACATCAATAAAGTGCTGGAAGTAGAAAATATGGGGAGCTCTTTTTGTCCACAGTACCTGAAAGACTGGATTGTGAGCACACCTGAAACTTTGCACCACTCCCGGTTAACCCCTTAGTCAATGGATGGGAGTTGATGGGATCTGATGTATCTCAGGTGACACAGAAAGTATATGGAAAAAAAAGTTGGCATGACATATTAAAATGCAAATAATGACTATCTTTGAGTAGGCCATTATGCAAGGGGCTTTTTTTAAATTGTTGTTCATGAACTTTTAGTTCTCATCATTTTTACATATAATGATTATACTTTTTTTTTACTTAAAAAAAGTATTATGGTATTCCCATAAGCAGTGTTTTATATGTTACATAATGTTCTATCAAATGAATATATTCCAAAATGTCTGGCAAACAGAAATTCATTAACTAATTTTCATTACTCTCAGGGCTGCAAAACCCAAGGGACCTTCAACCATGGAGAGCTATTAATTTGTAGTTTCCAAGAACAAGGGCACGGGCCTTGTTGTTCAGGTTGTAGCACCATCCAAACAAATTGGATTTGTTTCCAATTTTTTGTTCTTAAAGTGAACATTGTAATGAATATCTTTGTGCAAGACACTTTAGAGACCCCAGAGATGGGACGGATGGGGTTTAAGGAAGGACACAAATATTAACCTCCATATTGCTTTCCTTTACTGATGGCAATGTAAGCTGATGAAAGCCATTTGAAAAAGATGTCCTGTCTTATCACACCCACTCCTTTAAATCTAAAGTTCTAAGGGGTTGTCTTATTTGAGGTATCGATTTACTCATCATGAAATTAAGGCCCAGGAAGTTGGAGATATTCATCTGGATGGTGCTACAACCTGAACCTGTTTGAGCCCCTGCCCTTGTTATTGGAAACTACAAATTAACAGCTGTCCATGGTTTTGGAACCCTGAGAGTAATATGATGCTCACTTTTTGTTTTGTTTTGTTTTCATTACTTGTGTCTCTTATTAGGCTCCAGGTAGAAGGATGCAGTGAAATGTGCAAGATCAGAAATATATACACAATAATGCCAACTCCATTTCATTTTACTTGCAAGAACTTGAACATGTCGCTTAATGTCTCAGAATTCATTGCAATTATTTGTAAAAAGGATGCTACCCTCTTTGCAGAATGCTTATGAAGAATAAATGAAATAGAGGATTTGACTGTGTCTGGCACAGTTTCTGGCTGCATAAAATGTAGATGACACAGCACTTGTATTAGAGAATGTTTTTGAAGATTGAATGGCAACATGCTCAAAGAGCTAAGCATTGCCTTCTTTGTCTTCCTCTTACTACTATAGCTATTTTTTCCTCTGATTTTTCCACAACCCAGATTTTTTCTCCTTTGTTTGCTCACATCTTCATTGTAAATAAACCGACTTAAAAACTCAATGAAACAGTATGAAATCTGTGCATTCATTGAACTGTAACATAATAGTTTGGTTTTTAAACATATTTAATAGTGGTATTTGATAAGGACACTTTTTTTTTTTTTTTTTAACTTAGATGCTTCTTACCTACTTCATCCCTAATAGACTCTGACATGTCATGGTGCAGAACTTTACAATATTTTTTTTCTTATTATTTGAGATTTTCTAACCAAAGTGATACTGGAACTGATCTGTAAAAAGCCCACAAAAAGTACATTTAGGCAAGCAATAAACAAAAGTCAGATGTTTAAAGCCATACCCTAGCACCCGCAAAACTGCGTGTTTTTTTAAACAGTTATATTAAAGTCTAATTGATATACAAAAAATTGCACATATTTTATGTATACAATTTGATGAGTTTTAAAATACTATAACGTTCCTTAAAACATCTCTAAAATGAAAGTAAAATATCCATTACCTCCAATAGTCTCCTCCTATCTCTTCCTTTTTGGTGGTAAGAACACTTAACTTGAGATCTACTTTCTTAAATTTTTTAATGTACAGTATTATATCATTAACTATAAACACTATATTGCATGAAAAATCTCTAGAACTTACTCATCGTGCTTAACTGAAACTTTATACCAATGGAATGATCCCTTATTTTCCCTACCCACCCCCAGCCCCTGATAACAACCATTCTTCTCTCTGTTCCTATGAATCTGATTATTTGAAAAACCTCAAATAAGAGGGATTACAGAGTATTTATCCTTCTGTGACTGACTTCTTTCACTTAGCCTAATGTCCTTTAGGTTAATGCATGCTGTTGCACATGGAAGGATTTCTTTCTTAGTACATTTTTCCTTCCACTTTTATTGAAAAATAATGCATACACATTGCTGTATAAATTTAAAGTATATACCTTGATTTTCATACTCTGAAATAATTACCACAATGGGTTTAGTCAATATCCATCATCTCTCTAATTTCCCTTCCTACATTTTCATTGTTAGTGTATAAGAAAGCAACTGATTTGTGTACATTGAATTTGTATCCTACCACATTACTGAATTGCTGTCAATTCCATTTACTATAGCACCAAGAACCATAAGATACCTGGGAATAAACCTAACCAAAGAGGTAAAGGATCTATACTCAAGGAACTATAGACCACTCATGAAAGAAATTGAAGAAGACACAAGAAGATGGAAAAGCATTTCATGCCCATGGATTAGAAGAATAAACATTGTTAAAATGTCTGTACTGCCTAGAGCAATCTATACTTTCAATACCATCCCAATCAAAATTCCACTGGCATTTTTCAAAGAGCAGGAACAAACAATCCTAAAATTTTTGTGGAACCAGAAGAGACCCTTAATTACTAAGGAAATATTGAAAAAGTAAAACAAAGCTGGAGGCATCATGTTGCCTGATTTCAAGCTTTACTAAAAAGCTGTGATCACCAGGACAGCATGGTACTGGCATGAAAACAGACACATAGAACAGTGGAACATAGTAAAGAGCCCAGATATGGACCTGCAACTCGATGATCAAATAATCTTCAACAAAGCAGGAAAAAAATATCCATTGGAAAAAAGACAGTCCTTCAATAAATGGTGCTGGGAAAATTGGACAGCTATGTATAGAAGAATGAAACTCGACCATTCTCTTACAACACACACAAAGATAAACTCAAAATGGATAAAAGACCTCAACGTGAGGCAGGTATCTATCAAAATTCTAGAGGAGAACATAGGCAGTAACCTCTTCGACATCAGCCACAGCAACTTCTTTCAAGATACATCTCCAAAGGCAGAGGAAACAAAAGTGAAAATGAACTTTTGGGACTTCATCAAGATAAAAATCTTCTGCACATTATAGATCCTGGATATCAACCTTTCTATAATGAACTCCTCAAACTCAACACACACAAAACAGACAATCATATCAAAAAATGGGCAGAAGATATGGACAGACACTTCTCTAATGAAGACATACAAATGGCTATCAGACACATGAAAAAATGTTCATCATCACTAGCCATCAGGGAGATTCAAATTAAAACCATATTTAGATATCAACTTACACCAGTTAGAATGGCTAAAATTAACAAAACAGGAAACAACATGTGTTGGAGAGGATGTGGAGAAAGGGGAACCCTCTTCCACTGTTGGTGGGAATACAAGTTGGTGCAGCCTCTTTGGAGAACAGTGTGGAGATTCCTCAAGAAATTAAAAACAGAACTTCCCTATGACCCTGCCATTGCACTCCTGGGTATTTACCCCAGAGATACAGATGTCGTGAAAAGAAGGGCCATCTGTACCCCAATGTTTATAGCACGGTCACGAAACTGTGGAAAGAACCAAGATGCCCTTCAACGGACGAATGGATAAGGAAGATGTGGTCCATATACACTATGAAGTATTATGCCTCCATCAGAAAGGATGAATACCCAACTTTTGTAGCAACATGGATGGGACTGGAAGAGATTATGCTGAGTGAAAAAAGTCAAGCAGAGAGAGTCAATTATCATATGCTTTCACTTATTTGTGGAGCATAACAAATAGCATGAAGGACATGGGGAGATAGAGAGGAGAAGGGAGTTGGGGGAAATTGGAAGGGGAGGTGAACCATGAGAGACTATGGACTCTGAAAAAGAATCTGAGGGTTTTGAAGGGGCGGGGGGTGGGAGGTTCGGGATACCAGGTGGTGGGTATTATAGAGGGCACAGATTGCATGGAGCACTGGGTGTGGTGCAAAAATAATGAATACTGTTATGCTGAAAATAAAAAATAAATAAATAAATCTTCTGCACAACAAAGGAAGCAATCAACAAAACAAAGAGGCAACCCACGGATTGAGAGAAGATATTCACAAATGACACTACAGACAAAGAGCTGCTATCCAAGATCTATAAAGAACTCCTCAAACTCAACACACACAAAACAGACAATCACATCAAAAAATGGGCAGAAGACACGAACAGACACTTCTCCAAAGAAGACATACAAATGGCTAACAGACACATGAAAAAATGTTCATCATCATTAGCCATCATGGAGATTCAAATCAAAACCACATTGAGATATCACCTTACACCAGTTAGAATGGCCAAAATCAACAAGGCAGGAAACAACAAGTGTTGGAGAGAATGTGGAGAAAGGGGAACCCTCTTCCACTGTTGGTGGGAATGTAAGTTGGTGCAGCCACTTTGGAGAACAGTGTGGAGATTCCTTAGAGCTACCCTCTGACCCTGCAATTGCACAATTGGGTATTTACCCCAAAGATACAGATGTAGTGAAAAGAAGGGCCATTTGTACCCCAATGTTCATAGCAGCAATGGCCACAGTTACCAAAGTGTGGAAAAAGCCAAGATGCCCTTCAACAGATGAATGGATAAAGAAGTTATGGTCCATATATACAATGGAGTATTATGCCTCCATCAGAAAGGATGAATACCCAACTTTTGTAGCAACATAGATGGGACTGGAAGAGATTATGCTGAGTGAAATAAGTCAAGCAGAGAGAGTCAATTATCATATGGTTTCACTTACTTGTGGAGCATAAGGAATAACACGGAGGACATTGGAAGAAGGAAAGGAGAAGTGAATTGGAGGAAATCAGAAGCAGAAACAAACCATGAGAGACTGTGGACCCTGAGAAACAAACTGAGGGTTTTGGAGGGGGAGGGGGAGGGGAGTTGGGTGAGCTTGGGGATTGGTATTAAGGATGGCATATATCGCATGGAGCACTGGGTGTGGTCATAAGCAATGAATCTTGGAACACTGGAAAAAAGGTAAATCAAAAATAAATAAATAAATAAATAAATAAATATCCATCATCTCATACAGATCATTGTATATATATACACCAGTTTTTTATTTTTTATTTATTATTATTATCATTTCTAAAGATTTTATTTATTTGACAGAGAGATAAATAGAGAGCACAAGTAGGCAGAGCAGCAGGCAGAGGGAGAGGGAGAAGCAGACTTTGGCTGAGCAGGGAGCCTGACATGAGGCTTGATCCCAGGATCCTGTCATCATGACCTGTGCTGAAGGCAGTTGCTTAACTGACTGAGCCACCCAGGTGTCCCCATTTTTTTTTAAATCAGTCAATGAACATTTAGGTTTTTTCCATATCTTGGTTATTACAAACAATGCTGTAATGAACATGGGAGTATATCTCTTCACAATCCTGACTTCAATTCTTTTTAATATATATCCAGAAATGGGACTGTAGTATCATATGGTAATTCTATTTTTAAATTTTTTTAAAGATCTTGTTTATTTATTTGACAGACAGAGATCACAAGTAGGCAGAGAGGCAGGCAGAGAGAGAGAGAGGAGGAAGAAAGCTCCCTGCTAATCAGAGAGCCTGATGTGGGGCTCGAACCCAGGACCCTGGTATCATGACCCAAGCCGAAGACAGAGGCTTTAACCCACTGAGCCACCCAGGCACCCCTATTTTTTAATTTTTTTTTGAGGAAACTTTGTAATAGACATTGCTCTAAAGAAGACATTCAAATGGCCAAAAGATATGTGAAAAGGTGCTCAACACCACTAATCATAAGGGAAATGCAAATTAAATCCACAGTGAGATTATACTCACACTTCTTGGGATGGCAAATTTCAAAACAAAAGAGAACAACTGTTGGATAGGAAAAGGAAGAAATTGGAACCCTTGAACCCTAGGAATGCACTGTGTGTGTGTGTGTGTGTGTGTGTGTGTGTTTGCAAGGATTATAGTTTTATGCAGGTATTTTTAGAGGAAAATCACCTTGATTTAGGCTCATTTGAATTGCCACAATATTAAAACCCAAGATGCAAGGATGTCTGCTTCTTTAAATTGATCATTGATGTATATTCCCAATTTACTTCTGTTCTCTTTGGGAGTGTACTCTCATCTTTGCTGTCGATTTTTTCACAAGAAGTCTCTGTGATAACAGTGTTCATCAAAACTTTGGAAGTTTTCTGATTTCTCTTCTTCTTTTTCATTATCTGGCGTATTTTCTCTTGCTTAAAACTTACACTTTAAACCATCTGTTTTTAATTATAGACTTATGTTCCAGTTGAAATATACTTAACTTTTTTTTATTTTTTAAAAACAGATGAATTATGATAGCAAAATGACTAAGAGTGTTCCATACATTTGGGTAATCAAGGAAATCACCAGGTCAGGGAAAGCAAATATACACAGGCATATGTCTACAAGCAACACATTAAATCAAGCATGATGCTGGAACGAAGTTGAAATAATTTGTGAAAGCCAATGGTATTTTTTGCAATCAAAAGTAAAGAAAAACAATTCTGGTTTGTATAGTGAAAATTCTAAAATGTGCATAAACATGCACATACAATGAGATTAGCAGCTGTATTGGTTAGCTTTTGGTACATAACAAAACATCCCCCAAACAGTGGTTTAAAACAACCATCATTTGTTGAGCTTGTGATTCTGTGGGTTGGTAATTTGAATGGGGCTTAGCTAGACAGTACTGCTGGTCTTGCTTGGGGTCTCTCATGAGGTTAAAGTCAAATGGAGGCTTAACTGACACATTGAAGTTTCTCTCCCTCTTCATATATTCTTGAGTCCTCTCCTCTTCATCTGGCCTCTCCACATGGTTTTACATATGATCTTCCCAGCAGCAGGTAGTTGGATCTCTGACATGCAGGCTTAAGGTTCAACAAAATATGAAAATGAAGCCTACTGGGGCTTCTTCATGGCTAGACTCAGAAGTCCTGGATGGTGACTTCTGCTGCATTCCATTGATTAACGTAAATCAAGGCCAGCCCAAGTTCAATGTCAGGGGAAGAGGGGCTACATAAGGGCACGAATACGAAGAGGCATGGCTCATCTCATCAGGGCCATTTTTAAAGACTAGCAGTCACATTCCCTATACTGAGTTAAAATTTCTTTTTCCTCTGATTCTGTTCTACATTCTATCCAACACAGAATAAGTCCATTTTATATGACAGGCATTAAGATGATTTCAAACAGCTATTATGCTTCCCTTCACTCCCAAATTTCAAGGGAGAATGTTCCCAGCTTCTTCCAACACTCCTCACATGATACAATTTTGAATATTCTTTTTTTTTTTTAAAGGTTTTATTTATTTCTTTGACAGAGACACTGTGAGAGAGGGAATACAAGCTCGGAGAGGGGGAGAGGAAGAAGCAGGCTTCCCACTGAGCAGGGAGCCTGATGCAGGGCTTGATTCCAAGACACGGGGATCATGACCTGAGCCAAAGGCAGATGCTTAATGACTGAGCCACCCAGGTGCCCCCAATTTTGAATTTTCTAACCACTGTGGTCACTTTCCCATATATCTGCCCCAGATTATCAGGAGTGGCACTCAGCACTGAGCAAAACAGTTCAGATAAGAGGATAGTATAATGGCCCCCTAAAGATGCCCATTCCCTGATCCTCAATACTCTGAATATGTTACCTTATATGGCAAAGTGTTAGATGTATCTAAGGTTACATACCTTGAGATGTGTTGATTACCTTAGATTATCCAGGAGGACCTAACCTAACAGCATGAGTCCTTAAAAGTGGAGAGTCTTTTCTGGTTGTACAAAAAAAAAAAAAAAAAAAATGAAATGCAATGTTGGAAGAAGGGTCAGAGAAGTGTGATATAAGAAGGACTCAACTTGCTGTTGACAGTTTTCACTGCTGGCTGTGAAAATGGAGGAAGGGGGTCATGAGCCAAGTAATGTGGTGGCCTCCAGCATCTGGGGATGACCCTCAGCTTACAGCCAACAAAACAAAAACAAAACAAAACAACAACAACAACAAAGCCAGAAGCATTGGTCCTTCATACCCAAGAAACAGAATTCCACCAACAATCTGAATAAGAAGTGGGTTCTCCCATAGAACCCCAGAAAACAATAGAGTCTGCCAATGCCTAGATTTTGTTTGGTGAGAGCCATTTCTAGAGTTCTGACCTCCAGAACTATAAAGAATTTTGTAAAAAATAATAAATTTATGTTGTTTTAAACCTCTACGTTTATGGCAATTTATTATGGTGGCAATAGAAAACTAATACAGTCTGCTATGATCACTTTTGAATAAAAAGGTAAAGTCATCCTATATGTTTGGAGAGAAATATGACCTACATGTACCCCAGCTTTTTTGACAATACTATGTTGGTTCATATGAAGCTTACATTCAACAAAAACAAGAGACCTTTTTCCTATAAGCAACTGTGACTGTGAATATTTTCCCCTTTAATAATAAAATGCAAAATGGTACATTTAGTTCAGTTCATTTCCATCATGTTAGATTCAGTCTAACATTTCAGCCTGTCAAGATATTTGCATTCTGGTTTCTGTCACTGATTTCAGCCATGCCCTCCCAGTTCTAAGTCATTTCAATGACTGAACAGCCCTATCAGTGAACAGTTCTTACAGATTGCTTCTGCCAACCTAGGTTGGTGCTGTTCTGTCCATTCCAGTGCTCATGTTTAGACTCCCTTGTTTATCGAAAGTCTATGTGTTTTTCAAGGTACTCGTTTCAACTCAAATGCGATGTCTTCTGTGAAGCCTTGCCTGACAGTACCACCCAGAAGTGGTTTGTCATGCTTTGCCCCTCTATGAGTATCTCATTCCTGCTGTTGGTAGAATATAAATTGACTTATATGGTAACTATCTGTTTACATGTCTTTTCTCTTTTCTCCTGAAGACAAAGATTGCCTTTAAAAATTTTATATCCCCAAAGCCACCGGCATTATGTCTAGTCTATAACAGGTGCTTAATGGAAAACAATAATTTGTTTAGCAAGTTCTATTTGAGCCAAGATGCTGTGCTCCAAAACATCCCTTTTTACCTCAAAGGGATTGAGAAAGACATATATGCAATGAGTGCATCATTATTAAAAAAAGCAATTTGAGACACACAGAAGCAGAGGTTCTTTTGTCAGAGAAATTATGACTCAGGGCCATATGTGTAATGTGTATACTCCATGGTTTATAAACATACAGCACCATGTACTTTAAATTATGGGAGCACTAGATCCTGGGATCCTGAAAAATAGAAAGTGGGTCTTTAACTCAAGAACAGGACATGATGCCTAAGACATAGAATGTATTTAATCCATTTGACAAGTCATTCAACTGTGATTTATTTATGTTTATCTACATGGCACCCCTTCTGCCCACTTATCTCCCAACATTTAGTGTCATTTTTATACCATCAAACAGCATCAACTTTTAAACATAGGTGGAGAATGAATCAATTAGAATAACATTGGCTGCCGACTTGTACGATCATCCAATTCAACTGACTTACCTTACTGAGCTGTTTCTAGCTCATACAAGAAGAAATCCAGAGGGAGGGCACCAGGGTTGGCTATTCAGTCATGCAACAATGTCACAAGAACCTCTTCACTTTATCATCGATGTCTCTTTACTCTTCTGATCTATCATCCTTAGGCTACCTCCTCTCAGATCAGGACAAGGCCATCTCATTTCAGCTATGACACCTTCCAGCAGGACAAAATGCCACATTAAATGAAGGTATCATTTCAACAGACTTCCCAAAAGACTTCCTTTCATATATCAGTGCCTAACCAAATGTGGGGGCACCTGCCCACCAAAACCAATCACTAACAAGGCAATGGCATCTCCATGCTTGTGATGTGAAACGTATGGTTTTGTGGAGAAGTGTATAATTCCTGTTCCACAGCAGGTTTACATCAAAAATGGGGGAAGGGTGAAATGGTGGAAAGATGACCAACAAAATCCCCAGTCACTGAAGTCAATAACTAAACCCAAACTATATATATTCTCTCTTTTTTTTTTCCTTTTAATTTTTTTTTGGTGTCCCTTTCTCTGAAGCCAACCATGCTTTTCTAGAACTCTGTTGGGAAAATAAAAATTATTTATTGCTTTCACATCGCTGTTATTTACTTTTACCCTAAAATGGAAAAACATACATGCCTGCACACACATGCACACACACATATATACATGCACACACACACAGAAGGTTGTTATTTGCCAATACAATTCTCACTATAGTTTTTTGAAAATAAAGAATCTTTGTGAGTTGCCAACCTCTTGAATTTCAGTCCTTGTCAGAATTTATTCCTCTGCCTTCCAAGTAGAAAAAGATGGCTTGTGGCTCAGATGAGGCCTTTGAAATTGGGATCCCTTAATGGAAACAGACATTTACCCTTCCAGATAGAGTCAAAATGTTTATCCCACAACTGAAATTTAACTTTTTGTAATTTTCAAAGCATCTGCAAAATGGGATGTGAGATGAAGTAAATGCTCTGGGAACATGTTTATTTGGGGGTTTTAAAAATTTATTCCTGGCAAAGGGATTTGAAGGAGGCTTATTTACGATTTTAAAAAATTTCTACAGAAGTGGATCTTTTAATTTAATGGTTAAATCAGTCATGGACCAGTCTTTGCCATTCTTAAGACATAAATCTAGTTTACATTTAGAAACACATTTTATACTTTTCAAATCATTTTTATATTATTTATATTGGGTTCTCTAGATAAGTTGGTTGGACCAATCTTGTCATCTTTATAATAGGGGAGACAGTTTCAGAGATGTTAACTGACTTCTATTAAGTCACAACATACTAGTGACAAAAGCACAGTCTGATTTTTGAAATAGCATATTTTTGAACTGTATCCTCTGAATTATAAGTAGCCATAGGACAAGGTGTTATCCTTTTATTTTTTTCATCTAGTTGAGTGAAATATGATGGAAAAAATTTAGAGCAAATCACGTATCAGAGAAAACTTTCAACTAGTGAGGATTAGGAAATCTCAAAGTGGATTATCAAAGTTATAGTAAACACCTTCCTTATTGGTAGGTATGGATATCTAAAACAGTTATCTGACAAAAAGGACAATTTCACTCTAGTGTAGAGAAAAAAGATGACCCTTACAAGGTAATGAATATTATAGGGGAGAATGTGTGATGGACATTTGCTAACACTTGCTGTGAGACCACATGCACTGTGTGCTTTGGGGTGGGTGTTTTCTCTTTTTTCTTCTTTCCCTCTAACCACTTCCTAGTTGTGTGCTCAATTCTGGAACCCCTTTCAATCTGCAGGGGCTCAACCTACAGCTCTTTAGATAGAAGCCTGGTTCTCTGTTTTACCAGCCTGTGCACCTTAACTCCAAGAGCCCTTGTTTTTTACCTTACTCATAGTTTCCGTGTGAAGTCACCCAATTTGCAGTTTGTGTCTTTCTGCAGTAATTAGTTCCCCACTTGGTGAGAGCACAGCTGCACATGAAGTCCAACCGATCCAATGGCAACACGTTGCTCACTGCTGTGCTGGCAGGCGGATGCTTCCTACTGCACCTACAAGCAAACACATAGATCCATTTTATTTCCCAGAAACAAGCCTGGATACAGCCTCCTGTTTGTCAAGACCTGGAATGGGCTGGAAGCACCAAATTGGATGTTATTCTTGATTTCTGCTCTGTTCCCCTTCCCCTTTTTCCCCCTCCACATTTTTAAGAAAACATACCACATTGTGAACAGGGTCTGCTCTTTGCTAACATTCCACTGGGGCTTTTAATCATCATTATTATTATTAATATTTTTAATCTCCGTTAGCAGTTGGCTCTGGTAACTTTCAGTCATTTGGAGAGGCATATGGAGATCCAGGCAGATGGGCTCCACCTATGAAAGCATCAGAGGAAGAGAAACTCAGATGGGCAGGGAAGTCTGAGTTTCACCTGCAATGCTCTGGCCCAGAGGTGAATAAGGGGCATGTGTCCCAGGCATGCTGACTGGCTTTTCTGCCGAATAGCTCACTGACAAAGAGACTAAACACTGTAGTCCATAAACCAGTCTAGAAAGCTCATGGAACTGAGCTCAAATCAAAAATGATGAGAGAATGTGTTGAAGCAAATGGAAGCATGTTTGCATGTGGCCAAGGGGAATCAGAGCTATATAAAAAGCACTGTGTGGAAGACTAATAGTGGAAGTTGGTGAGCTATATATTCTAGAATGGTGCTATACTAGTTATGATCCCCATCTTTCATTAAAATATGTCATTTGGTTGTCCTTCAACCTAATAATTCCTTGGCTTCATTCAAATGGTAAAAACATGGTCTGCTACCAAAACTCCTCTTGAGCAGGCTGAAGTCAGCAAGCAGATAGATGTACAGGGCATTTTCTCTA
Organism: Mustela erminea; assembly: GCF_009829155.1. Lineage (NCBI taxonomy): Eukaryota > Metazoa > Chordata > Mammalia > Carnivora > Mustelidae > Mustela > Mustela erminea. The sequence goes on from NC_045621.1 coordinate 27,168,056, forward strand.
TTTTGCTGATCACTGTGTACAGGCACGTACACAGCTATATTTCCGTAACTTGAATATTTCTCCAGTTAGACTTTGCTGGTTAGCCATACATCCCCAAATCACATGATATAAAACACCATGTTGGATTCTTTAAGAACCTGCCATTTATTATACCTTTCCTTGTTGGCCATACATATGTTACCCCCAGAGCACTCTGCGATGTTCTAGGCTTTGCTTAAGAGAGCTAAGTGACTTTCTTAGAAAGAAATGTAAAGAAAAATAAAAGCTGGACACTGGCAATAGATCCAGGGTAGGGTGATTTCTATATCACTTCTTTCTGATCTCAGAAGTGTTCCTCCCAGCACAAACAAGTGGAAAGTATGTCTTTGGCTTAAGAAAGGAGGGATAGAAAGAGGGAAATATGAGGGACAATTGAACACTTTGGGGGAAGTGTGTCTATAATAAATGCCACTGTTTCAGAGGAACCCTCTAGTAACAATTTTAAAAAATGAATCACGTTGAATCCTAAGTCATAAGTAGGATGGCCATAAAACTCATCACCTAAATGAAACACTTATTAGAGGAAAGTGGACTCACTGGTTATAATTACTCTAGATAACAGGCACAAACTGGGCCTGTCCCATGGAAGCAACTGGAAGGATGAGCTTTAACTGAAAACCCACTTTGGGTTAGAGGCTATGTCATGGTCTGTCACCTCTGCCATCATGTATAACCCTCAACCAAAGAAGGCCGATTTCATAAAGTTCAGTGTAAGGAACTGATGCAATTGGCACCTCAACCTCTAAGACCAAAAACTCAAAGCTTGGATTTGGGTTTCCAACATTTCACAATTGGAAGGAAATGCAGGATCCTCCATGATTCTGGAACAAATGTGAAGAGACCAGTACATATGTGAAGAAAGCCAGCATATTTTTTGGGAGGAGAAGAAGTAAAATTACCTTCAGTGACCAGGTCTTTCTTATATTTGTCATCTAACCCAGTTCCTATGAGTAAGTCAGGTGGGGAAAGAAGAAAGAAAGCTGATTCATGGACTACATTTAAGTTGGTGCTTCCACTCAGCAGGCCTGAGTCCTACCCAGTTATATTACAGGATATGTCCTGATTGCTTCCTCAGGGGAATGCAAGCAGCAGAGAGAAGCTCAGTTATGACATATCCCGTGACTTTCCCTAATCTGCTTCATCCTAATCTGTTCTCAGGATATTAAAAAATAATAATAATCAGGGAGCATTCAGAGGCCAAGAATATCAAATCCAGCTTCCTCCAAGCTCTGCTTTTCTGCTAGAACTGGCTCAGAAACTGCAGGACTCAATATCCCCCCTGTATCCAGGGCCAGAGATGAGCTGGACAGGCTGGGACAGGCTTTTGGAAGCAGGAAAGAGGCTGATCTTCGAAAACAGAATGTACTCAAAGCAGTTCTTGGAAAGTCAAAGGAGGTTAAAACTGCAGTCAGCATCAATTTCCCTCTGGTGGAGTTAATGACCTCTCTCACTGAAGATTCATGGGTTGGATGTGAACATCTGTCCCATAGTGGAAAAAGATAAATAAATATCTGAATTTAAAAATTAGGGCCAGAAGCAAATGATCATCCTCAGTCTTGCACTGTTTTTTTGTTGGTTTATGTCACATTTGTTCATCAATTAATTCATCCAAGTGTCAATTTTTAAGTTCGTACCATGTGTGCTCAAGGCCTGAGAGCAAAGGAACATGGCTCATTTGAGAAAGTGTAAGGTGCTCAAGAATACTATATCCTGAAGGACAATGGTGTGGGAAAATGGGAAAAGATGGCAATGGGTAAGCTTCCACTGCCTCTTTCCTTTTCTTATGGTCACAGACTGGGGCTGACAAGGACAGTAGCGCTCATCAACCCCTCTCTTAGAAATGGGCAAATACAAATCCAAAGGAAGAAGTCAATTTGCTCAAAGGCATAATTTTTCAGATTGGACGCATACAAAAACCTGACTTTAGTTCCTTGCTCTAAGTCTGCTGTTCTTGTCATGGTCTGATTGTTTTCACATTTTTTTTTTTTAGAATAATTGAAACCATGAAAACATTTGACTTGACATTCTTGGACTAGAGATCTATTAAGAATTGGGTGCTTGAAGCTTATTGGAAATCAAACTACCTTTTATATCCATAACCTTTGATTGTTTTCACAGAGTTTTGACTTAGTGAGTAATTTGGAGGTGTTTATATTCTAAGTAAATATATCTTTTGCTCTTTTCACAATTGTTTAGACCCTGGTCATATGCTAACACCTCTGGCCAAGATACTCCATGCGCAAAACAGAGGAGTGTGTATGTGTTTTTAAGGGGTGGGGTGGGTAGAGAGAAGTGGGAAGTAGGAGTTGGGAGGGAGCAAATATTATTACCAGAAGAAAAGGGGAAGTTGTAGGCAGTCAAAAATTTTTAAATTGTCCATTGCATGTGCCTTGAGGGATGGTGAGAGATTGAAGAGAGAGGGTGAGGGCCAGTTGACCCAAGATGAAGGGGAAAGTAGAGGTTAGTCATGGGCAAAGGACAGCTGTCCAGTTCATCTGGAACAAAAGGAGCATAAAAGAAAGTAATCGGAAATCAATCTAGAAGTTTAGTTCAAGTGTAGACTGCTGAATTCTGAATGCCAGCCTGTTTGGTGGACAGTGGGGGGACAAGTTTTACATAAGGGAAATGTGGACTCACACTGGAGGTCCAGCTGGCAGTGAGGGTGCATTGAAGCCTGTGCTGTGTTGCCCAGACCGTTTCAGGACCAGCACCAATTACCCAGCTGCTGAGAGCGCTTGCCTGGAAGGCACACAGCCAGGCCCTGGGATCAGCTTCACTGGTGGCCACCTTCCTCCCCAGGGCTTGATACCCTCACCTCCTTGTGGAGCACATGTGTGGAGCCTCCCCAGGTCCCAAGCTCCACATGGGGTCAGCTGAGGTCTCTGTCCTGACTGCATCACAAGTCGATTTTCCTTCTTCCCCACCCTGCATCCTTCACTGCCCTACATGTTGATCTCAATGTGCCCCACAGTGACCTGACTCCTCAGCACCTCAACCTGTCTCCTGAGGAAGCAGATCTGCTATGGAGGGATAAACAGTGTAGAGTAACTGTTAGCCAGGATTCTGATTAGTAAGCATGAAGTAATAAAGGCTTTGCCCTGGAGGTGATGTGGAGCATCTAGAAAGAGAAAAAGGAGAGGGGTAACAGGGGAACTTTATTTCATCCCTCTTACCTATAAACCACTGAGGAGCCTCTATAACCACTCCAACTTCTTGCCAACAACCTCTTAAGTTACTTTTTTTTTTTTCTTTCTAGAGACTTTTGGAGGTATAGGTTTCAAAACTGGCAACATATCAAAATAACCCTGGAAGCTTTCAAAAAACATTGTTCTATGACCCCACTCCCAGAGATTCTGATTCAGTATTTCTCTGGGGAAAGCTCCAGAAAAATGAAATGGGTACCCCTGCTTTAGTCTTCAAAACGCACTTTCAAGTGCATTCTCTTATTTGATGCACACACACACACACACACACACACTCTCTCTCTCTCTCTCTCTCTCTCTCTCTGTCCAAAGTAGGTTAATTATTATTACCTTCATTTAACAAATGAGGACAGGAGGGCTGAGAGAAGTTTAGCAACTTGCCTTAGGGCACCCAGCTAAGTAAAGAGACAGAATCAAGATTAAAGACAAGATCTGACAGCCTCCTGATTTCTTTCCATTATGCCACCCAGCCTTTTTCAGCTCTGGGAGGCCAGAATTCTTAAGGCCTGTCCTTGCGTGTGCTTGTTCCATTTTTTCCTATCTTTGCTAAAGATCTACCCCCAATCTACCCCACTCCTCTCCATAATGCAGACCCAAGAGATCCTCAAGAGTGTCCTGAGGCATTTATAAAGTCATTCCATGCAAACTGGAGCAGCCACTCTGGAGAACAGTATGGAGGTTCCCCAAAAAGTTAAAAATAGAACCACCTTATGATAAAGCAATTGCACTACTAGGTATTTACCAAAGTACACAAAAATAAGATTCTAAGGGGTACATGCTCTCCAATGTTTATAGCAACATTATCAACAACAGTCCAACTATGAAGAGAGCCCAGATGTCCATTGACAGATATGAATGGATAAAGAAGATATGGTATATAGCTATACCATGGAATATTACTCAGTCATCAATAAAATGAAATCTTGCCATTTGAATGATATGGATAGTGCTAGAGTGTATCACGCTGAGCAAAACAAGTCAATCAGGAAAAGACAAATACCATATGATCTCTCTCAATTTCACTCATATGTAGAATTTAAGAAAGAAAATTGATGAGCATATGGAAAAGGGGAAAAGAAAAAGAGGATAGAGGGAAACAATCCATTAAAACTCTTAATGATAGAGAACAAACTGAAAGTTGATGGAGGGAGAGGGGTGGGGCATGGGCTAGATGGGTGATGAGAATTAAGAAGAGCACTTGTAATGAGCACTGGGTATTGTAGGTAAGTGATGAATCACTGAGCAGCACCTGGGTATCTCAGATGGTTAAGCATCTGCATTTGGCTCAGGTCATGATCTCTGGGTCCTCAGGGCTAGCCCAACATTGGTCTTCTGGCTCAGAGGGAGGTCTTCTTCTCCCACTGCCACTCCCTCTGTCTCTTGGCCTCTCCCCACTGCTTGTGTTCTCTCTCTCTCTCTTTCTCTCAAATGAATAAATTTTTTCAGAAAGCAATGAATCACTGAATTCTATTCCAGAAACCAATATTGTGCTGTATGTTTACTAACTAAAATTTAAATTAAAAAAATGATGGAGTAGAAGATGGGAGGAAGCTCATAGAGGTTCCAACAAGCTATTAAAAAGAAAGTCATTCTAAATAGGTTACACAAGGCACTTCCAGAGTTGGGAACATCCACAGGGAGCTTCCAGTGTAATGTTCACAAAGTGCCCTTAGGTAACTTCGAACTCCAAAGAATGCTCTTGATTCATAACCTCTGTCATATTCCTCAAACTTTGATCATGCTCAGTTCCTTAGCTGGACTTAAAAAAATATTTTTAGAATGTCTTTTTGTCTTATTTATGCAACTAGACTTTAAGCTCTGAGAGGAGACATGCAAGCTTCCAACTCAATTTAAGAAAGTTAACAAACTTTTCTGGCCCCTTTTATGTACCAGATACTGGACTAGTAAACTAGTAGATCATGGGTGAAAAAAAAAAAAAGTCACAAATAATATAAATTAATAATCAGAAGTTTAAAAAAAAAAAGTGCCCTAAAAGTGTTTATAATCTCTCCATTTCATCTATAGCTACTTATCCATCTCATAACCATAATTTTATTTGTATGAACAGTGTTACATGGATATGGAGGAGGGAGTGGGTAAAGTTAAGTTATAAGGGTTCCTTAGAAGAGGAGCTATTTGAGCAGAGCCTTGACAGTAAATTGGAAAAGTAATCAGTGAGCCTTAAATTCATGCCTTAAAAGGAAGATCTGTAAGGTGTCCATGTGTTCCGACTAAGGGGCAGAGATTCATCAAATGATTCAACAATATTTATTGGATACCAATAATCTTAGGAGTTTCTATTTACACCTCCCTCTTTCTCACTCCCCACATTCCCTCAACTCTATGGTCAAATAATCTTTGACAAAACAGGAAAGAGTATACAGTGGAAAAAAGACAGTCTCTTCAATAAATGGTGCTGGAAAAACTGGACAGCTATATGCAGAAGAATGAAACTCGACCATTCTCTTACACCGTACACAAAGATAAACTCAAAATGGATAAAAGACCTCAACGTGAGACAGGAATCCATCAGAATCCTAGAGGAGAACATAGGCAGTAACCTCTTCGATATCAGCCACAGAAACTTCTTTCAAGATATGTCTCCAAAGGCAAAGGAAACAAAAGCGAAAATAAACTTTTGGGACTTCATCAAGATCAAAAGCTTCTGCACAGCAAAAGAAACAGTCAACAAAACAAAGAGGCAACCCACATTCAATCCAAACTCTTCTACCCTTCCAGCATCTTTCCAACCATCCAGTTTCTCTTCATCTCTATTACTACCACCCCTAATCAAGACTTTGTTAATAGCCTACTGACTGGTTTCTTCAACTAGTATCCCCTCCTCTTAACCCTGAGCTACTTCTATTTTGTAACTAGAGATCTTTCTTGAATATGTAAATCTGAATGGTATCTTCCCACTCTCTTTCCCAAGACTATTAGGATAAAAGGCAACACTTTTACTTGGCCCTACAAGGCCCTACACATTTTGGTCTTTATTTTTCCAGTAAAGGACCTTTACTTCCTGTCATCTCTGTGCTTTAGTCACATTACCTTTCTTTAATGTTCCCTTCTGCCACATGACCTTTGTGTGTGCCATTCTCTCTGCTAGAGATGCTCAGCCCCACACTTACTCTTACCATATATATAGCCCCAGTACTTACAAATATGATGGATCCCTCTCCTGCTACTTTGCATTGTTTATCACAGTTATAATTTTACAGTTATTTAACTTTTAAAAATTGAAGTCCATCCTTTCTCTCATCCTTATTAAATTCTATAAGAACAAGGACTGTGCCTGTCTTTGCACGCCATTGGATCCCTAGAACTCAGCTGGAGGAGGGTCTCAAATACCTGTTAGGTGAATGAATGAATGAGTGGATCAATGGCTGAATGAATGAACTGACAGATGTTTGATTTGTTAGGTCCAGGCGTTAAAAAGGTAAGCAAAAGAGACCTAGCTTCTGCCAGTGTGGAGTTTCTAGTTTAGTGCTGGTTAAGTATAGAGATTGAAAAGTCAGGGTGTGGTTGTTTGGCATTTAGACAACCTCTCTCCATGACTCTTCACTGACCCCATTTCATAATTCTTGTGTTGAAGATTTCAGGATCTAGGTTAGCAGTTGAAATTGTAGCTGAGTTTAGAATGGTTTTATTTGTTTTTGAACATTTTCTATAAGGCACTGATGTCAGGATTCAAAAAAAAAAAAAATGTCCCTTTATGTTCAGAAAGATTCTGTAAAGGACAGAGATGCTTTTTTTTTTTTTTTTTTTTTTTTTTTTCCCTGATGGCCCCATGTCCATTTTCCTTCTTGCTAGAACTCCTCAGCTTTTGTGTTGGGACTCATTTCTCCTCCCTTTTGTTCACTCATGATGGGACTGTCTATTCAGTGGTAGGCTTATGGCCCAAATTAAACCAATGAGACTCCCTGTTAAAACTTATTGATTTTCCCTAATCAGGATACCCTAGAAAAGGTGTATATAGATCCCTGAAGCTTCCCAAGGGCCTTTCCTTTCTGAATCATTCTATGAGACCTTGAATAATTCTCTTTCTTCTTCAGTGTATTCTGTTGCCTGCACCCAACCCTCTTCAACTGCAGTTCCACTAAAGAAGAAGTGGGCAGACTACAGTCTGCCAACCAAATCTAGCTACTGCCTATTTTAGTGTATAAAGTTTGACTGAAGCACAGCCATGTCTGTTCACTTATGTACTATCTATTGCTGCTTTCATGCTATGAAGGCAAGGTTGAGAGGTGTGACAGAAACTATAGGGTCTACAAACTTGAAAATATTTCGAGAAAGTTTGTTAGCCCCTACACTAGAATACCAATACCCAATACCCTAACACATGTATTGTATGTGATCGACTTCTCTTCTAGAATGGTACCAGATATGTGCCAACTCTGGGAGAATTGAGAAAAGAGTTAAATCAAATCACCTCAGGTAGGACTTAAATTTTGCATAGATTGCTATGAATCTGAGGAATAATAAAACTAACTGTTTTCCGATCTAACTTTCTGCGGTCCTCTGATTCTCTATGCTGGCTCTTTTTTATACATAAGTAGAGGGTATTGTTGGGAATTGACCAAAGAACTGGCACTAGACCCAAATATTCTAAATCTCTCTGAGTTTTGGAAAAGTTCTTCATCATCCCTATGGCTCAGTTTCCTCTTCTATATAGCAAGGAGCTTGAAAATTCTCTTCTCAAATTCTGTAATTCCTTTAACGGAAGGTAAAGATAATCCAATATATAAGCAACCGTCAAGGACACAGCTGAGAAATGGACCTGGGAAGAAAAGGGGCAGTATGAATCACGGGAAACAGCAAGAACTAGTGTGTGATTGTGTGCAAAAGTAGTTGTGTGTGTCTGTGTGTGTTTTAAGAAGCAGCCAACGTATGCCTTCATTTGAATACTGTCCTGTCTGGAGACAGTGGGAAAAACCAGATGGCCTGCAATTCTCATTTAAGTTCTAAACTTAAATCCACGGTAAATAGCTTATTATTGGGAAATTTTAGGACAGTCCCTAAGCAAAGTTTGTTTTGCTTTTTACTCTCAGACTTGTTCCAAAAGCTCAGTTGAAATTACACCCTTAGAAAGTGCCTACTTAAATTCCTTTAACAAGCAATCCCCTCTCAGTAGACGCAAGTTTGAGCCTGTCCACTCACCTCAAACAGACCATCCATCTGAATTGTTTGCAAAGGCCCCAGGCTACAGGTAGCTGAAAGTGCCACTATCAGATTGCTTCTCAATCTTCTCCTCTAGACTAAATAGTCCTGATTTTTGTCAGCAGCTTTTCATATTCTAGGGCTCCCTTATTAACTATGTTTGCAGTCAGCTGGATTTTCATCCTACCCCATGTTGTGCTGGCTTTTGCCCCCATTAAGAGCGCAGGGGCCAGACCTGGGGCTTGCTGGCTCCGGGCCCTCTTTCTTCCCTTTAAAAATGTTTTGATGATCATGTGTTAAGAGCTAATGACAATTGTCTGCCCAGAATGCTCAAGCATAAACTTGCTTCGAGTTAGGGGGATTGATGAAATCAGCCTCAAAATCCAGAACATCTATCCTATAATTAAGATCCACTAATATGTGGACAAACAGGTCAGCAAGACCTACTTATGGTCTCTACAAATTAAAGGGCTTCAAAGAAAATATCCCTTTCTTCCAGAGAGCTATTTTTTAAGGAGCACATTAAATAAACATTTATTGAGCATCTATGTTATGGCAGGCACCATTCTGGCTTCAGGGTTACAGCAGTGAGGTCTCTGCCTTCATTGAGCTGACTGGCCATGGGAGGGCATTGGAAAGGAAACATGTCACAGAAAAATATACAGGCAGTTATCACAAAGTGAGTAAGCACTGTGGTAGGAGACCCATCAAGTCCCCTAATTCAGAGTTGGATGGAGCAGAGGTGAAGGAGCCCTGGTCAAGGACCTGGAATAATTTTCATGTGGCTAGCCCACAGAGCAGAGAGACAGTGTTGAGAGAAATCCAACAGAAAAAGGTGGGCTCTCGGCAGGCAGGACCTTGTAAGCCAGGTAAGAAGATGAAAGTGCCTTGGAACAGTGGCTTTTAACCAGGGAATATTTGACAATGTCTCTTCAGGCAGTTTCAGTTGTCACATTCAAGTGGTGTTACAAGTATCTCATGGGTAGAGGCCAGGGGTGCTGCCAAACAGTGCACAAGACAGAGCCAGGGCACAGAGTTATGTGGCCCGAAATGTCAATAATGGCGAGGTGGAGCACTGGGTGTGATGCATAAACAATGAATCTTGGAACACTGAAAAAATAAAATAAAATAAAATAAAAAAATAATGGTGAGGTGGAGAAGTCTTGCTCCCAAAGCAGCGGGGATCACTGAGAGCACCAAGACTGGTCTTACATTGGGCGCCTGGGTGGCTCAGTGGGTTAAGCCGCTGCCTTCGGCTCAGGTCATGATCTCAGGGTCCTGGGATCGAGGCCCGCATCGGGCTCTCTGCTCAGCAGAGAGCCTGCTTCCCTCTCTCTCTCTCTGCCTGCCTCTCCATCTACTTGGGATTTCTCTCTGTCAAATAAATAAATAAAATCTTTTAAAATTAAAAAAAAAAAAAAAAAAAAGACTGGTCTTACATTTTAGAACTTTCCCTCCAGACACAGAGAGGTGGTCAGAGTGTGTTGGTAAGAGCCTAGGTAAGGAAAAATAATTTATGCAGCTTGACTGAGAAAAGATGAGCTATGAGAAAAACCCTCTTCCACATCTCGTTTTGTGATGTGGAATAAAAACTCCATCATAGGAGTTTGTAGGCACAACCCTTCCTAGACTATTGAGGGATGGAACACTGAAAAGCAAATGTGGTAAAATAACTATTTTCATCTGTGCATTCATGTATCTCACCATTTTGTTGTTCTCGAGCTACTGGCATGTAAATTAAAAGGTTCTGGATTAAAGTGTGAGCTGACTTTGACATAAAGTAGTAGAGTTGGGACATTTTCAACATACCCACATACACATACACACACAGAGGGCATGATCCTAGGTATTTGGGGAGCATGTTTTGCATTTTTTGTGACAGGTGGGGTCCTATAAATGAAGACAGTAACAGCTGCTTAGCATGATAATGTGTTCCATATTGTCAGACCAATTTGGGAAAACGTGGAGTATCTATTATGAAGACCAGTATAATATATATAGAAAGTTATGGAAAGTCTCTTTGCACAGGGTAAAGCACAGCAATTCCCACCTGCGTCCTCCCTGATCACTCCCAGTGCCCTAATGAAGCATCTAATATTTATTGAGCACTTTCCATATACCAGGCTCTGTGCCAAGCACTCTATATGTTTTCTCACATGATTACCTCAGTCCTGTAAAGTAGGTATTTTTCTTCCAAATTGATATGTAAGAACACTGAGGCTTGGAGAAGTTAATAGCAATTTGTCCAAAGTTGAAAAACTAGGAGAATGCAGAGTCTAGATTTCAACCCAGGAATGAAGTTTGGCCCCAAGAATGTGCTTTTCTGGTCAACAGCAATGAGTGATTTCAAGAGGCCATCTGGGGCATCTGCCCTTTGGAGGTAAGGCTGACTGATCATTGAACTCTGGCCATCTTCATGTCGTTCGAGGAATATTCAGGCCCAGCAGGATCCAGCTGTCTGAGCTGCAGCCACGTCAGGGCTGCACACCCCTTCCCCCCACACAAACACTAACAATCTCTCTATAGCATTCTAGTAAAGTGAGTGACCTGGCATCTCTTTCCATAAATTACTACAACAAAGAGATGACCGCTTATCTCACAATACCAAATTGGCAAAGCCCATGGTTCTTCTCTGGGTTGTTTTAAAAACACTCAGTTTCCAGGTTCAGTTAAGACAGTCAGGAAAAGGAGAAGGGATTTCAGCCAGAGGTCCAGACCCAGGACAGACCACAGAGTCTCTGCTTATTTGTTCCCATGTAATAACCACGGGATATTTTCTTGTTACTCAACAGATAAGAACTTCTTATCACTCTTGGCACTTACACATGTTTTCCTATTTTTCATTTGGAAGCATGCATTTTCGTGATGTTGGCCACCCATCCCCAGAGCACAGCCAAATGTCCAAAGGCTTTCAAAGAAATGCATAGCCATCCCTTGGGACTCAATCTCGTCACAAGATATTTCCAAAGGACCCCAAATGACTGACCTTCCAGAAGACACACACACATGCATACCACACAAAATATGATATTTCCTCCTCTGAACCAAAAGCTTATTTTCCCCAATTCTATGACATAAACTCTAGATGGGACCACATGGCATGAAGTCTTCTGTCCCCGAAGAGCCAACTCAACAGCCACAGCTGAGTTGACTCTTAATGGCTAGGAGGCAGGCATAACTAGGCCTCCATTTAGACAACTTTTTTCCCCAAGTTCTAGGCTTCACAGTGCCTACACATACACACATGCTCCCTATTAAAATTGTAGGGAGATCTGAGGATTGCCTATTTTTCCACTACAGATCATTACGGAGCTCAAAATCCATCACCAGAAATATCCTGCATTGTCACACAAAGATGAATATCAACAAAGGCCACATTGTCTCTGGTTCCTTGTCTTGGATCTAGTGGGTTATGTTTGTTCTAATGCTGGTACACACCCTCCTAGAAGGAATGGGCTTTGGCTTTGATCCTCAGGGGAACACTGTATTAATTTCCTAGGGCTGCTGTAACAAATTATCACAGACTTGGTGGCTGAAACAGCAGAAGTGCATTCTCTCACAGTTCTAGAGGCCAGAAATCCAAAATGAGCTTCACTGAGCTGAAATGAAGGTGTGGGAAGGCTGCATTCCCTGAGGAGGCTCCATGGCCAATGGGTTCCCGGCCTTTCCCAGATTGTGGTGGTGGCTGGCTGTGGCTGAATCATTCTAACATAGAGGGCAACATCCTCATTGCTCACCCTGCTTCCACCACATTGCCTTCTCCTTGAGGGTGCCAAATCTCTCTCTCACAGAGGACATCTGTGATGTCATTTGGGGCCCAATGGATAATTCAAAATAATCTTCTTAATGTAATCCCATCTGTGAAGACCCCTTTTCCTAAGAAGGTAACATTGATTAGGGATTAGGTCCTGATATCTCTAGGGACCTTTACTCAGCTGACCACAAACACCTCTGCAGAAAATGAGGGAGCACAGGCTGATGATGCCCTTTCTCAAAGGGTTCAAGTTAGAGGTGAAGTGAATCATATGCATAAATGAATATTAACCACTCTTTAAAGTCTGTGTGTTCATTTGACACATGTCATGTTTGGTATTATCTGTTCTGAATTCGAGATCATCTGTTCTCTAGCATCTGAATCATGCTTCTGCTACCATCTACCAACAGGTTTCTCAGCCTTAGCACTATGGATGTTTGGGCTGAATCATTCTTCATGGGGGAGGGAGGGCACTATTCTGTGCATTTAGGATGTCTAGCAGCATCTGGCAAATAAACATACAGGAAGGCCCCTTAAGACTGAATTTCAGATAAGCAATGAATTTTTTTTTTTTAGAGTAAGTATGATGTGTACAATATTTGGGACGTTGTAATACTAAACAACAACAACAACCCCAAACCTAGAGAGTTTTTTGTTTATCTCAACTTTAAATATAACTGGGTGTCCTGTATTTTATCTGTCAACTCCACACTAGGTGCCAGCAGCCCACACCCACCCACACCCCCGATGGCAACAAACAAAAATGTTTCCAAACATTGCCAAATGTTTCTTGGGAGCAAAATCACCCTTGGTTGAGAACTACTGATGTACTAAAATAAATAAATAAATAAATAAATAATAAAAAACCCACACAAAACACAAAACAACCTTGTAAAATAGGAAAGACTGAGAAAAATATGTGGAACTGTTTTAAATATGTGCAAGCTGGCAGTTGTTGTTACTTACCCACAAAGCTACCAGATCTGAGAGCCATAGGCTAAATGGACAGTAACATTGCTCTGGGAGGGCAAGTGTGTATCACTGTAATGAGGACATGGTTTGGGGAAGACCGTCGCCTGGGAATAATCTTACCTGGCCCTGCCCCTTTCAGCCTTGGAGCCTCAGGCTGAGCAGCAGGACCAGGCATGATCTCCCATCCCCCATTTACCCTCTAATTTATTTTAATTACTCTCCTTTTGCTTAGGAGCAAGTGGCTCTCTCACTCATGCAGCTAGGTTTGAAGGTGCCAGGAAAAATTGTCTGGCAGAACTGGGCTATGAGGTTTTTTCACTAAGACTTTTGATTTTGAGCATGTCCCTATGGGTAGAAAATGCAAAACAAAAGAGGGGCTGAATGATTGATTCTGTGCCTGTCCATCCCTCCCCCTTTTCTTTTCTGTATCCTCGGTCTCCCTGTCCCCAGTGAATACTTGGCATTTGGCATTCAGAGCATCCATGCCTCACCCAGTCTTTCTATACTGATAACCAGTGACTCTCCTTCTAGAGGGGTCCCTCTAACCCACCAGCTGCCTCTGCACTGTATCAAATTTGGCTCTGAAAAGGATTATCCAAATATAAGCTTAGTGCATAGATAGCAATCGGGTGTGCATATTGTATGTCTTTATAAACAAAACAATGTGTATTTATAGACCCATATCAATGACAGATCTATGTAAAGAGATAATGGGAGTTTCACAGACCAAAAAAAAAAAAAAAAAAAAAGTGCGGCTTTGAAGACTTAGGCCCAAAATAGAATTAAATACCAAATAATACTCAACAACAAATGCCTTAAAAAGGGAAGACTGTTATCTATCCCAGGACTGGTGGAGTGTAAATGGGAGATTTGTTTGTGAGGGGTCAGACCCTCACAGGAGGGAAACCAGGTTTAGGTTCTGTTCCAGAGTCATCTGCTGAAGGACGAGTATTTCATTATTTGCTGCTGTGCTTCTGGTTGCTTGGAGTCATTAACACCATCTTCAAAGGGTTTGTATTAACCAGCTACACATGGCCTCATTGAGCAGTCCAAAAACAAAGCTGCCATTTAGGAAGAGTTTTAAGAATGAATGAATGAAATCAGCAAAACATCATTTGTTGCTCCTGGAAGTCAGAGACTAGGACAAAAATACCTACAGAGGAAAATTACAGAGAATGTGAAGTAAGAATAATGCTGGAAGGAGGAATGGGTCCCAGGATGATGGCCCCAGTTACTGGCCTGACTGGAGGGGGGCCAACTCCAAAGAGGACTCTGCATCCAGTCTGGGAGATGGGACCAATTTAGCTTCTAGGATGGGCTGAGATATGTACATAATCAGATCAACTATAGGAAGAGTGCTAGAGACTTACAAATAGGACAGATGCTCAGTGGAAGGAGTCACCTCTGCTGTGGCATGGCAGCCATACCCCATGAACTCTGACTCCGGCATCTCCCTGGGTCACTTCTTATGCCCGCCATTTACAAGGAGGTGGACATTCCATTGGTTTGAAGGTGTGTCTGTCTTCTAAATGCTTGTATCCTGGGGATAACCTCTTGAGTCTCAAGTAAAGAAATATATATAAGTATATACATAATATAGTTTTGTGAAGTAATCATGATGTTTTACATTAGACACTCAGGCTTTATTCTTTTTCACTTAGATGAAATTTACATGCAGTGAACTAGGCAGATCTTAATTATACAGTGCCATGAGTTTTAGCAAACGTGTCCACCAATAAAATTGCCACCTCTGACAAGATATGGAACATTTCCATCACCCTGGAAAAGTCCGCTGGGGCAAGTGGTGTGCTGGAGTCAGCTTCTACCTGGACAGTTCAGTACATCGCATCCCCAAATCATGTTGTTAGTCTAAAGATGGCCATGGTGGGAAATCAGCAAACAGTGTAAAAAAGGGATGTTTCTCCCCCTAGTGAACCAGGTTACTAGCACACCACTACTCATGCCCCTTTCCAGCCAATCCTCTGTACCCACCAAGTGCAAATCCCTAACAGATTTCCTTTCACTTGTTATTGAACTTCATGAAAATAAAATCACATTTTGTGTCTTGCTTCTTTCCATCAACATGACACCTATGTGTTTCACCAGTGATCTATCAGCAGTTTGTTCCTTTTTTATTGCTGAGAACTATCCCACTGTACAAATAAACTGTATTTTATCTCATTTCTTATTGAAGGACATTGGTTTGCTTCTTGTTTTGGACTATTACTTTTTTTTAATTTAAATTGTGAAATTTATTGTTTTATACCAGTTTTTCCACTTAATGCTTAAGTAGATCATTAAATGGTCTTCCAGGATATTATTCTTAATTGTTGCAAAATACATTTTATTTCTTTCTTCCTACTTTAATTGAAGAATGATTGACAAATAAAATTGTGCATGTTTCAAGTATACAACATGATGATTTAATATACATATACACTGTGAAATAAGAACCAAAATCAAATTAATTAACATCTATCTATCACCTTCACATAGTTAATTTGCATGTATGTGGTAAGAACACATAAGATCTACTCTCAGCAAATTTCAAGCATATACCACCATATTCTCAACTGTAGTTATGATATTAGAGCCTCAGAACTTTTAATCTTATGACTAGAAGTTTGTCCCAACTTTTTTTTTAAGATTTTATTTTTTATTTGAGAGGGAGAGAGAGAAAGAGCAAGCATGAGCACAAGTGGGGTAAGGGGCAGAGGGAGAAGCAGACTCCCCACCTAGCAGGGAGCCTGATGTGGGACTAGATCCTAAGACTCCGGGATCATGACCAAAGCTGAAGGCAGATACTTAACAGACTGAGCCACCCAGGCGCCCTTGTCCCCACTTTTTAAAATGCTCCTACAGACGTTCTTATGTTAGTATTTTCACAATCATGTTTTCATGTCTCTGGAGTAAATCTCTAGGAGCAGAATTGATGATTCATGGAGTACGTTTATGTTTAACTTCATAAAAATGTCATAAAGCTTTCCAAAGAGATAGTGCACAAGCAATGAAAGTTCCAGTGGCTCCAAATTCCTGCCAGCAGTTGGTGTTTTCATGTCCATTCTAACGTGAATGAAGCAAAATCTCTTGGATGGATTTAGTTCTGCATTTCCCTGAAGACTAATTATGTTAAGCATCTTTTCATGGACTTATTACCTATCTATATATGTTTATATTTTAATTCCCCTTTGTGATTTTTTTATTCATGGATTATTTAGAAATGTTTTGTTTTATTTCTATAATATTTTGGGGTTTTAGCATCATATGACTTATAATTTAATTATAGTCCCCAGAGAACATGCACTACAAGACTTTAATCCTTCTAAAACTATTGAGACATGTCATTGCCCAATATTTGCTTTATTTTGGTAAATGTTCCTTGTGTACTTGAAAAGAATACTTTTGTTGGGTGAAATGTTTTATAAACTTCAGTTAAGGTCGTGTTTGTTGATGTGTTTTAGATCTGCTATATCCATGCTGACTTTATGTCAAGTTGATCTATCAATGAATGAGAGAAGAGTGTTAAAATCTCAAACTCAAGTTATTGATTTATCTGCTTCTCCTTTTAATTCTGTCACTTTTTGCTTCTTGTATTTTAAAGCTCTGTTATTACGTACATATGCATTTAGGATTGTTATGTCTTCCTGGATAATGGACTCTTATCTTACTGAAACACCTCCTTTTATCTTTGTCAATCTTGTGTTAAAGTATACTTTTCTCCAGCACAAATACAGCTGCACCATCTCTTTGTGCTTACTCTTTACATGATAACTTTTCCCCATTGTTTTACTTTCAGCTTATCTGTGCCTTTATATTTAAAATGCATCTCTTGCTTTTATATCCAGTCTGATAATCTTGCCTTTTAATTAGAGTACTTAGTTCATTCACAATTTAATATAATTTTATTTGAGTGTCATTCTATCATCTTTTTTAGTTTATATTTCTCCCATTTTTTTTTTCTGTTTCTCCATTCCTCTTTTCCTTCCTTCTTTTGAGTTACTTGAATATTTATAGTATTCTTCTTATGTCCTCTATTGGATTTTTAGCTGTGACTTCTTTTCCTTTTATTCAGTGGCTCCTCCACTCCACTCCACATAAAATGTTAACTTATCACAGCGTACCTAGAGTTGAAATTGTACCACTACACTTCACTGTGAAATTCCATGTACCCTACCCCCACTTCTTCTGTGACTTTTGACATCTATTGTACATCTACTTATGTAGCAAGCCCTATAACTTCATGTTATCACTTTTATTTAAATAATCTTTTTTTTATATCATGTTAGTCACCATACAGCACATCATTAGTTTTCAACGTAGTCTGTTGTTTTTACAGAAGTTAAGAGAACAAGGAAAAAAGTATTCTTTATATGTTCCCATGTATTTTTATTTCTGTACTTTTTATCCTTCCCAAAGCTTGTTTTCATTTGATGTCACTCCCCTTAAGCCAGAAAACTTTTTTCAACATTTCTTGTATTGCAGATCTGCTGGTGATGAATTCTTTACAGTTTTATTTATCTCATGTGTTTGTCTTCTCTCAAGGATCACAAGCCTGCACTGCCTGTTGTCCAAATGTCTACAAATAGTTCTGTCATAAATTCTGTCCAGTTTTATAGTTGTTTTCAGTAGGAGGGTTCTAGAACTGCCAAGGCACCACAAACTAGGTGGCTTAAGAAACAAATTTATTGCTTCATAGTTAAGGAGGCTGGAAGTCCAAAATTAAATTGTTAGCAAGGTTGGTTCTTTCTGGAGGCTCTGAGGGAAATTCTATTCCATGCCTCTCTCCTAGCTGCTCTTAGTCTTAGGCATTCCTTGCCTTGTAAATGAAGTGCTTCCTGTGTCTGCACATGTTCTTCCCTCTGTGAGTGCCTCTGGTTCCAATTCCCCCTCCCTCTTTTTTTTATTAGTTTCAGAGGTAAATTTTAGTGATTAATCAGTTGCATATAACACCCAGACTCATTATATCAAGTGCCATCCTTACAAGAACACAACCATTTTGGATTAAGGTCCACCCCACTTATCTCCCCTTAACTTGATGAACTGTAAGGACTCTCCAAATAAGGTCACATTCTCAAGTACTAGGGGTTAGGAATACTGCATCGTTCTAGGGGACAAAATTAAACCCATAAAAGAAAGTAAGTCTAGTGCGACTTATTCTGTCATGGCTAGAAGCAGAAGGTAGTCTTGAGTCTTTTTTGCCTCTGTCATTTTGCTATGAATTTCTTCATCTTTACATACATTTCTAGAAAAAAAATTATTTACTTTTTCTTTTCAGTGTTCCAGAATTCATTGTTTATGCACCACACCCAGTGCTCCATGCAATACATGCCCTCCATAATACCCATCACCAGGCTCACCCAACCTCCCACTCATCTCCCCCTCCAAAACCCTCAGTTTGTTTCTCAGAGTCCACAGTCTCTCATGGTTCATCTCCTCCTCCAATTTCCCCCAACTCACTTCTTCTTTCCATCTCCCAATGTCCTCCATGTTATTCTTTATGCTCCACAAATAAGCAAAACCACATGATAATTGACTTTCTCTGTTTGACTTATTTCACTTAGCATAATCTCTTTCAGTCCCATCCATGTTGATATAAAAGTTGGGTATTCATCCTTTCTGATGGAGGTATGATACTCCATTGTATATCTGGGCCATATCTTCTTTAACCATTCGTCTGTTGAAAGGCATCTTGGCTCTTTCCACAGTTTGGCGACTGTGGTCATTGCTGCTATGAACATTGGAGTACAGATGGCCCTTCTTTTCACTACATCTGTATCTTTGGAGTAAATACCCAGTAGTGCAATTACAGGGTCATAAGGTAGCTCTATTTTTAATTTCTTAAGGAATCTCCACACTGTTTTCCAAAGTGGCAGCACGAACTTGCATTCCCACCAACAGTGGAAGAGAGTTCCCCTTTCTCCACATCCTCTCCAACATCTGTTGTTTACTGTCTTGTTGATTTTGGCCATTCTTAATGTAAGGTGTTAGGTGGTATCTCAATGTGGTTTTGATTTGAATCTCCCTGATGGCTAATGATGATGAAATTTTTTCATGTGTCTGTTAGCCATTTACATGTCTTCTTTGGAGAAGTGTGTGTTCATGTCTTCTGCCCATTTTTTGATGTGATTATCAGAATCCTAGAGAAGAACACAGGCAGTAACCTCTTTTTTTTTTTTAAGATGTACAACATTTTAATAAATGATTTAAAATTATGTTAAAAGGACTAAACTATTCCCAGAGTAAGTAGAACAGCGTGGGCTCTGCTAAACAATGCATTTGTCGCAATGTCTGAGTAATAGGTCGTGGGGCACAGGGAGTACATCAAATTGATATCAGCCACAGCAACTTCTTTCAAGATATGTCTCCAAAAGCAAAGGAAACAAAAATGAAAATGAGCTTTTGGGACTTCATCAAGATCAAAAGCTTCTGCTCAGCAAAGAAAACAGTCAATGAAACAAAGAGGCAACACACGGAATGGGAGAAGATATTTGCAAATGACAGTACAGATGAAGGGCTGATATCCAAGATCTATAAAGAACTCATCAAACTCATCTTTACATAATTTTGATTTAAATACTTTCAAGTTCAGTGGGGAAGAGGAGATGGATTATAAAAGGGTAGAGGATAGAGACAGGAGCTGATAAAGTCTGGACCAAAGAAAGGAACTTAAGCATTAAAGATTGAGATCCTCCAGAGGAAAGTATGTCCACTGACCCAATTTTCCCTTAGGTCTGTGCTGGGGACCATACCTATGGTGGTGGACTTAAGAGAGAGACAGAAACAGTTATGTCTATTTGCTCATTCATTTATGGAAAGACAAAACACAACATATACTGAGCTCTTGGAATGGTAGACATGCATCTAGTAGCAGGAGACAAAGTAGTCCAGGAAACACATATGGCCTCTGCCCAGGGAACATTCATTCTAGTAGAAATTCAGAGTCTATCTGCTTTAAGCTTTAATTGAATTGCGGTTTTAAAAAATCAACAAAAGAAGAAGATTTAATTTGGTTTTTGGTCAAGATACAGTGTAGAAAATGATTGAGAGAGAGTAATTTTCTATTCATTCTTTTGTTCAGCAAGTATTGAACACACATTGAAACTGAGGATAGAGATTTCAAAGGATTTGTTTGCATATGAAGATAAGACCTTTATCAGATAATAATTTTGACTAATACTTGTGTAACAATTTCCATGTGGCAGGCACTTTTCTAAACCCTTTACCAGTCTTAACTCCTTTTGTCCTCCTGAAAACTAAGTGCTGCTATCATCCACGTGATGAGGTCAAATTATTTGCCCAAAGTTACCAACTAGTAATTGATAGAGGCATTTCATGAACCCTAGTACCATGGCTTTAGAGTCTGAGCATTTAACATTTATTCTATTCTAACCACAAAATGCAGAGTGCCGGTATATCCTGGATTTTTTTAGACCCAGAAGCTTCAGTTTTTAAATTATTTTCAATCAACTGTTTCCCCTAAAGACACTTATATTTATCTGATCTAAAATTTTAGAAAAATAGTTGCAGTAGATATAAGAAAATAAATTTCTCCATATTTCCTAAATATTCCCTCTGGCAATAATGCAGACTATTAAAAGTCTTCCATTATGGAATATACCAGACACTGTTGGTTGTCTTGAAAGTATCCATTCTTTTATTTCTAATTAACAAGTTCCTAGAGACATGGTTACTTTTTAAATCTACCTTCCACCACAAGGTCCTATGTTTCAGGAGGATCATAATTAGTCTAATTCTGCCATGGTGGTTTCATGATCCTGGCCATGTAATAAAAATATGATGAAACTCTGTCTTATAAATCATGGAGGAAGTATGTGGAGACTTCTGGAAAAGGGTCCCTTGCTTTCCACAATAGTTACACAGGCAAAGAAAGCTGTTTCTGCTTGGAGTTGTAACATCTGCATGTAATGTCTGGAAATTCAGCAGCCATCTTGTGATCATGAGGAGGAGGATCTTGAGGATAGAACTGATATGCTGAGTATGACAAAACAGAAAGAAAAAACAAAAACAAAAAACCAAAACCTGGATCCATAATGATATCTTTGAGCCACTGAACGAGCCAATTTTTAAACCACCCTGGAGAACTTCTTGTTTAAGGAGAAGGAAACCTGATAAACTTACATTTTTAAGCCATTTAGAGTTAGATTTTCTACTTATGATCTTAACTGAGTCAAAAAGTAAGAAATGAGAAGTCTTAAGAATTTTTTTTTACTCCATTCCCTCCATTTCTCTCTACACGAGAAGAACTTTCTGCAGCCAGAATATGCTCATTCTCCACTAGATATAAGTGATGTCTCATATTTAGGGAGAGAAAAGCAGATATATACATCTTTAAAATATCCAAAGGCAGCTGAAGGTTTAGCAGCTATCTAAAGCCCATGATAAATGTCTCAATTCCTCAGCAGCATATTTCTGTGTTTGCAGATTCAGAGACAAGAGACTTTAATCACAGCTGCTAAATCTCTCTTTTAAAATTGAATTTAAAGTAACATTTAAGGCTGTGTATATTGGCTGCAGATTCCTTCCCATATTCTTCCTGGGAATTTCCCACCCTATAATAAGGTAGATTTTCTTTTCTTTTTTTTTCTTTTCTTTTTTTTTTTTTAAATAGCTGCTTATTAAGGCAGAGATTCTAATATTAGTCTGCTATTCCACTGAATGGAGGAACTGGATATCTTTTGCATAAACTTGGGAGTCTGGATGTATTTCTGAACTTTTCCTTAGTGCTTTACAGACACTGAAAATAGCACTTTCCCCCCTTTCCCTTAATTCTGTGCAACCACAACCGAATGTGAAGGACTGGTTTGGGTCTGGAGCTGGCATATGGTGTGTGCAGTTTTATTTTCCATGCTTAAATGAAGTTAGTTCCTTCCTCTTTTACTTTGGATGTAAGCAGGGAAATGATTATTATTTTTATAAATATGACTTGATGTTGTCTGGCCCAAACCTGTGTGGGCATCAGGAATAGGGAGCTGCTGGGAAGGGGTAGATATGGAAAAGGAGTACCCTGGGAAAGCATTTTGGAGATTTCTTTTTTAAAACCCATCGGTAACCTTAAACAGCTTTGATCTTTACCAAAGGGCAAGGGCAGTGAGCAATGGATGAGGGGTTTGGAATGACAACCTCTAGGAAAAGTTCTGATTTTGTGGTGGTCTGTGGAATGCTAACGAAAGTGGAATCTTGCTAGTGTTCTTGAGAATTGAAAAGTGGGTTTTATTTCATTTCCCTTTGCATTGGAGAACTGAAAGAACTATAAAGAGAAACTATGTCACTTACCCCTTCATGCAATAGACAAGGAAGGTGAGACACAGAGCCAAGAAGCAGGTGGTCTAGGGTCACACTGAGAAGACCACAGAGGAGGCATTATGGTACAATGGTTAGAGTGTTGCCCATCTCCTGCGAATGACACACCCCTGCTGTGATCCAGCTGTGTGTCTGGGGGTTCATTCCATAGCCTTGTCAAGCTCCACAGTCTTCACCTTTACTGTGGGAGCCTCCACAACACCTTTCTCAAGGGATTACTGCAAAGACTGGATAAATTATCACCTCTAAGCTGCCAAACACCTGAGAGAGAGCATGCACTCAAGGAGAGATAATTTGTGTGCGGCCCAGATTCAAGAGAAAGTCCCGGAACACAGGTTGCTAACCGTGGGTTACTCTTCCTGCCATTCATCTCATCCTACCAAATACCCCATTTGCAGGTTGTTGAGATGGTGGAGGGTCCTCCCAGGAGAAAGAGTAGAAAGAGCTTTCAGCCTAGGTACTTCAGATGTGAGAAGAAAAGTAAGGATTCAGTTGGTTTATTCAGCATTTACTAAGCACATCCGTGTACCTCCCCCCCCCACACACACTTTGTATTTTTCTTGAACTTCCCCAAGGACTTTCTTCCTTGTCCCTAGTTTCTTCTTCTCTCACTTCAGTTCATTTCTTCACCAGAAGAGTGTAGCCTGCCAGACACTGGCTTAAGTGATGTGTGACTGGAGAATGCCTCTGCTCAGGCGGCTAGATTTTAAGATCAATCTGTTAATGGAGTTGGTGAAAGAGCTAGGTAAGATATCACTCATTTGGGGGACAGGAGACAAAGATCAGACTGTGGGGAGGTGATGAGAGATCCCTCTATAAGCAGAGTTAGAGACTCCCGTGTATCAAATGTCTTGTGACTGGCAGTCTCCACAAATCCATAAGTATGTGCCTTTTTCTTTCCATTATGGCCTCTAATAGGTTAGCTAACAAAAGCACAAGTCATGTCTCAGAAAGCCATCACTGCAAGAAAGCACAGCTGTCACCCGACTCTCCTATTAAGCCATGCCTCATGTTAAGCTTGAGGCTTGAGCAAAGAGATGTGAAGGAATGATCAGTCAGAAAGTCTTGCTAGAAATGAAATACTGGGAAGAGGTGATATGGGACGTCAACAGTGTGCCATACAGTGATTCATTACCTCTCCACTCTCCCCTGTGAGCAGTAGTTCTTAGGCTCATTTTACAAGTGGACAAGAGGCCATGGCATGTCCAGAATTCTCTGACGACTCACCCCGATGGTCCCTGATGCTCCCTACCCCCACTGCCTTCAAAGGAAATCCAGAAAAATAACTTATGCAAATTTGCATACCTTGTGGGCTGTCAGCCTGCGGGGCCTTCGTCCTACACCCCCCTTTTCTCAGCCAGTTTCAGTAAGAGTGGAAGAAGAATGATCTCTGGATTGCTGGGCAGAGAAGATGGCAAATGAAGTGCCCAGGGTTGTCCAGGAGAGGGCCAGAGGGCCTGTGAAGGGAGGTAGGACTGGAACCAAAAGCAAACACAACCCCCTCATCATGATGCCTGGCCCATCCTGACTCAGCAGCATTTGGGTGTGGTGGAGGAAATTGGGGCTTTGGACAGCTGGGAAGCTCTTTAAGATCCCAAGCTGAAGAAAGAGCTCAGCCCTCATCCTCAAACCACCACATGGGTCTGTTCTGCACTAGGCCAGGAGCTGGTGGGCAGAATCTGAGGCCCTGCTTTCCTTCCCTTCAGGGGCTTTCAGCTTGAAAGGAAACTCTCCTCTGTTATCTGTGGTTTTTTGGTTCTTTCTCCCTTTGGAAGTGGAGGGGAAATAATAATAATAATAATCTTCTGTGGGTTTGGGAGTATCCTTGTTCTGGTGGGGCCAGAGTAAGCAGATGAAGTTAAATTGTAGTGATGCCTTGTCTTGGTGAAACTGGTGGCCTGAAGAGAAGAACCCAGAGGTGAGTCTAAAGTGGAAGGTAAGATGGGCAAGGAGGGAATGGATTTGTTCAATAAATCATCAGGGTTTCTGCAGGGCGGGAGCAAGAGCACAATAATTAGACTTTCCTCTCCTCCTTATTCTTGTCTCTTTTCTTTACATTTTCTTGACCTTTCTTTCCTTTTCCTACACTGACTTTCTTAATAACAAAAGTGAAACTTTGTATTCTTGAGGCAACAACAAATTCCATCCTCTGAGGAAACCAGTGCTAACAGGATGACTGGTATACTTTCTTTTTCTTTTCTTTTTTTTTTTAATATCTTTTCAGCGTAACAGTATTCATTGTTTTTGCACCACACCCAGTGCTCCATGCAATATGTGCCCTCTCCAATATCCACCAATTTGTTACCCCAACCTCCCACCCCCCGCCCCTTCAAAACCCTCAGATTGTTTTTCAGAGTCTATAGTCTCTTATGGTTCACCTCCCCTTCCAATTTCCCCCAACTCCCTTCTCCTCTCCATCTCCCCATGTCCTCCATGTTATTTGTTATGCTCCACAAATAAGTGACTCTTATTTGTCACTGACTCTCTCTGCTTGACTTATTTCACTCGGCATAATCTCTTCCAGTCCCATCCATGTTGCTACAAAAGTTGGGTATTCATCCTTTCTGATGGAGGCATAATACTCCATAGTGTATATGGACCACATCTTCCTTATCCATTCGTCCATTGAAGGGCATCTTGGTTCTTTCCACAATTTGGTGACCGTGGCCATTGGTGCTATAAACATTGGTGTACAGATGGCCCTTCTTTTCATGACATCTGTATCTTTGGGGTAAAAACCCGGTAGTGCAATTGCAGTGTCATAGGGAAACTCTATTTTTAATTTCTTGAGGAATCTCCACACTGTTCTCCAAAGTGGGTGCACCAACTTGCATTTCCACCAACAGTGTAAGAGGGTTCCCCTTTCTCCACATCCTCTTCAACACATGTTGTTTCCTGTCTTGCTAATTCTGGCCATTCTAACTGGTGTAAGGTGATATCTCAATTTTTTTTTCCCCATTTTTTTTAAATTTATTTTTTTTAATTTTTTTAATTTATTTTCAGAAAAAAACAGTATTCATTATTTTTTCACCACATCCAGTGCTCCATGCAATCCGTGCCGTCTATAATACCCACCATCTGGTACCCCAACCTCCGACCCCCTTCCACTTCGAACCCCTCAGATTGTTTTTCAGAGTCCATAGTCTCTCATGATTCACCTCCCCTTCCAATTTACCCCAACTCCCTTTTCCTCTCTAACACCCCTTGTCCTCCATGATATTTGTTATTCTCCACAAATAAGTGAAACCATATGATAGTTGACTCTCTCTGCTTGACTTATTTCACTCAGCATAATCTCTTCCAGTCCCGTCCATGTTGCTACAAAAGTTGGGTATTCATCCTTTCTGATGGAGGCATAATACTCCATAGTGTATATGGACCACATCTTCCTTATCCATTCGTCCGTTGAAGGGCATCTTGGTTCTTTCCATAGTTTGGCGACCGTGGCCATTGGTGCTATAAACATTGGGGTACAGATGGCCCTTCTTTTCACGACATCTGTATCTCTGGGGTAAATACCCAGGAGTGCAATGGCAGGGTCATAGGGAAGTTCTGTTTTTAATTTCTTGAGGAATCTCCACACTGTTCTCCAAAGAGGCTGCACCAACTTGCATTCCCACCAACAGTGGAAGAGGGTTCCCCTTTCTACACATCCTCTCCAACACATGTTGTTTCCTGTTTTATTAATTTTGGCCATTCTGACTGGTGTAAGGTGATATCTCAATGTGGTTTTAATTTGAATCTCCCTGAGGGCTAATGATGATGAACATTTTTTCATGTGTCTGATAGCCATTTGTATGTCTTGATTGGAGAAGTGTCTGTTCATATCTTCTTCCCATTTTTTGATATGTTTGCCTGTTTCATGTGTGTTGAGTTTGAGGAGTTCTTTATAGATCCTGGATATCAACCTTTTGTCTGTACTGTCATTTACAAATATCTCAATATGGTTTTAATTTGAATCTCCCAGATGGCTAGTGATGATGAACATTTTTTCATGTGTCTGATAGCCATTCATGTGTCTTCATTGGAGAAGTGTCTGTTCATATCTTCTGCCCATTTTTTGATATGATTATCTGTTTTGTGTGTGTTGAGTGTGAGAGTTCTTTATAGATCCTGGATATCAGCCTTTTGTCTGTACTGTCATTTGCAAATATCTTCTCCCATTCCGTGGGTTGCCTCTTTGTTTTGTTGACTGTTTCTTTTGCTGTGCAGAAGCTTTTGATATTGATGAAGTCCCAAAAGTTCATTTTCACTTTGTTTCCTTTGCCTTTGGAGACATATCTTGAAAGAAGTTGCTGTGGCTGATATCGAAGAGGTTACTGCCTATGTTCTCCTCTAGGATTTTGATAGATTCCTGTATCACATTGAGGTCTTTTATCCATTTCGAGTTTATCTTTGTGTACAGCGTAAGAGAGCGGTCGAGTTTCATTCTTCTACTTATAGATGTCCAGTTTTCCCAGCACCATTTATTGAAGAGACTGTCTTTTTTCCACTGCATATTTTTTCCTGTTTTGTCGAAGATTAATGGACCATAGAGTTGAGGGTCCATATCTGGGCTCTCTACTCTGTTTCACTGGTCTCTGTGTCTGTTTTTATGCCAGTACCATGCTGTCTTGGTGATCACAGCTTTGTAATAAAGCTTGAAATCAGGTAATGTGATGCCCCCAGTTTTATTTTTGTTTTTCAAAATTTCCTTAGCAATTCGGGGTCTCTTCTGATTCCATACAAATTTTAAGATTATTTGCTCCAGCTCTTTGAAGAATACTGGTGGAATTTTGATCAGAATGGCATTAAAAGTATAGATTGCTCTAGGCAGTATAGACATTTTAACAATGTTTATTCTTCCAATCCAAGAGCATGGAATGGTCTTCCATCTTTTTGTGTCTTCTTTAATTTCTTTCATGAGTGTTCTGTAGTTCCTCAAGTACAGATCCTTTACCTCTTTGGTTAGGTTTATTCCCAGGTATCTTATGGTTCTTGGTGCTATAGTAAATGGAATCGATTCTCTAATTTCCCTTTCTGTATTTTCATTCTTAGTGTATAAGAAAGCCACTGATTTCTGTACATTGACTTTGTATCCTGCCATGTTAATGAATTGCTGTATGAGTTCTAGTAGTTTGGGGATGGAGTCTTTTGGGTTTTCCAGATAAAGAATCATGTCATCTGGGAAGAGAGAGAGTTTGACTTCTTCATTGCCAATTTGGATACCTTTTATTTCTCTTTGTTGTCTGATTGCTGTTGCTAGGACTTCTAATACTATGTCGAACAAGAGTGGTGAGAGTGGGCATCCTTGTTGTATTCCAGATCTCAACGGGAAAGCTGCAAGCTTTTTCCCATTGAGGATGATATTTGCTGTGGGTCTTTCATAGATAGATTTGATGAGGTTCAGGAATGTTCCCTCCATCCCTATACTTTGAAGTATTTTAATCAGGAACGGATGCCGGATTTTGCCAAATGCTTTTTCTGCATCAGTTGAGAGGACCATGTGGTTCTTCTCTCTTCTCATATTAATTTGTTGTATCACATTGATTGATTTGCGAATGTTGAACCATCCTTGTAGCCCAGGAATGGATCCCACCAGATCATGGTGGATAATCTTTTTAATGTGCTGTTGGATCCTGTTTGCTAGGATCTTGTTGAGAATCTTAGCATCCATATTCATCAGTGATATTGGTCTGAAATTCTCCTTTTTTCTGTGGTCTTTGCCTGGTTTGGGGATCAGGGTAATGCTGGCTTCATAAAAAGAGTCTGGGAGTTTTCCTTCTGCTTCAATTTTTTGAAACAGCTTCAGGAGAATAGGTGTTATTTCTTCTTTGAAAGTTTGGTAGAATTCCCCAGGGAATCCATCAGGTCCTGGGCTCTTGTTTTTTGGGAGGTTTTTGATCACTGCTTCAATCTTGCTACTAGATATCAGTCTATTCAGGTTGCCAATTTCTTCCTGGTTCAATTTTGGGAGTGTATAGTTTTCCAGGAATGCATCCATTTCATCTAGGTTGCTTAGCTTATTGGCATATAACTGTTGATAATAACTTCTGATGATTTTTCTACTTCCTGGTGTTAGTTGTGATCTCTCCCTTTTCATTCATAATTTTATTAATTTGGGCTTTCTCTCTTTTCTTTTGGATTAGTGTGGCCAAAGATTTATCAATCTTATTAATTCTTTCAAAAAACCAGCTTCTGGTTTCATTGATATGTTCTACTGTATCTCTGGTTTCTACCTCATTGATCTCTGCTCTTATCTTGATTATTTCCCTTCTTATGTGTGGAGTTGGTTTGATTTATTGTTAATTCACCAGTTCTTTAAGATGTAGAGACAGCTGGTGTATTCTGGATTTTTCGATAATTTTGAGGGCAGCTTGGATGGCTATGTATTTCCCCCTTAGGACTGCCTTTGTTGTATCCCATAGGTTTTGGACCAATGTATCTTCATTCTCATTGGTTTCCATGAATTGTTTAAGTTCTTTTTTGAGACTGGTATACTTTCATATCTTTCTATCATCTAGAACTTTAGGATTTATCCTGTTTTTCAGGGAACTTACTCTTCTTAGAAGAAAGAACTCATCTATAGAGAAAAAATTATAGTGTGTGTAAGAGCTTAAAGAGTGGCTGCCATGATAGGACCATGGTGGGGCATGCTGTGGATGTGCTGGAGATTTGGAGACTGGCCAGGAACACTAAATAAGACACAGGCATTTTGAGGAGAGGGAAATAGGTTAGGGGTATTCCAAAATACTGTTACTTAAATTCTCTTCATCCTCAAGGAATCTAAGAATTGTGAAGGTCCCTCGAGATTGGTGGCCTATCTCCTCACACACAATGTCCACATTAATGGTCATCCAAAGGGATTAACAGGTCCAGAGACCTTGATGAAAATGTGCTTATGAACAGCCCCTTTCTACCCTAATTGTTGGTCAACAGGCCACATGGACTCCTTATAATACTTTCTATGTTTGATAGTTATACATATATCTTTCAATTTTTATGCAATTCTCTTCCTTTTTGGTTTAGTGTAAGCAACCTGAGGACAGGGTGTATGGTTTATTTTTGCTGCCCAAGTAACATGTGAATTACTATGTTAAATCAAGAAAATGAAACCCAACACATTCTGGACCCTCCTATTTGAGGACATTAGACCAAGCATGGAAAAGGATTCAAACTGCAACTTTTTCATGGGGCTTCAGTTTCCTCTGTATGAATGCTGACTCCTACATTCCTCCTGTGATCCTTCTTCCAGCTGCAGAAAAAGATTCCACCTTCTCCCCTAAAGCTGTGTCTATGTGGTCTCTCTAGCAACTCTGAATATCTCTATATAGACCCAGGTGAAATGTAATTGAGTTGTGAAAAGAAAAATTTTAACTGAGATTCCAAATAAAAACCAGCTTTTGCTGGGATGATAGAAAAACAAAAACAGTAACAATTCTAGTCCTTCTAGTGGGTTCTCACCCTCACTTCCATCTCAGTGTGACAGGGAGAGGTCATGGAGGCATCTGACCCACACTCACAAACAAACAAAACAAAACACAGGGCTAGACCTTACATCTGCTGCAGAATTATCTTTAGTACTACAAAACCAGATCCAAGTAGGGCAAGGTCCTTGATTTTGGACAAAGGGTTGTGGTGTAAGGATGTCATACTTGGTCTCTTGTCTTTGGTATAAAAGCATTTCTAGATATATCAGAATAGATATATCATTTTAAATAGATGTCCTTTATATTTTCCTCATAAAATTTTTTTTTGATGACATACTCCAAGAAAATGAAAAATAAATGAAAAAGATAAAGTTAAAAATTTGGACATAATGGCATATTAGGCCTGCTGGTTGGTATTAAATCTGCTACACACAAAGTTGTCTCCAAATAATTAAAAGTATGATTACAAAACAAAGCAAATGTTATGTTTAATGAAGAAAATACTTACTATACAAATACCAACTTACTATAAAAGAAATATTAATGGAAACCACAGGTTATATTAAAAAAGATTGGGGAGGCAAAGGAGGGTGGCAAGACATTGTAAACTCCATGTATTACATAAGGAGAAGTGATTTATTTTGGTTATGATAATCATAGAAAAAAGATTCAAATAATGCCTTCGGAAAATAAAAAGATAACCGCTAGTCAATTAAAAACAAATGTTTGCCTTTCAAATTATTAGTGAATATACAAACAAATGAACATAATCCACCTAACAAAAGATAGAAAATAAGGAATAAAAGGAGTGACAAATACAAAACTTAAAATAATGAGATCTATGTATAGCATGGCATAATATTTATATTTATCATGATATAAAAAAGGCTGGTCAACATTCGTTGTGTGCCTATGATGTGTCAGGCACTATTAGGTGCTTTGCTACTAATTATTTTCTATTTATTGTCTAGTTATTTTCTATTGACTCTTTTTTTTTTTAAGATTTTATTTATTTATTTGACAGAGATGACAAGCAGGCAGAGAGGCAGGCAGAGAGCCCGATGTGGGGCTCAATCCCAGAACCCTGGGATCATGACCTGAGATGAAGGCAGAGGCTTTAACCCACTAAGCCACCCAGGTGCCCCTCTATTGACTCTTTTTATAAACTTTAGTAATATTATTGTTTCAGTAATGTTACAATGTTACAAATAAATCAACAGGGACTAGCAGAGGACAAATCACTTTCCTGAGGGCTCCCAGATGTAAGAGGCAGACTCAAGGGCTCAACCCAGGTTTATGTGACCCACAGACTTATTTCTAGTCACTGCACTGTCCCGCATCCATACAGCAGGGTAGGATGAGGGATACCAGATGTAGCTACTGTGAATTCCTCAATATAAAATCATGGACTTAGATTGGATTATAATTCAAAATATGATATGTTGCTTTTAAGAGAAATGCCTTAAAGAAGGCATGAGATAAATGAAACAAGATGGGATCGGGAGGGAGACAAACCATAAGTGACTCTCAATCTCACAAAACAAACTGAGGATTGCTGGGGGGGAGGGGGCTTGGGAGAAGGGGGGTGGGGTTATGGACATTGGGGAGGGTATGTGCTATGGTGAGTGCTGTGAAGTGTGTAAACCTGGTGATTCACAGACCTGTACCCCTGGGGATAAAAATACATTATATGTTTATTTAAAAAAAAAAAGAAGGCATGAGAAATGCACAAACACACAGTGTACTTATCAAACAAAGAACATAAATCAAAAGCAGAGGTACCAATATAAATCTCAAAAAATGTAAAATTAAAGGCAGAAGTCATTAACATGATTTGAAAAATATGTTGATCAATGATATAATCTATGCTGATGGTATCTTTATACACTGAAAATTTCATAGCAAAATATAAAAGCCAAAATAAAAACCAAAAAAAGCTAGAAATATAATTTCAGGGGAAAAGGTAAGGAATATGAATCAGTTACTATGAGAGACAGCCACAAACACAGTCAGTTTGCCACTGATGAAGTAGATCAAAAATAAAGTAAGTGAGCATGTAAACAACAAAATTAATGATACATTAATACATATGTACATGACCCTGTGTACATATATATGTGTAGCTGATATATATCTGTATATATGAATATATGATATATATGTGATATATGTGAATATCTGTTGTGTGTGTGTGTATATATATATATATATATTTAAATTTTGATAAACAGATCTCGCACTTCTTTCTCATTTGTCTATACTATACTCTATGAGAAAGAAAATCTTAATAATAGCAACATTGATCCATCAATTAATAATGACATTAAAATCTTAAAAATGTAGAGGTGTCTGGGTGGCTCAGTCAGTTAAGTGTCTGACTTTGGCTTAGGCCATGATCCTGGGGTCCTGGGATCGAGTCCCATATTGGGATCCCTGCTCAGCTGGGAGTCTGCTTCTCTTTCTCCTTCTGACCCCCTCTCCTGCTTGTGCTCTCTCTCTCAAATAAATAAATAAAAATTCTTTAAAAGATAAAATTTAAAAATGTATAAAGCAAACACCTACTATAATAAAAAGAAACTCTCTCCTGTATGCATATTGGATGTAAGAGATCAAATGTCAATTAGCATTCATTTGAAAGTAATAGCGTTAATGAACTACTAAATTATGACAAAACATTATATTACTAAATGTATGGGATATAGCCAAAGCCTCACTGAGAGAACAAATTCATATTCTTAACTTCCATTATAACAAGACAGAATAAAAATAAGGAAGATGTGGTCCATATACACTATGGAGTACTATGCCTCCATCAGAAAGGATGAATACCCAACTTTTGTAGCAACATGGACAGGACTGGAAGAGATTATGCTGAGTGAAATAAATCAAGCAGAGAAAGTCAATTATCGTATGGTTTCACTTACTTGTGGAGCATAACAAATAACATGGAGGACAAGGGAGGTTAGAGAAGAGAAGGGAATTGGGGGATATTGAAAGGGTAGGTGAACCATGAGAGACTATGGACTGTGAAAAACAATCTGAGGGGTTTGAAGCGGCGGGGGTGGAAGGTTGGGGGAACCAGGTGGTGGGTATTAGAGAGGGCACGGATTGCATGGAGCTCTGGGTGTGGTACAAAAACAAGGAATACTGTTATGCTGAAAATTAAATAAATAAATAAATAAATAAATAAAAATAACTAGATCAAATATTCATCTTGATTATTTGAAAAAATAAACAGAGCAAGAACAGGAAACATGATATCTATATAGCAAGCATCAGTGACCTGGAAAACCAACATGCAAATCCAATAAAAGTGAATACAAGAACTAATTCTTTGAACAAAACCAATCTAGCATACACAATTTGTAAATCTACTAAAATGTTGGGTTTTAACTATCCTAGTTATTATTATTATCCTATTATTATCTCATAGTCACAACTCACTAAAGTTCTCACTGTCTCTCCTTCAGATAGACACAGGGAACTCTGGTCTTCCTCTTCAGCTCAGTTCCACCATTTCAAACCAGCCCCATGGTGTGACTACCAGAGGGTCACTGAAGGAAGTAGCTTTCAAAGGAAACGAGTTTCACTGACTCTTTTTGGTCTAGCTCTGACTTATCAGTGGGGATGGTCTCACCTTAGAGTTATAAACCAGCAAGTCTTTCCTTTGACTTGAGTGTCTTCCTCAGGTGTATAGACTGATGTGGGCCCATCACAGGTCAAGGGGCATTGACTAGGCACATAAGATTATGTGACTCGCCCAATTTCTTCTACACAAAATGGGCACTTAAGTTTTAGAAAATATGGCAGACAGTCACTCATCTTTGCCTGCATCATCCCATCTCAACAGATTGGGCTTTTTATTCTTGTGCCATCACTGGAGCATAGAAGCATGGGTATGAGGAAGGAAATTCAATCATGGAAGCAAAATTAAGAAAAGAAATCTCTGTTCAATGGGCCCAAATAACTAACAGCAGAGAATCCATATATACTTAGCCTTCCTTGCTGCCCAGACATTGTGGCAAACACTTTAATTTTTATTTCCTTAAGCCTTCACAACAACAATATGAAAAAAACACTCATTATCCTCATTTTACTTTTGAAGAAACTGAAGCTTAAAGAAGATGAAAGAACCTTCCCAAAGTCACCTAACCAATGGCAGAAGGAGGGCTTACAAAGGCAGCCAGGATCTAAAATCTATGTTCTCCCTGATCCCCATTGCCCTTTCCCCTATCCTGCTATTTGCAGTCAGGAGGACATAGAGACAAAGTGTTTCCCTCATCGCACACTCTGCTGGCTGAAAGAAGAGTAATTTTAGCCCTGACAAAATCACTGCTGAGAACTCCGATCCACCTCATTTTAGACCCAGCTGGCTTTTCCCCATGGGGAAGAGGAGATTTATATGATTGGTAAAAGAGAGGAAGACCACAATCCATTGATCCATGTTCCTGCCAATTTGCAGTTAGCAACTGAATGTCAGAAACACATCCGAGCTTATCGTCCATACATGCCCATCTCCCCAAGACTTGTGTTTCATGGAGAAGTTTCTGTTTTCCTCATGGCTGACTGAATAAGCATCAGGATTTATTTGGCTGTGGGTCCCGAGATTTCATCACAAGGGCAAATAGAAGGCAGTCTGTTTGACTTCATATCTGAAGTGTTCTCTGGTTCAATTCTGCAAGCATTTAAATCCAAAATCTCTAGTCAGTTCTTGGGCCTAGGTCTCGATTAGTTCAGAATTCCAAAAGAGAAGGTGTGAATATTATGTGCTCGAAACTCCTACACAGGATATTTTGATATGCAAAGCGCCCCAGTGGTCTTCAGCACACACTTATGGCTATAAGAAATGAAATTTTGAGCCTCTTACCTGACACTCGAAGATGCTGAGAACACATACCTTAATAAATGCTAAAGTTGACCAAGTAAAATACTGCTCTAACAATGCACAGGACAACTACATCTGAGAGGGCTTCTCTCTGAAATTTTGCATTGGACCAGGGCAGTACGTAACTCCAGAATAAAGCGATGCTCTAATGGATCTTCACCTAACTACCCTCTGTGTACATACAACAGTGTTCCTTGTCAGCCGATTTGCCGTGTACCTTTCCCCACCCTTTGGAGCAGATGAGCTGCCCTAGGCAAAAAAACCTTTCTATCCAGGCAGAGTTCCTGGATCCATGGGCAAAATATCCATGGTGCCTATGAGATAAATTCAAAATGGAAAAATGAGACTTTAAAATTTGTAGTAAGATCCCTAGTTATAAACACATGGAATATCATAAAATTATAATTTCAGCCCATTTTACTCAAAGACATGGATGAGTCGTTACATAAAATTAGATTTTGACATTTGCTTAACAAGAAACAGACCACCAAAATTACAAAGGCTTGTGGTATAATTATTTTACATGGATACTTCTGCTTTCACAGAAAGATGGGGTGACTGTGACACATGGCACCATCAGCTGATTTGGGATGGAACCATTAGGAACACGAAGATGTTTATATAAAAAGTGTATACTCTATGCTTTATATACAGTGGCTGAATTGCCTGATCAGTTGCTCCTAACACTGGGTTGCAAATAGATCTTGACAGCCTTATGTTCTGTTTCAAGTTTATAACCCCATTAAAAAATATTTAGAATTTTAAATCTTAAGATACATGATTGTACCACAGGCTATTATTCTGAAGAAGCACACTGGAATTCACTTACTCAATGTGATTTTTATTTTCTGAAGATTCTTCTTCTTCTCCCTCCCACCCACACATGCACCCACCCTTCCTTTTTTCCTTCCATCTTTCCTTCCTCCTTACCTCTTTTTCCCTCCCTCCTTCTTTCACCCTCTCCCTCCTTTCCTCTTTCTTTTCTCTTCTTTCTTTCTTAAACAAAGGACTTTACCCTTTATCATAAAGTGATAACAAAGTCAACAATGACCTTTAATTAAAGTTCTCCTCCAAGTTGTATTGCTAAGTAGAACTCAATCTAAGAGCAATCCCCACATAATGAGAAAACTCATAGCAGGCCCTGTTTTCAGGCTAAGAGTCCCCTTCCAGCCTCTCTGTAGCTTCAGAGAGCCTCCTTAGTGGGACACTGAGCCTCCTCTTGCCATGGAGAGCTTGTTTTTGCATAGCCTGACTTTTGACCTGAAGGTCAAGACTTTGGTCTATGAAATAGAGTTAAAATTAAGTCAACAATTGTCTAACCCATTGTTATGCTTTTACTGGGTCCTTCTGCAAACAGAAAACTCCCTTCTCTAGTAATCCTCAACAGATTAAACCTCTCTTTGTATCAATTGACCCTCTTCTCTGATTTCTGAATTGGTGAGAATGAGCTGTGTTGATGGGGCATGTGGGGAAGGATTGGAATGATAAGGAGGTGCTACGAAATATGTTGTGAATAACATGGTAGAATGAAAGGACCCTGGACAGAGAACCACTGTTGTTCACAAAGCCTTTAGGCCCTGAGAATGGATAAACAGGAAGCCAACATCTGTCAGAGGTGTCTGCACTTGGACAGCCTGAAGAGAATGCTTGCACCCCATCTTTGGAAAGGATCTCAGAAATCATTTAGCCTGGGGGTTTCTGCACATGTTTAACAGCTTGACCTTTTCTTCAAATCTAACTCAGATTACCAATTTATAAAACAGATACAATCAAAATTACTCTGATGAGGCCCCAAAAGAGGCCAAGGAGCTACCAGTTCTTCCTGCTGGCCGAATGGCCCTGAAGCATCTCTTTAAAGCTCTAGTCTACTCAAGCTGGAAGAGAGTTCGAAGGCTGTAGGTCCAGCACAAGTCCAGGCAGGTGTTCCTCTGAAGGAGCCTGATGAGGGGTGACATAGCACCATCCTGGGGAATTTACCATGACACCCTTCCCCAGCCCCCAAGAGAATCCTCTGTAGCCCCTCAAACAAGCCTGCCACTCTCCGTCAAAGACAACACCATGACCACTATATGATCTGAAGCTTTCATTATTTGTTAACTTCGGATTGCTTGTTCCTCGAGGTCAAGGATCTTCTCTTTTATCTTTGCAGTCTCAATGGCTTGTACAGCAGCCTGGCAGATAGTATGTAATAACTACTTGTCTGCAAGAAAGTAGCAATAGCTAGGAGGCAACTGATGATTAATAATACGTAATAATATGATTAATAAGAAAATAATAGTAAGCACTCCAATTATTGAACTAGGCATTGAGCTCAAGAACTTCCATACATATCTCAGTTTTTCTGAACACCTAACAGGCATTATTAACCCTGATAAAAGAGATGAGTCTGAACTAATACAGCAGAGCTGCACAGCTCATGATTGAAGGAACTGGATTGGAATACAAATGTATCTCAGCTTTTAATCATGGTGATGGAAGTCTAGAGGTTGAGCCCAGGGCTGGTGGATGCTTAGTAGAGACAGCAGCTGGGGAGGGAAGAAAGGAAGGCTCACTGTACTTCAGCTGTGCTTCAGTTGTGAAGGAGACTGACTTGCTGTTCAGGAATTTTTCCAAATAAAGTTAGATATGCCTCTACCGTCAGCATCACCCCAAGTTCCTCTCCACCAATTCTCTTCCTGACCCAGACTTTTAATTCCAGCAGTCAGTGGGTGGGTACTGTCTAGATTCCTAAAGAGTTTGTGCTACTAGAATATTCTCACCAGAGATGTCTGCTATCCTGTGATGTCACACATTAGGAGCAAGCTAGGCAGGAGGCGGGCTGGAAAACACGAGATGATAGATGTATGTGGAAGTGGGTGGCATAGCCTCATAGCAGGCGTTTAGCACATTCGGTGTTCTCCCTCCTTTACAAATTTCTCCTTGACAGTTTCCCACGGTCTCCCTCTCTAATTTCCTCCTCTAGTGGCTCTTATTCTTTCCCAGATCATCCATAAAAACAATGCCTCCCAGAAGGCATCATTCTGTCAGCTCCTGCAACCATCACGGCAATGCGCTCCCTCCTGCACCCACCTTCTCTTTGTACTGACACCCTCTCTCACCATACCCTAATGCTTTCTCCTTCTCTATCAACCTCAAGGTGAGGATGTGAGGATCTTGAACTTGTTTCATTATTTCTGGAACCTGAAATTTGCTTTCTAGATTCAGAAGCTACACAGCAAATGAAGGCAGTGGCAGGACAAGAAGTTGGGTATGCCAGCTGGTACCAAAGATTTGGTTAGGTCTCTGAGGTGAGTTTTCAAGTGACTTGGGATTAGAGTAAGAATACACATTGAGATTCATGGGGAGAAATATCCATCTCAGGCAGACAATTTCCAAGAGCAGTTTCTTAACTAATGATAATCCCATCCATGTGGTCCAGAACTTTACAGCTCACCAAAGCTTTCTCGTATGTTATCTTATTTGATTTTTACATTAGCCCTTGAGGCTTGCCAGAAAAATACCATTATCCCCATTCTACACACATGGTGCACTTCTTAGTAAGGATACCAAAGTTGCATGACTTGTCTACAATCACTCAACCTTTTAGTGTAAAAACCAGGACAGAAGCCCAAGTTTTCTAAATTGTGAAGATCCTATGAATGAGGCAGGTAGATAAAACACCTAACATATTGAACAATAACTTGTTCAATTCTCTGTTCTAAAAGCCTTAGCCTATATCCTCATTTCCTTTCTGGGTCCTAGACCTCTGCTCTGTTTTTGGTCACCATGATGGAAACATAGATGAAACAGAGTGATGTGTAGAGCAAGAAAGGAGGAAGAGAGTGGCTCTTGCTGTCTAGGGGCTGCTTCTAAGATAGGTTTCGGAGGGCAAAACTGATGATGTTGTGAAATCTGTGTCTAGCATGACATTGGTAGGTATGACCAGCAGAGAGAGCAGGGAATGGTGCCCATCTCCACCTCGGCTTAGCTGTCTCCCTCCCTTCCAACCCTGATTTTGTGGTTTGTTAATTACTTGAGGCAAAGGAATGGGAGGTGTCCAGGCTCTGTCTTCTGGTTCAATCTTAACCCTCCCTGGCCCTTAAATATTTCTCAGAGACCCTGTCAGTTAGAGAATAAGAGGCAGACTGGGCACCTCATCCTTCCCAGGCTTGGACATAGGCGCCAGAACTGTCCCCAACAACAAACCTCCCCCAGGGTCCCACCCTCCCAGCCACCCTCACCCGCCCAACTTCCTGGAAATCTCTGTTCCTCTAAAGCAGGCTTTGGCTTTATTCCCAGAACGAGGAGGAATGGAAATGCTTTCTAAGAAAAACATGAACAAGGGAATTACATTCTGATCTGATGTTCCTTCACCAAGATATTTATGTTTGCTCTTCATTAACATTGCTTTATCCCCTTTTCTGTGAAGACTGTTCTGCTAGGTCAAAAAAGTGACTGGAATTTGTTTTTTCACTGGTAATTTAAAAACACAGTCCAACCCATATGAATTGCTATCTTATTCTGGTAAAACATCATTAATCATACCATTAGCATTATGGAATAATAAACTGGAATGATGGTCCTGGAAAGTCTATAGGGTATCCCTTCTTTGAGGACATTTAAAGAATTGAGAAACGCTCTAGAGACCCTGGATTATGGCTCTCTTTCTCTGTCTACCCATAGCTCAAAGTGTGTTCTTTCATAGTCTGATTATTGAATTTCATTTACTGCCACCATCTTTGGATAATGTTATCAAGGAGCATGTCTGTTGCCCAATGTTTAGTGCTCCAAAACACTTGTTCTTTTCCCTTGCTAACTGCCTGCAGTCCAGTACATGCTGTGTTATTTTGATGTCAACCTCATTTGACCGTCAAATCATCACTGAAACTGGCTTTCCCATAGGAAAAGAATTGCAGGGCACATGCTACAACCATTGTGTTTATCTCACACGATATTGTTCTGAAGGCTACTGTCAACTTAATTCAAGTGTGAAGCACTAAGCTGGCACTCAACAGAAGTTGGGGAGCAGTTTAATTACAGGATATACTGTTTATTACTTTAAAATTGGAGTTGCTTCCTTTAGTAGCAATGTGGGGCTATCTGCCAACCCCTGTGTTGGATGCTACAAATACCAAGAGGGTTATGAACAGTCCCAGCCTCAGACTCTAAAGAAATTCTTACTGGGTTTTCATTTCCCAGTTTATAGATCTTTCATCTAGACTATGCCTTTTAGATTATTCAAATGCCTATTATGATTCATTTTTGTTTCAGCCCTTACCTGTGACCTAGACCTCTTGAAAAAGTAGCAAAAACAATGGTGAGGACAAAGGGAAGGGTAAACTTAAGTTCTGCTCTTAATTCACTCTGTGACTATGGATTTTTCTCTTGACTTCTCCAATTTCAACAACTCTTTATGTAATATAAGGGGAATAGGGGTGCAAAGGACCCTAAGGATAAAGTCATGGCTGGTTGAAAGACACAAATATTTATTAAGAGATGACTATTGCCAAGATGTCAGAGATGGAAAGGTAAATGAAATTTGATCCCTGACCTTGACAGGCTTACAGTCTAACAGTGCAACAATCTCTGAGCCTGTGGCTTCAGTCTTGTGCCTAGCACATGCCTTGAACTTGGTAAGTACTGGAAGAATAGATATTAATTTGGGCAGGGATTTAAGGCTAGTTCTTTCACCACACTTGCTATTTCCAAGTGGAACTGACTGCCTTCCTACCTTCTATTTCTAGAAGAGAAAGATATATTCCGAGATAGGTCCTGAATATTCCCATAAGAACTATAAGCAGCTTTGTGATGTAGCAGAAAAAGCATTGAATTAAAGCTGGAACATCCAGTTCCACAACTTTGGGTAAGTTATGGCCCCCTTTTGTACTCTCCTGGTAATGAATGGTTTAAATTAGATGAGTTCTGGGGTCCCTCCCACTCCAGCATTCTTTGAGCTGAAGATCATGGCCACATCACTTGGCCATTCTACCAGTGTCCTGGCTTTATCCTCAGGAACATGTGTCTAAACTGAGATTTTTAATCATCTCTTTTCCTGCCCTTTTCTCCCTTTGACTCCATCCCCAGTCTTTGCACTCCAGATCCACTTCCTTGGGCCTGCCTTATGTATGTCTGATTCTCAGCTTCTCAGTTCCTCCTTCTCTTCCTATTCAGCTCTCTTCTTAAAATCAGAATCTCTCTGTCCTTGGATTTTACCACTCCCAATCTGGCTGATGAGTACCACCTCCTCCTCTTAGCTTGAACCATATTTCACTCCTGTGAATATATCTCCTTTAAAACTGAATGGCACCCATTTTACAAGCAATGTAAAAATGAGGACGCTAATCTTTATTTTTTACACTCAACTCCTTACAAATTACCCCTTTGTAATTCAGTCACTTCTATGCTACTCAAGGTTATATAATCTCATTCAGGGTGCTTGGCCTCCTGCCCTCTACTGCTGGTTAAAATGCTTCTGTAATTGGTGACTAGTATAGCACATGGGCATATATTAGGGAAGAAGAGATTTTACAAACACATTATAGGAATCTACAGCTGCTTTGTCTGAGTAGCTGGCTATTCACTTGGCAACTTGCAAATTCGTTTGACATTGATAACCGGGAACTGGTCTAAAATTTACCTAGATACTTGCTAGTTTGGAACATTGTTTCACTCTTGAAAATTCTTCTCGGAGGTATTTAAATTTATGTGGGTCACTTAATAATCAAGTTGCTATATTTTGCTTACTTCAGCCATAACAAAATAAAACTATTAAAATCAACTTCCTTCCTCCCTCCCTCCCTTCCTCTCTTTCTTCTTTCTTTCTCCCTCCCTTCCCCCCTCCTCCCTGTCCCTCCCCCTCCCTTCCTCTCTCTCTCCCTTCCTTCCTTCCTCTCTTTCTCTCTTTCTCTTTCTTTCTTTTTCTCTTTCTTTCTTCCTTTTTACATTTCTTCAGGGAAAAAATTTACCCTTCTTAATCCACACCTTCTTTGTCAATAACTTGCATTTTCCTGGAGTAATGGTGGTTTTGATAACATGATTTTTTGTAATATCAGATTTCTTAAGAAGGCAATTAACACATTATAGCAGAAAAGACTGTCATTAAATCTTTCATTATTGTTTTGTTTTGCATTTTTCTCTTGCCATAATTTGGAAAGTGTAAGAGGAAGAATTCTCTGAGGGTAAGAGACAGTCAAGATGGCACTAGAAGATCTGGGAGTGGCGCCTCAAGGAAAACAAGGATGCTAATGGGTAGGAGGAAATTCCCCTCCAGTCTAATCAAGTACAGGATGTCATTGACTGACACCAATGGCTGAAAAACTGTAAGTAGATAATCCCAAGGATTTAGGAATGAGATAGCATTTCTTTTCAGTTGATGGCTTAGTCACTGGATGAGATATAACTTTAAGGAAAAAAAGTAACAGTGATCAAAGTTCAGAAGTTTCCAAAGATGAATCCTGGGGCCAATTCTAAGATGTAGTACAATGGAGAGTAAATTTAAGATTCTAAGACAAACAGGGAAAATTCCATCTCCTGGAGGAATTAAAACCCTACCATGGACCTTACTGCCAGAAGAGCCCCCATCTTGCTCCAACTGAGATACTTTCTGACCTGGAGTCTTTGTCTCATTTTATCTTTTGTTTCCATTCCCTCCT
Source organism: Mustela erminea (assembly GCF_009829155.1). NCBI lineage: Eukaryota > Metazoa > Chordata > Mammalia > Carnivora > Mustelidae > Mustela > Mustela erminea. Next base: position 27,210,430 of record NC_045621.1, read on the forward strand.
GCTACCCTCAGTCCCACAGACAAAAAATTTGTCCTCATATTTCCCTCTTAGTTGTGAGTTGTGTTATCATTCCTCTCAGAGTCTCCAGTCCCTCATCCTACACCTCCACTGCTAGCAGTACCTTTTGCTCAGTCCAGCAAACCAAGAACCAGCATTTAGACAGTATTAGTCAGTGGCAAGACCTGAGGGAGATGAGGTGAGCATGTGACCCAGGGAAGGCTCTGGGAAGGAAGTGAGGATAACATTTTGATGGGTGTCTGAGATTTAAAGGACAAAGAAAGAGAGGGGAGGGCATTTCTCCCAAATCAAGTGGAGACTGCATTTGTGAACGCAAGAAACATGACTGGGATGCCATGAAACTGCAAAGTGAGCCTTGGAATTTCTAGTAAATTGGTTTTTGACTGAAAATAAAAGTGAGAGGAGTAGAGTCTGGAGGCAGATGAAATTCAAGAGGCAGTCATGTGCCACAGAAAGCAGTTCAGAGTTTATCAACATATAAGTGAAACAGATCTTTGAACAGAGAATGCTAAGGTCAGACTCATTTAGAACTCTGGGTTGCTCTTGTGTCACACTCCATCCTCTGCAGTCAACTCTATCCACCTATCCCTGCACACCTCCCTATGATGTCCACCATCACCCCACACTTGACACCTCCTCCCTACCCCACCACCTCTGCCATCTCCTTCACCACCACCCCCATCATAAACTCCTCTATTACTACCTCCCTCAGCACATTTCCCTTACATCTTTTTCACCCCTCTTCCCCACACCCCCTTCCTTGACCACCCAACTCCATTACCCCCTCTTCCAGCCTTCTACCACTTGTATTACCAGGGGAGATTTACACTTCCAGTGGTTACCAATGGACCATACTATCATTTATTCATGGACCATATGTTACTGCCCCCTCCATCACCAGCACTACCATAAGGAGTATGCTGAGATATTATATTTGTTCCCTGATGAATAATTTTATCAGGGGTAAAAGGGAGGATCAAGGAAGCAACTTGTGTTTCTTCTCTGCACATCTCATCCACTTTTCCACTGCTCTGCAGCAGAGTTGACTACAAAAACATAACTTATTATTGTTCTTCTGTTTGCTATTCAATTGAACTCATGGAGAGTTAAGCAGCACAGGTGTCCAAAGTGTTCTATGAATGGGACCTACCCCTCCAACTCCTTTGAGGCAGATGTTCTGGTCTGTTAGCTCCCAAATTAGGCCTCTAGCACCAGTGCCTGCTAGCTGGCTTTTGTGAGAGAAAATTCTCCCATGGTGAGTTATATGGCTGAGAAATTAAAGGGCTGAGGATAGGACTAGGAGTCAAGGATCTTCAACTTAAGACGATCTTGCCAGTTCCTGAATGGGTGACCATGGCCCTTATTTCTTCTCCCTGAGCTTCAGTTTTCCATCTGTGAAATTGTAATATTGGAGCCATTGATCCTAGGAACTCCTTACCTTTATTACTTGGGGGGCAGGTGGGCTTGACTCTTCTTTAAGAGTCTTGACTCTTTCTTAAGCTCATCAGGAGACCAAGAAGCTTGTGGCCTACCCAGAAAAGGACTCACCCCTGTTCTTGAGAAATCAACGTACCTTTCTTAGGACCTGGAGGTCTTTAGACCAGGGTAAGTCGATATTCCCAATAGCTATCAGCTGTCAACACTATCATCTATTTTTTGAGCATTTATCATTGACTTGTTGCGCATATGCCAGCCATACACCACGCTTAGTATTTTTCAAGCCTCTTGTCATTTTATCCTTCTAGCAATCTCATAAGATATATACTACTGAGTTACCCATTTTACAGAAGAGGAAACTGAAGTTTGGAGGAACAAGTCATTTGAGAATCATTATGGGACATGGAAATAGCAGAGCAAGTCAGGACCACTGTGGCTACCTCATTTTTAAGCTCTGTGTAAAACATGCAAAATGGAAATGTGGGATCTCTTGTTCAAAAAAACAAAACAAAACAAAAACAAAAAAAAACACAGGAAAATTTTTCATTAAGGTAGTAAAATATAAAGCTATTTCCATTTTTTCATAGTCTTTTAACTTGTCATGGTGTTTTTTTAACTTGCTATTTAATGTTGTAAGTAAAGAAAAATTAAAATCATGTATTATTAGCATTTATTTTGTTGTTCACCCTCATATTGTGCAATAACATCTTTAAATACAAATGTAGGGACATTTCACTCTCATGAGAAATCACTGGAATTACACAATGTAGCTCCATGCTACATGCGCACATTTCATTCTTACCAGAACCATGTAAAAACTGCATGAAACTAGTTCAAGTAGTTTTACTTCACTTCTTAATACAGAAACACTCTATTTTGAGTTGCTGGTGAGTACAGAAGGCTGACAAGGAAAGGAATAGTGAGTTGCCCAAACTTCCCTTTTCTTTCTGTCATCCTTGTCTGTGTAAGTGGTTGACTAACAGGGAAGTAACATGAGTAATAAAGGACATGATAAGATTCCTTACTTACTGTTATTTCTTAGAATGCCATTGCCAGAGCGCCTGGGTGGCTCAGTGGGTTAAGCCTCTGCCTTCAGCTCAGGTCATGATCTCAGGGTCCTGGGATCGAGCCCTGCATCATGCTTTCTGCTCAGCAGGGAACCAGCTTTCTCCCTTCTCTCTCTGCCTGCTACTCCACTTACTTGTGATCTCTCTCTCCCACTGTCAAATACATAAATAATATCTTAAAAAAAAAAAAGGAGGATGACATTGCCTTCAAAGCAAGGTGCGTGCAAATCATTCAAATGGAAAATGTGGCCTCTCTTTAGGCTACTGGAGGCCCATTCACTCTGTCATAGATCCCACCTGCTCACCCGATACTTGCTTTGAGTCTCACAGAACCCCAGGTCATTGTGGTTCCACCAGAATCCTGTGCTCACTGGATTTCATGAACATTATATGCAAATAGAGTGCAAGAAATTGCAGTGAACTCTTTTTCTTTGGCTCTCTCATACTCTGTGGTCCCACTGAAATTCACTTCAAAATGCAAGTTCAGAGATACAATTACTAAGGTTTTTGCCATGGCAGTGGCAGTGCAGTAAACCAAGCATAGGACCCTTGTCAGGATAAGGCTCTGAGGGACAGCACTAGCTGAATGCCCTTAAAGCCAGCTTTGACCAGGATTTGCACTTGAATTCACTTGAGCACAAATCTCACTCTGTTCTACTGTGATATATAGACTCCAGCTGAATCCAAGGAATTGTAACTGTCGACCCTTCAGACTTTATCCTTCCCATGTGGTCAGTAATTTTAAAATATGCCCATAAATTATTTACTCCTCTTAAGTGTGGACTGTACTTTGTGACTTACCTGTAACAAATATGATGGGGCAAAATGATGGAATATGACTTCCAAGAGTAGATGAAAGACACTGCACCTCCAGTCTTCCTTTCTCTCTTAGGTTACTTGCTCTGGGGGAGCTCAGCTGCCATAACATGAAGACTTAGCCCTGTAGAGAACCCCACATACACAGCAACTGAAGCCACCTGCTAATGGCCAGTGAGGAACTGAAGCTTCTTGCCAATAGCCCTGTGACTATGCCATCTTATTTTTTTTTTATTAATTTCTTTTCAGTGTAACAGAATTCATTGTTTGTGCACCACACCCAGTGCTCCATGCCATATGTGCCCTCCATAATACTGCCCACCTGGCTCCCCCAACCTCCCACCCCCCGGCCCCTTCAAAACCCTCAGGTTGTTTTTCAGAGTCCATAGTCTCTCATGGTTCACCTCCCCTTCCAATTTCCCTGAACTCCCTTCCCTTCTCCATCTCCCTATGTCCTCCATGTTATTTGTTATGCTCCATAAAAAAGTGAAACCATATGATAATTGACTCTCTCTGCTTGACTTATTTCACTCAGCATAATCTCTTCTAGTCCTGTCCACATTGATACAAAAGTTGGGTATTCATCCTTTCTGATGGAGGCATAATACTCCATAGTGTATATGGACCACATCTTCCTTATCCATTCATCTGCTGAAGGGTATCTTGGTTCTTTCCACAGTTTGACGACCGTGGCCATTGCTGCTATAAACATTGGGGCCATCTTAAAGGCAGATCCTTTAGGCCTGGTCAAGACCTTCATGTGATTGCAATCTTGGCTAACATTTGAACTACAATTTCATGGGAGTTCCAAAGCCAAAGACACCCAGCTAAGAGTCTATTGAATTCCCAAACCACAGAAGCTTTGAGATAATAAATGTTTTGTTTCTAAGCCTCTGTGTTTTGGGATAATTGGCTATACAACAATGGATAACTAATATGCCACTGTTTCCAAGTATACCCTTAGTACAATGCAAACTATTTCCAAGAGGTTTTCTGGACATATTATAAGTCCCAGGAGATCTGAAAATGGACAAAGGACTAATAATAGGGTATATACTGGAGAGAAGAAGCAGAAGATACTCAGATTTATAGGTGTCATTTCTTGTAGGCACCATTTAAGAGGACCAGGGCTTATTCCCTGCTCCTGATCATTGGAGGATGGTGACTAGATACCTATTCCACCCCCATACACTCACCAGAGGGAGAAGAATTACTAATCTGATTAAGATATAGGTGCCCTAGACCATATTCCTTATGTCTTCCTCAAGCTTCACTGCCATCTGGAGGACCAAGTTGGGGCACATTTTACTTACACATTTCCTCAACAGACTCCATCTGTGCTAAGCTTCAGCAGCTCAGACTCTTTTTTGCATCCCTGCCTCACTCCACTAACCTCCTCACACTAGCACCCCTATAATCATCCCTAGGGAGACTGGATGGTGGCAGTGGGCCAAAACCAAGGCAGTTGGTCAGTCTGACATTTGGAGAGGACATCCTTTACAAGTGGGTGAGGTTACTGTCTCCTTAAAAGGAAGGAAGTCCAGACTTCTCTTCTCTCACACAACAGCCTGACTGACCACAGGCCAAATGGCCTCAGCTAGTTCAGACCATAAGGAAAAAACGTGGTATTTCTCATTGTTCACAACACTATTTTTCTCTTGTCACTTTTTAATATGCTTCAAGTTGGACTTTCCTTAACAAGTGAATGCTAAGACTTCATCCTGAGATTGGAGGTTAGTTAGGAGCGAGAGAAGCAGACACTTATCTAGGATGGGACCAGCAACATACAAGTACCTAAAATAGGATGAGAAATCATCATTGCATGAAGTCTAATATTAAAAAGCACAGAACCACATGAAGGTCTGCATCACTGTATTTAGCAGTTGGTCTGAGTTGTTAGTCTAGAGGGGGCTGGTGCCCCTAGGCAAGGAGAGGCAGATGGTATCACGGTTGAGGATAGAATTAGATCACAGAGAAGAAGATTTATTTAGGGTACAGCTGGAATTGACAGGGTAGGTTGTGGGGGCTGGCTTTAGCAGCTATGGGACCCAGTTGTTTTTCAGTAGCTACTGTATCTGTTGGTTTTAGCAGTAATGACAGTGACCACCATGTTTAACAAAAAGAGGGATTCAACTGGGAAAAGGCAACCAGGACAGCATGTATCTGATATTGATGAGGATGCTTATTTCTATTCAGAGATCAGAGGAGGGAGTTTTCTGTCTCCTCCAGAGTCTTGAAGAAGCTTCACTTCTCTGTAAATTCTGATTGTATCCAGACAGGACATGACCGTTCCCAAAACTGCCCATTGCAAGCATTATTATTGTCTTTGAGGCTTGGGTCATCATGGGCCTGTCTTGAGAGTATAACGTTTTTGATGGTTAGGCAATGGCAAGTATTTTCTTCTCTGTCCTGCTTAGTGGCAAAAACTAAAGAAGTGTCAGGCTTTTCAAGGTATAGAGGGGAACCTTTTACACTTTGCCCATCTCGGTCCAGAGAGATAGAACCTTTTCCCCACACAACAAAAAGGGAAATTCTGACTCTCTCCAACAATTTCAGTAGGTAAGACTAACCTGAGTATCTGGGGGAGACTAAAATTGTGGGGATTCTATTTCTTGATGGTTAGTGCTAAAGACTTGAAGATCACAGTCATGGCACAGGCTCTTGCCTCTTTTATTCCCTTCCCTAAGGGATCAGATGGAGCGGGCTTACTATATTCAATAACATACTTGAACTTCATGTAGTAACTCCCCATGACAGTGCCTCCCTGCAGTGAGGACCATGCTATTCTCTACGTTTTTCTGCCTCTAGCTGACCCTGCTGTGTAGATTAGATATCTTTATTTAGCAGGAAAGAACCAGAAGCCCACTCTGGACACATGCTTTGCCTCCTCCATCCCAGCCATTTCCAGAGATGGATGTTGAGGAATTATATTTGGGGCTGTTATTATATATATTACATATAATATGTATAATAACATATATAATATGTACATATAATATCTATAATAACACCCCCAAATATAATTCCTCAACATTCAACATATATATTTATATATATACATACATAATTAAAAACATAAATATTCATGTACATATATATATAATTTTTTTCTGACTCATTTGAAAGTCAGTTGCAGACATGCTACTTTATCCGTAAACACTATGATGCCACAGCATGTCCTTCCTGAAAATGATGATACTCTCTTATATAAACACAAAACAATGTTCAAAACCAGGAAATTAATATTGATGCAGTGTAGATATGATCTAGTCTACAAGCTTTATTTATATTTTGCCAAATGTTCCAATGATGTTTTTAATCACAGAAGAAAATTCTGGGTCATTCTTGGCTTTTGATTGTTGTGTTCCCTGAAGCTGCTTTAATTTACAAGTCCCTCGGTCTTTGCCGTTCATGAAATTGACAATTGACAAGAATGCAAGCCCTGGTTATTTGGTAAAAGGTCCCTCAAGTTGGGTTTGCTCAATGTTTCTTCTCAATTAGATTTAGGTTTCATGACTTTGGTAAGAATGCCACAGATGTGATATTGTATTCTTTTTTTTTTTTTTTAAAGATTTTATTTATTTATTTGACAGAGAGAAATCACAAGTAGATGGAGAGGCAGGCAGAGAGAGAGAGAGAGGGAAGCAGGCTCTCCGCTGAGCAGAGAGCCCGATGCGGGACTCGATCCCAGGACTCTGAGATCATGACCTGAGCCGAAGGCAGCAGCTTAACCCACTGAGCCACCCAGGCACCCCGTGATATTGTATTCTTCTCAGTGCATTTAATGAGGAAGTGCCGGGCATCTATGTGTCTCGTGTCTGGACGTGGTAATCTTTTTTTTAAAAAGATTTTATTTATTTATTTATTTATTTAAGAGAGAAAGAGCATGCACATGAACCGGGGGAGGGGCAGAAGAAGAGGGAGAAGCGGACTCCCCACTAAGCCCGACACAGGGCTGGATCCCAGGACCCTGAGATCAGGACTGGAGCTGAAGGGCAGACACTTAACCAACTGAGCCACCCAGGTGCCCCTGGACATGGTAATCTTGATCATTTGGTTAAGATGGTGTTTGCCCAGTTTCTCCACTAAAAAGTCACTATTTTTCTGTTTGTAATCAACAAGTACCTTGGGGGGGGGAGGTACCTTGAAATTATAGAAATATCCTGATACTTCTCAAATTTTCACATGTTAGTTTTAGCATCCACTGGAGATTTTGTTTAAATCAATTATTATTATGATAGTTACTGAAGAGTAATGCTCTAATTTCATCATTCTTTCTGTAATTATTGGTTGGGTTTCTACTATGAAAAAAATATTCCCTTCTCGTCATTTCATTTGTTTTTAAGTCATTCATCCATTTATGTCAGTATAGACTAATGGATTTTATTCCCTTCAGTGGATTGTATTCTCTTATTCTGATTATTTGAACGCTCAGATTTTCTGAGATTTTGCCAGTCCGAGCTCGTTCAGACTCGCTCCTGTGTCCTTCTGACATATCTGCATCACTGTTTGTGCACTTTCTTACTTTTGGGCACAAAAGGATGTGTTCATCGTGTTTTGTATTTTTCTCTGCTCCAGCTCCAGAATCAGCCATTTCTCAGAAGAGTCTTGACCCTTTTTAGTGGCAAATGGCATTTAGATCCATGCTATGGACATGATTGTTTCTAGGTTTTATCAGCAAATATACAAAACAGATGTATGTATGCACCTACACTCAGATGTACAAGTTCATGTGTCTGCAGATATAATATCTCCATCTATATCTATAAACTAGTAAAAACTATGAGTTTCCGTGGATACCTTCATTCCAACTCAGTGGCACAGGATTCATTCCATTCTCCCCTCTATCCATAGCTGGAGCTTCCTTACCTAACAGTGAGAAATAGGGCACCCATTTTCCACAATATATGCACTTACTTGCTCAAAACATAAAATGTATTTTCAAAATTGCTAACCCATGCTTCTTTGAATAAAAGAAGCCTACTAACTAAAGCTCAATATTTGTTTAAAAATTGTTTTTTTTTCCCCTCGAGCATTAGGGTATATAGTTTAAATATTATGTTCAGAAGTTATCCAGGTTAGATTTTCTTTCCCGCTTTAGAATGGTTGTATTATTTATTTGATTTTTGGCTTGGTTCACTTGCTTTTGTTTGAATTATATTTTTGGATTTTTTTCTCATCCCCATGCTAACATTCTTTTTTAAAACTATGTGAAATGTTAACGTGATTCCCCAAGTCTGAAGTGAATAATAGATATGTGTCAAAAGATGGGATTCTCCCAATTCCATCTATTCTTTCAACCTCCTTTTCATTCACCCTTCATAAGCAACAGTGGTGGACAGAATTCTAAAATGAACATCAGTGACTTTGGCCATTATAAATGCCTACCCCTTCAAGTGTACATGGAACATGTACATATGATGAGTTATCCCTCTCATGATTATGCTATAAGGTAAAAGGCAGATTGGTCTAATCACATGAGTTCTCTGAAGGGAGAATTTTCCAGACCGGTATCAGAATTCAGAGCAATTCAAAAGATCTGACACAACATTATTGTCTTCAGGATAGGGAGGATCATGTGGCAAGGAGTACAGGCAGAGCCAAGAAGCTGAGCAGTCTCTGGCTGAAAGCCATCAAGGACACATGGACCCTGGGGTCCTACAATGGCAAGGAACTGAATTCTGCCCGCATCCTGCATGCACTTGAAAGTGGGTTCTTTGCCAGAGTCTCCAGATAAGAACTCTTGACTGGCTGACACCTTGATTTGCATGAGACTCTCAGTAAAACCCCAGTCAGGCCCAGCCAGGCTTCTGACCTACAGAACAATGAGTTAATAGATGGGTTTTGTTTTCAGCTACTGCTGTAACAGACAGTAACACAGCAACTCGTCTCATTAGTTTCTAGTTTATCCTTATGGTATTATTATTATTATTATTATTATTATTATTATTATTATGAGAAGATACGTGTTTATTGTCTTCTTTATCCTTCTCTCTTAAATAAAAGGTAGCCTACTATTTATACTCTTTTGTAGTTTGCTTTTTCTCACTTAATATATCCTGAAAATCATTCAGCCTTAGTTCAGAAAATTCTTTCTTCCTTGTTTTTTCCTGCAACAGAGTACCCTATTGAGTGGTTGTAACATAGGTTATGAAACCACTTTTCTATGTCTGTGTATATAAGCCATTTCCCATAGTTTGTAACTGTAAATACTGCTGCATTGTATAATCCTTCAAATCCTCAAGGAAGTTTCTAGAAATGATTCTGCCAGGCTAAAAGGTACACATGTACTTGATTTTATTCAACATTGCCAAATTTCTCTCGTAAGTCTTGTGCCATGTGACATTCCTACCAATGATGGAGTATATCCATGAATGTGTTTTGTATAGTTTATTTCTTCCCATGGGTATTTTTGGGAGAATAATGGGAACATTAAATGTATGTAGGCAGCCATTACATAAGTTCCCAACTAGTAAATATTTTAGAGGGTTTTTTTTCCCTTTTTTATAAATGTTGGCAAATAAATTTCAAGAAAAATTGTTTCATATTCTCCCAACAGTGTATGTGAGCACCCGTCTAACTATACTCTGCCAGTGGAAGGATCCGATTTTAATCTTTTAAGAAAGTATTATTGGGCATACACTGAATAAACATTTTGGCTAAATAAGAAATGGGAGAATGTCAAAATCATATTTGTCTGAAACAAAAGGTGAAGAAAAATACTATCATTATCGTACAATAAAACACAGGGATACAAAAAACATTCTGAAATTTTGCTTAAAATTTTAATTATAATATAATTTTTATTATGAAATATTTGTTAGTGTTTAAACTTTTAATTGTAATGCAAGGATAGTATTTTCTCAGGATAGTCAGGTGTTATCTTCGTCATACATTCATTGCTAAACACTGAGTGAGATATTAAAAAGGAACTCTTTCATTTGTGATTGTGGTGAAGTAAGGTATTTGGAAGTACTGAGTTTTTCTCTAAGATTTTCTTTCTTCACATGTGATATTCTTCTTCTCTTTTTAAAAATATATACCCATTCACTTTAGAGAGAGAGATAACAGGGCAGGAGGAAGGGCCAGAGGGAGAGAATCTTCAAGCAGACTCCCAGATGAGTGCAGAGCCCCATACAGGACTTGATCCCATGATCCATGAGGTCATGACCTGAACTAAAACCAAGAGTCTGACTCTCAACCAATTGAGCCACTCAGGCACCCTGATATTCTTTATTATGTCAATATAGAATGTATCAAGGATGTTGATCTTTTTTCCTTAATAAATTTTGAGATGACAAGGTATTCTGTTTTTAGATTTAGAAAGTTAGTAAATTTATTGGGAGAAGGGGGTGGGATTATGGACATTGGGGAGGGTATGTGCTTTGGTGAGTGCTGTGAAGTGTGTAAACCTGGTGATTCACAGACCTGTACCCCTGGGGATAAAAATATATGTTTATAAAAAATAAAAAATTATTAAAAAAAAAGAAAGTTAGTAAATTTTGTATTTTCTTGAGCGATTCATGACTTGAATCTAATGTAATAACTAAAAATTAAATCTAGTGCTTAAAGGCTATTTTGTATTTTGCTTCTTGTCATTTTTATTTTATAAATGCTAGTATGCCAAAAAATTCACAAAGATCAAAATTATTGTCTATTATATGCCTATCCAGGAAGATAACTATTATTTAGACTCATTATTATTGAAATTTTGATAAGCATATTACTTCCAAAAGCATGCTCTTTCTAAATTTATTGAGCTAATATATTCTTTTAATGTTAGTAGTCTTTTAATATTAGTATTAACTAGAAATGCTTTTTTTTAAATATTAGTATTAACTATAAATGCATTTTCCCATTTATTTTGCTAATTAGAAATTCTTATCAATTGTTTTATGCTTGTAAAATTAACAGCTTTCATAATTGTTATAATTATTTCATCATTGTACTCTTTCAATAAGTTATATATATGTCTACTTCAAATAATGAAGAATTTCAACACCTAGCACCCAGGGAACTCATCATTGAAAGTTACACATAGAATACTTAAATGATTTTTCACATAGGATGTGTCGTTCATATTACTAGTGTTGTTACGCCAACTACTTCTGAAATGAACCTATGAGAGCACATGATTTTAATTACACAATGGTTGAGAGATGGCAGAATACATATTGAAGAAGAAAGAAGTTGAAACTGAAGGGCTGATGTTGTTAAGCATACCAAGGCTGGAGCCAAATCCCCAGATATGTTATTTCAATTTAACTCTTATTTCTTGAGTACTGCTGAGGTTGGACTCTTCCACGTTTAATAATACTTTGAATTTCTATTTCTCTGAGTTATATATTCATATCTGTTCTTCAAATTTGGGCTTGTAACCTTTTCCACTGTAGTCAGTAATATTAGTCTTTTATATTTTGTGGAAGTCTTTATGGTGTCATTGATTATAATGACTGTGGAGGTGGCAAAATAGATGTTATTATCCCTATTGATAGCCATGGGAATTGAGAATCAGAGATCTCAAGTAGTTTGCATAAAATTTTCACACTATGAATATACAATGTGTATGAGGCAAATCCTGTTATGTATTTAGAATGTTCTAAGTCTTTCTCTGCCACCACCTTATCTGTAATCTGAACTTAATCTCCTTCTACAAGAACACAAAGTATATGCAAATCCATCCTTCACTCTTTCATCGTTCAATGGCTCCTTACTGAGGTATATCATCAGCTAAGTTTAGATTACTGTCTTGCATATATTTGTAAAAGATGACCTAGTTGCTGTCTGATCTCTTAGAGAAATTAAGGAGAAAAAAAAAAAGATCTCTACCAAATCTTTCCTAAATATAGAAAATTTCATGAGAAGGGGTGTTACGTGGGTTCAGATGCCTTATCAACATGGTCAATATTTTAAAGAACTCCGCTTTCATTTCTATTTGTTGAAAGATACATTTGTCTTTACTGAGAATGTTCTGTGTACAAATGGAAACCTTCCTGGCAGATGAGTTCACAGCAAAACTTTAGCCTTTGTGGTGTTCTGGAATCCGGGCCCATAGGGCAAGCAGAGTTCTCAAGGGGCCCAGTTCCCTGGCTTCTTTTCTCTAGAACAACAGATAAATCATTCCAAAGACAAGACAGAGCAAGACAAGACAAGATGAGACATATGAGATGAGACAGTAAAGGAAAAGTAAAGGAAGAGTTAGTATAAGAAGTATAAGATTATGCTGAGTGAAGTAAGTCAAGCAGAGAGAGTCAATTATCATATGGTTTCACTTATTTGTGGAGCATAACAAATAGCATGGAGGATATGGGGAGATAGAGAGGAGAAGGGAGTTGGGGGAAATTGGAAGGGGAGGTGAATCACGAGAGACTATGGACTCTGAAAAACAATCTGAGGGGTTTGAAGGGGCGGGGGGGTAGGGGGTTGGGGTACCAGGTGGTGGGTATTATAGAGGGCACGGATTGCATGGAGCACTGGGTGTGGTACAAAAATAATGAATACTGTTATGCTGAAAATAAATTAAAAAAAAAAAAAGAAGTATAAGAAATTGAGTGGAGGGAAAAAAAGAAAGGGTGCAGGACCAGGAAAGCAAAGCCCAAGTAGAGATGAGAACAGTATTTCTCATGACATGGAAATCGAGAGGGTCTCTCGTTTACAGTTAGACTAATTTAATCCTAATTATTCAAACTAGCAGCATTCTTTTCCTTCCAATAAGTGTGTATGTTGTTTTTCTTGCCCTTTTTGATGTATTAACCTTATTTATCACAATTTCAGTTTTTGTGAAAACACTCAGACACTTTTAGTATGTTTACTTTTTATCCAGGAACTTGTCCTTATAATGATTGCTACTGCTTTCCAGGAACAAGAGGGTAAACAACATGACTTTGAAGTATGATTCCAGGCTTCAAATTAGGATTTCCTCCCCCTGTGACATATCTCTAGAAATTTTACTCATTCAAGTCATCTGGCCCACAGTTATTGTGCACTTGAGAGACTAGGGACAGTGTAGGATGAAGGCATGTGTTCAGGAGAACCAATGTGAATGTCACACTAGCCTGGCTCACATTCAAGACTCACACAAGAGTATTTGGAAACTAGCGTAAGCATCTGCCTTTCTATCTGTGGTATGAACTCTATAGACAGAACTAATTGAGTCTGGTGAAGAGGGATGTGATGGGAAAAGCAATTTTGCTAATGGATTAAACACTAGAAAGATCTGGATCAAAGGATTCCACGTCATTAAACTCTCCAGGGAAGAATACTATAGCTTCCTGAGGCAGGTGCCCAGGCTAATTTCCCAAAGATTTGCATTTTGGGGCAGATCTCAAAAATGGTTTGAGGCTGAAATTATCCTTGGATCATTCACAGGAAAGAATAAAACGTTTGTTGGTGAATCGAAAACTTGAACGTGATGAATACAGCTGTGTGAAATTTCATGTGCTTTAGTATTCTGCAAGCCCAATGTAAATAAATGTCTGTTTAAACACCAGCAATTAGTGACAAGCAGTGGAAGGGCCATTTATATAAGGGGAGGATTTCTGACTATACACGTGCACGCACACATGCAGACACACAGACGGTTTGCCGTGGTCCCAGCACTGTGTTGCATATAGATACATAATAAAAACAGTAGAGTAGTTTTTTTCAGAAAATACTCTCAATTCTTTGTGGGCCAAGACTAAAACAAGTTCCTTTATCTTCCATAGTTAGTCATGTGCTTATATGGGACATTAAAGAATTGTTATATCTCTCTCCAGTCAAGTTTCTAAAAATACCTCTAGAAGAGGAATTCAAATTTAGGAAACGTATGGTCTTTTCTGGAGGAAAAAATAGGGCAATAGGATGAGAGACTGGAGATGAACCTAGTTTCATGATTGTTGTATCATGGCAGGATAAATTAGAAGCACCTCCCTGCTGCATCCCAGCTGGGAACCACTGATGGGAATAATCCCCTGGGAAACAGCACTTTCCCCCCAGATGCAGACCAAAGCAACTCCTTAGGACCTCCGTGGCTCATTTATGATAATGGCAGCCCAAATAGGGTTACTAGGTTTGGTAAATATAGATATAGGACACCTAGATAAATTTAAATTTCAGGTAAACTGTGAATAATGTCTTAGTATAAATATGTGTATCTCATGTAAACATTGAGGTTCTCCCTGGATCATTCCACAGAATATTTGTGGAACCTGGTTATGCTAAAAAATTAATCATTGTTTATCTGAAATTCAAATTTAACTGGATGTGTTATATTTTTTCTGACAATCCTAAATCAATATCTCTCTTCTGACCTTCCCTCCAAAAGAAAAAAAAAAAAACTCCTTTATTAAGAGGAACACAGTGACTCTGTGGGAAAGTCCAGATATTGATGATGGAAAATATGTTATTTTATAGGAATTAAGACTGTATACTCGGGCGCCTGGGTGGCTCAGTGGGTTAGGCCGCTGCCTTCGGCTCAGGTCATGATCTCAGGGTCCTGGGATCGAGTCCCGCATCGGGCTCTTTGCTCAGCAGGGAGCCTGCTTCCCTCTCTCTCTCTCTGCCTGCCTCTCTGACTACTTGTGATTTCTCTCTGTCAAATAAATAAATAAAATCTTTAAAAAAAAAAAAAAAAAACTCAAGAAAAAAAAAAAAAGACTGTATACTCAATTTAAGAAAATACATGTCTTTGTAAAAAAAAAAAAGTAACAATAAAAATAAAAAATAAAATTGTGTTTAAAAGAAATCGGCATTTTGACAATTCAAACTGTATATACATATATAAAGAAAATCTTAATAATCTAATACTGTTCTTCAATATACTCTCCCCACAGTGGCCAATATTCACTGTTGTATATTTGCACACATCTTTATTATGCTCATATATTTATGTACTTACATGTAATTCTCTTTGAATGGGATTACATTATCCTGAACTAGATATGCATACATTAAGGCTGGCTAGATAAAGGAAATGGAACATTACAGCTCACCCTCCGGACAATGGTAGATTAGCATATTCCATCATTTTCAGTCTTGACTGCAGTCACGTGTTTGCTAGGATTGCAATTTTCTCAGTACCCTTCCCTCTAGCAAGGTTGAGCTGCCTCTGACCTTTCCCACATTTCTTCTCTGATGGTTTAGTTCCCAAAACAAGGTTCATGGAAACTTCTTCAGCCCATCCTCAAGAACCTCCTCATAAGCCCTCCCTATGAGGTCCTCCTGGGGCTTGAAGGTTACAAAGAATGGGCATTACCTCACTTTGACTCCATAGGTGATGAGAAGAGAGAGAACATGAAAGTGAATGAGAAGATAGATTGATCCAGGAGCTTGGACCACAGGATGAGGCTGTCTGCAGTCAGTTCCCACCTAACTGAAACCAATACTTTCTCAACTCAGACTATTGGTGCTAGAAAGGAGTTTTGGGAGTCCTTTTTCAAAAGAATATCTGTTCAGTTATTTCTTTTGAAGGTACTAGGTTGACACTTGGATAAAAAAGACCTCTGTTGGTGCAGCCTCTTTGGAGAACAGTGTGGAGATTCCTCAAGAAATTAAAAATAGAACTTCCCTATGACCCTGCAATTGCAGTCCTGGGTATTTACCCCAAAGATACAGATGTAGAGAAAAAGAAGGGCCATCTGTACCCCAATGTTTATAGCAGCAATGGCCACGGTCGCCAAACTATGGAAAGAACCAAGATTTCCTTCAAAGGACGAATGGATAAGGAAGATGTGGTCCATATACACTACGGAGTATTATGCCTCCATCAGAAAGGATGAATACCCAACTTTTGTAGCAACATGGACGGGACTGGAAGAGATTATGCTGAGTGAAATAAGTCAAGCAGAGAGAGTCAACTATCATATGGTTTCACTTATTTGTGGAGCATAACAAATATCATGGAGGACAAGGGGTGTTAGAGAGGAGAAGGGAGTTGGGGTAAATTGGAAGGGGAGGTGAATCATGAGAGACTATGGACTCTGAAAAACAATCTGAGGGGTCTGAATTGGCTGGGGGTGGGAGGTTAGGGTACCAGGTGGTGGGTATTATAGAGGGCACGGATTGCATGGAGCCCTGGATGTGGTGAAAAAATAATGAATACTGTTTTTTCTGAAAATAAATAAATAAATAAATAAATAGAAATAAATGTTAGCATTCTGGGTAGGAGGAGGAAGGAGGTCAGGATGCATCCAGTGCAACACACACACACACACACACACACACACCAAGACCTCTGTGGGGGCAGTGAGAAATATGGGATGGAAACGTGGGTGGTCAGGCAGTTTCACAGAGAAGGTAGAGACAGGATGGAGCTTTCTTAAGGGATGTGGACCCCCCACCCTCACCCATCAGTGGCTTAGGGACAAGTGTGTGTGTACATACACGCACACACACACCTTGCCCTGTTCCCAGGCTCCTTCTCCCTATAACTGAAGCCTGCCTTTGCTTTTGGTGATTTGTATATCTCTTTCCAACTCACCCATGCATTCCATCCCTCACTCTCAGGATCGGAAAACATTTACAGATTGAGGGTTGTTCTATGGAAGGCACCAAAATACAAAGAAAATCGAGTGATGACCACATGCAGGGGATTCTTAGAGTGAACCTCATAAGGTTGCCTATGTTAGTTTCTGACCTACAAAATGGCCATTTTATATAGTTAAGCTTAATATTCTTGATGCACACACATACATATTCTGGGGTTCATCCCAACATAGAACATTTGTTAAGGACATAGATTTTTAGTGCCAGACTGATTTTTTACTAGTTTTGAAAACTTAAGTGAATTTTAACTTACCTCATCTGAGCCTCATTTTCTTTGCATAAAAATATAAATAACAATGGGTTCCACTTCATGAAGCTGATGTGAGGATTAAAGACAAAATCTTCATAAGCATTAACAGATTGCCCAGCACATAGTACGTGCTCAAAAAACATTAGCTGCTGTGCCCACTACTGCTGGGCAATGTTATCACTAGCATCTGCGAAGCTCTGTTATATGTATTCCCATTTGCAAAACAATAAATGAGACCTGCTCAGACCACGGTAAAATCTCTTGCTGTTACTCACAGTCAGCAAAACTACCATCTTTATCAACAGGGAAAAACAAACATTTAAACCATAAAAACTCAACAAAAGTTCTTCAAAGGAAGCAATTATGGATTTTAGTGCTTGCCTTTTTTTGGAAAGGTAAGTACAGAATGGCAATGGGACAGTGGGGCACAGAAGGGACACAGAAGATGGGGTGGGTGCAGAAAGGGAGGCATCTGGTGGCTATGCCAGCTTTGTTTCATCTTGGGGCAGGGTTGTAGGGACCAGAGACTTGCCTCGTTATTCTGAATAATTGCCAAGAGGTGAGTGTCCTTGCAAGGAGTCCAATGTGAGTCTCATGTTTGTGCAGGGGGAGTTTGGAGGACAGACCATGGCCAAAAGGGCCGAGAGACAGAGAGAAAGCCGTGCCTGGAGCATGAGTGAGCTGCTGACAAACATCAAAACTTTGGTGAAAGACACAGAGTCAGTTCAACACAGGTTACTGGACTCTGAAACCAGAAGTTGAAGAAATCATTAGTGTCATTAATAGTCTTATGAAGGGAGGCTGCACCAGGGGCCTTGCTATGTCAAAATGGCTAAGATTCTCATGTGCAGATGCTGGGAGCACATTGAACCTGTCCTGACAGAGAAGCTGAGGGCTAAGCACCCGTTCTCTGTCCTCACCAGAAGCCACGGCAATCAGCCTGGTCAATAACTCTAACAACCATGGTTGTTAGCAAGAGAGAAAGGGAAACAAAAGAAAATCAGACAAATGGGTGTTGGACTAGATTGGCTGGTGGAACCAAAGGTTTGATCCAGAGATGCCAAAAAGATGCATAAGACTAAGGAGAGCGGGGCCCTGGGAACAGGTGGAGATGGGATCAAATCTCACCTTTAGCATTGAAGATTTGTGAGGCACAGTGTCAGACCTTTTACTCTGTGTCTCAGTTTCCCCATCAAAATGGTGAAGAAAACTACCCTGCAGGGTTTTTGAGAGGTCAAAAAGAGACGGTTTCCTTTCCTGCCTTCTAGAAAATCACTCTAGGAAAGAAACAGCAGTTCTGACCCTGAGAGGCACACATAGCCCCCCTGCCTTGTGAAAGCAAGGTTCCCCCCTCCCTCTCCCTTTCTGCTTCACCCTGTCCTCTTTTCCTGGCTTTTCCCCAGAAGGCCCTAGGGCTCCCAGGCCAGCTGCCAAGCCACAGGAGGCTGTGATTGACATTCAGAGAACCCCCTTCACCCCCCGACCCCCTCCAACACCTTCCCCTGTTTAGCGGTGGTGCTCAGGACTCCCTCCCTGGAGGGCAAGACCTCGTGGCTGCACAGTTATGCCAGCACTTGCAGGGGGATTCATCTGAAACCACTATCAACAGTCTGTGTTTATTTGGGGCATGCACCAGAGCCAAGGGCTATGAATGGAGCTGCATTCCAGAACTCTCAAAGATTCCCATCAGGCTTTGTCAAGCAGGCCCTTTACCTGGAAGGAAGCGAGGCTTTCTCTTTCCAATTCCTTAAAAAGGGGACCACACACTAGCTGCAGACTGAAATTCTTTTCACCCACTGACAATGCCACCCAATCTCGTGCCTTATCAAAGACAGGAAGTATCAGGGCAATGAGAACTGGTACCCAATCCTCCATGTTTACAGTTGCAAGGGATGGGAAGACGTCTCCATTTTATGCTGTTCAATGTTTCAACTTTTCACTGAAGTATAACACAGAGAGGAGGTGGACAAAGAAGAAGCACATAGCTAGGAGGGGCTGCACAGCCCAGAATGGACCTTCGCTCTAGGCTCTGACTCTTCCAGCTGCACCAGGAAGCCTTCTCAGACACAAGAACGGAGAACACAGCTTAGCAACTTCTTCATGTGGCCATTACCACCAGCCTGGACCAGAGCTGGCTCCCACCAGCTCGGAAGAGCTGACTGAGTACGAACTTCCCAGCCCCATATTCAGCGGCCTTGCACTGGGACTTGAAGTCAGCGGCGCAGATGAGAGTGTTTATACCACAGAAACCAGGACTTCTGTCCCCTGGAGAGACAATTGTTAAACACTTATCAACAAATCACTGCTTGCTGCTCTCCTAAACTTGGTGAACACATTTGAAGAATGTTTTTGATCCACCGGACCTTAATCAATCCCTTCACTTTCTCAGAAAAAAATCCATTCCTTAATATCCTGCCCTCAAAGCATACACTGTGGATGGAAACACTACTATATTTAACTGCTGTACATCACCTTGCCTCCTCTTTTCTGTTTTCTGTTAAATGGTTGCTGTACTTTCTTTGAGAGAGAGAGAGAGAGAGAAGGAGTGTGCGTGTGTGTGTGTGTGATTGAGAGAGAGAGAGAGAGAGAGAGAGAGATTCCCCAGAAACACATCTGGGTGGGTGATGTGCAAAACCCAGCTGGCAAGAAAGCTCTGAGACCTCCAACATTATCCATGGCCCCTTGGATGCAGACACTCCCCCAACAATGTCCTTTTGTCAGCTGGCTAGTCCTAATCCTGTGCTTTTCTCAATTTGTTGCATTCCCCATCTAACCACAGACTGCTCTGGGGACATATCAGAAACCCAGGACCTTTGAGTAGCAAGGTAAGAAGAATCAAACGGACAGCCCCTTCATTACCTTGGCTCGTAGGCCCTCCTCTGTTGCTGAGGCCATGTGGGTCAAATGATGCCTGCATCCCTTATCATTTGGTGGATTGGTCTCTAGGTACATGGTATTCCTTTCTGCAGCTTGGCTGCACAAGAAATGCCTTTTTTTTTTTTTTACCCAAACAAGAGGGTGTGGGGCACAACACTGAAACAATCTTTTAAAGACTCTCCACCTGACCTCTGTCTGAACATATAATTAATCTCCAGAAAAAGCAGGTCACTGATGGGTCCAGGCTGTGCCTTGCAGATTGGGGCCGGGAACAGAGCCTGTGGATTTATGAGGTGACGTCAGTTTGAAGACCGGCAGGCAGGGCCTGAGCTGTGTTTTACACACTCCTTGATTGTTTTAACGGGCCTGCTCTTGAAGGACTTCAAATCTCTCCCCAAGCTAAGCTTTATGAAAGTGGCAAAGATGGAGAGGAATGCTTTTGCAGAGAAATCAGCTTGTTTAGGCTCAGCTCTCTCCCCTCTCCCCCTGTCTACTGGAAAGCACTCCCAGAGGGAAGGAAAGGAAGAACTGCGAAGTGCAGGCAGCTACATGCTTAATGCCCTAAACTCTTGTGTTGTGTTAACAGCTATTCATGGGTTGGGCTGGAAAGAAATGGATGGACTCTCGATCGGACCAATTTAAATAATGCCTGAGAGAGAGCTAAGGGGAAGATTTATGTCCTTAGTTACTAAAAGACAGACTGGAGTTTAGCCTGGAGTCTGGGCCTCTGCACTCTTTATATTACAGTGAGATTCCTTAAGAGGACCCAGATAAAACTAGATTTAAATAAAGAATGAAGGGGGTGCGGGGCTGGGGGCTTGGGGCAGGCAAAGCTTTTGTCCTAAAGATAAGACTAGGGAGGGAGTAAAGGGTTTGAAATAGGAAGTATACTTCTGCTTTACATTCATTACATATATCACATGTCTGCTTATTTCAACCATACACACACACACACACACACACACACACACACACAGTCTCTCTGTATATATACTAGATGGATCCGTGTCTATTTCTAAGGCCAAAGAAATGTAAAGGCAGACTTAAGTATATTTAGAATTTCAGAAACATGTTAATATTGAGGTGAAAAGCCTTGAAGGCAAGAAATACTTCATTTATGGGAACAGAATAAAATGATTGCTGTAACTTAGCAAGATTTTTGAGAGATGGTGATAGTAGAGGAACAATTGCAGGGAAAATGAGAGGGGTTAGTTGAGAAGTGAGAGAAAGGGCCCAAATGGGGCAGCAGGCAATGAAGGAATGGAGGACAAGGAAATGATCTGGAACATTATGTCTCAATCCCAACAACCCTTCTATATTTATATTAGGCTACAAAAGGTGGGTCAACCTAGCTAAGATTTAATGGGACAAAGAAGTGACAAATCGGACCAGCTCAGTCTAGGTAACCTAAATTAAATTTGAATTCAATCATGCCTGATTCTAAGACCCATCTCTTTCCACTCTTTCACATTCTCATAACAGTTACTATGCAGTCAATATTGATTATGACAGATGAAGAGGTCTTTAGAGCTAGAACCAAGTAAGTCTGTGAGGGAAATTTGGATGAGGCTTCTGTCATTTCAGTGTTTGTAGGGAAGATCTTTGGATGGCTTCGCCCAGCTGCTTTGGCACTCCTTTCTGTCCCCAATGCTCCATAGATCCTCTGAGAAACCTCCCTCAAGTTCAAAGCAGACAACATTTCAAGAGAGAGAAGAACCAGCCTCTGGAGGCCTGAAGAAGAGAGACCATGACTGCTTCATTAGATAACTTCTACTCCAGCATGGTGTCTGGCACAGGTAAAAGTTTAGGAAATCTTTTATAGAATTAAACGTGTCTCTGCCATGTGAAACACACGGCAAGATAAGGCCTGCCTTCTAGAATTTCATAATCTAAATGAAATTAGATTTCCACCCAGGGAGAAACTAGAAATAACATGATATATCATTAAATTGAGAGACTTTAAGAGGAACATATATCAAATAGAAAGAAACTTGATAGATAAAATCAGATTTTTTTTCCTCTTCAGCCCAAAGGCTATATCATCACAGACTTAAGGCAGTCTCTTTGAAGCAAATTTCAAGTTCTTGGCACAGGCTCTGGATTTATTCTTCAAACTACCCCCTCCCCACCCACACATTGGGTTATGAGGGAGAACACACAGCTGATGTCTTCAAAGAACTTAAAGTCTAGTGAGAAAACAGACACACAAATACTGCATGAGGAGTAGCTCAATAAAATAATTGAGCTCTATGTACAAAGGGAAAATGGCAGAATAAATAAGGAATGTTGCCTTTAAACATTAGGTAAGATAAAGATGTGCTGAAAAGAAGGGCCATCTGTACACCAATGTTCATAGCCACAATGGCCACAATCACAAAACTGTGGAAAGAGCCAAGATGCCCTTCAACAGATGAATGGATAAAGAAGATATGGTCCATATATACAATGGAATATTATGCCTCTGTCAGAAAAGATGAATACCCAACTTTTGTATCAACATGGACGGGACTGGAGGAGATTATGTTGAGTGAAATAAGTCAAGCAGAGAGAGTCAAGTATCATATGGTTTCACTTACTTGTGGAGCAAAAAGAATAACATGGAGGACATTAGGAAAAGGAAAGGAAAAGTGAATTGGGAGAAATCAGAGGGGGAGACAAACCATAAGAGACTGTGGACTCTGTGAAATAAACTGAGGGTTTTGGAGGGGAGGGAGTGGGGGGGTAGGTGAGCCTGGTGTTGGGTATTAAGGAGGGCACGTATTACATGGAACAGTGGGTATGGTGCATAAACAATGAATCTTGGAACACTGAGAAAATAAAACAAACAAACATTAGGAAAGGCTTAACAGAAAAGATCATGCTTAAACCAAGACTTGATAGAATTTCCCCTGGGAAAGAGGCTGTCCTGGTAGAGGACAATATGTGAAAAGACACAGAGGGCTTGGGAGAACCTGATACACTTGAATAACTGTTTAAATGTCAAACCTGAAATTAAGAGGTAAGTAACACCATGGAGGCAAAAGGTGCTTGATCACCAATGGACTTGTGAGTCATGGAAAGAGCACATTTTTATCCTGTGGGGGAAAGAATAAGGAGTCTTTGGGAACTCCTCATTGGTAGGGTGACATGATGAGACTTGTGTGTCATGATGAGAACTAATTTATTGTATGTTGTCTGCTCAGTAGCTTCAAACAGGAAGTAGTTCAGATAAGTTTCCCCTAGGCCTTCAGGCCACGCCTTGTAATGACACCTTAAACATAACTTCCTGGTGGCCAGTTTATGGTCATTTTCAGTTATTGGAAATGCTCCAATTTAAGCCCACAATCTCATATTCATGTAAGGGTTTCCTCTTCACTGTTCATGATTAAAGGGGCCAGAAGATGGGTGACTCCTTTCTTATTTGCTCTCCTTCAGCCTAGGAATTGAGGTGGAGGAATGGTCGTCCCCAGGCCAACCTATCCCTCATCCTATTCAAGGCTCTAGCCCATGCCAGATGTTGGGAGACAAAAAAAAAAAAAAAAGAACATCTTGCTTAAGTAGCAGCCTCTGTTGTAGTTGTCTTTCCCATGGCCATTTCTGCCTTTCTCACTAATGTGGCTGATAGTAGATGCCTTCTGTCAGCAGACACAAATACTTCCTCTTGACCTCTTTGAAGGAAGGAGATTCGTATCAGTTGCCTGATTTAAAGAGACTGGTCTCCAGCTTATTATTTCCATCAACACTTTTCTACCTGTTTGGTGTCACCACCTATTGCTGCGGGGAGCCAAGGCACATTAGTCACCCTCCCTGGTTGGAAGAAAGCAGAAAAGATAGCCAAACAGCATAAATATTGCTCCATTCTGTTTTTTGACCCAAAGAAATCTCACATTTCTATAGCAACATAAAAGGAGGAAGGGCAGATTCTCTTCTTCTCCATCTAGTCTCCTTTTTCCCTGCTGGGGGTGAAGGTGGGGGTTGGGGAGAGATGCAAGCAAGAAAATTTGTCAAGGTTATCAACTCTGCTACCCAAGAAACCTCTAATGAGAGAATCCTAGTCTTTATTTCTTGGAGCATCCAAAGTCTCAAAGAGTGATACTCTTGGTAGCTCTCTCACTTGGCTTAGGAAAGAGGGATATATTACAGTCCACACCCAGGCTACAAGTCACTGAAATGATGATACCTCCCTCAACTCCTCCCCTGTATTTTACTTATATGGATCTTGGGTCAGACAGAGGGAATGGAGGGGTGTTGGGAAATTGGTGGTAAGTGGACTCTTAGTGAAATGACAGGGAAAGTTTCTGTTTTATAGAATCTACTTTAGAAGTAATGTAAAAAATAGATGGAAGCATATTATAGCCATAGTCCAGGTCAGAGATGAAGGGAAAAGGAACTAGGAAAGAAAGAAGAGAAAGACAAAAAATAATGAGAAGGGAAGGGAAGAAATTCTTGAACTTGGAGTGCTAGAAGAAGTAATATATATTAAAGCCATATCTATAGGTAACCACCAGCTTACAAAGTATGTAGAATGATGTAGAAGTAGGGTGACATAGGATGAAGGGCAATAAAATAGGGTGTGCTTGCACCATATCAGCAAATATGACAGGACGAGGAATGTACTAGAACTAGGAAAGCACTTCTATCTGATAAAGATGTACTAGTGATGTTAACCAAAAGGACAAGGATCTTCTAGGGAATTTAGGAACACCCAAGTGGCACTGTAAGGGAATCTAACTAAATATATCATTTTTCAAAATTATATTCTTCAGTACTGAATACCAGTGCCTGATTCCTCAGCCTGGACTCTGGTGGGGAGGTCATGTTTAATAAAATAAAGCCAGTACTGATTGATTTAGTGTCTTGAGACCTGAGTGTGCCTGAATCTACCCTTCCCTAAACCTATACTTCCTTGGGAAGGACTGTTCTTGCATTTAAAAACATGTAGGGAAAGGATGTCATTATAGAAAAAAAAAATGTCAAATTTTCTTGAATTTGCCCAAATGTTTGATTTCACATTCTGTGTTTGCAAAATATTGCCACCCACCTGCCCATCTAGAATGAATATTCATGCTCTCTTTTTGCAAGAAGTCAATTATTTCTAGTCTTGCTGTCAAGATGGTGGCTAAATTGGCATTTGATTTTCAGTCCCGTAGCACAGTACCTAACACATATGTGGGTGAAGCAAAGTACAGAGCCTGGTCTCAAATACTGTCTATTATTACTGGACCAGACCTCTGTAAATTGCCTTACCCACAGGGATAGAGTGTCCCTCTCTCCCACCCAGCCTCTGCTAACCACATGGTTTGAGGCGTTGAGCATGTCAGTGAAGGGGCTTGGTGGAAGGGCTCAGATAATGTGTTTATTCTTTCTCAGATACCCTCCTCTCATCCTCAGCTTCAAATCCATTTATCTCCCCTGTAAAGTGCTTATTGACAGATAACTTGAGTGCTCAGAATGGTGCCAGCTGAAGACGGCCCTTCCAAACAGAGCAGTCATGGTTTCCCTTGATCTCTCCAGGCTGAATCCAGAGCAGTGTGTTTCTGTCTCAACCTCAAGGATTAGCTCAGGGACCCCCCCCACCACCACCACCACCAGTGGCTTTCTTGGGTTGTTGATTTTTCAGAGAGAAATGCCTGCGGTAGAGGCATGAAATAGCACTGCTCAGCCTCAAAAGGGGTTTGCAAGCTCATTCAGCCAGAAAGTAATTTTACTGGGTCTCCCAGAGAGCTGCTGCCCCACCTACATTTGCAAACACTCTCTTACATGTACTCTGTTTTTTCAAGTCTCCAATTCTGACTCTTCTTTTGTTAGGTTAAGAAGAGTGTGTGTTTCCAGGTATGCAACAAAGAAAGTCCAGCTTAGCACATGCTTTATGAGCCCAGTGTCTGATTTCATGTAGTCTACAGCCTGATTTCTCTTGGGTCCCTTCTACCCTAGCCAGATACTACTTAAATGATCTGGTACGGTTAAAGTCTGTCATCAGGCTGGATTAGGTACTATCTCCCTTCTATAGAACAGCAGGACCAAATGACTTCCAGCTTCATCTACCCCTGAATGCTATCATCAAGCAGAATCTTCATCTTCCCCTGAATGCTATCATCAGCAAAAAAAAAAAAAAAAAAATCAAGCAGTAGCCACTATTAGTAAAGCATTGTGCAAGAATCACATGGTATACAAAACAACCCCCACTTTGAGGAGCTCAAAATCTAGGAAAAGAAGCCAAGATGTTCAATATAACCCTTTGTTCATAGAAAAGACAAATATCGGAATTCAAATTCAGGTCCTGTCACTGACTAGTTTATCTTGAGAAAGTCACTTAACCTCTCTGTACCACAGTTTCCTTATCTGAAATGTGGCTGGTAATCATTAAGTATCAATATAATTGACAATACACAAAAAATACTATGAAGATGAGCCCCCATTTATTTTGACAGACAACAATATAAGGTATGAGGATAAGCTAAGTAATAGACAATGAAAACCTGAAGTATGCCATTACTATTACTATATTAATTATTATACTATTACTACTCGATACTATTATTATACTACATTATTATACTACTATTATTACTATACTAATTACTATACTATACTGTTACTCTATTTTATTAATTACTATACTGTTACTATTAATTTATGCTATACTATATTATACTACTGTGAAAAGATAAGAGTCCACCAATTTTAAGAGGTATTGTTGTAGTAGAATCAACAGGTTTTGACATCCATTAGATGGTATGGAAAGTTGCAAAGGAGTAAAAGGCAATTCCTAGGGTTGAGTCTTGGCAAATTGGGGTATGATAGGATCATTACTATAAATTAGGAAGTCAGAAAGACAAACTTGTTTGTAGAAGAGTGTGACAAGCTTGATTTTTGATAATGTTGAGTTTGAGGAGCTAGTAGAACGTCCTGGTGGAGACACCTAACCAGCAGCTGGAAATTACATTCAAGGAAAAAGATGAGTTTTGGAGATATGAATTTCAAAGTCATCAGCAAAAATGCATAGCTGAGAGTTTGAATTATAATGTCCAGACAATTGAACATAATAATAAAAAATAAATTTGAAAAAATAAATTCTTTTTAAAAAAAATAAAATTGTGGAAAATAGAAAAAAAATAACATAATAAAAAATAGAATATCAAGACAAAAGGTGACTATAGAATCTCAGACTAGGTATACATTCAGGGTTCTGGTCACCTGTCATTCTATAGCTATCAAAAAGAGAGAAAGAAGAGCCCCTTTCTTAAAAGACAATGCATCAACTAGTCTATCAACCCGAGTATTTCAGGAGCTATTAAGAGTATCATGGTGAACTGTTTTATCAAACCATCATTCATTGATATTTTCCCTTCAATGAAATGAATCACATCAGTTCACATGGAATCTGGTCAACCCACAGTGAAAAGATTAAATCTAAAAAGGAAATCTTAGGACCAGATGCTGAACTGGAACTAGAAAGTCCAGGCATGTCCAAATCAAAGCTAGTTAGTCTAGTCCCTCTCTTCAGTTTGTTCCACCAATGACCCTGATATCTGGGATTAGAGTCCTTTAACATTCAGGATCCATGATCTGGGTCTAGAGGTCTTTTTTTTTTTTTTTTTTTCTTTTCAGCGTGACAGAATTCATTGTTTTTGTACCACACCCAGTGCTCCATGCAATACGTGCCCTCCCCAATACCCACGACCTGGTTCCCCCAACCTGCCACCCCCCACCCCTTCAAAACCCTCAGGTTGTTTTTCAGGGTCCATAGTCTTTCATGTTCACCTCCCCTTCCAATTTCCCTCAGCTCCCTTCTCCTCTCCAGCTCCTAGAAGTCTTTATCAGAACTGTTCTTCGCACCTGTTCTACCAGGCCCATTCACATCAACTCTGGGCCTCTGAAAGAAGTATCCTCAGTCCTGAATTATTGCCATGGTTCCTTCCTGGTTTTCCATCTTCCCCTTTCCTTTGGTCAGCACAGTCAATTCATTGTTTTCTGTTCAATGTCACTTGATTAACATTGTTTTCTATTATCAACACTCTTTAATGTTACTCAAGCCTACTTCCTGTCATGCCTTGCTCAAAAAGCCTCAAGAGTTCCTTATGGCTCAATCTCTGTATGTAAATTCCTTACTTGGGCATTCAAAATCCTCCCCAATATTGCCTGCTCTCAACTACTTGTGATTTATATTCCAGCCAAAAAGGACCCATGATGATTCTGGAACTTCATTCACATATGTCCATACTTGAGACCAGCGCTGAATCCCAAACTGAAATCCAATCTACACTACATGAAGCAGGTGATTTTTACACCCACATCTTGAAATCTTTTTCTATTCCCTCAGCTAGATATAAACTTTTCTAGGATCCAGTAGAATGAAGTGGCCAAAAGCTTGAATTCTAAAGATGAACTGTGTGTTTGAAATCCCAGCTATACTATTAGCTGACTACTATTAGCTGACTAAAGCAAGTCACTTTGCACTCTACATCTGTTTCCTGATCTGGGAAATGGGGAATATTAATCAGATATTAAATGAGATGATACATATTTAATCTGGCATATGGAATCCCATAAGCATGCAGCAAATTTGAGCTATTATAGCAGATGCTGCTGATAGCCCACCCATATCCCCCTGGTATTCATCTCTACAGTCTCAAGGCTGTTTATGGAAAACATCTGTGACTCTGTGTAGTCATGAGACAATGCTCAGCCCCTACATAGGACAGAACAGAAGTATCTGAGGCTTAATCCCCTGAGAAGCAACTCTCAACCGATGACAGATGGAGAATTAGAGGATGAATACCCCTTGTTTAGGATAACTCTGAAGCATATTCTATATATGGACAATATGGTATCTATATTGTCTTAGAGTTCCCAACCAGCCTGTAATGCTACTTGGCCTTAGTGATAACTGGCTTGATACGTATCTTTTAACAGTTTCCTTCCTTGTCTTACTCTCTACTCTTTCACATGTGTTTCCTGGGATTCCCCTCCCAAATAAACCAAGGGTACTTGAATTGTTATTTCAGGTTCCGCTTTAAGGGGAATCCAAAACCATGACAAGCACTTACCATTAGAAATGACTTCTGAACCCACCAATAAACTTTGTTTGCATTGATCTTCTGGTCATTAGGATTTACCTTCATTAGACTTAAAGTCCAATTGAAAAATTAAGTAGGATGCAACCAACTTTAAACCCCTATGCACACTTCACATAGAAATGATTCAGTCTACATTTGGAGAACAAAGAATAAAGGGAGATTAAAAGGCTATTTAGTGAATATAAAAATAAAGCAAGAACAATTGATTGGTCACTAGAAGTATTTAACAGACTTTTGTGGTCTGACACACTCTTCCTCATAAGGATGGATCTACCTAAGTTCACCAGGAGCCACTCATGGTATGCCTCTCCGTGACGTCAGGACTCCCCACCCTCCTTCAGTTAGATTCCATTGGGCCTTCATCATTACCTCATCACATTTTCTCCTCTTAATATACTTGTGTAACCTTTTTATTTTCCAAATATGGAAAATATTTTACAGGGATTACATTTTTGTTAGGTTCCTCACTCTAATCCTATTAGCACATTCTTCAGATCTCACTGTGGGGTGGGTAAATTTAAGGAGCCTTTTCTGTAGCTGGTTAATCCAGCCATGGGGTGTGGTTTCTTGTAACAGCCAGTTAGAGAAATCTTTTTCCCTAAACTTCTGTCTTGGCCCCATCCTGAACTTTGCCTCCTAGATCTTGGGGTCTGTGTTATGTGGAAGACAAATACTAGAAATCAGTGACCTGTGAACTAGGGCTCTTGGATTATCAACAGGTAATGAAGAATTACTCTCAAAAGGCTATATAAGATTTGTGATCATGAACTTGAGAATTGCTAGAGTCTTCATGCTACCGGCAATACCTTTCTTTTTTATTTTAGTTTCTTTTATTCTGTTATGTTAGTCATCATAAAATACATCATTAATTTTTGGTGCAGTGTTCCAACATTCATTGCTTATGTACAACACCCATGTTCTATGCAATTCGTGCAGCAATACCTTTCAAAAGTATCCTTCCATGGTAGCGTTTCTCAGAGGGTTACCCATGGACCAACCGTATTAGAAGGGCTTCTTGTGCTGCTTAAGACGCAAACTTCTGGTCTAGATAAGGCACACTGAATCCCAGTCTCCTGTGAAGGTGCTTCAATTTGCATTTTTCACAAGCTTCCCACATTGTTAAGATGACCATCTCATCCTAATTTTGCCAGGACTGTCCTGATTTTAGTTTAGGAACTCCTTTGTTCCTGGGACAGTTGGTCACCCTGTGGGCCCATCTTTTGCACACTGAATTTTTAGACCTTCTTACCAACACCAAAGTAAGCCACAATGACGCAAATGCCATTTTTACTCAGTAGACGTTTCTGAGCTCTGAGCCTTTCAGGTGGCTTTAATCCAGTGCCATACTGGGTGTGGGGTCTTGGTGAGAACCTTCTGTTAGGGTGTGAGTATTAGGATACATGCAGCTTTTGTTTCATTACTTTCCCTTTCTTTTGAACCTCAGAGGCAGAAAGTTGAACTTGGTACTGAATTCCCAGTCCACCATTTTCTCCGGTGTCTCCAAGACCCCACTCTGGATTTGTGTAGTTATTTATTCTCACTTTTCCTCCACTCTCCATGCCCAGCAGGAAAACTTTGCCATGGAACTGTTATATGCTCTTGAGTCTGTTGTGTCCTGTAAAACATGTAGCATTGCTTCCTTTGTATTTTAATTTATACAGTTGTAAATTAAACTGCAGACTTCAACCCAGCTCTTACCCTTTTCTGTGAAGTACTGTATTTAATGCTGTGTGGTCCTTTAATTTGTTACTTCCTGTGGTGGACAGCTCTTAAGGTGGCTCCAGCCTGTTGGTATTCATGCCCTGTGCAATCACCTCCTCTCACATGTGAGCCAGACCTAGTGACCTGCTCCCAATGAACGGAATGTGGCAAAACTGATAGATGTCACTTATGAGATTCTGTTAGAAAAAAAACCCATCTTCCTTTTTTGCTTTCTTATTTTGTTCACCCTGATGCAAGCCAGCTGAAATGTTGAGAGCTACCTTCTACAGAGGCCCAATGGAAGGGGCTGTAGAGAGGCCTCCAGCCAACAATCAGCAAGGAATTGAGGCCAAGAGTTCAATAGAACAAAAAACCAGAATCCTACCAACACCCTGTGAGCGACTTTGGAAGTAAACATTCCCTCAGTCCAGTTGAGCCTTAGGATGACTAAAGCTCTGGATAATACTTGATCGCCCTCTTATGACAGGTCCTGAGCCACAGGACCCAACTTGGCTATGGTAGCTCCTGACCCATAGAGTCTGCAAGATAAATAAATGTTTGTTGTTTTAAGATCCTAAGTTTTGGGTAATTTTTTACACAGCTATAGATAACTAGTACATTTCTAATCATTGCATGGTATCCATACTAGGCTTCTACTACATGTACTTTTCCATTCCCTGAAGATGGACACCTAACTGAATCTAACACCCATGACTATAAACATCACCACTGTGAACATCTTGAGCAAGACCCTCTTCTGGATCTATATGAATAGTTTCCTGGGATGTATATGCACAGTAGAACTGCTAGGGAATACCCAGAGACTACAGAAGCCCATAGAACAATACTTTCAATTTCTTCAATTCCTAAATTGTTTATTTTTTCAAACGATTTTTCCCCTTAACATTTTGTTCTATAAGTGGATAGTCCTTGGGGAAAATAAAGAGATCCCCTGACTAATGGATATTTTGCATGCAGAATGGTAGATCAAGGAAGAGTCACATGAGGTCTGTAGGACAACTTGGAGGGCTGGTGTTTTGTCTTGAAAAGACACTCAGCTATGTTGCTTCTTTTGTTATCCAGGCTGACTGATTCATGCTGGACTTCAAACATGAGGGGCTAGGAGTAGGAATGAGGGTTTGTTCAAAGCTGAGCAGACACATCTATAACCATTAAAACAATGTTTCTCTATTTGGATTTAGTAAAAGATCTCAAGTTCTTGGAAATTTGTGCAGAGACCCTGTGGCCAAGAGACGATCTATCATTTTATTCTTTACAGTAGGCTGAAATATATTTGGAACTCATTGGACTGTGGCTGTCCTACATCAAAAAGCATTTCATAACAAAACATCATCATGCCCCATTTATAGAAATAGCATGCTGTGCTTTGGCTGCTGTGGGCAAATAAAAAATGTTCCTGTAACATAAACAGCCTCACCTTACTTCTAAAACTAAAGGGCCATAAAAATTTTATTCAAATAGACTTTTGACATAGAGACACATATAAAAACATGTTAAATATATACATATGTATTCATAGATATATACATATATGTCTGGATAGATAGCATACACAGGAGATATTATTGTAAATTGACTTTAAAACATAGTAGATAGTATTGGGAGAGAGAATATCAAAGTCAAAGGGGTCTCTGTAAAAATCTAGGCCATGTACCTTATTTTACAAAGGAAGAAACTGAGGCCCAGATGAAGTGACATGTCCAAGGCCTATGGTATGCCAGAGGCAGAGTGTAAAATAGAAACTAAACCTCCAACTCCTGGTCAGTGCCATCTTATAAACTCACAACTGACATAAATTTAAATTGTTTGACTTGAAAATGAATTTTGCCTTTTTAAAAAAAATTTCTCTTGAATTTACCAAGTTGAATTTTCAAGCAAATGGATATTTCTCAGGCTTATAGAATATGTGAGGATTTAAAAATATGTCCATAATGCAAGCTGGTGCAGCCACTCTGGAAAACAGTATGGAGGTTTCTCAAGATGTTAAAAATAGAGCTACTCTTTGACCCAGCAATTGTACTACTAAGTATTTACCCTAAAGATACAAATGTAGTGAAAAAATGGGGACATGCACCCCAATGTTCATAGCAGCAATGTCCACAATAGCCAAACTGTGGAAGGAGCTGAGATGCCCTTCAACAAATGAATGGATAAAGAAGATGTGGTACATATATACAATGGTATATTATGCAGACATCAGAAATGATGAATACCTGCCATTTGCATTGACATGGATGGAACCGGAGGGGATAATGCTAAGTAAAGTAAGTGAAGCAGAGAAATACAATTATCATATGGTTTCACTCATATGTGGAACATAAACAATGGCATGGAGGACTTCTAGGGGAAGGGAGGGAAATCTGAATGGGGAGAAATCAGAGATGGAGATGGACCATAAGAGACGATGGACCCTGGGAAATTAACTGAGAGTCTCAGAAGGGGAGAAGGTGGGGGGAGGGGGTAACAGGGTGATGGGTATTAAGGAGGGCATGTGTTGTGATGTGCACTGTGTGTTATACATAATTAATGCATCATGAACATTACATCAAAAACTAATAATGTACTATACAGTGGCTAATTGAACATAATAAAAATAAAAATTAAAAAATAAAATATGTCTTTTATCCATTTGGGGTTTGCCTTTGTGTATGGTGTAAGAGAATGGTCGAGTTTTATTCTTCTACATATAGCTGTCCAGTTTTCCCAGCACCACTTATTGAAGAGATTGTCTTTTTTCCACTGTATATTTTTTCCTGCTTTGTCAAAGATTATTTGACCATAGAGTTGAGGGTCCATATCTGGGCTCTTTACTCTGTTCCACTGGCCTATGTGTCTGTTTTTATGCCAGTACCATGCTGTCTTGTTGATCACAGCTTTGTAGTAAAGCTTGAAATCAGGTAACATAATGCTGCCAGTTTTATTTTTGTTTTTCAAAAAGACCTCAATGTGAGGCAGGAATCCATCAAAATCCTAGAGGAGAACATAGGCAGTAACCTCTTCGATATCAGCCACAGCAACTTCTTTCAGGATATGGCTCCAAAGGCAAAGGAAACAAAAGCGAAAATGAACTTTTGGGACTTCAAGATCAAAAGCTTCTGCACAGCAAAGGAAACAGTCAAGAAAACAAAGAGGCAACCCACGGAATGGGAGAAGGTACTTGCAAATGACAGTACAGACAAAAGGTTGATATCCAGGATCTATAAAGAACTCCTCAAACTCAACATACACAAACAGGTAATCATATCAAAAAATGGGCAGAAGATACGAACAGACACTTCTCCAATGAAGACATACAAATGGCTATCAGATACATGAAGAAATGTTCATCATCACTAGCCATCAGGGAGATTCAAATTAAAACCCCATTGAGGTAACACCTTACACCACTTAGAATGGCCAAAATTAGCAAGACAGGAAACAACATGTGTTGGAGAGGATGTGGAGAAAGGGGAAGCCTCTTACATTGTTGGTGGAAATGCAAGTTGGTGCAGCCACTCTGGAGAACAGTGTGGAGATTCCTCAAGGAATTAAAAATAGAGCTTCCCTATGACCCTGCAATTGCACTACTGGGTATTTACCCCAAAGATACAGATGTAGTGAAAAGGAGGGCCATCTGTACCCCAGTGTTTATAGCAGCAATGGCCACGGTCGCCAAACTGTGGAAAGAACCAAGATGCCCTTCAACAGATGAATGGATAAGAAAGATGTGGTCCATACACACTACGGAGTATTATGCCTCCATCAGAAAGGATGAATACCCAACTTTTGTAACAACATGGACGGGACTGGAAGAGATTATGCTGAGTGAAATAAGTCAAGCAGAGAGACTCAATTATCATACGGTTTCCACTTATTTGTGGTGCATAACAAATAGCATGGAGGACAAGCGGAGATAGAGAGAAGGGAGTTGAGGGAAATCGGAAGGGGAGGTGAACCATGAGAGACTATGGACTCTGAAAAACAATCTGAGAGTTTTGAAGGGGTAGGGGGTGGGAGGTTGGGGGAAACAGGTGGTGGGTATTGGAGAGGGCACGTATTGCATGAAGCACTGGGTGTGGTGCAAAAATAATGAATACTGTTATGCTGAAAATAAAAAATAAATTTAAAAAAATTTAAAAATATATTAAAAAAAGAAATTAAAAATAGAGCTTCCCTATGACCCTGCAATTGCACTACTGGTTATTTACCCCAAAGATACAGATGTAGTGAAAAGAAGGGCCATCGGTACCCCAATGTTTATAGCAGCAATGGCCACGGTTGCCAAACTGTGGAAAGAACCAAGATGTCTTTCAACAGATGAATGGATACGGAAGATGTGGTCCATATACACTATGGAGTATTATGCCTCCATCAGAGAGGATGAATACCCAACTTTTGTAGCAACATGGACAGGACTGGAAGAGATGCTGAGTGAAATAAGTCAAGCAGAGAGAGTCAATTATCATATGGTTTCACTTATTTGTGGAGCAAATAACATGGAGTACATGGGGAGATGGAGAGGAAAAGAGAGTTGAGGGAAGTTGGAAGGGGCGGTGAACCATGAGAGACTATGGACCCTGAAAAACAATCTGAAGGTTTTGAAGGGGTCGGGGGTGGGAGTTTGGGGGAACCAGGTGGTGGGTATTGGAGAGGGCACGTATTGCATGGAGCACTGGGTGTGGTGCAAAAACAATGAATACAGTTACACTGAAAAAAAATTAAAAAAAAATAAGGTGACAAGTGAAGGTTAATAAATTATTATTCCGGGTTTTTAAAAAAAAAAAATATGTCCACAAATTATTTTTTTAATTTAAATCTAATTTGCCAACATATAATACATCTCATGGTTTTTCTCTTTCAATGATTTCCCATTCAGTTTTCCCTCCCTACTATGATCTTCTGCCCTTTTTCTTATTTTCCACCTACAAGTGAATCCATATGATAATTGTTGGTCTCTGACTTAATTTCAATCAGCATAATGCCCTCCAGTTCCACCCATATTGCTGTAAATGGTCGGTATTCATCCTTTCTGATGGCTGAGTAATATTCCATTGTGTGTTTTGTGTGTGTGTGTGTGTGTGTGTGTTATACACATATATATCACATCTTCTTTATTCATTCATCTGTCGATGAACTTCTGGGCCCTTTCCACAGTTTGGCTTTTGTGGACACTGCTGCTATGAACATTGGGGTGCAGGTCCCCTTCAGATCAATACATTTGTATCTTTGGGTAAATAACTAGTAATACAATTGCTAGGTCATAGGGTAGCTTTATTTTTAAATTATTGAGGAACCTCCATACTGTTTTCCAGAGTGGCTGTACCAGCTTGCATTCCCACCAAGAATGTAAGAGGGTTCCTCTTTCTCCACATGCTTGCCAATATTTGTTCTTTCCTTACTTGTTAATTTTCGCCATTCTGACTAGTATCTCATTGCAGTTTCGATTTGTATTTCCCTGATGCCAAGTGATGTGGAGCTTCTGCACAGCAAGGGAAACAGTCAACAAAACAAAAAGACAACCTACAGAATGGGAGAAGTTATTTGTAAATGACATATCAGATAATGGGCTAGTATCCAAGATCTATAAAGAATTTATCAAACTCAACACCCCAAAAACAAATAATCCAGTCAAGAAATGGGCAGAAGACATGAGTAGAATTTTCTCCAAAGAAGACATACAAATTTGCCAACAGATACATAAAAAAATGCTCCACAAATTCTTGATAATCTCCCTTCTATTAGTGTAAACTGGATTTAGTAATTTAATCCTAAAGACTAGACTATGGCAGAGATGACAGTTTATGGCTTCTGAGACTCAATCATAAATAAGGCAGCATCCTCTTTGGTCTCTCTCTTGATAACTCCCTCTGGGGTATGTCAGCTTCCAGGTCAGCTTTACCTTCAAGTGATGAGGATCTGAGGCCTCCAGTCCATAGCTGTGTGAATGTACCATCTTGGGAGCAGAGTATCCAGCTCCAGTCAAGCTTTCAGAAGACTGCAGCCCCAGTTGACATCTTGACTGCAACTTCATAAGGGATCTCAAGCCAGAACCACCCAGTCAAGTCCCTCTCAAATTCCTGACACACAGTAATTCTGATAAAATCTTATCATTTATACCACTAAATTTAATTTGTTATACTATAGATAGATAGTACAGAGCACTAACATGCCTCCCATAAATTACCATCATGAAAACAGCGACTTATTTTATTAAAGGGTAAAACTAGCCTGTTGGAGAACATTCTTTCTACCAAAGTTTGAGCACTTGAGTTTCAACAGCAAGAAGAATATAAGAATAAGGGCTTCTTGGCTTCCCACTGGCTGCTTATGTCTGGTCTGCAGCCTCATAAGCCTGGTTGTTTTACCAGAGCTACCCTGCATGTTACTGACATGTGTCCCTTTCAGGGCCTCATCTGAAGCCTCTGAGAAAACATCTTAGGTTCAGACCACAGTAAAACATTAATGAGACCTATGTCTTAGTTCCAGCTCTACTCAGATCTTGAGCGTGTCACCTTGGCAAAGTTCTTTTCCCTTTTTAATTCTCAAGTTTGAGCTTTTTCATAAGGAAAAAATTATCAAAGTCCCTTTTCGTTCCCTTATATAGGCTAGTCAATGCATTATCAAAAGACCCCAAGTAGGGGTGTCTGGGTGGCTCAGTGGGTTAAGCCTCTGCCTTCTGCTCAGTTCATGATCTCAGGGTCCCCGGACTGAGCCCTGCATGGGCTCTCTGCTCAGCAGGAAGCCTGCTTCCCACCCTCTCCCCCTCCCCGCCCTCACTTTCTGCCTGTCTCTCTGCTTAATTGTGATCTCTTTCTCTGTCAAATAAAGTCTTTAAAAAAAAAAAAAAAGACCCCAACTAATTGTCAGTGTGCCAGGAGTGGAGCACAGTTTGACTAGTCTCCAAGCCTTATGATTTTCCGTGAAGGTGAGTTTTTTTTCTGAATTCCTCCATAAAACAAGGAGCTGAAGAGGCTTGCCACCATCAGATGACTCATAGATGATTCCTTCTACTTTACAAGAATTTGTAGTCTGCTTTCTCTTCATCTCCTTCCTGCCTTCCTTTAACTCTGTTTGCATATTAAGTTTTTTCAACATGGGCTCACCAGTGACATTAAATGGGAGAAAACTGTTAAGCAAATATAGTTCTGGTAGAAGTTCACCTGTGTAGCTGTGCAAAGATGATATTATTCAAGAAGACTGAACTTAAGCCAGATACTTGGAGACACATTTACTTTCCTTTGCCACTCACTGGCTCTGTACTACTACACTTCACCCATCCCAGCCTCAACTCCTTCTTCACTAAGGAAAACTTAATAAAAATTATAATAGTTAATATTTAATGACCACATTTTAAACAATAGGTTAAGTAAGTTGTATGCATTGCCTTTAACACAACTTTGCAATGTAAGAATTATTATCTTCCATATTTTACAAAGGAGGAAGCTAAAGTTCAGAGCTAGTAAGTGGTGGCACCAGGATTCAAACCCAAGCTCTTAACTACCACAGTCAGAGTAATTCTGAATCAGTCTCAGTGTGAAGTAGAGCTATCTGACTGTAGGGATTTAGAAAACATGCTGTATGTGGATGGCTGATGGGGTAAGTCTGTCAGGTATTTATACAAGGAACTATGGAGTGGAGTTAGCATCAGGACACATGTGTTTGCTTTCAGGTCACAGGCCCCCCTGTTTTAGAGGAAAGGGTGTCTCACCCCAGAAGATTCCCTTTCCTTCAGGCCAGCCATTGCGATTTTGTGGGACCAGTAAAAGAGCAAAGTAAAAACCAAAATGGTAGGATATTAGCATGCAGGGCATCTTCAGCATTGGTACCCTCATCTTCAGCTGTAAATGCCCCACTGTAAACAGCAACAACTTTGACTTTGGATACTGGCAAGAATTAAATGTCTCCAGCAGACATCAGTGATAGAGTTTCAGCAGCAATGGGAGTCATTACCCCAAATGAGCCAGAGTGGGAAAATATAAAAACACCAGATGTCACACGGTAGCCTAAGGACCACCTTGCAGAGCACATAATGGACACTCTCTGCTCTGAGACTACTGATGAGACACCAAGGGAGACAGAAACTTAGGGCTGCTTGAAAGAAATTTGAAAGGGATCTGGAAGTTCTACAGAACACAAGTATAGTTTCCTGGAGAAGTTCTGTGTTTGCTTTTTGGGATCCTATTTTCATCCTCAGGCTTCAGTGGTCTGAAAAATGTGGGTTACTGATCAAATGAAAGAGTGCTCCTCCACAGTGTTCCATAGGGGTCCTTTTGCCTTTGCCTTATGATCCCCAGAATTGTAGAATATCAAACTGGACTGACAGAAGCACTGGGGCTAGCGGAAGGCTATGTAGGCCCATGGGTGCGTCTGACAGGATTTCTTATGCTACATGGCTGCCCTTGGGAACTGGTGCTGAACTGCAGTTACCCTTAATTGAGTGGTTCCAGTGGTACTTGGCCAGAAAAGTGAATAATTTCTCTAACTGGCCACAGATCTCTCCTGGGAAAGATGTCTGCTCTGAGGCAGAGGCATTGTTCCCCCCACTGACAGCTGGAAAGCACAGCTTCTTTGGGGAAATGGGTGTTGCAGCTATCTTACTGAGGTGAGTGCTGTAGGGAAGAGGATGGGGGAGAGGCGGTGAGGACAACATTCCTCCTACCGGAAAAGGGAGCTGGAATCCTGAGACTGGCTTCCTGCTGGGAAGGGGCTGGGTGAACCATCTGACCCCACCTTTTGCTTGGAAATAGAGAGAGTCTCACCCCAGAGGAAGGAGGGAGGAGCAAAGGGAAAGAGCTGCGGGGCATATTCCTCCCCTTCCTTCCCAAGCAGAAAGAAAGCTGTCTTTAATTAGGATGGGAAAGGAGATTCAAAACATCTGGCGGGAAAAGTGCTTGTTCTGGAGGGCCTTGGAAGGGGAGGGTGAGAAGAAGGACAGCTGGGTGGGCAGTGAAGGCTTCAGAACAATTGGCCTGCCACTATCCTCCCTGTCAATCACTTCTTACTCTTCACCTCTGCTTTGTGTCCTTGTCAGGCTGAGGCTTATGGTGCCTCCTGCCCCAGGCTGAAGGGGGAAGTAAAGCAGCCCAACCCGGGAAGTACAGCCCACAACTTTCTGGGGTCCATAGGTAATTCACACAATAGCACAGACCACCCACTGAGTGGGTATCCCAGGGTTCACAGCCTCTAGCATTCAGGCAGCTAGTCAGCATGGGTTTGCCTGTGGAAAGCCTTGTTTTAAATCTCAAATCAATCAATCTGCCTTCTCCTCCCAGGTCATGATCTCAGGGTCCTGGGATCGAGTCCCACATCGGGCTCTCTGCTCAGCGGGGAGCCTGCTTCTTCCTCTCTCTCTCTCTCTGCCTGCCTCTCTGCCTACTTGTAGTCTCTCTCTGTCAAATAAATAAATAAAATCTTTAAAAAAAAAACAAAAAAACCTCTCCCAGGCTCCTGCCTCCCCTAGGAAGCCTTCTTGGATTCTCTGCGCAGAAGCTAACCATACCTTCTTCCCACTGCACACAAGATCTCAATGCTCTGAAGTTTCTGTTTTTTTACTGTTCTCGCTTTGACTTTGGGTGATCCACTTTCCCCATCTAAGGCAGAGTCGATGACCAAGAGACATTGGGATTGCAGAATTAGCTTTGTCTGTCTTCCCAGAAATCAAACTCCTAACCCTAAGACCCTAGGTTTTGAGTGCCTTGTAACTCAAAGCCTGAAAGCTCCTTAAAGATTACCTACTGGATAGGATTTACTACTTTCCCCAAGAGGTCACTGCCCAGGACACTCTGATTAAGATTCCTCCTGCGGGTGGATGGATTGAGTCTGGATATGAGGCCAGGAAATGTCCTTTCCATTTTCTCAATTACAGATAGAGCAGAGTGGTATGCTGAGTAGGAGTTGAGCAATCACCAAGAACCCTGCAACTGTGGGCCCAGGATCTGTTTTTCATCAGCCTCTTTCATTGGAACATGGTGGTCTCTTCAAGTTTACAGTTTGTATTGGACATCCAGACCCTAAAGAGTCCCTTGTTTCAGGGAAGGTGTATTTTCCATCCCACTTCAAGCCACAGTGGCATGTGCCATGTCCCAAGGGAGGAACCATTCCAAAACACATGCTAAAGCTTCATTTGTGCCCTATGGGCAACTATGGCTTCCAAGGCTTCCAGCCAAGATGATGGTAACAAATTAATTATAATTTCTAACTTTGGCTGGTTCATGTATAGGAATTTAAATTACTGTAGAGCTGTGGCATCATGGACTTTTAGAACTGAAAGTGATTTTAAACACTGAGATCAACTTTTGTTTGACACATTAAGAAATGACAGTCCAGAGAAGATGCACAATTTGAGAAAGTTCATACAACCAGCTAGAACACCTAGGTGCTAGTCCTTCCTCTACAATTACTCCTGACCTGTGTTGTTTCTATGATATGTGGGGTCAGAGAAGACGCTAGACCTAGAGAAGACACTAGACACGAGACCCTAGGCATCAAAATAATTAATGCAACTCTGAAAATAACACCAAATTTAAAAAGACAATACTTTAAGTTTTACTGAGATTAAAATAGTTTTTCTCTTAGATAATTTTGATTATAAAATTCTTCAAAAGTTCATCAGAAAGGAACTTTCTTATTTTCTAGTTATTTCATGTTTAGCTGATGCCTACAGCACATGTTCAGTCTTGCCAATTGAGTAGATAACCCACAATGACCCATGCCATGTATTTTGAGAGGGATCACATTTAGCTAGCAAGGGCCTCACCCTCTCATTTCCCCTTGGTTCTCCTGGGAGGGCGCTTTCAGGGAGGGAAATCTCAGGAGTTGTTGAAGGGCTGGAAAGGAGGCACGGGGCCTGGATCACCAAGCCAAGTCAGGGTAGAGGGACAAGTTGCTAATAGCAGCTCCTGGTCACTGAATACTTGTGCTACGCCATGGCTTCCTTGGGACCTGGAGAAGAAGAAGCCTGCTTGGAGTGAGGCCTTCTTCCACCTCATTCTTTTATTGCTAGTCAGGAACCCAACCCAATGAAAGTGTGAAGAATCAAGGAGATGAGGCGAAGCACATTGGGAAATGGGCTAATTTTAGATTGAGAGATTAGGTGGGGATGATATGTGAGGGTGGGGACCTGGGATGGGTGACGCTGAAGATTCAGGGCTAAATGCTGGGGCCTAAGATGCTTCAGGAACATACGAGTGGGAGACTTTATAGTTCCGTTTCACAGGCATAACTAGGGGCAGTGGTGATAGGCACAGGTGTGTGAGCACCTAGGAAAAGCAGAAGAGATCTTCCCAACAAATTCATATATTAACTCCCTCCAATCTCTTCCTCCATTTCAGAAGCAGAACTTCCCTATTTGCATATGCTTTTACACAGATCCTTCTAGTATTGAAAGGATCTCCTCTAGGTAAAGCTGGCTGTAAAAATCATATTTCATACTTCTTTTGGCATTTTGGAGGGTTACCCCCCCAAAATCATTTTAATATAAAGATTTGCTTGCTTAAAGGGTCTGGAAAGATGACTGGATAAGTTCAAAGGAGTATTCAGAAACTTCTGAAGGCTAGCCTCATGGTCAAGGTGTGAGTGGAACCTAGTATTCTTTCATTCCCTTATTGGGAAGTTGCAGCTGACAAATTTTAGGTTCTTCCCCACCCTCCCCACTCCCAACCCCATTACTACAACAGTGAAAGCCCATAGGCTTGACCTGGTATGGAGCCAACTAGTGGTTTTATAGCTTTGAAAAGAGCTGACAGTAAAGAGATGAGATGGGGAAATAAAGAAAATTCTTCCTGGAAAAATAAACAAGTCCTATTATTATTATTATTATTATTCTTTTAAGATTTTATTTGTTTATTTGACAGAGAGAGACACAGCGAGAGAGGGAGCACAAGCAGGGGGAGTGGGAGAGGGAGAAGCAGGCTTCCCTCTGAGCAGGGAGCCCAATGTGGGGCTAGATCCCATGACCCTGGGATCATGACCTGAGCCAAAGGCATCCACTTAACAATGGAGCCATCCAGGTGTCCCTATTATTATTATTATTATTTAAGTGATCAATGCTAATTAGATCAAGTTTATTTCAAGGCCTGAAAAATCACAAATTGTCTGGCTCAGAATATTGATGCCATTTGTGGAATGCTGAGCAGAGCCTAAGAATTCAGGAGCATGTTCTGCTTGGGGAGGGAACAGGGAGTGTGGGGGAGAGGAGGAAGGAAACTTCATTTTTCTGTTTCCTTTAGCAAACAAAACAAAACAGTATTGAGACACCCCTCTTGGGCTGGTGAAAACTGAGGCTA
This sequence comes from Mustela erminea, assembly GCF_009829155.1. Lineage (NCBI taxonomy): Eukaryota > Metazoa > Chordata > Mammalia > Carnivora > Mustelidae > Mustela > Mustela erminea. Next base: position 27,253,463 of record NC_045621.1, read on the forward strand.
ATCCCAGGTGGATTAAACAGCCAGGAGTCCAGGAAATTTCTAGTCCAATGACTGTTTGACAGGTAAGGGATTGAAACTCTGAAGTCACTGCACTGACCAAACCTCTTCATAGAGAGCCAGGAATTGGACCACCTGTTTGAGTTCACCTCTCAGTGACCTCCCCATCTAACCCAGCTCCCCAGAGGCACATCTGGATTCCAGCTGCACTCCTATGCTGGAAGGGTTTATCACACCCATCCTCCTCCAATTGCCAGAGGTGTCAGGGGAAAGAAGATCACCGAGGTAACAGAGGGACCCCACCACCTCTGCCTCTTGGGTCACCCTTTCAGATGAAGAACATATGGAGAATGAGGTTGAGGGTTTCCAAAAAATACTGTTATTAGACTATATATATATATATATATATATATATATATATATATATATATACTGTTCATCCATCTCTTTAGGATTTAAGAGACCATCCTAATACTATCACCCAATGATCTTACTAGAAAGTAAGCACATCAAGAAGTAGGATGTTCTCTATTTTGTTCAAACTGCATTTCCACTGCTTAGCCCATACTTAGCAAAAGTGAAAATTTGGTACTTGGCAGCTGAATATGGGAACAGAGGAACTATGCCCCTTGGGATGCAATTGTCCTTAATGCTCATGCTCTGCATCTATCAGCTTTCTTTCTTCCACTTGCCACTCCCCTTTTCTTCATCTAAGCCTATCTCTTCATCACACTTGGAATGCAAAGAGCATGTCTAAGACTGGGTGGCAGGGGAGGGGGAGGAGACTCTGCACAGGATTGCACTTATTCCCAGGTATATTGGTCCACTTGGGTCACCATAACAAAGTACCATGGGCTGCAAGGCTTAAACAACAGAATTAACTTTCTCATAGTTCTGGAGAAAGTCCAAAATAAAGGTCTTAGGTTCTGGTGACACTTCTCTCCTAGGCTTGTAAAGAGCCACCATTCACTGTGTCCTCATACAGCCTTTTCTGTGTGAGCACAGAGAGAAAGAGAGACAGAGACTGAGAGAGATATATCTGGTGTCTCTCCCTCTTCTTACAAGAACACAGTCCTGTTGGATTAGGGACCCACCCTCATGACCTCATTTAACCTTAATTACCTCCTTAAAGGATCCATTTTCAAAATACAGTCTCACTGAGAATGAGAACTTCAATCTTTTTTTAATGAATTTGGGAGGGGGACACAATGCATTTCATAACATAGTTCAGACAAGAGTAGTCTTGCCCTGGAGTCCCACGCTTTAGAGGGCAATACTGTAGCCTTGTCTGGTAGAGCCCCTCCTCAGAGCATGAGAAATCTACAAGATCATAGGATCATTCCCACCCAGAGCTGATGGTCCACCTTCCAGGCCATGTTCTGGGGACATGGGACCCCAGAATTTCCTTCCCAAGGGAGGACCATGCCTCTCACTCAGGCAGTGGCCAAGGGTCAGCTATCTGTGGGGAAGAGAAGCACGACCTGAAACATTGAGCTGGCGTGTCCATACCTGTGTCTGCAAGGTATGGGAAGGAGTCTGGGAAAGAAATAGAAAGTGGGTAATCCAGGAGCCTGGGGCCAGGGTCTGGGGCTGAGGGCAGCTTGCCGCAAGCGACCATATTGTGGCAAGGTATTCTGAGGAGTCTGAGGGTTCTACCTGCACCTGGCCTTTCAGCCTCAGTGTTCTTTGGAGAACTGGAAAAATCTGTGCTGGTGGGGCTGGTGGGTTAAGATACCTTGTAGACATAGTTTGCAGAGTATGGACTTGGGTAAGGTGACTAGAAGGCTTGAGACTACTGTCCTCAGGCCCTTCTGGAGGCAGCTGGATGGTGGGAATTGGAAAGGGGCAATAGGGAAGGGAATGACAATAGGGAATAGGTCAGTGAAACCTCTAGTAGAGGATGAAAGAGTCACCTGCTCCTCTATACACACACACACACACACACACACACACTCTCGCACACAGAATATAGTTATTTTCCTGTGGATTTCTCAATTAATTGGAAAGGAGGTGAGGGTGTGAACATGAATATTGTCATTACAAAGGCCTATTTTTTGAGACGGCAAGCTAGTTCATTTCGTGTTTTCTTAGTTTCAGGCACTGTTTTAAAATATTTAGATGTGATACGTGGGCCTCTATTTGTATTCTTCCCCCACATGGTAAATCCTATGAGTGAGTCTAACTTTACGTCCCAGTTTGCAGTTTGATCTGGGACTGCTCCAGTTGATGACTGATGTCCCTCAAGATTATTAATACCACCATACTTTCACTCTCAAACGTGTCCTGGTTTGGAACAATAAATGACATAGTCCCCCCAGCTAAGAAAGACAACACTAACACAGAAGTTGAGGAATAGAAGAGTAAGAGAATGGTCTAGAAGCATGAAATAGTTGGTCCAACCCTGAGTTGGCTGCAGGGTATTCAAGACATACAAGACATGATTCCTCCAAGGAGTTTGATGATTATGCATAAGACACAAGACTTACACTTTGTTTTCTCTGGAGACTAATACAGGGACGTGCACAGATGGCATTGAGTGCTTAGTTAACCAAAGCCCAAATATATGGTGTGGATGATGAAAGAAATACAACTTTGTCCACAGAATTCTCCAAACTAAGGTTTCCAGTCTGGAGCCTAGAAAATGTTGGGACACTAGTTCAACCACAGGAATAATAATGCAGAAAGAACAAAAATATTCATGTATATCTAAAGCAATAAACAGAAGAATTTTATGGAACTTCCTTAGTGCCTCTCAGAGCCCTGGGTAAGATGCTGGGCAAAAGTTTCAGGTATTCTCTTTTCCTGCATCCAAGTCCTTATTTCCAATTAGCACTCCTGTCACATCACTTCCTGAGGACAAGGAAGGTGCAGAAGCCTGAAAATAAGTGAGGACCATATGGGGCAGCTGCTCTGACCTAGCTTCTGCCCCAGTAGTACCTCAACTCCCTTCCCCAGATGCTGAGGACTGTATGTCTTGAGCTCATTAAGTCTCTGCAGTTTGATCACCTTTATGGCATCTTGTTCCATGTGCTGTTTTTCTTTCTCATGAAGCACATGCCACATGGACACATTCTCCTTGTAGTTGGCTTTCCAATCCCAAGTTGGTAGGGAGCTCCCAAGATTGACCACTCTCTTCTTGTGCCACAATGGAGTGTAACTCCTGTTGAGGTTTCTACTATTTTAATGATGTTTAATATTAAATATCTGATTTTTAATTACATTAAATATTTAATACTTTAAAAAATAAGTAAAAATATTCTCATAAAAATAGCAATTAAAATGTGCAAAATAGAATACAGTAAAAAGTCTCATCTAATGAGCTTCTCTCTAGTCTTGTATATTTTCTTCCAGAGATATTTGCTTTTCCCTTTTTTTCTTCTTTCTAATCTTCTACCTCTAGTTGGTCTTTAAACACACACACACACACACACACACACTGAAAAACATTGTTCTGCATTTAAAAAAAATAATTTTAATTTTAGAATAGTTTTAAATTTATAGGAAAGTTGCAAAAGTAGTACAGAGAATTCTGTACTACAGTGTCTTCTACAGTACAGTGTCTTCTACTATTAACATCTTAACCTTAGTAAGGTACATTTGTCACCATTAATGAATCAATATCAATACATTATTTTTGATAAAAGTCCATAACTTATTCAGATTTCCTTAGTTTTTACGTAAGGTCCCTTTTTCTATTGTAAGATCCCATCCAGGATGACACATTACATTTAGTTGTCAGGTTCCTCTTGACTATACCAATTTCTTAGACTTTCCTTGTTTTTGATGACCTTGACAGTTTAGAGGGGTGCTGGTCAGGTATTTTGTAGAATGTCCCTCAGCTGGGATTTGTCTGATGATTTTCTCATGTTTAGGCTGGGGTGCAGGATTTGAGGAGGAAGGCCACAGAAATCATCCCATGGAAATCAAGTGCCATTTTCATATGAAAAGTACACACCATCAATCTGACTTAGCTCTCTTGATTTTAACCTTGGTCACCTGGCTGGTGATGATCACCTGGAAGATTTCTCCACCATAAATTTACTCACATTCCTCCATTTCCTTATTCTGCTATTCAGAAAAGTTCACTCTATTCTTCCTCCTTGAGGACAAAGTTTCTGAATAAATTATTTGGAATTCTGTGCAGAAGATTAGTCTCTTCTCCCACGTTTATTTATTTAAGCAGTCACTTATTTATAGCAGTAAGGACCCATGGACATTTATTTTGTAGTTTGTGTTATAATCTGTATTAGTCAGTTTAGGCTGCCATAACGAAATAACACAGATTAGGTGGCTGAAACAACAGAAATTTATTTTCTCACAGTTCTGAAGCCTGGAAAACCCAAGGTCAAGCTTCTGGTGAGAGTTCACTTCCTGGCTAGCAGACATCCACTTTCTCATTGTGTCCTCATAGTAGAGACAGAGAAGCTTCCTTAGGGTTCTTCTAAGGACACAAATCCTATCAGATCAGGGTCCCACCTGTATGACCTCATTTAACCTTAATTGCTTCTGAAACACCCTATCTCCAAATATAGTTACGCTGAGGGTTAGGCTCCAACTTATGAATTGAGGGGTGATGCAATTCAGGCTACAGTATACCCTAATACTACTTTATTTATTTTGTGCCTCAAATTATTCCAATTTGGACCACTGAGAACTCTTTCAGTTAACACCTGTGTTCCTTTGATACAATCTTATCATCATGGGGTCTTTTGAGCACTTCCTTACTTTGTACTTTTCTTCATCTAATAATCCATTTTAGAAATCACCCTCTATTAAAATCTTTCTCATTTAACTTATAGTTATGGAGAATGGTACTGAACAGTCATTTAAATAACCAGTCTCTTATTAATGGATATTTAGTTCAGTCCTTTGTATTAGAATCAATACAGCGATGGGTAACATGGTATGGGTGTTAGTATATTGTCAGATAAATTCCTAGGTGATGAATTGCTGGATCAGAAGGATGTATGTTTGTCCTTTTGATGGATATTGTCTTAGATACTATGAAGAATGCTATGAAGTGTCCTTCAGTGTGGTGGCACCTGTGGCCATTTCCATAAGTAACAAATGGGAAATACCTGTTTTCCCTCCAGCTTTGTCCATATCATATATAATTAAATGTTATGATTTTTCACAGGTCTTAAAGGTCTATTGTTTGGAGGACCCCAGAGAAAAATACCCTAGGGCTCACCATAGTCACTCACTGCAACCTCTAAGAGGAAGTAAGACCTTTCTGGGTTCTGATATGCCTTAGGAAGAAAGCTCCACCTGGAACCTTCCTATTGAGTGCCTCCCTGTGGGTTCAGGTACATTCACCAGCTGACTGAGAAGTGAAATCCATCTGACCATCACAACCTCAGGACGGTGGGGCTGGATGTCATCTCAGACATCACCTGGTCCAGATTCCTTGTTTTTGGTAATAGGCATGATGTGTCTTAAGTTCCTACAGCTGGTCAATGCCAAACTGTTGGCCAGAATCGGCCTCTTCTAGTTCTTAGTTGGGAGAGCTCTTCATGATGCCTGCTTTCACTTAGAATCTAGCACCCACTTTGAGTAAAAGCCTCTGGATTTCACTACAACAGAGCAACCTATTGATCTAAAAGAGTGACATCCATCCAGTAAGGATTAAGTTTCCCCTGCCTAAAATAGAGAACTGCATTCATGGGAGACTTGGAGTCAGAATCTCCCTACTGTGTGACTTAGGATAAAGTCACAGAATGTATGCTTTTGGAGTACAGAATATGATGTTGATAAAAGTCAGAGTTGTATGTTGCCTATCTCAACAGTGTAGGTAACAATGTCAAGTAAGTTAACATAAGTATTCTGAAATTTGACTCATAATGGCAATGATATCAATGTTTTCAATTGCAATTTCTACTTGTTTTTATTAAAACAATTGTTCCTGGGTGGTGTTAGAAGGCAAACAATTGGCAAGTTTTCTTTGAGGGGCTCTATTTCACTTCCCCATTCATGGGCAACCATAAATTGCATCTATCATCCTTCCCATCTTGCTTTTTCATACCTGCCTTCTCCCTTCCTGTTTCCTCCTTGCTGTTCCTCTCCCAGCCTCTTTTCCTAGGATAACTTTGTGCAGATCACTTCCCTTCCCTGAGCTTCAGTGTCCTGATTGGTGTAAAGAAGAGACTGCACTCGATGACTGTGAGGTCTCTTCTGGTTCTGAGATTCCATGATGACCCTGTCACCATTTCTACCTTATTTTTTCCAATGCCTGGTAACAGGAGCCTGAGAGTGTCTTCCTTGCAGAGATGTCTAGAAAAGTACACTTTAAAAACAATGTGGTAACATCTCTAATCCATTTTGGCCAGTCACCTCTAAAGTAATGGGATCAGTTCACAGACTCCTTCATTAGAGAGTGACATTGTCCAATAAGAGGATATAAAGGAGGGGAGTGTCAGAGATCCAAGCACATTACAAACCTACCAGTTGTTCAAATACAGCTGAACTGGTTGTTAAAGTTGAAATACTTTTTTACTGGTTGGTAAATACTCAGCATCCCAAGGATCCAGGGTGATAACCAGTTTTGATCATCTGTTACTCACCCACTCATGATGGAGAGATCCACCCTCAAAACCCCACCCTATAAAAAATATACATAAAATAGTCTGAGAAGACTGAACATAACACCCAAGACTGTGGAGATAGGATTCACAGCAGTAAATTAGTCACATACACTTACAGCCCAGAGGACATACATGCCTTACAGGACTACTTGAGAGAGGCACTTGGGGATAGGATGAACAAGCAAGAGCTATGTACAGCAGGGTTTTTAGTAATAAGATGGCAGGTGCCCCCTGGTTTGCACAGGAGGATGCAATTTGTTTGCTTGAATACTTTTGCGGACTGGCAAAGAACTAAAACCTATTAGGCTGAAGAACTGACAGAGTGCAGTTGGTCTAGCTGGTAGAGGAACTAGCTAGGAGAAGAGCATTTCCTGCCAAGAGTGGAGCATCTAATGAGAACAAAGGAACTCATGGTTAAGTCTTTGGAGCCCTTTGAAGTTCAAGGATGTCAAAGCAGCACAGGAATTTTAGGCCTTTCAATACATACACTTTCTCACCTCCCAGGCCTACTCTCAAGATGAGTCTGAACCTCTCCATGCATGATGTAGTAGCCAAAGCATCAAGGCCTGATGAGGCAGGAACTTCCAGACCAAAGGCTGCCTGACGTTTTATTCTTTTGGTCTTCGCTCACACCTTACCAGTTGTGACATAATTTGAATACCATCCCTAGGCCTATGAACACATGACAGAACACTTAGACTCAGTGCGCTTTTCTGACCTTCTCCTTGCCCAAGCCTCCAGGATTTCCATTCTTCCTGTTGCCTGTGCAACAGGACTGGTTGAAGCATTCGTGCCTCCCTCCTCCCTACTTCAAAACTTGTTTTATCCAGCCGGAGCTAGAAACAAGGAAAATGAACAAACCCTCACTGAGTTGTTAGTTGTTCACTTACCATTTCCAGTTATATTTGTGTTTTAAGAGTAGACTTTGCCTTAATTTAAAGGCTAAGGCAAACCATGGGTCAAACCCAGCTCACGCCTGTTTTTGTACAGTCCTCAAACAAAGAATGGTGCTTACATTATTAAATGGTTGAAAAAAGAAAGAAAGGAAAGAAAGAAAAATATGTGACCTAGACCAAATGAGGCATGTGAAGCTTAAAATATTTATTATGCCCTGAATATAAAAGAAAAAGTTTTCTGGCTTTTGGCTTAAAGCAAAGATTCTCTAATGGTGGGTATTCAAACATTAGTAATAGTTTAGAGATACTGATTTTGGAAATATGAATGGATTTGGGGAGAAGACCATAAGGACTGTCCCCAGATTGTCACAAATTGGGGAGTAGTGGGTGGGTCCTGGCCAAGATGGGGTGATGCTCCCAGAGGCAGATATCGAGAGCAGAGGCTTCTCACTTGCACAGTAGGGAATGCTAAAATCAGAGATGTGAATGAACAGAAACCAAAACCAGGTGGGAAAGCTGGGACAGTTGGCAAACTCATCAAATGGCAGTCATAGTGTCTAGGATCTAAGAGTTGAAGACATGAGTGTGTTAGGGCAGAGAAGCTAGGTCGTGAGGCAGTTACCAAAATCACATTCTTGCATATGTCATTCCCTTTAAGAGCCAAGGAACTGAGGATCCCATGGGAAACAAGAGTAGAAATAGGTGAACCATGCAACAACGAATTAAAACATGTAAAACTGACCTATGTGAGGACATAATTTTTAGTTCTCCTTTTACCCTTGCATGCTGGTAAGAAGGGTATGACTGTCATGTTCAATAGAAAAGATCTTTTTCTTTGAAATGTTAAATACTAATAAAATTGGAACATGATATGCCTTGGGATTGAGATAAAGAAAATAGATTAAAATAACAACATGAATAAGAACCTTTTTCCCAAAAAAAACTGGGAAGGTAAGAATGCGTTTATTGACTATGTAGATTTCTCCTTCTAGAGACACCCCCATAGGAGACTGTTATAGCCAGGAGCAAATCCTTCCTGGCACCTGTGACTCCAATGTGGCAAATCTGCCCTCATGGAACCCCAACACTGAGTACTGGGAAACAAACCTCTGCCAAGTTTCATTGCCTGGCCTTTCCACTATGTGCTTGCACACATCTTTGTTTCTCAAGGAAGACTGAAGGGTGGAGTGCTCTGGTCTTGGAGACAGTGGGTGGTGAAAGTTTCCAGGAGGACAGGAATGGGCAGATTGGCTCAGCCGGTTAGCGTACGGTGTTAATGAGGCCAGGTCGTACCCTGGTCCCCCACCACACCCAGACAGCAGTCTCCATTCTAGGATCATAGAATACACTCCTCCCCAGAAAAGGAAGGGCTGAGAGAGAGTGCGTGAGGATAACTCCATGCAAAACCACCCTGTCTTCTGAAAAAAGAATTCTCCTGATGGAGATTTCTTGGCATCTTTTTTACATAGATCATCTCTCATTCATTTGGGGGCATGACCACATTGAGGCACTGTATCAGCTAGCTTGGGCTGCATAACAGACTGTCTCAAAAACTACTGGTTTAAATCAACAACCATTTATTTAACTCACAATTCTCAGGGTCAGCTGAGCAGTTCTTCTGGTCTAGGCCTAGTCAGTTAACTTTGCCTGAGCTTGCTTCTGTGTCTGCAATTGGTTGGAGGGTCAGCTGGGAGCTGAAGATTGAGGATGGCCTTGCTCACATGATCTGACAGCCACTGAGCTGCTGGTCAGGGCAATGAGGGCCATGGCACTACATTTCTTTTATCCTCCAGCAGGCCAGCCTGGGTTTCTTCACATGGCTTCAATGCCAGAAGACAAGCTCCCACACATATCACTATCTAAAATTTACCAAAATACTGACTTACATTTATTCTAGAAACAGAAGTGATAAAAGAGTATAACTACATTTTAAATAAATTATGTTTATCTTGACATATTAAGAAATGTACTAAGTTCTTTATCCATGTTATTTCATTTAATCCTCTGAGGTAGGCAGTACAGAACTTGTCCAAAATCACCCTGCTATAATGTTGCAGAGCCAATATTCAAACTCTAAACTTAAACCACTATAAGACACAATTACAACTCATGCATTTTGGGAATAACATGTCTCTTCCAACAATGCCACCGTTGTTTAAAACTTTACTGGAATCCCTCGTGTCAAATCCAGAGTCTTCATGAACCTGAGGCAATTGGACAGAATAGGAATTGCTTCCTGTTGCTGCTAAATGGGAATTTTATTTGGCTCTGAAGCAACGGATGACTAAGATGAGCAATCAAGCTGGATATTTTTGGATGACAGCTGAAGAAGACGAGAGAGAAAGGAGATTCAGTTCAAAGATGGGAGGTGAGGTGTGCCGCCTAATGTTTTTAGAGTTGGAATTGGGATTTTAGCTTTTGTTCGCAATGCCAAGTCTGCTTAGTCTTTCTGAAACTTTGGGGAAATTCCCTCATCGTTCCATGTTTCAGTTATCTCTTCTGTGAAAAGAAGCTTGGATTATATGGTTTCTAAGATCTTTCTAATTTTTGAAATCTGTGATTCTACTGTATATTGTTCCTCAGAAGACATCATTTTAGCTAAAAAATAATGTGAATTTCTTACTTTCAAAATAAAGACATGACTTTGCTAATACCCCACTTCAGAACATGGAGGAGACTGAGAAGATGCTATTTAGTGATGGACAAGATTCCTATGGAAACAGGGATTTGGAGAGAGTGTAAACATTATTATTTATGAAATTCAGACTTAAATGCTGAAAGTCCTGCCTCTCAACCCTCCATGCACTGTAAATTTTACCATTTATCCACTGACTTTCCTGAGCCAGAAAGAGGCCAGGTAAAGTCATATATGATATCCTTCCTATTTCTCATTCAGATGTCTAAGGCTTCTTTTCCTTTTGGTCAAATCTGATTTGTATTTCTCCTTGGTTAATACCCCCAGAGTGATTCAGGCTGCTTTCTGCCTGAATGTTACATAAATAAAAGTGTGTAATATTGCAAGGGTGAGCAGAACTGGGAAGTCAGCAGGGATTGAGACACTGAGAACAGGATGAGCCATTCCATTTCCCCACTTCCCAGACCTTTTTCTTGCCCTCCTACAAAGCCTTAGGAAGGCCTCATGGGGGGAGTTTGAACTCATTCCCACCCAGCCCTATTCGTTCCAGCTACTCAATGTTTTACTGAATAGCTCTGAACAGCTGTTTCTAGTTAGGTGTCTGTTTATATTGTTGGCCTACGTGTGCTTGTGTACGGTGTGTGTGTGCCTTATCACCTTGCTTCTCCATCTATCCAAGGACCCCAGCAAATCCACTTGGGCTCATTTGGAATCCTAAGTGGAAGGAATCAAAAAGCAACATGATGTTCAAATTCAGGAAGAATTAACAAAGGCTGTATTTCACACAAAATGTTGTCATTTGTAAATGCAAGGGAAGTTAGAATTAAAGAACAGGGATACAAAGATTATTAATATCTCCAGGCTCCCAAAGAGTAAATTTTACTATTGGAGTAAAATTAAATTAAAACTTTTTTCTTTTTAAGGTTCATCAGTGACTAATTTAAGACTTAACCCTGACTTTACTCATTATTTTATATATTTGTTCATTCATTCACTCAACAAACATTTATTAAGTCTCTCCATGCACACTGCTCAAAGCATCCTGTAGGAGATACAAAGATGTGTTTTGCTCAGTCTGAGTGGAGCACTGTCCTTCTAACTCAATAGGCTTGGCTTGGCCATGGAGGGCCTTTTGCACTTGTCTTCATCTTGAGACCAGTCTGAACATGGAGTGAAATCACCAGTGTCCCTGGCAGGTGAGGGACCCAATTCCACACCCAACACATCATCCAAAATGGTAGGCTTTTAACACAGTCTTATTAAATAGTGAGACGTGTCTCTGTCTAGGTTTATATAATCAGTGCTGCAAAATTCAGATACTTTGCCTCTCAAAGGTCAGTCAGCAATCTCTGTGAGATCCTACAAACAAGTTTGAAAGGGCTTACTGTCTACAGACATGCTCTCCATTCTGCCTGGCATAGTTGCCAAATGGTGATTTCTATTTTCATCATCCCTTCTATATTTATTACCTGACTTGCTAATACAAGGAAGAGGTTTCCCTTCTGCTCATTTAGTTCAGTCAGTGGACTTGTCTTTATTCAACAGGCTATAATCCTTTACTATTATAATTTATTTTGATGTCCAAACTGTCCCAGAGCTTCCACGTGGAAGCTCTTAATAAACTGGCCTCTGTATTCTTTTTGACTTTTCTTCTTCATTCACCGGGCACATTCTTATTTTATGAAACACAAAGATATTCCAGACTCATCTTTTACTTTCTTTCTAGCCATGGAATCAGCCATTTCTTCAAAGAGACTTAATTCCTTTTAATAGAGAATGATATTTAGAAACCAAGATCTGAATCCAGGTGTGCTGATTACTACTGGGATTTATTGGCTTTATGCCCCTTAAGAAGACAGAGCTAGAAAATAGATGCATGTATATACACACACACATACACACATCTACACCCACATATATCTATATTATATCCACATCCATCTCTCTTTGTCTCGCTCTGTAATAAACGCCATAAATTCTGACTGAGAGCTCTAGTTCTAATCTAACACCACCAGATTTTTTATCTATTCTCCTTACCATGTTACTTCCTGTCCTGGAAACAAGGACACTGAATCTCATTATTTTTTTTTTACCATATTTACTTATTTTATCATTACTAAAATTCCCACAGACTAGATTCAGATTTGCTAATCCATGCCTCTGTGAAAAGGAAATCTCACTTTATAAGTACAACAATGGTTTAGACTTCTTTCATTGTTTGGCCTGAGCACATACAGTCAAAGAATACTTGAATTAGTTCTTTCTTTAGCATCAAGTTAGAGCATCAGGCTTACTGCCCCTCCTGGGTATCCCTTTGAGACAGTACTCTAAAGCTTTGTTTCAGTTATCTCCAAAATTAAGCTTAAGTATTTTCCTGGGGCTCTGCTACTGCTGCTGAGGTCAACACAGGTCTCTAGGAAACATCAAGTAAATATGCAGTGCATGTTCATTTACTCTCCTTCCCCTGAAGTTAATCCAACTATACATATATCTCTTTTTACACAAACATATTTGCAAGTTTATAATAAGAAGATTACCACCTAAGGTTCTCCATATTCCCATGGCTTCTCTATCTATGTTTCAGTACCAAAATCTTTCTTCTCTTTCAGCAAGATCTTAATTCATCTTGTCTGTGGGGGCTTTGCAATACCTTTCTCCCTAAACACATAGCATTGGCCCCCAAAAGGACACCCATAGATTTAGAAGCTTGTTTCATATTTACCAAGCTCTCACATACTCCATCTTCTGTATTTAAAAATATTGATTTAATTAAATTTATGAGCCAGAAATTGAGAAACATATGGAGTTAAGAGAAGGAAAGAAAGAAGAAAAAAATAGCCCATTCATTCAATTTTTTCCAGCTGCCATTCTTGAATTGGGAGATTTGGCTGAAGTTTCAAGTAATGCTGAGCAATAAAACTTCCATAGGATGCCAAATTTAGGTCCAGCATGAAAAGAAAACAAAATCCCACCTACAAGATAAACTGTTCAATTTGGAAATGGAAGTTTTTTAGGGTCCTGCATTAAACCCTCATAGTAATGGTTTCTGCAAGGGAGAAAATCAGCCTGCCTCTTGGAGGGTTTCTGAATGGGGTGATATAGAAAATTTTAGAAAACATTCCTTTCCCTGAATAGAGATCTGTTTCTGTTGGGGGCTCTTTTTTCTCCTCTTAATAAAGAATCCATTTTGCCATATCCTAGCAAGAGGAAGGAAGGTTGTGCTGTGCAATTGCGGGGTGTGTGGGGGGGGGGTACAATTCTAGGTGCTAGAGATTTTGCACAATGAATCCTATTCTTTCCTGTTGGGAATCCATCTTTTCTCCAGCTCAGCTCTCAAATAGTCCCCCTCGTTCTGCAGGTTAGTTCTGTGGACTAACCCACCTGAGCATCTGGGTGGGTATTTCCTTAATATAAATAAAGTCCAAGACATGACAAGTGAAAGTGAAGAAGAGGGTGAACGTTTCCACATGGAGTGTTGTACAGTTCACATATAGCCTGGTTATTTTTGTTGTTATATCTATAGCTATGCACATGGAGATATTTTAATATAAAACTTTCCATTTTACATCCTGGGAAACCCTCAGGCCCTTGGTCCTGGGCAAACTGGGAACTGGTCACCTTGTAAGATAGAATTCTTCAAGTAGCAAGTACTAGTTCAATCTCACATGTTTTTATGCCCAAACTAACATTCTTGGAAACCATATCTTCTTTCCTAGTTAGAATTTCTGGCTCATTTCAGGATTCCTCTGGCCTACTATCCCAGAGAATATCCCATGACTGAAAATCAATCCTAGCCAATCTTCTAAAAGCAAGGAGTACAGCCTCCCTTTGAGATAAGACTCTGAAACTAGAGGCCTGGGTGACAGTTACTCAGGAGATCTGCCATATCAAATGATGATGAACCTGAGACAGCAAAACCAGAGGTCCTCCTTATTGACTTTGTGCAATGAGAAGGATAATGCCCTTCTGTGTTTCATTTTGCTGCTTAAGCATCAAAGAGTGACAGTGTTTATATTGTTTATATTGAAATAACTGCATCATACACCTGACTTGTGAACACACGTGCTCATCTGGATCTGGAAGTTCTAGGTCAGGCAGCATACTGTGACTATTTTCTTCTCTTCCTTTTCATGATTTAGACGTTGGTGCTGAGTCTAGTTTTTTAAGTTGGGACTGCCTTGTCCCTTAGAGGAAATTCTTTCTTAGGAGTCTCATTCTCCTGTCCTGTGATTTGTCCTCAGTTGGGGACTCCCCAGTTAGCAGATATGGGTGGGACAACAATCAGGAACCCCACCCTTTGTATATCCATGGCTACATGGACACAAGGGAAAGGGTCACCCATATCCACCTGCCAAGAGCACTGAACCACAAAAGAAAATTCATCTATAGCAGAGGGTAAGAAGGGAGGAGTTGGGGAGAGGGACTGCCCATGGCATCTGTGCTGTATGCCCTAAGATCAGCCAGAATGTCTTACGGCATGACATTTTATAGCATATAACCATCATTTTAGTCAATTTGGCTTAATACCATAAACTGGGAAGCTTAGACAACAGACATTTACTTCTCATAGTTCTGGAAGCTAGGAAGTTCAAGATCAAAGTGTCAGTGGAGATCTGGTGTCTGGTACAAGCACTTTGTCCGGTTTGCAGATGACCATCTTCTCCTTTTGTCCTCATATGCTGGAGAGCAGAGAGGGAAGCAAGTTCAATTTGCATCTCTTATAAGGCCACTCATCCCATCATGAGAGCTTCACCCCATGCCCCGATTTCCTCCTGAATGTCCCATCTCCAAACACCTTCACACTGGGGATTAGGGTTTCAACATGTGAAATGTGGGATGGATGCAAACATTTAATCCATAGCAACCATTCATAAAGTGTTATATTGAAAGGAGGTATAAAAGGGGGACAGATAGCACCATTTTGTGATGGATATATCTATCTATCTATCTATCTATCATCTATCTACCTATTATCTATCTATCTCTCTATCTATCTGTCATCTATCTTGTATCTTGGACTACTAAGTCATTGTCCGAAAGTACTTTATTACTTCCATAATGATAGCAAAATAACCACTATTAATCTCATTATTATTGTTATTAGCAATGACAGTAGTGTTAACAGCAGCTTATGTTCATTTAATTAGGTTTATTTAATAGGTCGGCATTTTGCATCTTATATGACAATCCTGCAAGACTGGGCGATTGAGGGAATTAAATTTGATAGCCTGAAATAGTAATGCATTTGTAAAGAGAAGATGGAGGCCTAACAAGTGGCTCATTTCAAGTCCCACAGTTAGCAAATAGCTCTTCCCACTTTTATTAAATCATGGAGAGCCAGAAACCTCCCTGAAGTTGGCTGCCTTACCACAATGTCATTTAAACAGAGAGACCCTTAAAACAGAGGAGAAAGTCCCAGGGAAATGTTGAGAAAAACTTTCCAAATATTAGCAAATAGGGGCATCTTAGGGAAGTAGGAGTTTTAAAGCCACCATCACCTTGCAGAGGCCATTATTAT
Organism: Mustela erminea; assembly: GCF_009829155.1. Lineage (NCBI taxonomy): Eukaryota > Metazoa > Chordata > Mammalia > Carnivora > Mustelidae > Mustela > Mustela erminea. The sequence goes on from NC_045621.1 coordinate 27,269,090, forward strand.
ATGGAAGGTAAAAGCAGATCTGTTTGAAAGCTATCCCCATACACTTCAGAAGACAGAAGAAGGTCCCCAAGCAGGAAAGATGCTGGACATGCAACTCAGTACAGACGTCCCAGGCAGCATAATACTTGGGGTACCTTCCTTTGAATATTTATTTTGTAATTTATTTGAGGTAATAGTTGTTGCTGACTGAGGAAAGGATAGAGGAGGGTGACCCCTATAGAGGCCCTCTGCCTCTCTTATTACAAAACAATTTGCATAACCTTCTGTTAGGAAAATGTATCACCTCCTTTACAGATTCACCTTCTTTGGAAAGCAATCAAGGGAAAGGACACTCAAGCCGGCCTTGGGTTTGGGGGGGGGGGTCTTACATTGTTTGTTTGTACCTGCATCCCCTTCCCACATCCTTGACAACTCCTTGGGGTTTTCTCCCTGGGAAACCCAAGTGTGTCCATTTTGCTGGCTCTCTTGGTACATTTTAGCATCTCCTAAGGGCTAGCACTTAAAGTAGTCCTTCATAAGCTTGCTCTTCCTCCACGTTTTTTTCTTTTAAGATTTTATTTATTTATGGGAGAGAGAGAGAGAAGCAGGGAGGTGGGCAGAGGAGAGGCAGAGGCAGACTTCCTACTGAGCATGACAGAGCCCAATGGAGGGCTTGAGAACCCTGAGAACATGTCCTGAGCCAAAGGCATATGCTTAACCGGCTGAGCCATCCAGGAACCCCACTCCCCTTTCATATAGACATCGCATTGTATTAGAATTGAAAATGTCAGGGGGAGGGAAGGGGAGGGTGCATAATCAATTTGGCTCTCCTTTGCCCTTAGGCTGTGTTGACACAGCTTAGTTCGGGCCTGCCCCTCCCAGATGAGCTTATCTGCTGCTGCAGTGAACTCCATTAATCTTCCTGAAAGGCAAATGCGCTCGGGACAATGTTAACACTTAACTCTCCTGAAAAGAAGACAGATACTGTGAGATCAAGAAGACAGGACTCCCACCACACTGGCTCCTGGGGCGAGGGTCTCAGCTGGATGGATTCCATGTGGAGAGTGGATGGCAGAGAAATGGCTTTGAAAACTTGAATGTCAACATCATACCAAATCAAACTAAGCAAAACCAAACCAAGCAAGAAACAAACGTAAACAGAAAACAAAACAAAACAAAACAAAAGAATGGATGGAGGTCAACAACCAAATAAAGACCTGGACAATTTTGAGGGAATATTCTCCAGATTTACTTTGGGGGTTTCAAGTAGTCGAAACAACACTTAGCACTGTATCCAAATGATCTAATTTTAGCTAGTGAATATTGTTGTGCAAATAGTCTACACGATAATAGTAATAATTTAAAGGAAAGAAATATTATGGAATATATAATTTGGCATCATTTTTGCCTTGATTGTACACATCCTCCCCTCGCCAGGCTCAGAACACACCTCCCACAGCTGGTGGGGTGATCTACCAGATCCTGCCAGGGCTCTGCTTTGGGGGTCTCTCCTGACTCCACATTTTCTCAGAATAAGATCTTCCTCTGGAAAGAGAGTGGATTTTTGTCTGCGCTCCATGCCCACGTTTATGCTGACCCCCCACACTGTTCCATCCTCCAGGACTCATTCCTCATCTCCAACAATTCTTGTCACTTACAGACCTACAGTCCCTAGTTGTGTCCATGACTCTAAAAGATACAGGGCAACCCATAATGTTTCAGGGGCAGGAATCTGATTCACTATCAAGCTCTGTTCTTTGCCCCCACATCACAGGGTCAGTTTATGTGATTTAAACTGAATCTGAAATGTATGCTTCTCAGTAGGGCTTTATTACACTTATAAGCAATAGTGTTGACTTAGACTAGAGGATTTTTCAAGGCATGAGTATCACAAACACCCAGAACCTATGGTACAGATAGCTCTGCCATCCCCACACTCACTATGTATGCTTCTGAGCCTTTGCCTGTACAGGGTGTCCTCAGAAATCTTTTCTCCATTATCACCCCCAAAAGATGACTTTGAAGAAATGCCTCTGTGATTATATTGACAACATAGAATTTCACCACAAAGTCTGACTCAGAGTCCAAAAAGCTACAGCTCAACGGGGGGGAGCATCAAGTAAACAGCATAGGTCACACCTTCCAATGCTGGCCACTGTGGCCTTGGTTATAGCAGACAGAGCTCCAGCACTACTGGAGAGTTGTTCATAGGTCAGCCATTGCCTTCTTGATTGTGTACATACCTTGTAACCACTGTCCCCATAGACATGCCTATAGATAGATACCTTCGTCTGCCTATAACCCGGAGGTTGCCAGGTCCCACCAGCCAATGGGCTCAGTGAGGTAGCATTCATACAAGAAGGAAGCCTTCTCTCTTTCTAAGCAAATAATTGCCTTGATCCATAGAGAAAGGAACTCTTGTCGCCTCTTAAGCCTTTCTTTGCACGCCTTGCTAGCTCTCCTCTTAATGAAGAGGAGTCATGGGGTGCCTGGGTGGCTCAGTGGGTTAAAGCCTCTGCCTTTGGCTCAGGTCATGATCCCAGGGTCCTGGGATCAAGCCCCATATCAGGCCTTCTGCTCAGCAGGGAGCCTGCTTCCCCCCCCCCCCCCCCCCCCCCCCCCCGCCTGCCTCTTTGCGTACTTGTGATCTCTGTCTGTCAAATAAATAAAATCTTAAAAAAAAAAAAGAGGAGGAGTCATTATCTAATTGGTGAGGGGCTGATTGCCAGTGTACCACACTGCCTAAGCTACTAGGTAAGGTGACTTTGCTTCAAAACCAAGAAACTCTCTTGCACACTTTCTTCTTCTGTGGTGGACCTGCCTTGCACTCATCTGCACATTAGATAAGTGATGAGATCTTTGCTCTCTCTTGCTTCTCTGCCAGTGCCTGGGTGAGAAGGAGGGGTGGTGTCATAGTGGAAGCCAATTAGTTCAATTCAAAGGGTGAGGATAGGAATCCCAGTTTTGGCCTCCTACTTCATTTGCATCCCTAGTACAGTTTCCAGGAAGCTTTATCATCTGGACAACAAAGCTGTTGTTTTGACCCCATTTGACTCAAGTCTCAGTGTTAATATTTGACTGATCAAAACCCTGGACAGAGAGGACACCAGATACCTCTCGCTTTAACTCTCACCAATGATACTAGTAAAATCACTATGATTTCTCACACCTGCTGTGGATGCCTCTTCTTGAAGCTTCTGCTGGCAGTTCTTATGAGACATCAGGAGAATCTCGTCTGCACTCAGAAACCAGTTATTTTCTGCTGTTTTCACTAGTTATTTGACCTGTGCTTAAATTATTTTCTCTTCTAGTCTCCTCATGGCAAAGTAATATCCACAGGTCTTTCAAGGGAAGTGTTTCCCCACTTCTGCTACTCTGGTGCCATAATGAAAATGCTGCGCCCCTGGTCCCCTGCTAGGCTGCTGTGGTGCTCCCTTCTTCACTGTGTGGTAGGGTTTGCACAAGTTTGGCCTCACATATAATTCTGGGGTGAATTTTGACATCTGGTTTTCAAGGATCAATTTCACAGCCCATATTTCATCATGGAAGATGGCTCAACCAAAACAGCACCTTCAGTTCCTACTGGCACCTTCTTTCTGTATCTGGGTCAACACCATCTCATAGATGCTCAGGGGAGTAGCATCTAATCATTTTAGAATCTTACCATTATTTTACATTCCCCTTTCAGTGTCATTTTGAAAGGGCTTTATTTAGATAAAGTCCTGAGGACATGATTAGCTCCAAGTCTCTGCTTCCTGGTTCACTAGGTCTAGATTGCCTCCAGATTTAATAGGATAGATAAGAGAGAGAGAGGGATAGTTTTGGTGACTGTATTAAATAGAGGTAGGCAACCCCAAAACCATAGTACCCATAACAACAAACCCTGACAGAAGTAAAGAAACATTGGGAGAACTAGAAGCTCAGAAAAATATATAACCTCTTCTTGATCATTCAAAGGGAGTATTTATTCAGATAGTTCCCACTAGAGTTAAGATTAGAACAGATATTTGTACCATTTGAACATCAGTCAAAACTGATGAGAATCACAGAGTTGTGAAGATACCACAGATTCAAGGAAATTTATGTTCAGTCTATATATGTATTTATGTGCCATCTCATGCTCAAAAACACTTGAGGTAGCTTACAGCACTAATGTACTCAATGAAGTAAAGACTAAATAAGAACAAAGAAAAATGGAGTAGAAAATCAGACCAAGACAAGGAAGAAGACAGATACATAGACCATAAATGCTGGCATAAATATAGCAAAAGAGTTCATATTTGCTCCTGAGGGGTTTTTTTGGGGGAGGTTGTTTTTTGTTTTTTGGGCTTTTTTGGGCATCACAAAGAATAAGTGACACATTCTTTCAGATAAGCAAACTTGAACCAAACAGATTTTAAAATCTTTCTTGTCAACCAAGATTTTATTTGATGTCAGATAGCAGACAATCCAAGGTTGCACTCAATGAGGACTGAAGAGTTAGTGTTGATGGAAGTGTCTGAGAGCAGATGCATATACTCTAGATCTTGATGGGAAGGTTGAGTAGCCTCCCAGGCCTTTTGCCTGCCATATGCCAGCTCCTCAAAGGCATTTTGGATAATATTCCAGCACATGAAAGAGCTCATTGATTTCTCAAAGTGCTTCATTTTGAAGCTTTTGCCAAAATTAGTTACCACTGAAAAAAAAAAATTCCAACCAGTTGCTGGACTTGTCTGTTTAAAATAAATAAATAAATAAAGTAAGTCTTAGTAATTCTCCTTTAGAATGACTGATTTGGGATGTCCTGACTCCTAAAGAACCCAGGTTTAAATAACTGCTAAATACATCTCCCTAAATTAAATAATTTATTCTTCAATTTGGAGTATGCTGATAGAGACCAATTGAAATTTGAAAAAGTGTGCCAATGAGATAAGCTTGATGTTGAACTTGACTTTCTTTACTAAGGTCTAGATCCAACTTTCGAGATCATCTCAGATTTGTGACAATGAAACCATATTATCAGTGTATAAAATCACAATTTACTTTCTATTCTTTATTGCATCAGCACATGCATCTTGTTCATTTGAAGATGATTTCATTTAGTCAAACAGTAAGCCAAAAACAAGAGAAACCAGAACATGATCTATTTTAGAGCCCTCAAAAGTATTCTATAATCTATCAGATAGTTAACACTTATTTTTATAGTTGTGTTAAGATGCAAGGATATAGGTTTAATATTAAAAATGGCATAGAAGTGCCCATATTATGTAGTTTTCCCTATTAATCTTGTCTATTAAAGGTCAAATATAGATAAAAAGTCCAAAAAAGTTGCTGATAGTCATATTATTCTAGAGAGATCTTCTTGCAAGCTGTTAGAAGCAAAATATTCAGTCGTTAAGTATTAAAACCCCAAATTTATCTTGGAATTGATATTAGCTATTGAATAGATCTTTAGTTTGTTAGAAAGAAAACTGGCATTAAATTTTGACTGGGTGCCTATCAAAATAATAGAACTATAATTTTGAGAGATTGGAGGATTAAAAAAATGTGCAGATTCTGTCTTTAGTTTATTCATACACTATTGTACCCATGTTTCATTATAATAGAAGAAACTGAAAATGATTAGAGTCAACCAATCATAACATGGTTCAGAAAATTATGATTTTGTTTTCTGGGAAGAAGGTAATAGGTCACAGCAGGTTATTGTTCCCAATGCCATGAACAGAGAAAGCCTCAAAATTACCCCAAAAAGTCACAAATTTAAAGAATGAAATATCTGTGGAAGCAATGTATACTCAATCAACTAAAATTCCAGAGAGAAGAAATCATTTCATGGTGATCCAATGAGCATCAGTCATTTTTTTTTTCCAAAGGGGGCATTTGACAAATTTAGTGGTGGAATGAGAATTACTTTTTCCAATATAGAAAGCATCTGCAGAAGGAAAGAGAAAAGAATAATAAAAAAAGATTTTGACAGTCATATGGATCAGAATTTACTTGTTAGAAGATTTAGAAGGCTTCAAAGGCATGGCTACATGGAATATTTACTAAGTTGTAAGTCTACAAGGAAGCCTAGAGAACTGGGCAGAAAGCTTCAAATAGGACAAGTGAAATTTCACACATGTCGCAGAGGAAACAAAGACCATAAGGGAGGAGGCCTGCCTCAAGACATTTGCCAAATTGTGAAGCTATATAGGGACAGGCTAAAGAGCTATGCTGAAAATCATGAAGGCAGAACCAAATCTTTATAGTTTTCTAGGACTAAGGCTCTCAATCAAAAGCCTGGATCCACAACTGACAAACAAAAGAAAATCCTAAGAGAATTGAGTTTTACAACTGCAACTGAAACTTGACCAAGCTCAGTGCCTGATTGTCCTGAGATCAGTGACTTGTCTGTTCTACCTAAGAGGAAAGGTGGGTCTTCTTGGGTATAAATTAATTTCATCTAGAGTATCTGTGGTTGTTTTATACACAATCTATATTCTAATATAGAAACAGATCCAGAGATAATTCAGATATTGGAGTTAGCAGTTAAGGGCTTTGAAATACAAGCATACCTCAAAGATATTGTGGGCTTAGTTACAGACTATGGCAATAAAGCAAATATCACAATAAAGCAAGTCAAATGAATCTTTTGATTTCCCAGTGCATATAAAACTTAAATTTACTTTACACTGTAGTCTATTAAGTGTGCAATAGCATTATGTCTAAAAAAAGTACCTATCTTAATTAAAAAACACTTCATTGTTAAAAAATGCTACCTATCATCTGAGCTTTCAATGAGTTGATCACTGATAAAAGATTACTGTAACAGATATAATCATCAAAAATTTTAAATATTTGAGAATTACCATAATGTGACACAGAAACGTGAAATGAGCAAATGTTGTTGGAAAAATGGTGCCAGTGGATTCATTTGATGTAAGGTTACCATCAGTCTTCAATTTGCAAAAAACATTGCATCTACAAATCACAATAAAACAAAGTGCAGTAAGATGAGGTATGCCTATAAATACAATTAATATTTTCAAGAAAATAGAGGAAAAGATGGACAGAAGAGATGGAAGTATGCAGAAATTTCACAGGCAATTTGAATTTTTATTTTCTTTTTTTTTTTTTTTTTAAAGATTTTATTTATTTATTTATTTGACAGGCAGAGATCACAAGGAGGCAGAGAGGCAGGCAGAGAAAGAGAGAGAGGGAGGGAAGCAGGCTCCCTGCTGAGCAGAGAACCCGATGCGGGACTCGATCCCAGGACCCTGAGATCATGACCTGAGCCGAAGGCAGCGGCTTAACCCACTGAGCCACCCAGGCGCCCCGAATTTTTATTTTCTTAAAGGCATAAAGTAGACATTTAAAAGTGAAAATGTCTGAAATTAAGAATTCAATAAATTGGCTCAATAACAGTTAAGATGTTTTTGATCCAAATGTTTTGCTGATGAACAGAAAACAGATGAACCAAACTGAGGTTGAGTGAGGAAAAGAAAGAATGCAAAGACTGTAGGGGACACATGGAACATGTCAAAAGGCTAAAATACATATGATTGGCATCCCAGAAGGAGTAAAAAGAGATAATGGCTCAGAAGCAATATTGGAAGAAATAATGGCCAAGAATTTTCAAAAAAACTAATAAAGGACACAAAGATTCAAAAAGCTCAGTGAAACCCAAGCAAGGCAAAAAAAAAAAAAAAAATGTCCAGCACAAAATGGCCAAACTGCTGAAAACCAAAAGGAGAGAGAAAATCTTAATACCAAGGCATGTACCTTCAAAAGAGCATCAGTAAGACTGACAGCTGACTTCTCAAAAGAAATAATGAAAGCCAGGAGACAATGAGGGGATAGGAAACACAGCTAAGTACTGAAAGAAAGTAAATATCTAACAGAACTCTATAACCAGTGAAAATACATTGTAAACTGCAAGAAAGATATTTTTTCAGAAACTAACATACCAGAGTTTGCATTACCAGGTTTGCACTATAGGAAATAACAACAACAAAAGTTATTCAAACAAAAGAAAGATCATCCCAGATAAAAACTGCAACTGCAGGAAAAGTAAAGAACACCAAAAAAGGTAAATATGTGGGCAAAGCTAAATTAACATTATTCTTCAAAACAATGATTTCAATATTTTATACATTTAAAATATACCTCAAACTAAAATCTGTAACAAAAATAATGCTTAGGAAAGGGAACTGATAAAATCAGAAGGGTCTGGCAGTGTTGAGGAAGTAGTTAAAGTAATAATCTGTTTTGACCAGAATAAATCAAGGCTTCATGTTGTAATCTCTAGGATAATAACTAAAAATAGTAAAAAAAAAAAAAAAAAATTCACAGAGGAATGGAATAATAATAATATATTTTCAATCCAGGATAAGGAAAGAAAGGGTAAAATATAAAAGAACAGAAAACAGATGAGCCAAATAGCAAACAAATAATAAAGGCAGATATAAACTCAATTATATAGTAAATACATTAAATATAAGCTATATTTTCCAAGTAAAGGGCACAGATTGTCAGGCTAGATAAACCAGTGTGGATTCTCAAGTTGGTTTTTTGTTTGCTTGTTTGTTTTAACTACAAGAACCACAAACAAAAATGTTATGAGATCCCAACATTAGAGAGTCTAGGTTCTATCACGTTTGAAGTAGTTGATCTAAGATTACAAAGCTGGGAGGTGAAATATATCTATTCAACTCCCCCAAAATGATACAAATCTGAACAATGAGGTTTAATAAATGTTAAGAATTTCTGAGATACCTAACTATATCTAGTTGTTTGTATTTATGTTTTGTACACATAATTGATTCAAAAATCAACAATTTCAGATGAACTATGCTATTATCTGGAAAATTAAACTATATGCATGTTTATGAAAGACATGTCCATGCCAACGCATAAAAAAGAAAAAAAAAAAGAAGAAAGAAAAGAATTTCCTGTCTCCCTTAGTATCTAGGAAGACTGAAGAGTTTCCTTGAAGGAGATGTCTCTATTTCTCACAGCACTTCATCTGTCGCTGTTAAAAATTATTTCCTGATCAGACCCACCTCTGTCAAGGGATAATAACTGGATTGTCTTTCAAGAGGCAGAAAAGAAGTTGAGAGGGGGCTTAACACCTCTTGCTGATCCAGAAGGGTATAGCAACTCCTAAATTCTAGGTGTGAGCTGCCCTGATGATGATGAAGAAGCCATGAACATATTCCTCCAGTCAACTTGGTTCCTGTCCAGCCATGGCCCAGTCCCATTAGGACCCTGGCTGCAGGGAGCATATGGGTCACATAAGTACCTCTCTGGCTATCTTGTCAGAAGCTTCTGCAGGCAGGTGAAATCTCAAAACATTTTTAAAATTATGACTTTAAATGGGAGACTTCAGAATTAAGGCTACAAACATTGTTGAGCATCAAAATCAAAGGAAAACCCAGTTGGCCTCTCAGTGAAAAGTGAACTTTGTTGAGTCCCATTCAACAGCCTCTAGGTAGCAGAGTGACTAGGGTAGAGAATGAGGGAGGAAGTCCAGCCATTCTGAAAATGCTCAGTATCTTGATGAATATGGGTCAAAAGAATTAAAGAGAACTGAAAAGAGCATTTCCTTTCCCCATGGCAGCTCTTCAATCCTAGAACTCCAGGAAAAAATCACAAAGAATCTGTTTTTCTGAGTTTGGCAGGTGTGGCTCTTTACATGGAAATGATTGTGTCAGTAAGACTGAATTTTCTGGTTAATTGGCTGCATTCCTTATCTGAAATCTGAGCATTGCCTCATACACAAATTATTTTATTGCCGCTAATTTCTTGAAAATAGTAATTCCTGCAATATAAAAACCATATGGTTTTAACTTGATTTTGGTACTCGTGGAACACAACAAAATCCTGCAATTCTTCACAAATGTCATCTTGAACAATAGTTATCAACAGGACCGAGGGAGAAAAATGGTTAGTCAGGCTTTCAAAACCTTCAGATGTATTAACTCTGCATGAGTGTGATTGAATCGTAGTTGATGCACATGTGACTGAATATTTGTTTGTGCCAAGTACTCTCACCTATAATGTTTCTCTTAAAACTAATTTTAAACCTTTGAGGTAGATTTTGTTATTCTGGTTTTCCCTAGGAGGTAACTGAAGTTCCAAGGGATTATACTATCTGTTTAAAACCACATAGCTGGAAATGGGGACTTGAACCAAGGTTTCTGTATCCGAGCCTGGTGTTCTTTCTAGAGTTCTTGTGTTCGAACACAAACCTCATGTTTGTCATTGTCAGTGACCATAAATAAAAGTAACAATGATCCAGAAAGTGGTATATATTTAATATACATCTTTCCAGTCTCTGCCAGATGATTTCATTGCATCGTGGAAATGGATGGAATCCATGGAAATTCATGGAAAATAAAATCTGAAATGCCAAGATAAGTTTATCATCACCGTAATGAGTTTACTCTACAAAATAATGATGATGATGATGAATCAGAGTGAGGATGGGTCTTGAATTTAGGTATACATATGGCAAGAAACTCTGCTTTGGAATTTGCTTGGTTCCTTTTAAATTTCAATGACCAGAAATTTCTTTTGGGGGTGAGGTCAGGAAGCACACAAATGTGTTTTGGCCTATGGGAGAGCATGGGTGTTTGTGGTCATGTGATTTCACTCCTGTCTCTATGTGAGTGTGTCTGGGTACTCAACAAGATCATCAGTTCAGCTCCATATGCCCGAGGGAAGATTGCAGTGATGGGTAAGGCAGAAGGTCACTGGAAAAACAAACTGGGACTGCTAAAGGAAAGATGGCTCAAGGGTCAGTTTTCCTGTAAAGTAGCAAGTGGATTTAGCATTCGTGAAAATTTCCAGGCTGGTTGGAGTCCAGAGGGACCTAGGGTGTTCATTTGGCTTGCCTCTGCTACTTCCTGTCTCTGGCCGGGACACAGATTGCCCTCTGACTCTGGCCTGGCGCAGCCCGGATCCACATCAAGGTCTGTGCCCTCTGTCCTCATCTGCTCTGCTCAGAGATGCCTCTTCTGTGCTGCTCCAATGGGTGCCTGCCAACCATGATGCCAGGAAACATAGGCACCAGGTAGACTAGAGGCCAAGAAAAGAGCACTTGAGAGTGGAGAGGATGGAGGTGGAGGGAGATGGAGACAAAAGATGGGGGCCTTTCAAAGGTGCCACACCCTCCTTCCCACCTCAGAATACTTCCCATCCCCTTCTCACATGGATCCTGGCTTTTTCTGAGTTTTCCCCAACTCTGTCCAATCACATGACTCTAAGTGTTCTCAGGGACCACCTAATCCAATCTCACTTGACTGATGAGGGAAACTGAGGCTCAGAGAAGAGTAGAGGTGAAATTCCTGTGGCCATACTGAATTGGCCTAGGCCTGGGAATCAGGATATGAGGCTCTAGTCCTTCATATACCAATATTGTTCTACATTACCCTGACGGGGCTGAACTATTTTGCCAAGAGCACAGACCTTCCTAGTGCCAAGTCTACTCTCTCTACTGACTTTTAATTTTCCTTAGTTCATACTATCCCAGCCTCGCTCACTTGAGTCCTTCAATGAACCAGACTTGCTACTGAGCATCTCTATGGAATGGCATGCAGGCTGTGAGGACAGCAATGGACAGAGTCCCATCTAGTCATGGAGCTTAAGTTCTCCTGTGGCCACCATGTCGGAGGGTTTCTTCAACATCTGACCACATTCATTCATCCATCTGCTCACTTGTACATTTCTCTGAAAACCATCTCGTTTTCACTTTAATTGTTAATTTTAATCATGCACTTTAATTTTCCTCCTCTTCCCCTCAAATCCCCCAATAGTAAATGATTTAAGCATTATTTGAAGTAACAACTCTATTCATTCTTATAAAGACCCCAAGTGCCTCAGTGAAAACAGGCAATGATTCCAGGCTTCCTTTGTATGTTGCAGGGGAGGTGGGTTTCTGCATTTTCCCATTTTTTTTTTTTAATATTTATTTATTTATTTGGAATATTTTTTTTTTATTTCCAGCATAACAGTATTCATTATTTTTGCACCACACCCCGTGCTCCATGCAATCCGTGCCCTCTATAATACCCACCACCTGGTACCCCAACCACCCACCCCCCGTCCCTTCAAAACCCTCAGATTGTTTTTCAGAGTCCATAGTCTCTCATGGTTCACCTCCGCTTCCAATTTCCCCCAACTCCCTTCTCCACTCTAAGTCCCCATGTCCTCCATGCTATTTGTTATGCTCCACAAATAAGTGAAACCATATGATAATTGACTCTCTCTGCTTGACTTATTTCACTCAGCATAATCTCTTCCAGTCCCGTCCATGTTGCTACAAAAGTTGGGTATTCATCCTTTCTGATGGAGGCATAATACTCTATCCCCAGGGGTACAGGTCTGTGAATCACCAGGTTTACACACTTCACAGCATTTTCCCATTTTTATGCCCAAACCAGCAGGGGTTACACACTGAACCAGCTGAATGGGAAGCAAATATAAATGGAACATGTAAGAAGGGCCATGGACACCCAGGAGAGGAAGCGTCTGGTGGTCTAGCCAGGTGGCCATAGCCCATCTCTGGTGACACTTCCACCAAAAGCTAGTTACAAAAAATTAGACTGTAGTCTCCAGGAGGGACAGAAATGGCAAGGAAGGATTCACAACCCCATAGGGAATAAATCAAGGATCATTCTGGCAAATGAGAATTGATGAGGAGCCCAGAGTCCTTTCCATAAATCTCAAGCAGTGGACTAATTCCTAATTAAATAATTTTCCCACAATGCTTACAGTGCATTATATGGTTGTTCATTTGCTCTATTTCAATAGCGGTTTATCTGAATCTATAGTCCCCTTCCTTTATTTTACAATGATTGATTTTCTTGTCTTTTCTTCTCAGAAAACCAAAGGAATCTGTCTTACCATTTACCTCTGTGCCTTCAAAGTCCAGAGTGGTATCTGCTACAATTCAAAGCAAACAATTAAAGTATATATGCCAGGTCAGTTTCGTTGGTAGCTAAGAGTTGGGCCATCTGGGTCAGACAGACCTATATAAAGCCAGATTTAAAATGGTTTTAAAACAGGGCACCTCGGTGGCTCAGTCAGTTGAACATTTGACATTTGATTTAGACTCAGGGCATGATCTCAGGGTCATGGGATAGAACCCATGAGCTCTGTGCTCGGAATTGAGTCTGTTTGAGATCCTCTCTCTCCGTCTCCCTCTGCCCCTTCCTCTGCTCATGTACTCTCTCTCTCTCTCTCTCAAAATAAATAAAATAAAATAAATAGTTTAAATCCTAGTTTGCAAGTCTGACCCTCCCACTAAATAGCTGTGTGATCCCGGGGAAAAAAAATGTTAACATCCTAATTCTTGGTTTTATTTTCTCATATATAAAATGAGGATAATAGGTCCACTTCTATCTGAGTGTCTACTAGCTCAGCAACCATGATCGACAGACAAAAATGGCTGAGCTGAGCTCAGTGCCTTTACAAAGAAACAGGAAGAGTTTTTATTGAAAACTTGTCTTAACCCCCAAGAGGCATCTGGGTGGCTCAGTCAATTAAGCATCTGACTCTTGATTTCAGCTCAGGTCGTGATCTCAGGGTTGTGAGATCAAGCCTCGTGTCAGGCTCTATGCTGAGTATGGAGCCTGCCTAAGATTCTCTCTCTCTGTCTCCCTCCCCCACCCCTCTCTCTCTCAAAAAATAAAAACAAAACAAAACAAAAAAACTGTCTCACCCTCCAATATTTTGTATCCTATCATCCCCTTCCTAACAGTTTCTTTTTGATCCTAAAGATGCTTCTTCACAGCTCTCTGCCTCTGCACTGTTCTTTATCTCACTCACACCCTCCAACAAGGAAAGAGTATAAGAAGATAAGTTAGCTCAGTTCTTAACCAAGATTTAGGTGACTTTGAAAATAGACCAAGCCCCACCACCCTGAGGACACTTTGAGTGAGAATAGTGGGCACCTAGGGGAGAAGGCTTTGCAGGTTAAAAGACTAGTTGATGGCTTTTCCTTGTGTTTTCTGTTGGAACCAAAATTAGCTGTGTCGCTCTCGCCAGCAAGAACGACCCGCAAACGTGATGAGGAGCAAACTTCTTTATTAGGGTTTCTATTAGCGTCTCTACTACTACTACTACTACTTCTACTTCTATATCTACTTCTACTTCTACTTCTACTTCTACTTCTATCATTACTTTTACTTCTCCTTTTCTCTCAAGCAAGTTCTGGCAATATATACATGTAGGCGGTCCAGCCCAGTTATCTAGTCACTGCCCTGTGCACTCAGTCTCCTCGTGAACCCTTACGTAACCACAGAGGGCTCTATTGTTCTCAAGCAGTAATCATGCATTTCTCTCTTGGCTCCTGGTGCTGTTCATGCATCAGCCACGAGCGCACCCATACCCTACCTAGCCAATCATTCTCATTTCCTCAATCTTCAGGCATTTTCGTCTACATGACTCCTTGCATCTGCTGGATGGCTCTCCACAGCTCCCCCTTTTTTATTTGTTTATATGGCAGGGATCGTGCCTGTCTTAGGTTGCCAATCCTCAGCACACATGCTTACCCGTCATCGGGTACTCCCCCTGGTCGAGGAGCCCCTGTCTTAGGTTGCTATGGTGTGGGATCAGTCTTACCCGTCTTTGACTACCGATCCAGCATACTAAGCCATATTTGGGGGGAGGTACCAGCCTCCAGAGCCATCATGGCTTAGACCAAAGCCCGTTGCTATAGCCGCTGTTGTCGCGCAATTCTACAGATGCATATTAGAAGGAGTACTTGAGCCAGAATCATCAACATGATCAGGGCTCTTATGCCTGCCCAGGTTTTGAGGAATGAGACTGATTGTTATGACATACTAACCCAATCGCTGACGGAGCCAAGAGATACTTGAGTGGCATTCAAGGTGGTACTTTGAGCCTATTGCGAGTGATTAACTGGTGGTTACGTACAATAGCTTTTACCTTATAAACTTCTGCGAATATAATTTTAAGTGCATAAGGCAGGAGGCACATGAAAAGAACAATTACCACTAGTACCCCTATAATTGTTACTACAACATACCATGCGTGCGTCAGGGAAGGGAAGTGAGAGAATAAAGAGCTCACAAAGCTTTAAGCGTCAGTAACAAACATGAGTTAGGGTGAGAAGATTGCACTCTATGCTGAGCCATTTGAAGAAGGGCTTGAAGCTGGGCAGTCTCTTGTCTCGACCACAGTTGAACCGGTTCCGCCTTCATGGGAACAGGCTGCAGGACAATCATCGTCACTATCATCACCATCACCAGCACCCTCCACAGGTTCCATGGCCACCAGCCTGGTGAGGCGTTCCGGCACCCAGAGTGGAGCAGGCGCATCCTGTGGGAAAACATAAAGGGAACCTCGGTGCCATCTAAGCACCGGGTCGGGTTTGGATAATTGGCTTTGCAAGTCTCCTGCCCCTCTCAGAGTCTTCCAAGCCCTGAGGGTCGCCGTGGCTATCTGTTGATACACCGCAGGGGGGTATGTACTCTGCACTTGGGCCCCGAGGTATGGCCCTGTGCCCGTCAGCATTTCCAAATTCCACTGCGGGTTACCTGCGGCTGCATTTCTCCGTGCCGTGTCCAGACAATTGTCCTGATTTTGGATTTTCCATTCTAGATATTGTCCTCCACTTAATACCGCCCTGGTCAAGTTGGCCCAATCCTCGGGAGCGAGGTAGAGTGCTCCCAGCGACTCCACAAGGGAGACCGTAAAGGCTGCCTGGGGCCCATAGTCGCTAACTGCCTCCTTCAGCTGCTTCACCAACTTAAAATCTAGTGGCTGGTGGTACCTCTGCTGATTCTGATGTTCTAACACTGGAAAAAAGCCTTTTCCCGGGCCAAGGACCTCTCTCCAATTTTCCGTGGTGCAGCCCGAACAATAGCACGTCTTGGTGCAGCTGGGCTTATAAGGCGGGGGCCACTCATGGGGTGGCGCCGTGGAGCTAGAATGCGGAAGCGGCGTAACTTTTGTTTTTAATTTCGATTGTGCCACAACTGCGGCTTCCGCCCCTGCTCTCAGCTGCGCCATTACTTCTCCCTGCATTCTTAACTCTCCTAATACCTTTTGCAATTCCGCCTCTTTATCCTCAAGTCGTTGCCTCATGGCTTCCAAATCTGTCTGGAGACCGGGAGATTCCTCCTTCTTGTTGTTTGCCTCTATCTTTCCTAGCTCCTGCAACTCGCTTTCTGACATCCCTTCTGAGCTTTCGCTTTCAAGGTCAGAGTCTCGGGAGGAGCCCGAGTCTCGGGAGGAGCCCTTACGGGATTCTTCTTTCACTTGCTCAAAAACTTCCCCTCCCTGTAGTACTGCTTGCTGCAGGGGCTCTCGGGGGGAATGCAAACATACTTTCACCAGGGACCACACGGCGAGAGTCCCCGGGGATGTAGAGGGGCAGCGTTTTAAATCCTCGCTCAGGTGTTTCCATTGTGGCAAATTTAAGAGCCCTTCTTCTATAAACCAGGGGGCAATCTCTGCTACTTCTTTTAAAAAGGCTCGGGCTGTTTTTGCCTTTAAGGGGGTACCGTTCATCTTGAGAACGTCTTTTAGGGGATCTTCCATTCTACGTCTACTAAACTCGTTCCCCATCCTGAGGAAACTTTCACTTGTATTGTCCTAATCCTAGGAACTTTCCCTGTCACTCACTAGACAGAAATAGGTGCACTCCTTACCTTATCGTTGCTCTATCTCAATCTCCGTTTTGCGATGCGGACAGTTTCCCGGGTTGTCGGCACCAGTTGTCGCTCTCGCCAGCAAGAACGACCCGCAAACGTGATGAGGAGCAAACTTCTTTATTAGGGTTTCTATTAGCGTCTCTACTACTACTACTACTACTTCTACTTCTATATCTACTTCTACTTCTACTTCTACTTCTATCATTACTTTTACTTCTCCTTTTCTCTCAAGCAAGTTCTGGCAATATATACATGTAGGCGGTCCAGCCCAGTTATCTAGTCACTGCCCTGTGCACTCAGTCTCCTCGTGAACCCTTACGTAACCACAGAGGGCTCTATTGTTCTCAAGCAGTAATCATGCATTTCTCTCTTGGCTCCTGGTGCTGTTCATGCATCAGCCACGAGCGCACCCATACCCTACCTAGCCAATCATTCTCATTTCCTCAATCTTCAGGCATTTTCGTCTACATGACTCCTTGCATCTGCTGGATGGCTCTCCACAAGCTGCACTGGAATGACTGAGTAACAACTCATCCCTGGCTCTCAAAAAATATGAGAAATTGAGATGCAGGGAAGAGTAAACACCTAGTTTAATCAGTCAAAGCATATCCATAAACTCCAAAGGGGATGTAGAATATAGCAGCTATCCTCCATCTCCATTGGATTTTTATTTGGAAATGGACACAAGATACGATGTGAACTTTAGAGTGATCATTTGTAAGGAATTCTGGATAGTAAGCACTGTTTATTTTATTATTATTTTTAATTTAAATTCAGTTAGCCAACATATAGTACATCATTACTCTCAGATGTAATGTTCAACCATTTACCAGTTATGTTTAAAACTCAGTGTTCATCACATCGTGTGCCCTCTTTAACACCCATCACCCAGTTATCTCATCCTCCTACCCACCTTCCCTCTATCAAACCTCAGTTTGTTTCCTAGAGTTGAGAGTCTCTCATGGTTTGTCTCCTCTCTGACTTCCTATTCAGTTTTCCTTCCCTTTCCCTGTGATCCTCTGTGCTGTTTCTTATATGCTACATATGAGTGAAATCATAATTATCCTTCTCTGATTGACTTATTTCACTTACCATAATACACCTGAGTTCCATCCATGTAATGTAAATGGTACGTATGCATCCTTTCTGATGGCTGAATAATATTCCATTTTATATATGTATATATATATGTATACATATGTGTGTATATGTATACATATATATATTTACATATATAAAATGGAATGTATACATATGTGTGTGTAAATATATATATGTATACATATGTGTGTATATGTATACACACACATATGTGTGTGTGTATATATATACACACACATATGTATACATATATATGTATACATATATATGTATACATATATATATTTACACACACATATGTATACATATATATATTACATCTTCTTTATCCATTCATCTGTGCATGGATATCTCGGTGACCCCTTTTAATAGTATTAGAGAGCTAATGCAAGTTACTTAAATACCTTCTCTGGAAAATCTTAGAAACTCGAGAACCTGAAGGACATGACTTTCAGAATCTATACAGGAATAGCATCTGTTCCAAGACCATTAATCTCTTTTCATGCATCTAGTGACATGAAGTTATTATAGTACCACAGGGAAAATATAAGAGGCTTGAAATACTAAGTTCTTTTGCTTTCTCTCCTTTTTTAAAAATATTTTATTTATTTATTTGCGAGAATAGAGAGAAAGAGCACTACTAGGGGGGAGGAACAGAAGGAGAGAGAGGGAGAAGCAGAATCCTGTTGAGCAGATTTCAATGTGGAGCTCCATCCCAGGATCCCAAGATCATGATCTGAGCTGAAGGCAGACACTTAACCAACTGAACCATCCAGGTGCCCCTCACTTCTATTGCTTTCTAAGCACCAACTCTTTGTGTCCTCTTACCCAGCCCCCATTGTCTCTCTTTATCCTCCACTCCTGTCTTCAACTGTTTTGAACTCTTCTTACTAGATCACATAAATGACATTTCTTTTATGTCTACAATAAGTGTTCAGACTAGTAATTAGGTAAGCTGACACCCATTTTCAGTTTAGACCCACTTTTCAGAATCTATTTCCTTGAAGGACTGAAAAATCTCTTGGGAAAGGATACATCAAAATGAATAATTGGTAATAAGTCTGGCCAAATAACTGAGCCCTGAGGTTAGTTGCAGGGGATAAAGGACTTTAAGGGCATCATGGCATCTAGGTGTAGACCTGGTGATATAGCAGACGTAAAAGTGATGCCCACTAGAAGTGGCAGCACCCAAAGTGACCAGTGGTCCTCCAAAGAAGCAGGAGTGTTCCAGGGATCCTCTGGAGAGCTGATCAGACTTGCACAAGAGCACATGTGAAATTATTATCTAAGAGCTATAGTTTTGGGGTAGTAATGAGAGGCAGTGTATTTGGGGTCACTCTATTTGCATACCCTGAAGGATGAAATCTAGAGAAACATGGGTTATACATAAATATATGACCACTCTTGTGTATTAATACATGTCCTGTCTATTTTACTCTGATTCCCCTATGGCTGTGGTGACCAGTTACAAGAAGACCTTGTCAAGCCTCAGCCATGAATCACCTGTTAGCTCCTCATCACCTTGCTTCACGTCCTGAAGCTTCACTAATGTTACAGCTTAGGATGCCTATGGCAATTCCTCAGCACTTCCATTTATAGCTCTATAGAGCTGGAAGGTGAACACCTGGGGGAAATCCTTGAAAATGGAAAATGGGAACTAATGGATAGAAGTTCTCGCATCTGCCGCCCCCAGAATAGTTCTAAAATGCATTTTATAAGGCTTTTCAGACGCTCCCATGCATCAAGTAACTAGTCACTGCTAGTAGTTACCAAGCCAAGTCACTTTCCCTGTCACTCACACATGCACTCTAGGATCACATTCCTTGTCTCAGACCCTGCCTTGTCTCAGACTCTGCTTTTGGGAGAACCCACAATAAGAATTTGTTATTTGGAGTTAGGCATTATTCTCATCCTACAAAACTGTTTAAAACTAGGCCTTGAAGATATATTCCCCTATGCAGACACTTTTGACATTCTTCCTCTTTCCTATCATCTTGTTTGGGCTCTGTCTGATCCCCACATTCCAGAGTCCCATGACATCTAGAGCCAGTACTTTCAGAGAAGTAATTCAGTCATGTTTTAAATGGTTCACCAGATTGTAATATCATTTGGGAACCAGAGGAATGCACTTGGAGGCCAAGGGGGAAAAAATATATTAGCTAATATGTGTCATGGAATATGATACCTGGGGTAAGGAAAAATATATGCAAGTGACAAAACAGAATTTCTTGCAAGTCCTTCTTTTTAAAGATAAAGAATCTGAAGATCAGGGCATTTAAGGTCAGGCATTCAGCTTCCTAACCTAGTACTGTTTTTGAGAAGATGCAGAAACTTGAAGGGTATGGGTAAAGTCATAGGGTTATTCATAGTGATTCTGTTGCTAGAAACAAGAGAGCCAAGAAAAAGAGGAAATTGGCTTATTGGCTTATAGAAATCTAACCTCCCACTAAAGCAGGAATCTGTGAGGTGTGGATGTCTAATTTAAAAAATACCCACCCAGGTCAGTGAAACAAGTCAGTTTCCGTGTTAGTAAAATGTCACTACCAATAGACTGAATTCATGAAATCAGATCCCATTTGACTCCACACACCCCTACTGTATCCTGCTTCCTGATTGTTCTACCCTTCATATTTGTTGACCCAGTCATGACACACCTGGCTCTCTGTCCTTCTAAATTACTCCTAGGCTTACCACCTGCCTCCCTTTCATTGGCACAGGACCTTTTAAGGATACCGTCCCAATAATAGTTGCCACTTGGGCTGGCTCAACATCCAGGCCACATCTTCTCCCTGACCCATGTCCAAGAGGATCATAGAGGACAAACTCTCCATATGGTACCATCATAGGTGGCCACTGAACCTCTGTCTGAGCCTCACTGGTGAAGCATGGGAAGCATGGGACCTCACAAGACAGTGTGTGCTCTGTTTGAAATCTTTGCTTAGAAATTGTCCCTTTTATTGCATGAGAATCTGCATTACTGTAGCTTTAGGGTATCCATCCTGGTTCAGCCTTAGAAAGCAGCGTCACCTGCTCCATTTGAAAGTTCTTGATAGTTGGAGGCATTTCTCAGACACAGACTCATTCTTTTCTTCTCAAGACTGATCTCATATCCCTGAGCCCTTCGAGAACTCTTCATATAATAAAGATTCTAAATCCTATACCATCCTGTACAACCTACTCTCTGTTCCATCTCGGTCTGCCCTCCTAAGGTGCTGTATATAGGGATGAATCCTTCTTTCTAGACAGGCTCTAGCCACCATAATCATCAAGAGGTTATTATTTTGGGATACATTGAATTTGTGGGTTAAATAAACTAATAGGCCTTTATCTCAGGAACCAAATCCAAATTAGATTTCTCATTATAAATCAGTTTTGGAACAAAATAAATTAAGTAAATTAATACACAAATGAATAAAAATAAATGATTAAATGTGCTCTTATTTTAATATTTTCAGCCCTAGTTTGAACCAGACATATCACAATCTATACTTCACTGAGAACACTTTATATAATCAAATTACTATTGTTATGATACCGTATTTCACAAATTCCTCTACTGTCCTTCCAGTGTCTTTATCACAAAGACCCTTGTAATCTTCACACTTCTGAAAATCTTCATTCTAACCATAATAGGGGACATAGGAAAAGGGTAAATCAGGATCCTTTTAGGGTCCTGACCATAATTATGGAAAGGAATGGAGATCATTCACTTAACATAGTTTTTTGGTGATAAAAAGGGGAAAAAGTGTTTATTCAGACTTTTTTTCCTGTTTTTTGTTTTGTTTTGTTTTTTATTAAATTCAACTAGCCAAGGTATAGTACATCATTGGTTTTTTATATAATGGTCAGTGATTCATCAGTTCAGTGTAACACCCAGTTCTCATCATATCATATGCCCTCCTTAATGCCCACTTTTAGTGAGAAGAACTATATTTCATTTGAAATACATTTGACAGAGAACTGAGGAGTGTGTCATGTCTTACTTTGGCCTAAGCCATAAGGACTTTGCTTGACAGACAACTTAGGGTGATGATTCACTTGATATAAACATTGGCATTATTAAGAGTCCTCTAAGTAACCTTGGAAATTGAAGACAATGATTAGGGGACCAGAGCAGGGGAGAGAAAATATACAGAAACTAACTATGTAGTGACTTGTAGTTAATAGAAAGATTGATTGGTGAACACATAAGTGAATTCTAGGGAGCCCTCCCAAGAAATACCTGAGGAGCTAGAAGCTGTGTCTGAGCAAGCAGGAGCAAAAGCAGGTCTATGTTATTACTGATCACGTGTGCCTCTTATAAGTCTCAGAAAAAAATGAGGACTTTCAATATTGCCTTTGGGCCCCAACCAATTCTCTCTTTAAAAAATACCAGGCTAGACAATATCAAGGTTCACTGGTGTTAGAGTAATACAATGATACTGAACTGACCACTGAGAACTCATGGGCCCCATTAGCCTTTATGTTCCCAGTACTCTGAAAGCCATGAATCTTATGATGTACTTGTTAAACCCTAAATAGCTTGGACTACAAGAGTGAGGTAACAAGAATTGACTCTTAAATGTAGTGTTAAAGGAGGAGTGGCCATTCTTGTAGGTGGCAAACTGGGTCCCTGTAAAGAGTTTTGCTCTGATGTAACCATTTTTTTCATGTACAAAGCCTACATGCTCTATAGAGAACTGTCTTTCCACATGTATTCTTCTGGACCTTGGTCAGAATTTGAGTCACCTGAGCAGGCAGTGGGGTCAATGGAGATCATTTGGAAAGACAAAGTGCATTTTCAGGGTAATTACTGAAGGTGACCAAAGTGTCTACAGCCCACACTGCAGGGGAAGGATTTCAGCGGGGGAAGGGGTTAGCCCCTTCCTCATAAGAAAAGTCAGAGCACAGCTCCAGGGTCATGTATATGGAGAGTTGGTTGGAATGTGAGCTCTGGGAAAGGCTGAGAATCCTACAAAAACAACCACCTGCAAACCTAAAGTTTTATCTCCTCTGTTTATCCCCAGGAGAGAAAACCAACTAAACTGATTTTAAAGATAAGAAACCTTGAATGTGCAACCTAAAAGAATGAGCCAAGGATCCACAGACATCCAGAAGATTCCCTGTGTTTATTACTTATGTTATTCCTGTCTACTTACACATAATGTTTAGACTTAAATTCTTAAAATAAACAGAGTGAGTGGTTTTTTTGTGTATTTTGTTTTTGTTTTTGTATATATTTTTTGAGAAGCATAAAAGAAGGCAAGCTGTGTGCTAGTTTACAGATGGTTCTGAAAAAGTAGGTAATCCTCAGAAATAAAGTGAGTTGGCACTCAAATAAAAGGAGTGAAGCAGATTACATCCCTGAGGCCTGTTAGCTGTTGAAATATCTTGACCAATAAAAGGCAAGTACAGGAAGTGCAAAAGCCCCAAGCATGAATGAGCCCAAAGTAGAGAAAACACAAGACTGCTCCACTGTGGCTGGGGCAGGCTAAAGAGGGGAGCAAGGTAGGACATAAGGTCAAAGTGGCAGATGGCTTCCTCCTTTTATCTGATTGTGACTTTTGGCAGTAAAAATAATAGGTAACATTGTCATGAGTTTAGAATGTGACCATCACTATATCATCTAACTTAATTCTCACACTCACAGCAACTTGATAAGATATGAAGATATTTGAAATATTTAACAACAAATGCATCATAACTAATAGCCAATCAGAAGATGCCCATCTCAACCACTACTCTGGCCATACTAGTAGAGAAATCAGGCTTGAAATCAGGGACCTCCATGGCTGCCTCAAATAGGTAAGAAAACTTAGCTTGGAGGTGGGAGAATCACCACAAAGTTATACAACTGGTCATTTTACCCCAAACTGTATTTTGAAACTAGCAAGTACACTACCTCTGATAAATGCAATATATCAGACTATAATAGGAAAATAAGGAATTTGGAGATTCACTCTCTATACTATGAGGGAGCACTGCGATAGGAGTATGAATTCACAGAATCAACCCTGGGACTGGTAATAAGTAGGTACAGGACTGCCAGTACATCACTCAGCCTCAGAAAACCTCCAGCCTGTGGATGGTAATGTCACATATTTCTAGAGCAGTATTCTCAACTGGGCACACTTCTGTCCTCCAAGAGACAAGTGGAAAGTTTTAGGTGTTACAACAGGTTGGTGTGGGGTGGTGGGGAGCTAGTGGCTTCTAGTGGGCATCCCCAGAGGTCAGGGATGTCGCTGAGAACACCATAATGGACAGAACAGCCACCACTGCAAAGAAGTGTTAGTATCAAAGTTGAGAAACCCTGTTCTAGGGTCATAGAGGTAACAGACTCAGTGAAGAGTGCTTGGTGTGACATTAGGGAGTGGTGGAGACTATGGCAAGTTGTAGAATGCATACACTTTCTAAAGGCATTTCATACACAAATATTTATAAACCTTTGTGAACTAAAGAGAACGCACATGCAGACCAGTTTCAACCTGTTTTTGGCCTAATTGTTGCCCTGGTTACAATTTTCTCTTTTTCTTTTAATAGGTGAAGATAAAAGTATCTTCTAGTCACACAGAAGTAAATGTGTTCATGTGTAGGTATTGACAAAAAGATTTATTTTTAAGTATTTTCTAAAGAAAAACCCTTCATCCCTCTTAGAACCAAGACTCCATTCTTTTGCTTCTTTCTCTGCTCTATACTTTCTCCCTTACAGCAACCTCCTTCTTCTTAGTCTAGCTTTAGCAAAGGTATAGGCCAGCTGCTCCCCTCCCATCAGAGGAACTTCTGGTTTAAATTTTGATCCCTTCACATTGCTTAAAGCCTCTGGGAAGGAGGACCCCTCACTTGCAATACCCCTTCAGCCTTTAGAGACAGATGGTCTGGAAAAGGCAGATTGGCCCCACGTTTTACAATGTGCCCCTGGAGTTATTTATGGTTTGTTTATCCATTCAATGTGGAGCAGTTGTGGCCTATGACTTTCAGCTCCAGGGTGCATTAACAGATTTGGGGGGAAATTGGCAGTGTCAAACTAAATAGTTGCACTGGGCTTTTCATCCTTCCCCTGTAAAGCAAACACAGCATCGATCCCCAGACACTCAGGCACAACGTGACTTCTAGAAAGACAGCGATGACCCCATTGGCCAAGAGGCTGGGAGAAAGTCTGCAACAGGTGAGAAGCTGATGAAATTAAAAGAAAGAAGCTCTCTGCTCATTGGGCTAGGATGATGGGAATAAGTGTGGCCAGTGTGAAGCTATGATATGGAAAGTGTTAAAAACCACGATTGTGATACAACAAACTAAAGGCTGATGGGGGCACCCCAGTGAGGTCTCCAAGATCCTAGGAGTATCAATGCACACTGCAAAAGGGGCAGAGCTGCTCTGATGAAGTGCATTTCTGCCCTGCTTTAAGATTGTCATTTCAAAGCCCTTGTACTCCACAAACAATGGAGCCTATGGAAAAGTGGGAAGGGCACACTACCACAAACCTGCCTAGTACCACAGTGTCACTGGACATTAAAAATGTCCACAGATCAAGTGGATCTATGGGCAGCCTACTTTATTTATTTATTTATTTATTTTTTTTTTTTTTTAAAGATTTTATTTATTTATTTGACAGAGATCACAAGCAGGCAGAGAGGCAGGCAGAGAGAGAGGAGGAAGCAAGCTCCCTGCTGAGCAGAGAGCCCGACGCGGGACTCGATCCCAGGACCCTGAGATCATGACCCGAGCCGAAGGCAGCGGCTTAAACCACTGAGCCACCCAGGCACCCAGCCTACTTTATTTAAAGCACATTCAATGTGTTCTGAGCAGGACTGACTGCTACAGAGCTCCCAGCTGTTGATGTCACTCTCACAGGTGGCCAAAGTGCTCCTGCAACTTGCCACAGACCTCTGGGGTGAGGTCCCTGGGAGGAAGCTCTGCATGCAATGAAAAAAAAAATCCAGTTTTTTTCAAACACACCTGAAAAGTTCCTTGAGGCTATGCAGCAGCAGTTCTAGGGGCTTTTCTTCTGCACTCCCATTGACCATGTTATACTGACATCACTCCCCCATATGTTAATGATATAATTAATTTGCATTGTTGAGCCTGACTGGTAGCAAAAGAGTCCATAGGAGAGAATCTTAAGTTCTGAGGCCCTGGGAACTAATACAAGGTGCCTAGAGACTTACGCAGAAAAATCCAAGGCCCTGAGCAGTTTCCACAAACTTGGAGATTGGGTTTGCCTTGCATCTGGCAGGTAACAGCTAAGCCTGCATTAAGTAGTTTGCGCAGCGATCAGCTATCAGGAAGCTCAAAGGAGTGGCAGGGGTGGAGATAGGCATGGAGGGAGTCAGAGGCTCTGGGAGATACTGAAGAAAATGGGGCATTTACATGGACTCACTTCTCAGATGCAAAGTTTTAGTGATACTGCTACACATAAGAGTGCAGGAAGGATGTGGTGAGCGAAGGAGGATAGAACATTCCAGAGATTCTAAGTCTGTCTTTTCCCCATTCATGACAGATGGAAGAAGGTGGGAGGGATGACCACTGGATATTTTTTATGGAACAACATTACTCTAATGCTTTCACTAAATTATTGGGGATTCGTAGCTTTAATTGTCTATCACTTCTGAGAGAAGAAAGTTATAAAGACTTCCAAAAGAAACTTCTTCATCCGCACAGTGGGACCCCAATCCCCAGCAAAATAGTAGACATCCAATGACTAGTAAATCAAAGGAAGGGAAGGAAGAAATCCACTGATACAAACAAGGATGAAGTACAACATTAATAATACTTCTATCTGGTTTTCATGACTCAGATTTCTACTCCGGCTTTCACTTGAACGTGTATGAGATCCTCAAGTGACACCGATGTGACCTAAAATAGATACTGTTCTTCTCTAAAACAATCTATTCACTGAGAAATATTGGATAGATCAGGTAATCAGATCCTGAAACTGGACAGGACTTCACTGGATGATTTGGTCTAAGTTCCTGCCTCCTAACCAGATCATTAAGGAAATGACCAAGTTCAAGCAAACCTAGAGGCAGAAGTCAAAGGGGAAATCAGGAGTATTTCACATAGCTCATTTGATGTAGAGGGCTTAACCACACAGAATAAAGTATACAAATTGAAGAGTAACAATTATATACTGTAACAATTTATAAACAACTATAAGCAACCAATAACTCCAGTTTTAAGAATAAATGAATGAATGTACAAATGAATGAAAGAAATTTTTCCTCTGGGAATTAGCAATTTTGTTGAACTATTTATTTAACACCTCTATTTGCAAACATCATATTCTATATTCTGTACATTCAATGGTGAACCCTTAGGCTACCTGTTACCTACTGTTTTATTGGGGGTGAAGGCAGGTTTTGTGGAGCCTTCAGTATATGTAGTCTACAAGACCCTCTTAAATGAAATGATTACAGAATTACAAAAACAAAATTGCTAGGTACTCTCCCAGCTGGTATTAGGGAGAGGCCCTGAGGCTTATGTTCTTCAGCTTCTTGCAAAAGTTGTCCCTGCTGTTGAGAATGTTTCTCCAGGTGTCAGGAGCTTGAGAAAACAATCTGGGGCCAGATACTCCCTTCTCCCTGCCTAACAGTTCAGGGATCTGGCTTTGTTGCCAACCACCGCCTAAGATGGAAGCCTTCCTCTGCTGCCAGAAGCACTTGCTCAGCGTCCTGGTGGATGGGTTTGAAAAGTTGGGGGTGCTTGTTTTACTTCTTCCATTCATCTACCAGTCCACTCACACAAAGAAAAAAAAAAAAATTGACACTCTGCTTTCTCTGAGCACTATGTTGTTTTGTAGGAACACAAAGACAAGAGGTTACATCCATGTATTCATTTTCTATTGCTGCATAACAAATTCCCACTAATCTAGCAGTTTGAAACAACACACATCTACTACTTCACAGTTTCTGGGATTCTGAGTCCCAGCACAACATATTTGGGTCCTCTGCTCAGGCTGTCACCAGGCTGCATGTACGGTGTTGACCCAATTGATTTCTCATCCAAAGACAGGACTAGAGAAGAATCCACTTCAAGCTCAAGCAGGTTGTTGTTAGGATTCATTTCCTTTGTATGGGTGAGAACCCAAGCTCCATACTGGCTCTTGACCCTGGAATCCTAGAGACTGCCTTAAGTTTCCTAGGATACAACTTTATAGGCAGTTTTACAACACGGTTGCTTGCTTCCTAAAGGACAGAAGGAGAAGTTTTCTCTGTCATTATCTTTTTTTTTTTTTTTAAGATTTTATTTATTCATTTTAGAAAGAGAGAGTGAGTGAGCAGGAGGGGGCAGAAGAATCTCAAGCAGACTCCACAATGAGTGTAGACAGAGCCTGACACAGAGCTGTATCCCAAAATGGGGAAGTTATGACTTCAGCTGAAACCAAAAGTCAGAAGCTCAACAAACTGTGCCACCCAGGTACCCCTCTCTCTATCATTTCCTAAGACAAAGTCTTATATAACAAAATAAAATAGGAGCAACATTCCAGCACCTTTACCTTATAATGTAACCTAATGATGGGACTGATAACTCATCACCTTTACTATATTCTTGGTTAGAAACAGGTTATCAGTCATGACCACCATTGAGGGGATTATCCATAGATCACTGGGGTCCATCTTAGTATGCATCCTCCACCTACCATCTACTTTGAAACTTCTAGGAACTCTCATTTCAATAATTTATTTCAAATTACTGGAGCCTGCTCTCATTCTAAATATTTGGAAAATTCTTCTATCTGATTGTATTCTATCAACATCTTATCTGTTTAATTTAAACAAAGAAGAGCAATATTTCCAATTAGTAGGAGTTAGGACTTCTTGCAATTCCAACAGTCAGGAACATAGCTTATACTACATATATAGAGATCTATCTACATATGTCTGTCTGATGCATTGAAAAGAATATTTGTAGTGTTGAGCCACAATAATAATAACTCACATATCTGCAATCTAATTTCAGAGCTAGACCACTACTCACTCCATTCTATCTCCCTGTATACTTCCTATTCTGTACCACCTATCATAATCATTCTCTTAAATTTAGTCATGGTCATGTCCTTGCTTTTTTTGGATTTAACTGCCCCCCCACCCCCCAATTTAGTCCTTTTGCTAAATTCAAAACAGTATACAAATGGCAAGACATACCACCGAATTTTCCACACCTGGCTTTTTCCACACAACTTCTGTTTTTTAAATTGACCACTGCTTCTTCTTGTAGATGTAGATCAATCATTCCCACTCAAACTCTTCTATTGTGCAAAATGCCACAAATACATATTAATTTTTTATCAGTGTATACTTAAGTTCTTTCTTGTTTTTACTCTCATTAATGATGCTGCCATAAACATTCTTACATGTCTCCTAGTACACATATGCAATGATTTTTCTGGAATATACACCTAAATGTAAAATCACTGGGTCTGAAGGAATGCAGAGATTCAATTTTACAAGGAATGACAAATTGTTTTGCACAATAGTTATATTAATAGAGACTCAACTTACGAGTTCTCTTTAACCTATTTCCTCACCAACACTTGGTATTGATATTGCCAATTGAAGAGCTTTACAGGGTATTTCATTTTGATCTTGCACATTAATAAGACCAAACATTTTATATTTTTATTTGCCATTTACATTTTCTTCTGTGAAATGCTAGTTCAAATGATTTGCCTGTTTTTCTATTGTTTATATTTTATTCTTGCTGGTCTGGAGAAGTTCTTCATATATGCAGGGGCATTGTTAATTCTTGGGCCAATAAAACATATTCTCATAATACATAGCTTGTTTTTCCCTTTCTTTATAATATCTTCTAATAAAGAAAAATTTTAATTATTATTATAGATCTATTAAACATTTCTTTGCAGTTAGGCTTTCTGTGCCATATTTAAGAGGTCTCCTCCTATCACAAGGAAATTCCTTTATATTTGCAATTTTTTAACTGAAAAAAAAAAGATCTACATAAAAGAAGAAACAAAATGTCATAAATATATAATTATTTCCATCTTCAATGATTTATAGGTTCATTATTATTCCCATTAAAATAGTCCTAAATGATACTTTAGAAATTTGGCTAATTTATTCTAAAAATTAGATAAAAGAAAAAAGACCTGTGAATAGCCAAATCACTCCCAAAATAAAAGCATATGATTGTACTTAATCCTACCATATATCTATATGCATACTCATATACTGATGTAATACTGATATAATGATATGGATCTATACATTTATTCATATGTAAGCATATATGTACATAAATATTTTCATTTATATTCTTATATACATATATACTATTTATATTCAACTGTACATTTATGTAAGTATAGATCATATATGCAATATATATTCTTTTAAGAATAGACTTATAAAATTATATAAGGATATTTATATTACCTATAATTATATATATATGCATATACATACACACACAAGTATTTATAAAATGTGCATGTATCAATGTATATTTAATTATATAAAATATGTTTTGGATTTCATCAAGTGCTTTTTTGGCATCTGTTGAGATGACTATATGTATTTTTTTCTATGTTCAGTTCATATGGTGAATTACATCTATAGATTTCTAGTGTGAAGCTGCTATTGTTTTGTGGAATGTACTGAATTTTATGACAGTGGATCATAGTTTTATATGCTATTCAATGTATTTTGCCAATGTTTTATTTAACAATTTCACATTTATGTTTGTGAGTGAGATTGACCTGTACTTTGCTTTTTTCTTTCTGTCTTTGCCTGATTTTGAATCAAAATTACATTGACTTCACAGAATGATTTAAGGAAGTTTCCCTTTCTCTAATCTCTAAAGTGTTATTTTAACACTGGAATGATCATTTTCTTGAAAGTTCTGTGCTGATATTCAGTTAACTGTGTAGCAGCATGCCTGTGCCAATTGTTCATGACCAGCATTGAATATGATTATTTAGGACACACACTATACTCATTGTTAATGATTTTAAATTATGTCTTGCAAAACACTAGCCTGTAAAATAAGTTGGGCTTATTGTTTCCTTCACAGGGTTATTGTTAACTACAGATTGAATTTCATTAATTTTTATAGAACCCCTCGGGCTTTCTATTTTTTATTGAGTCAATTTTGATGTCTTTCTTTTGGGGGGGGGAATTTGTTATTCCATCTAGGTTTCCAAATCCATTGTCACAAAAATTTTATGCTATTTTCTTGTTTTTTATACTTCTGTTACGTCTATAGTTATGTTCCTTGGTCATATCCCATATTTTCATTTGTGCCATCTCTTTCTCAATCAATCTTGGCATAATATGTTTTTATAAAAACATTAACAAATGACAAATTTTGCTTTGGTGGTCTATTTCATTTGTTCATTTCATTAGCTTTCCAGCTTGTTAATTTCTATTCTTATCTTTATTATTTCCTTTCGTCTACTTCCTGGAACTTACTTTGTTTTCTTTTTTAATGTCTTAATTTGGATTGTTAGCTCAATACTTTTCAGTTACTATAGTTACTAAAGAGTAATTCTTCATCTTATTGTCAAATATAATTAGACAAGGCTCCAACTTTCCTTCTTGGTACTATTTTCACTGGACCTTTAAAAGTTATGTATGTAGTATTTTTATTTTGTTTTTAATTTTTATTTTTTTTTAATTTCTTTTCAGTGTAGTATTTTCAATTTTATTTAGTTGTAAGGATTTTTTTAAGAGTATCATTATTTTTTAACCCATTAGATATTTAGACCTTTTTAAATTAACAAAAATGTTGCCTGTGAAGTCCTTGTTTCTATATATTGTCTCTGTAAATATTTGTTCTGTCACTCTTGGGTTCTCTCTTCTTTTATAGACCCCTCCTTAATATGTCTTTCAGTGCTGGCTTTATGGTCACATGTTCTTTTAAACCTTGCCAGTCTTGGAAGTTCTTTATCTCACCATCCCTTTTGAATGTCAGCCTTGCTGGATAAAGTATTCTTGGCTGTATGTTCTTCTCATTTAATGCCCTGAATATGTCTTGCCAGCCCTTTCTGGCTTGCCAGGTTTCTGTGGACAGGTCTGATGTTATTCTAATGGACCTTCCTCTGTAAGTAAGGAATCTATTCCCCCTAGTTCCCCTTAGGAGCTCTTGTCTAAAGCTATGATTCATCAGTCTTACAATCAAGTGTCTTGAGGTCTTTCTAGATTCATTGATTTTGGGGAGTGGAGGGTGAGCTCTCTGCCTTTAGGACACAAACACTGGATCCGTTCCCCAACTGGGAAAATTTTCATGGAGAATTTGTTCAACCATATCTTCTAGTCTTCTTTCTTTTTCCTCACTCGCAGGGACCCCAATAATTCTGATGTTGGAATATTTCATGGCATCATTTATTTCCCTAATTCTGTTTTCATGGCTTCTAAGCTGTTTGTTCTAGGCCTCCTACTGATTATTTTTCTCTATAAGTTTGTCCTCTAGATCACTGATTCTATCTTCTGCCTCAGTTACCCTAGCTGTTAGAGTATTTAGATTAGATTGCATCCCATTAGTAGCATTTTTAACTTCTTCCTGGGCAGGTTTCACTTCTGCCCTTAGAGATTCCATGTTGTCACTAATGGTTTTCTCCAACCTAGTCATTGCCTGGATAATTGTTACCCTGAATTCCCTTTCTGACATACTACTTATGTCCATATAAAATGATGTATTTTAATTTGTCTTTTCGTCAATGATTTCTTTTTTTCTTTTTTTGATTGGTTTGTTTGTTTATGCTCAGTTAGCCAACATATAGTACATCATTAGTTGTTTTTTTTTTTCTTTTCAGTGTAACAGAATTCATTGTTTATGCACCACACCCAGTGCTCCATGCAATATGTGCCCTCCATCATACCCACCACCAGGCTCACCCAACCTCCCATCATCACCCCTTCAAAACCCTCAGATTGTTTTTCAGAGTCCATAGTCTTTCATGGTTCATCCCCCGCCTCCAATTTCCCCCAACTCCTTTTCAACATTTCCTTAGCAATTTGGGGTCTCTTCTGATTCCATACAAATACAAATTTTACGATTGTTTGCTCCAGCTCTTTGAAAAATACCAGTGGAATTTTGATTGGAATGGCATTGAAAGTATAGATTGCTCTACGCAGTATAGACATTTTAACCATATTTATTCTTCTGATCCATGAGCATGGAAAAGTCTTCCATCTTTTTGTGTCTTCTTTGATTTCTTTCATGAGTGTTCTGTAGTTCCTTGAGTATAGATCTTTTACCTCTTTGGTTAGGTTTATTCACAGGTATCTTATGGTTCTTGGTGCTATAGTAAATGCAGTAGATTCTCTAATTTCCCTTTCTGTATTTTCATTGTTAGTGTATAAGAAAGCAACTGATTTCTGTACATTGACTTTGTATCCTGCCACATTACTGAATAGCTGTATGAGTTCTAGTAGTTTGGGGGGATTTCTGTTTTAATTTCACTTTGTCAGAGAACATGCCCTGTAAATATCTACTTGGTGGACATCTGTGAAGACTTACAGAGCCTAGAATATGGTCAGTCTTTATAAATGTTCCACATGGTCTTTAAATGGATGTATGGATTTTTTTTTGGATGTGACTTCTTTATATGTTATTAAGTCAAGCTTGTGGTTTATTCATTTATTAATATGTTAGCCATTGTCACTACTAATATTATTTTACCTCTTTACCTATCAATAATTGAGAAGTGTGTGTTAAAATCTTAGAAAGACAGTAGATTTATACTTTTCTTCTTGTACATCTAATTTCTTTTCTTTATTTTAAACATAGTTAATTATGTACAAGTTTATAATTATTAAACAATTCTTACAAATCAACCATTTAACTCTGTTACTTATAATACCTCTTTATTTTCAGAATAATAAATATAATATGATGCCATTTATATAAATTTTAAAAACTTACAGATATGTTTATGCATATTATGGAGAATATATTAAAATAAGGTTTTTTCCTATTGTTCCAATGGACTGTGTCCCCCAGGCTGAAAATACCCATTCATTCTAAAGAGGTTATTATTTGTGTGGGAAATCATTTTCTCTAAGTCTAGGACTATCATTTTCATTTTTAAAATACTTTTATTTATTTGACAGAGACAGAGAGACCATAAGTAGGCAGAGAAGTAGGCAGAGAGAGAGGGGTAAGCAGGCTTCCTGCTGAGCAGAGAACCCAATGTGGGGCTTGATCCCAGGACCCTGAGATCATGACCTGTCTGAAGGCAGAACCTACTGAGCCACCCAAGTGCTCCCTAGTCTTTTTTTTTTTTTTTTTTTTTAAGGAGGAAGCAGACTTCCTGCTGAGCAGAGAGCTCAATGCGGGGCTCGATCCTACCCTGGGATCATGACCTGAGCCAAAGGCAGAGGTTTTAACCCACTGAGACACCCAGGTGCCCCTAGTCTTTTTTTTTTTTTTTTAATGGTATCTTCTGGAGATCAAATGTATGGTATAGTGACAACAGTTAGCAACACTGTGTTCTATACTTGGAGTTTGCTGAGAAGATAGATCTTAAATCTTTTCAACACACACACACACACACACACACACACAGAGTAGTAACTACATAGATGTGAGGGGCAAGTTATTTAGCTTGATTGTGGTAAACTTTTCTTTCTATAGATATAGTTGTATGCCTTCAGTATATATACTTCTTATATGTTAACGACATCTTAATAAAGTTGCTACAAAAAAGATACACAAAAATATCAATTGACAAATTCAAGAATGTAAAAAATTTAAGTTATTATTTCTCAAACTGTTCTAACACCCTTTGCTTTCAATGGTTACCAGAGTTTTGTTTGGTATTTTTTCTGCTATGTCTTTTCCCATTCTTTCACTTTTTTATACTTCCACTTTCAGGCATTCTATCTCTTTATTTTTTCATGTGAAGAGTATATTCATCACTGGATGCTTCTTTCACCCCAATTAAAGTCTCTGCCTTTTATTTTTAAATTTTTTTAAAAGATTTTACTTATTTATTTGACAGAGAGATCCCAAGTAGGCAGAGAGGCAGGCAGAGAGAGAGGGGAAGCAGGCTCCCTGCTGAGCAGAGAACCTGATGTGGGGCTCGATCCCAGCACACTGAGATCATGACCTGAGCCACCCAGGTGCCCTAAGTCACTGCCTTTTAAATGTTGGGTCTAGTCCAGTCAGATTATTGAGATTACCAGAATAATTACATTTGTTTCTACCATCTCTTTTTTACTACTTTTTTCTCCATTTGTTTTATACTTCTGTTTTTCTCCTCCACTGTCCCAACTCTCCCCTGCTTTCCTTGTCTTCTTGGGTCATAGTCTGAGTACTTTGCTCACACATTCTTCCAGTTCAATAATAATCTCTGAGTTTATACCTAATATGTTATTTTCCCACACACTGAACACTTAATTTTTGGCAACTTTATTCTTAATTTTCATGTCTTATCTGTCCCTTTTTCAAATTTACCTGGTCATCTTTCTTGTCTCTTCATTCATTTTGGTTACAAGGTCCAATAAAGTAAACTGGGCTTTTGTGTGGGATATGGAGGGTGTAATTTGGCTCTGAAATGGAACGTACTTATAGTATCTCCTTTTCTTTCTACTGCTTTAGATATTTTCTGGCTAATTTTCACCACCCTGCAGATTTCACATATCCCAAACATAACGTAAGGCATGACTCTCTGCAAGTTATTAGCACTAATAATAATCCCTTAATAAAAATAAAATTCTGGAGCTCATCCCATCCATCTTCTTCCCTGATACAGGGTAGGTCTTATTGCTGAAAGTTACCAGCCAAGTAGAATATTCTCCTGATGTCATTTATCTATGGAATTAGTCTCTAATTTGCCCATAATTGCCCTTGGGTAAACCTAAACCCAAAGACAGATTGATGGCCCATGCTCTTTCCCCCAACCAATTAGGCACAATCCACATTACTGCCTTATGCTGCAGTTTAGATCTTACCCAGAAGTCCAAGGCCAACATCACTTGGCCCACTCTGTGACAGTATTACTGCAGTGTTGACTCTGTTACTGAGCCAGTCTCCCCAGCCAGATTTCAGAATATCATGGGAATAATATGCTGGTGATGGGAACTGGAGAAGGGATTCTTTTCTCTATAGACATTCATGCATGATCACTGGTCAATCCTTGATCAATCCATATCTTACCCAGTGTTTGATCATCATACTTTATCCAGCTGATCCATGTACCAGTTTCAAGGAAATGAAACTATTACAGTTTATGAAGGGTTCCCTATGTACAAAAGCATATTCCATATGTTACCCCATTCTGTGCTTACAACATACCTATGAAATAGGTACTGTTAGTATTTCCATCCTATAGGTGAGGAACTTTAGGCCTGAAAATGGTAAATTACTTGTTCAGAATCGCATAACTAGAAAGTTGCAGAGCCAAGATAAAGACAGCAGCTTCCTTGTTTCACATCACTTATCTTTAAAACTCTATGAGGCAGATGCTATTCCTAAAGTGTAGTAAAGAAAACAAAGCACAGAGAGTTTAGGTAACTTGTGCAATATCACACAGCTTGTATATGGCAGAGCAGGGAAAGGCACCAGAATAGCCTGAGTGGAGAGATGCTATGCTGCTGAATGTGTCCATCCACCAATAAAGCTAGAAGGTGTGGTGAGTGTGCTGATACATCTCACTTCATTTCTCACCTTATGTGACCACATGGTGATAATAAATCTCTGCTGTGGCCCAGCCTCCACCTAAAACTCATATTTATATTAATATATACTTTAAGAAAATAATGTTAGTATAGAGTGAGAATAAATAAATAGCAGTCTAGTCTGGAAATGAAATGGGAAGAATAATGGAGAACTTTATTAACATTAAAATGCAGAACAACCTTCTGACACATGGTTGTGACTTGTGTCTGTCTTTATGTATCAAAGAGGGAAGTGTCCATTGGGTTTCTCAACTCCAGCACTATCGACATTTAGTACCAGATAGTACTTTGTGGTCTAGGAATGTTCTTTGCATTGTAGGATGTTGACCAGAATCTCTGGCCTCTACCTACTAGATGCCTGTATCATTCTACCCACCCCAGTTGGGGCAATCAAAGTATCCCCAGACATTGCCAGTATCTCCTGCTGGCCAAAATCACGGCTAGTTAGGAATCACTAATTGAGGGAGATTTCAGGGAGCAGATATAAAATAATTCCTCTGCCTCCAAAATTAGGCACTGCCTGCACTGATTTGGTTAGACTGAGCAAGAGACCCCAGGGACCTATCTTTAGTTAGAGTGAGAGATTATCCTGAACCAGTGCTGAGTCAGGGCCCAGTGTGCTCATACCCTCTTCTCAGCAAGGGAAAGGGGATGAGGGAACTGAGGGGATAGCCAGAGACCATTGCATATTCTGAAAATACAACTCAAGAGAACTTTGATAAGTGTGTTGGAACAAATGCTTGGTGATACGGAAGAGCAAAGACACCTCTTATCTCACTTCGTCCCCATGACAATACCATAAAGGAGGCACAGTTTATCATTTCTCTTTCACAGATTAAAAAAGATGCCAAAGACACTGAAAGACTTGCTCAAGATTAGAAGGTGAGGGAATTGGGAGGACAGAGGGTCTGACTCAGTGTCTCTACTCTTCCTGTGAACCCTAGGGGTATAGAACCTTCTAGAGATCACATGGAACAAAACTGTTTTTAATTAATTTATAGAGCAAAATATATGCACATCTACACTGTGAAGATGCTATGCTATCCACCAGGAATACAAAGATAGATAAACTCTATCCCCAGGCTTACAGAGCTCAGATTAGTGAGAGAAAAACATATATTTAAAAATTCCAATGCAGTGTGCTAAACATGGTGAAGGAGTATATATGAAGAGGGGGCCGTGAGAACATAGAAGAGGGACTTGGGCCAGGCTTGGGACATGGAGGGTTCCTCAGGGAAGGCTTCAAGAAAGAGGTAGTCTCTGAACTGAGTCCAAGATTGCCAGGAGTTGAGATTGGTCATAGGGAATGACAGAAATCTCACAATTTACCATTACAAATCAACCACTACAAATTGTAGTTTGGCTCTGACCATGGAAAAGTGCACTAAAATTTTTTGTTAAAAGGAATGCAGAGTGTTGGGCTGGGATGTCACTTCCCTGAGGAGAGAGTAAGAGGACTGATTGCCATTTGTATTGGTCAAAGTCCTCCAAAGAAACAGAAACAATAGAAGATATGGGAGACAGAGAGGAAGAAGGAGAAGTGAAGGAGAAAGATTTTAAGGAATTGCTAACATAATTGGTAACATAAATGGTAGTCAGCAAATACAAAATCTGAAGTGGGAGCTGTGAGGATGGAGGTTCAGGTGAAAATTGATAATGCCATCTTGAATCTGAATTCCTCAAGACAGATCAGCAGATGGGGAATCTCAGACAGAGCTTCTACTCTGCAGTCTTGAGGAAGAACTGCTTCTTCCCTGGAAAACTCTGGCTTTGCTCTTAAGGTCTTCAACTGATTGCACAAGACCCACCCACATTGTGGCGGGTCATCTGCTCTACTCTGTTAGAGGTGGGAAGTGAAAATTTCTGTCACCACATGCGCTCCAGGCTTCAGTGCCTCTGGGAAAGCTGTGCTTAGGAGAGTGGGGAAGGAAAAACTCCAGCTAAATTCAACTGACTATTTTAGTACACCCTTAGGTCATAAATCCTGATGAGCTCTGACCCTAAAGCAGGTCCCTGAAAGAGATCAAGGAATTCTTAAAGTTTTGGTAATTCAACAGCCATTTTAAATACAGAAAAGAGCTTGCTTTTTAACAAACTTAAGGTGAACTATTTTAGAAAATAATAAATTAGGTAGTGGGTTTCATTTGCTTGTTTTTGTTTTTGTTTTTTAGTTTGGGGAAACATTCATGCGTTTCTAATGTCATACACTAAATGTCTTAGCTTGAGATGTGTGTGTGTGTGCATTATTCATCCCTGTTTCCTAACTGACAAAGGATGTGATCATTCTGTTCAGGTCTAATATACCAGTGTGGGCCTGAGCATGTCTGTGTATATAAGCTATAATGTCTCAGTTACTGGCATAGTGGGGAGCATTTTTTTTATGAAGATAATTTGTTGATTATATCAGGACTATTATTTCTGCTTTTGTATGGTGAAATTATCCAAGAAAGAAGCCCCCATGTAGAAATCTATAAGATTATGTCCCTGGAGTTCACTGTCATTTTTGATCTCTTCATTAAAAAAAAAAAAAATACATTGTAAGGAACATATCAGATTCATAGCCAGCAATCTATCATTTAATAACCAGTTAATTTGTTGCAGAGTTCACATGCTTTGAAAAGGGACCCAATCAAAAAATCTTGACAAATATAACATGAATCAGTCAGTAGGAAGAAAGAAAAAAAGAGTTTTCCCTCAAACTTTGTCCTACACTTGCACCTTGACAACACGCCTAGAAGCAATTCCCCCAACTTTGCCCTGATGGAAAAGAGAAGGTGTCTGAAGACCATGAGAATTGGCAGGTATATCCAAAATAAGTTTGATTGCAAAAGTAAGAACTTGACTCTGGTTCTGTAAAATGAGGGGGGAGAAGGGACTAGGAAGAACATGATAAATTATTCAGGCTTAAGAGACAGTGATAAAAATGCAAATATAATCCTGCCACTGACTCTTTGCACCAGCTGAATAAATTCATGCTAGAAGCTGAATCAGCATCTTGCCTCTGATTAAAACCAATTGAAAGCACAAAGACAGGAAGAAGAAAGCCTCAGAAGCTCTTTGGAAATGACAGATAAATTGATCAAGCATAACTGCAACCTGAAAATGAAAGTTTTATGGATTATGTACCGCAGGCCAAAGGGCCCTACCAGCTCTCTTCAAATGGAAACACTTGTAATCAAAGAATCAGGTCTTACTTAAGCCCAAAAGTTATTATTATTTCATTAATTATGGTCATGTCTACTCTTTCATTGTGAGCACATGTAATCTTTCCCAAGAGCAGTACATTAGCCTCATATCATCTTTAATCAGTATATGCCATCCCAGGCTGTCCTCTGTATGTGTGGCTCCACACTGCCAATTGATAGCTCTATATGCCAAATTGACGGCCAGCAACAGCTCTGTGCTTGATCTAACATGACAGCTGAGAAAGCCAAATAAAAGAGATCTGCCCCACGTTGCAGTGCAATAGAAACAATTTTTTCCAGATCTACTTTAAAACAGATCAAGAAATAGGGCATAAGTGTGAACAAATGTATTTTTCTTGCACAGCTCAGTGATTAAAAGCATGGTTTTGGAATTCAGGCTCCCTGCTTTCAGAGACAGGTCCGCCACTCCAAGGCAACCAGACAGGTCCGCCACTCCAAGGCAACTTCCTTCAGGCTTTCTTATCTCTGCACAGGGATAACTACAGGGTTTGCTGTGAGGATCAAATTCATGAAAACATGAAAAGAGCTTAGGACACCTCTGGCAAATACCAAGTGACCAGTAAGTGTGAGTTCTTACTAATATCGTGCTTCCATTAAGCATAGGCCACCCACTTGGGGGTTGGACCAATGCAGTGCCCTGAGCTGCTGGTGTGCATCCCTCTAAAAATCACGACCTTGTCTGTCCACTTACACATATATAGAGAGTAGAGGGATAAGAGCTGATGTCCATGCTCTTTCTCATTTTGGGCTATCAGCCCTTAGGAGATATTCTTATGTTATGGTCTAAGGAAAATTAGGCAATTCTGTCAACATCAGGTAACAAAGCTGTTTAATGAGCCCATTCCCAAAGAGCCACTGGGTAGTGCCCAGAATTATGTCAACCCTGATGGTGCACCAAAGAACCAGGGAACACCAGAAAGTATTCTAGACACTGATAACTGTTCGGGAAGAAAAAGGCTTCTCTTGAACTACTAAACGATGAAGCGGTTATGTGAATTATGTAATTATGGACAGTTCTACAATAAGCTAACATATCATCACGTGGTATTTGTGGGTTGAAAACTTTCTGCAAAGGAGAATGAGGGGTGATGAAGCCAGACAGAGAGTCCTGTGCTGGGTGTGAGGGTATTGCTCACAACTGTCCCCTTCCCCCTCCCCCATCCCCCTGCTGTGCACTCAGGTGAGAATTCTGAGGCTCCCCATCCCTGTGCAGCCTTCTTTTCCTTATTTAACAAGACAATGTCATTTAAGAACCAAAAGAAAACCAAAGCTTCTTCAGTGGTACTATGCAGGGTTACCGGCAGCTTCTGGCCTACTTCACGTTCGCACGTGGCCACGCAGAATTTTCTCAGAGACTTGCAGGAGAAGTTTCCTGGCAACCACACCCACCCCTGCCCATGCCCAGAATCTCCTGTACACCAGCGACATGCTAACCCTCACTCCTGTCTGTCCTATCCTGCTTTTCTCCATTGGCTACGGCCAGAGCCAAGAGAAGAAGGTAAACATCACCCTTAAATTATGTCAGTGTCACTGGCCAGTGGAGGAGCACTGTTTACACAGCTCTATTTCCCCCTAAACCAGGATTTTGTCCCCGGCCCTGCCCTCTGAGGTCGCACCAGAAGGCTCAATGTGGGCATGGCTTGCAGCCTGGTGCGCCTGTCTGTCCGGGGAGGGATCAGATGGAGGCCTGGGCGTGTTATTTTTTGTTTGTTTGTTTGGCGTTTAAGAGATTCAGGGAAGTTCAAGCAACAGCTTCCTCCCTGCCACTCCTCAATGGCACCCCTATTCCTGCTCAGTCAGGCAGCTTATCCTCTGCCTATACGGTTCTGCTTTGGAAAAGATAACATGCCCGGGCTGATCCATGAGCTGTGGTTTTTATCACCGTGAATGATGGGCTGGACTGACTTCCTTTGAGTGAAATTCCTATCAGGGTGACCTCACCTTGAATAAATGAGGCCATAAATGGCACAGACTCTCTTTTTGGGTACGGCAGACCCATTCTGAGCCCAAGGCACTGTGCAAGGTGCTGGGTGAGGATGTAAAAACATAAGTCATATCTAGGGCTTGCCCTCATGTTGACAAGAATTTTGTGTTACTATGAGATTGGTAGGAACGGGAGGCAAGAATAGCAATTATTCAAATATAAGGCAGAAAAGTCCAGGTTGGGAATTTGGGAGAAGCTTGGGGAAGTTGTAGGCAAAGGGAACAGCATAAGCAAAAGCCCTGATGTGGAAGGAGGCCAGGGATGGTCGTAGGCCAGGGAGCAGAAGTGTGTGGAGCTCATAGGTCATTGGAAAGCACTCTCGTGGGTGAAGCAGAAAATCTTACAGAACAGCTGCTAATTGTCCTTCTCTCAGAGCTTTGAAACTTGCCCTCTCTTGCATACCACACTCAATTTGGGGCCCACTTCACTTTAGTTTATTCAAACGCAAAAGGCATACTAAAGCCCTTAAGAGTGGTCTCAAACACTGAGAGCCTTTGTGGTTTCTAAAAATCAGAGAATCATTGCCTAGGCATGAGAGATGCACAAGCTATTTGCTCTGCCCATGGACTCCTGGAAAAAAAACATAGCAAAGTTACCAGGCAGCACAAAGTCTCACACAAAACAGCCCATACGCTTTTTCCTATCTCGCTAATACTAAAAACTGGAAAACTATGTAATTACTAAAACAATCAATCATTAGAATGAGCTCTTTTGGGAACGAAGGAGCACTGAACACTTTCAACAGAGGCCAAATACTTTTGTCAAGAATTCTCTTGAAAGGGACCCTGTTGCTAAGCGGGAGATTGGCTCAGTTCACGTTTCTGAACCCAAATCCTGCTGTGGCCCAGAAGACTATTTATATACCTTCATAAGGATGACAGGACTGAAGAGGAAGAGAGAAGCAGGAAAGGAAACAGAAGAGCAGGAAGAGAGGGAGCAGGTAAGGAAGCAAGGAAGAATGCAAGAAGGAAGAAATTGCTTTTGCAACACATGGGCCAGTATTTCAAAATATTGAACCAGAGTAAGTCCAAATTCTAGCCTTATAAATATCTTAAGTGAGCTCTTCAGTTTCATGACAAAAGCATGGACATTGACACTTTGGTTAAGAAGTTGATAAGAGATCAGATTGGGCTATCAATCTGGTTAGAAGAAGGGGGTTAAAAGTCAGCTTTAGGATGAATGATCCCAAATACTCAGATATGATGATCCTCACTTTTATCTCTTTTTTCCTTTTTTTTTTTTTTTTCCACTTAAGGCACTATTTATTTTGTTAAAGTCAAGCAGGATGATCTGTTGAGAGGTAAGTGGTAAGTGTCAGAGCATGAAATCTGTTCATATCGTCCACATTTTCCATTTGCCCTGGGTTATGGTAACTGGCATCTTTGCCTAGCACCCTGCCTTACGGCATCGGCTTGGAACCATGTCGAGTGAAAATAAAAAAGATCTGGAAGGATTCTAGCTCCTCACTACCAGTTAGCTGTGTGACCTTTCCCTTTGTAATGAAAACCAAGCCAGCCAGATTAAAACTACCAGCCCACTGAGTGAGATAATTTATGTGACAGCACCTTGAAGTAGATAAAAGTCACTGTGTTGTGGTAAGGTATCATTATGCAAATAGAGGTATAATGTGAGGTTCCTGACACCAGAGGTCTGGATGTACTCCAGGGTCTCTGTCATCTTTAAAAACATGCTCTCTTGCTTGAGGATATATTAGGGTAGATGTACACTGAGAACAGAAGATCTTCTAGACCCTCTAATATCTAGGCAGCTACAGTGTGGCCAGTAGAAATTAGAAGAAAATGGAAGAGTAAAAATAAAAGATTTTGAATTATGCTTTACAGAATTTGGAGCTGCTTTGAGACTTTCATGGGAATAGGAGATGGCTAAGTCATTAAGATCTGAGTTTGATAACTCTGTATCTTTCTCTAACAGTTTAACATAGTACGTGGCACAGAGAAGATACTCAAGCAATATTAGACCTAGAGCTACATGGTATGCCTCATTCAATATGGGCCAAGTTGTACTGTGATACAATCCCCCCCCCATATCAGTAGCTTAAAAAACCAAATATCTATTTCTTATTCATGCTACACATTCCTTGTGTCTTAGGTGTATGTTCTGTCCCATACTGTCCCCAACATAGGATCCAGTCCCAGGAAGCAACCTCCATCTGGAACACTGCTGGTCACTATGGTAGAG
This sequence comes from Mustela erminea, assembly GCF_009829155.1. Classification (NCBI taxonomy): domain Eukaryota; kingdom Metazoa; phylum Chordata; class Mammalia; order Carnivora; family Mustelidae; genus Mustela; species Mustela erminea. Next base: position 27,312,816 of record NC_045621.1, read on the forward strand.
GGAAAGAGAGCTTGAATGATTTCCTACCAGCAATTAAATGCTTTAGCATGGATATGACACTCATCACCTATAATCATTTGGTCAGTACTAGTCACATGGCTCTGCCCCAATCAGCAGAGCCCCAGAAAGTATAATCCTACTATCCACCCAGAAGGCAGAGAGCCCGAAGTGTCTGGTGAATTATACTAATGACAATCAAATGACACGTGCTTGTATGTGAATAAAATTGAACCAGTCTACTTGAATAAAAGATTCGGCAATGCTGTGGCTGAGTCTGCAATAACATTTCCCAAAGCCAATCATCAACACAGAAAACCAGAGGCTGCAAGGGGTCTTCTTAAGTCCAAAAGTATACATGAGTCACAGATGTCATCACTGACAGCGTCTTGGTAATTTTGCACCAAACAAAAGCTCAGCATGAAATGGCCCTCAGGGTACCTCACTTACTTTCCTGCTTAGAATGAAATGCTTAATAAAAATTTCTGTAAATGTGGCTTTTGCTGTCTGTTTGATGAACAAACTGATTGCTAGAGTTATTTCCACACAATGGAAATGAAATAAAATGAATGAAATAAATAAAAACCTCCCAAGGTTTTATTCATTTCCCAAGGAAATGAATAAAAACCTCCCAAGCCAGGCCAGCCCTATGGCAAGCAAAGATGGTAGATGATGTCAACTATACCAGGAGAATACCACCTATCTCAAGGACAAAGTATAGAAAACTAACCATATTGGGTGTCAGTCAAATTTTCTAAGTGTTATAGATGCATAATATCTATGGCTATAGTAATTGTGGTAACTCCTGTCTCCCGGGGTTGTTGGACCCTTTAGCTGATGCAGGACCTCCACCACTGACAAAGTCCACTGAAGAATTCTTGGAGTCTCCAGGGTACTTCCACAAGGAATTAACCTGCAGTTACTCTGTTCCAGTAGGTGCAGCACCTTCTCTTAGGAAGCCACAGTGCCAGCCCAGGTAAGACAGCGCTACACCTACTATGTTGATACTGCCTTCCACCTGTGCAGGTCTTCAGTCCACTCTGGGGCTCCATGGAGTATGAAAGCTCACCCTAGAAACTCAGCCATAGACATAGCTCTTCCTGAGTGCTACTGTTCCTAGGCAGCTCCCTCACTACTGGAGCCTTCCTTGTGCCAACATATACCAAGACATTTGGTCAGGTAGAGAATTAACTCCCTTCTCTTCATACAGGGGGCAGGATCCCATGAGTGACACTTGTGTGACAAATAGCATGTTGTTTAGTTAAACTTCCATATTACCATTTAGAAATAGTGTCCATGATGTCAGCAATCCAGGCACTGATGACTGTGACAATATCCAATGTCAGTTATGTGTGAGTCACCAAGGTATTCCCAGGCTCACTCTTCACTCTCTATCCATCCATTAAGTTTCACTATGGATTACTTTAATTTGTATAATGTATACAATTTATGTAGACCATGGGTGGATGCACAGTGGTCCCTACATAAGTCTTCTTGTTGTTGTGTTTGCTAAGAGTCCAAATGATTCCTTGAAGAGGTGATTCTCTCTCAGAAAGCTCCTGAGGCCCACTGAAAACCAGCTTCTGGAGGGCTGTTCCCAAAGATTGCCAGACAATCCCAAGCATGTATGAGTTATTCCTAAAACTCATATAATCCACCCAATTCTGCCAGCCAGAAACTATTTTAATCACATTATACAGAAGAAGAGTAGAGTCCAGAGAGGTTAAGTAAGTTTCCCAAGGTCACAGAGTAAGAAGCAATGATTCAAATTCAGGTCTGTGTAGTTTTGAACCTATTAATACTATGAGGAGAATGAAGAGTTAGAGCAGTGATTCTCAGCCAAAGGTGATTTTGCACCTCCAGGAGATACTTGGCAATCTCTGGAGACATCTTTACTTGTCATAACTTTGGGGTAGAGTAAAAGTGTGCTACTTTAGTGGGTAGAGGCCAGGAATGCTAGTGACATCCTATAATGAGCAGGACAGTCTCCTACAACAAAATAGTATTAGTCCAAAATATCAGTAGGGCAGTCTCCTACAAAAATTAGTATTAGTCCAAAATATCAGTAGTGCTGAGATTTGGAAATCCTGGATCACAGGAAGATAAGTCATATCAAATTGTTAGAAAAGGCTAAGCAAGGGCATGTTAGGAAGGACATACTGAAGATTGCATTTGTGATTAGGGGATGAAGTGGGATTTGGGTGAGCAATGGAGGGAGGTATCATAAACAGCAGGGAAGGGAACATAGCAGGTATGTATGGGCAGAAAAAGCCCGTATATAGGAAAGAAATGGCAACGGAAGTTGGAAAGGAAAGTTGGGGGCTGATTTTTGGAGGCCTGGAATGCCAGAATTTAAGTGCAAAGAGCCTGGGACAAAGCAAAATCTTGGGGTGTCAAGTGTCTTGGGGCTGCTGACCCAGTTTACCAAAAACCATGTGTCCATACATGTCCACACATGAATTCATTCCCTTCGTACTCAAGCATTCTGCCTCAGTGGGACTTATAGATTGCCTTATGCTATCTCAGTCCTACTCTGACTTGAAGAAGGGAAACCCAGGGCCCAGAGAAGGAGGTGACCTGTACATGGTCACTGGCAAGTTAGTGACAAGCCTGGAACCAGAATCTAATCTTAGCATGAGATCTAGTCATTGTTCCTATTAAATTCATGGTATAACTTTGTGTCTGTAATTGGGCGCCTGGAATCCCAAGAAAAATCCCAGCCTTTTCTCCCTTTAATTATGCTTTATCATCCTTCTTATACCGGGATGAAAAAGATTTGTGATAGACTTTCTTCATAACTTTCCCCATTCCTACTTGAAGTGCCCTAATTGTACAAAGCCAAATATTTTCTTACAAACCAAATAACATTTTTCTACTTAAAAAAGAAAAAAAAAAAAGTGTTGTTGAGAACAGAGGTAAGGTTGAATGGAAGGGCCATTGTTTGTCTTTTGAAAGCACTTTCCAAGGATCCTAATTGAACTGGACAGGTATTTCCCGGCTCCTGTCCTGAATGTGGGCTCAACTTTAGCAAAGAATTGAGATTTGGCTAAAAAGACAAGGAACACAATTTTTAAAAGAATCCCAGGGATGGATCCAGTGGAGGCAGCTTGTACCCAGAACCAAACTTTGACCCACAGAACATTTCACAACCTGAGATCTCGGTTTGGTAATTCTTGTATTTCTTCTACCCAACTAGGCAAAGAAACTACATTCCCAAGACCATGCCACTGCAACATAAAGGTTATTTATTTCCAAACAAAAGAATTAGGAAATGTGAAATTTAAGGCTTTAAGACTAACATTAACTCATCTGGTGGAGACAGATGGTATTTACTATTTTCAATGAGGAGGCTGTAAAATGTGAAAACTTAATAGATCTGGGATGAGTCATCAGGGTGAGTTAATTTGCTAAAATCTTAGCTTTCGCATTTCCTGATTAGATTTGTTTCTCTTTTCCATCCTTCATCCTGGCATCTGTGACCCTAACAATTTTCCATTTAACACAAAGGAAATACTTAGAATGTTCCTTTATTTGCAGTCTCACCTAGGGTCATTCTAGGGTAGTGTCCTCAGGCTTAAAGTGACAATGAAACAATTTGCAGGAAAGACTTCAACAGAAAGTATCATTTAGTATAAAGGTGTCAGGTCAGTTTGATAGTGTAACAGAGCCACTAAATACCTTGCATGCATATCAGTTTTATTCTTTTTTTTCTTTTCTTTTTTTTCTTTTCTTTTCTTTTTTCTTTTCTTTTCCTTCCCTTTCCTTTTCTTTCCTCTTTCCCTTCCCTTCCCTTCCATTCCCTTCTTCCTTCCCTCCCTTCATCCTTCCTTCCTTTCTTCCTTTCTTTTGTTCTTTCTTTCTTTCTTCTCTTTCTTTCTTTCTTTCTTCTTCTTTCCATCCTTCCATCCTTCTTTCCTTCCTTCCTTCCCTTCCCTTTTCCTTCCTCTCTTTTTTCCCCTCCCTCCCTCCCTCTCTTTCTGTCTTTCTTTCTCTCTCTCTTTCTTTCTTTCTCTTTCCCCTTCCTCTCTCCCTTCTTTTCCTTTCTCCCTTTTCTTCCTTTCTTTCCTTCCTTCCTTCCTTTCTCTCTTTCCAGTCATTTCTTGTTAATGGTATCTTCATCCACCCCTGCTTATTTCTTTTTTTAATTTAAATTCAATTAGCCCACATATAGTACATCATTAGTTTTTGATGTGCTCAATGATTCATTAGTTGTAGATAACACCCAGTGTTCATCACATCACGTGCCCTCCTTAATGCCTATCACCCAGTTACCCCAACCCCCCACCCACCTCCCTTTCCACAACTCTCGGTTTGTTTCCCAGAGTCAGGAGTCTCTCATGGGTTTGTTTCCTCTCTGATTTCTTCCCATTCCGTTTTTGCTCCCTTTCCCTATGATCTTCTACAGTATTTCTTATATTCCACATATGAGTGAAACATATGACCCCTGCTTATTCCTGCTAAGTGTTTATGTGAGTCCTATATATAATCTTTAGACTGAAGAGATAGGATTTTTTCTTCTTTTGTTTCTTTCTTGATGCATCCCTTTTTTTGTGCTGGATTTCTTAACTCTGTGAAATATAAATCCTCATCTTCATTTAACGTATTCAATAGATATTTCTTAAATGTCTCAGATATACTCATACCTTTAGCAATTCTTGTGATATTTGGAAAACTACAAAGGTCTGATACATCAGAAGAAAGAAGATGTTATTATGAGTCATCAATAAATAGCAGGCAGCTCCAGACCCTGGTACAAAACCTTTGTCTGTTTTTCCACAGAGTTATTTATCAATCTATATGAAGTCTTCTCCCAGGGCACAGCCTGAAATTCCGTCTTTCTCAGGCATCCCTCCCTCTTCCTTTCCCTAGGGACCCAGTCAGTCTTTGTGCAATTCTATCCATCCCCTACAGAATTCACCCAGGCTTCATCCTGGAAATGCAGCTAGTCAAATCCTTCAGGGAGAATCTTCTACTGAACCAGCAGACATTTCTCTTGCTAATATTTGTTGGGGATTTAGAGATGATAGTTATTGTCAACTTTCCCACCCCACCATGGTGCCAACTAAAACTTAGATGCAAGACTCAGAGGATGGGAAGAGAAAAACATCAGCCTGATGGCTAATAAAACTACTTTGGAAACTATGTTCTGGATCCATGGCCACAACTGATCTTCTCAATACTTCTCAGTACTCAGACCTAGACCTTAAGACCTATTCTCAATGGAGTGTGAGGGTCTGCTGAGAGTTGCTTCCCCACATTTACTCTCTCACAGCCACTAGGCCTCAACAGTTGAGAAAAAAGTCTGTCCTCTAGACAACTTCTAACAATTAGTCACTCCTGGCCTCTGACCCTCATGAGCTCAGTAGGAAAAAAAAAAAAAAAAAAAAAAAGGCAAAGACCCATGAGAAAGAAAACTCAAAAGAGACTGAGTCAGAGGCTTCTAAGTCCTAAAACCCAATCACACATCACTTTAGACAAAGGTGGAGAAGGAGAGGAAATTTCTTCCTTACTTTTCCTTTCTGAGTAATGAGGTGGAAATGCTCTCCCCTTTTTGAAAACATGAGGAATGGTGCATGTTTCTTCCAACACTCTCAAGATATTGTTCTTGTAAACCATTGGTTGTAATGGAATTTGTAGTCTACCAGGGGTTAGACTGTCCCCCTAGGTTCTCTCAGGGCAATTCTACTACCTGCTTTGTGATGCCTCTCCCTATTTTGAACTCCCCTCCATTGTGTAGACTCCCTGGATCGTAGAGGACTGTTTCACCTTTGTTTTGGAAGGCTCTCAAATGGATATGAATGGTATATTAATTAAATACCCTAGGCTTGAAATCCATTTTCCTATGTCACATCTCAAGTTGTCACTGGCCAAGATGCCCAACATAAGTTAACAGCATTACAATCTTAAATATGATGTCAACAGAATAAGAGTGACTCAAACTTGAATTTGAACTCACTCCCAGCATTGAACTCCCAGGGACCAATTAAAGAACAAAATTCAAACTGCCCTTTACATTATAACCCAAAGAAATTGAAAGGCAACATTCTTTTTTTAAAGGACAATATTCTTAAACTAAAGACTATAGAAATTAAAGTCTAAATAGTATCTTCTCCATTTGTTAAAAAAAAAAAAAGTGGTGCTTAGTCTCACGTGGCAGGGCCTTTCAATTCCTTAACAGTGTTCCTTCAGCATCCACAGCCTCTTGCTGGAATGGGGGTGATTCCTTTAGAGTCTCCAGAGTTGGATTAATTAGTCAAGGTCTTATGTCCCTATTTTTAATGTATAAGAAAAGTTGACAGAAATAAAGTTATCTTAGCATATACCAATGGATTCATAAGCAAAACTCTTAGCATGAGAGCAAGGATGCAAATACACTGACATACATACATGTCCCAGACAGTTTTTACTATGACATTTTAACACACAGTCTAGATGCATATTACTGTTTTCAAAGACCATAACGATCGTATAGGAGGGTTGGAAGGTATAGTAACCAAAACAGTTTGGCTCACTTAAAAATAACTTCTAACTAACTTCTCTCTTGATGTCCCCTATAACAGAGGCTAGATAGTGAACTATTGATTTTTTTAGTCATTGTCCAGCCTGGATTATCCATGTGACACAAATCTAGCCAACATGGTATGAATGTCTGAATGAATAGTTAAAGCCTCAAGTAAAACCTTTTGGCACACAGCCTTCTTCATGCCTAAAATACAGATATGGAGCTGGGATATTCAGCAGACACCCTGTGACTAGGAAGGCTAAAGTTATATGCTCTGAAAACAGAAAGAGGAGAAAGAGTCTGGGTTCTTGATAGAGCTCAGATCCATAGTATGCCCACTTCTGCATTTCTTGCTATCCCTACTTCTGGTGGGTCTACATCTAGATTTCTTGCTGTGTGAGAAAAGGAAATCGTTAGATCTTTAAACTACATAGGAGTTCTGTGACTTTTTAGGTAAACACACTTCTAAACTGTTCAGAGAAAGAAAAAATTCCCAGTTCCAGCTTTACCAACATGCAAGTCAGTCTGTGATAGTTGCAGAAGGTATAGCTCAAGAGAATTAAGAGATATACATCAAGTAGGTGACTTCTTCCACCCTTGGGAGAAATACCTACCAGTACATACCAGTAAAAATTAAATTGATGATATCATAGTCACCAGACCTCACCTAAAGTGTCCTTGTTTCCCTTAGAACTTCTTGACTTCCATTTTCTCTTGAGCTTCATGTTCATCCCACCTCTGCCATGCTGAACTATTCAAACTAGTCCTTGCACTGATAAACTCTGCCTTTCATAGGATAATTTTGATGAATTACTATGTTAATACCTACTAAATCTTGCCAAAGACCACCTTCAGAAAAGAAGAAAGTGGAGGGAAAGGAGGAGATGTGGGTAAAAACTAACATTCTGCCACAGATTGAGGAATTATGTCTTCCTTTGACTCCTCCACAACATTTGCCAGGTATGGATGTTAAAGGACTCAGAGCTTGTAAGCTGGACACAGTATTTTCATCTGAAATGGTGATACAACTTTGGATCTGACAAGTGCAATTTTCATGCAAACGTGAAAAAATAGTTTTGTAGGGCTCAGAGGATAGACAGTAATTGCTGTTCTGGGTATTTGGGTACACACAGAGGCAATATTTGTATATGGTACCCACATTTTATATCCCAGCTCAGAAATCGCAGGAGGAAGAAGAGCAAAATGGTAGCGTCTTGGCTGAGGAAACAGAATGAGCAAAACACTGAGGCAGAGAAGAGTTAGGCATGTCCTGAAAACTTGGAAGTGCTGGTACTTTAGTATAAAGTCCAGTTGGAGGAAATTAGTAAAACATTAGTTCAGGTCAGGTAAAGAGAGTCTTGGGGTGCTCTGACTATTTTCCAATGATGTAAAAACAAGGACAGTGGATAGAGGTGAAACCAGCTGAGTTTCAAGATGGTTGATCAAACAGCAGTGTATAAGTTTGCACTAGTCTCAGAAAGGGACAGAGAGGGACCAAAATGAGGAAGTATAATTCCCAGGATCTGGTGACTAATTGGATGTGCTGAGTCAAGAGGAGAGAAGGTAACTAATGACAGAAGTTTCTTGATGGAGTGCCTGGGAAGATGGTGAGGTCTTTAACTGAAATGAGCATGCCAGGAGAAGAGAGAATTTCTTCCATTTCTGATCAGCAGGAAAGATGTTGAGGCTGACATGGAAAGCACCAAAATAATGAACCAGAGCTTGGGGGAAGGGGGGGACTAAAACTGGATACTTATGGGTGTAGTGGAAATTGTGACAACAAATGAATCTACCAATGGAAAGAATACAGAAGAAGATAGTGTGGACATCAGAAATTTAGGGATTATTTTGTTTCAGAAGCATGTAAGTGTTGATAAAACAGAAATCCAGGATAGGAGAGATTTTCTGGATTGAAAAGATGAATGTATTATTATCTCTAAGGTATAGAGTGTAATTTTTCTTATATCCTTTGGTTTTACCAATTTTTTTCCTTCTATAAATAAATAAAAGCAATGAGAATTACTTTTAAGAAAGAGAAGATGACTAGTATAAGATGCTAATGGAGATAAGCTGGTAATATAAATGACTTTTATGAGTTTTAAAATAAAAAAATAATCTGGCTTTTTATTATGTTTAATATTTGTTTATTTACTTAGCATTATCCAGTAAGTATTTATGGACCATCTGTTAAGTGCCTGGCCTTGTTCTCAGATGCTCAGGATATATCAGTGGACAGACCTTCAGAGATCTCTTCTCTTTTGTTTTTTTCATCCTCCCTTCTCTTGCTAGAATGCAAGGTTACTTGCACTTTCTCAGGTATCCGTTAATATCCAAGCTCAACAGGTGAAAGATTCATGCCACTATCACCTTCAAGTCAACCCATTTTACTTATCTTATATTTAAGAAAACTTCTGTTTTCCCACTTGCAAAATAGAAATAATCATGCTCACTTTTCAGGGTGAGGAGTACAAAGATCCTGTAGAAAGCCCTCCCTGTGTGCCTCAAAAGATCACTGGGAACTGTGAGTATCGGCATAAATAGCAATGCATAAAAGAACAAAAACTCTGGGTTCCAGGTTTTGATTCTGGTTTCACAGTTTACAGTATTCTCTTATATCTTTAATTTTATTATCTAAATAACTAAAAAATGATATAGATAGATGGATGGATGGATGGATAGATAAGAGACACAGACAGACAGACAAATAGAATGGGGAGGGGATTTGATTCAAGGCTTCAAAAACTTTCCAAATAAGCCCCTAAATAGCAAGGATAAGCAAATTGTGTATCCTGAGTATAACTTCAGGTATCTTGCTACAATCAGGAAATTTCCTTAAAGTCATATTTTCTTTTAATATTTCCATGCATGTCCTTATATTAATTTCATTAAATCCTGACACTTTAAATGCTTTATGGAGAATCAATATTAATAAATCTATTTTTATTGGGAAATTTTAGGTACTATTGCTTGTACTAAGTCCTCTTCTTGCATCAGCTTATTCAATATGCCATATTACCCTTCACTTAGATGTAATTGTTACCCTCATTTTACAGGGAAAAAACAAAACAAAACAAATCCGAGGCTTACAGGAGTTGAAAAATTTGCTCAGGACCATATAGATATGGTGCAAGTAGGATTCAAACTTTGATAGTCTGGATATGCAACCACAGGTAGGATCTTAATGTGTGCCTTACTTCACTGTGGTTTCTTTCCCTCCCCAGTACCATGGTCCTTTTCGGGAGTATTCAGGGGTGCCAAGTGAGAGCAGCAATGTATGGTTTCTCCATCCCTGCTCCCTTGCCCTTTCACAGTGGGGTCATCCATCTTTCCTAAGATTTGGAGATGAAGAAGCATAACCTTTCCTAGCACATGGTTTCCCAGATGCTGAATTTTTTCAAAGGACACTGGAGTCTTCATTTCACCCTGCTTTTTACAAAGGGAGTGGTGAAGTGGTTATGAATGAAGTATTTCTCCTACAGTCCTACTCCCGTTGGGACGATTTACTTAATGTCTTCTTAAGAGTTTGTGGAACAAAAGGGAGTAAAAGGGTTGGGATTGGGGGTGAGATGCGTAGAATGAGTGAAGGGAGAGATGGCATGATTTATATTCAGAAAGGGCAGTGACTTTAGCCTGTCTCACAATGGAGGTTATTAAACAAGACCACCAGGGCCTCAGGGACATGAGGTGTTTGGGTTTGGAACATATAGCATCAGTCTAATTGCTGGTGAGACCTGAGGAGGGAAACTGATCAAGTGTCTGCTGCCCTACTTTCAGCCCCTCTGAACCCACACAAGAGGTTCTCCTTGCTTTATGGGCTTCTAATGTCACCTCTCTGTGTTTCCCTCCACCTCATTTTATGGTTGGTCCAATGACAAGCTTCTTTCTGTGTGTTGCTCTTAACCCAAGGTTAGGGTAGCTTCCCTGATAGAATACTCTGCCTTGAAATGAAAGTGCTTTTCAGTCTGATTCAGATGGAGGACCAGTACACTTGCCGAGGCCTTATTCCCCATTCCCACAAGTGTCCTGAGCAGAAGCAGAAGAAAATGTATTTTTTTATCATTTTTTACTGAGTACCATAATTTACTGAGCACATAATTCATCTCAAGGACTAGAGACATAGCACTGAAAAAAATAACTTGAGGTCCCTACAATTACAGAGTTTATGCTCTGATGGGAGTAAGAAGTATTACATAAACCACCTCGGCAAAAAGTCAAGAGATAGGATGGGAAAAGTATGCAGATACATGGTACCCCAGAATAGGAAGGTGCATTTAACTCCACCCAAGAAGGGGACTGCATAGGAGTCTCTAGAAAAATTTCCCCTTTCAGGACCTTTGTCTCGGGAAAATGCTACTTTGTAATTAGACTCCTTCTGGTCCCCAGAATGTTCTCTAAATCAATCAAAAATAAAGACTTCAGTTATAGACAAGATGATGTATTTCTCTTAAAGTGTAGTAGCCAACATACTATCTTTGAACTTATTAGACTGTGATTGGCTTTAGCAATATAATATTTAAGAATGGTTCTGATTATTTGTAAATGGTGATTTAGCTGAATCTCAGCTGCTCTGAAAGAGTTCAGTATCTGAGAGGGAATCCTGCTCCATTCATGGAGAATGCACACTCATTGTTTATGTTATTGCTGTTACAGCTGATAGAGCCTACTGGTGAACCTGCCAAACTTCCCTGCAACTAGGCAAGATGGACCCAAAACCCCTACAAGTGTTGAGATGCTGTATGCCCTTAACCCTGAGTAATTGCATTTTTCCCAGAAGTCCAAATCTCCTTTCCCATAGGGTAGGGACTCCCACTTCCCCTTCACTGGGTCTACTAGAGGTGAGAGATGACAATAAAACTTATTTTTCTTTTGTTCAGACCTGATGAGTCATCCCCCTTTATAGAAAAGACACTTAGGTAGAGGAAAGTAACCTGGTTTTAATTCTACTTTGGACATAGGAATTTCCTCTTTCTCTGAAGTTAAATAAGACTGAGAATCTAGGCAGACTTCCTGTAGGAAGCAAAACTTAACTGAAGGATGGTTAAGCACCTGCCAAAGTCACAGAAGAAGTTGTTCATACTATATGAAGATTGGGATCTCTGAAGCACAGAAACCACAGGGCACATAAGGCACTAACTAGGGCTAACAATGGTGGTGGGACAAGCTGAGAAGGTGAGACTTGTAAGTAATATCAAAGAATTTAGAGTTTATCCTGAAGTCAAGAGGAAGACAGTGAAGAGCGTGAAGTAGAAGAACGACTTATTGGGATTTGTCTTTTAGATCATTTTGGCTATAGCATGGAGAAGGAATTAGAAGGGGACAGAGACCAATCTGATGGCTATGACCATAGTCCAGAACAAGAAAACAGGAACCTGAACTAGCATAGTGGTAGCAATAATAGAGAAAAGTGGACCCACTTCAGGGATGACAGAAGCTGGAATGACCTTGCTATATTTAAAATTGATGGTGAAGGAGAGAAAGAAGTCAAGGTTGCCTTGTGGATTTTCCTAAAGTGATTATGGAATCATTCACTATGTGTTATGGATTGAAAGTTTGTGTTTCCCCAAAATCCATTTGTTGAGTCTTGACCACCAATGTTGGTATTAGGAGGTAGGGTCTTTGGGATGCAATTTGATTTAGGAGAAGTCATAATGGTGGAGACTCCATGATGGAATTAGTGTCCTTATAAGAAGAGGAAGAGGCACCAGAGCTTCCTTTCCCCACCATGTAAGGACACAGCAACAAGGTGACCATCTGAAAGCCAGGAAGAAATCCATCACCACATCTGCCAACACCTTGATTGTCATAGACTTCTGGAAAAGTGTTGTTTAAGCCACCCAGTCTATGATATTCTGCTACAGTGACCTGAATTCACTAAGACACTGTGACAGACAAGAAAAAGTAGAACAACTCCAGTTTCAGATCAGAGCAAGTACAGATGGAGTGCTGCCAGACATCCACATGGTTGAACAGACAACAGGGGTCAGAAGAAAAATCTAGGCTACAGCCATGGATTCCAGGCAGTACATCTGGTAGAATATACCACATGACATGAGAAGGTGACCAGGGAGATGGGGAAAAGTGTGAAGAGAAGAGGCTTGGGGACACCAACATTAAGGGAGAAGAGACGTCAATTTGCCCATACCATTCATAGTCACAAAGGTCCAGAGTGAGAAAGAGTCCAAATGTTCCACACGGAAGCACAGGCAGGTGATCTGAACACATAATCTGCCCTACAAGGACTTGAGCTTTTGTCCTATCAGCAGTGATGCCTAAGGACCTCCCATCTATGAAAGGGCCAGAGTTTCACCTGAGGTCTCCTATACATCATGTGGATTTTAAAATGCCCTGCAGCTACGAAATACTATACTAATAATGATTCTTGCTATGATCAGACTACCTATCATCCTCTCCCATTTTAAAGGGGGAGACATTTCTTGTCCCAGTGAGAATGGAAGAGACTGAAATCATACCAGATCTTCTTTTTAAAAAAAATTTATTTATTTAACAGATAGAGATCACAAGCAGACAGAGAGGGAGAGAGAGGGGGAAGCAGGCTCTCCCCTGAGCAGAGAGCCCGACGTGGGGCTCGATCCCAAGACCCTGGGATCATGACCTGAGCCAAAGGCAGAGGCTTTAACCCACTGAGCCACCCAGGTGCCCCCATACCAGATCTTCTGATTTAGGTTTACTCTGTCTTCTGAAATTACTATTTATTACTTCTATATGTCTGTGTCACTTTATTATTTTCTAAACCTGTGGGTCCTCTCCATCAGAATGCGAAAGAGAAAAAAAAGAAAAAAAAAGTTCAGCTGAAGAAGCAGAAAAATACAGCAAGAGGGAATTTTTCAAAGACATTTCTGGGAGACCTAAGATGCCCTTCTCTTGCCACCTTGGCCTGTCAGCTGCTGCTGAGTTCAGGATAAAATGGGGAGTCTAAAACGCAGGCTGTGTCTGTCCCTGCTCTTGCCTCGTGTTTTTATTTCTGCTTCACACCATCATGGATAATGAAAGTTGACTGGCTATTGGGTTTCCTTTTACTCTGCCACTGTCGTTTCCATTTGCTGGGTCTCATGCCTTTTTAGCGCAAAGTTGCTGTGTTTGGGCTATAATTTGCCAGGCAGTAATAAATTCCAAGAAAAACCTATTCTTATTGAATTATTTTTGGAATGTTATGCAAACATGTCTAAATTATGTGGCAGCCAATTCTGCTCTAAGATCTGGTTTTGACTTCATATTAATTCAAGTGGGGGAGGGAAAAAAAAGAAACAAAAATTCAAAATGGTGACATGTCACCTTTCATTCTCTAAGAGAATTTTAAGTTTACTCCTCTGATGAAAGGGCCTAAGCTCCTTTCTAGAATGCTGGGTAGTGAAGGTCCATGTTCCAGTACCAGTTTCCCCTCATGGATTATGCAGAAGGGAAGCTTCCCACTTTAGTTCCCCAGGAGAAGAAAGGCTGAAATAAGCAATACTGCATGTAAGGTAAGGCTATGATTGCCTTTTTTCTTTTCTTTTCTTTTCTTTTCTTATTTCTTTTCTTTTCTTTTCTTTTCCTTTTTTCTTTCTTTCTTTTTTTTTTTTTTTTAAACATCGAACAGGACTTCTTTCAGTGAGTTCAGACCTTAATCTAAACTGTCTTGTCCATGACTTAAAAAACAAAACAAAACAAAAACAAGTACTAATGGTTATTTCCCACCACTATGTTCTCCATCACCTATTTCAAGAGACAGCTCAGTTGAGAACTAAGTTTTAATTTCAATAAAGCCAATATATTTCTGATCTTGGGGGTGGACCACTGTTGTCTTTCATTTCCACATCTTCTAGCTAGAATCCCCCTCCTCACCTTTTTTTTTCCCCCCTCAATGGAACATTCTATTCTTCCAGTCACTGTCAATTTTGGAACTTGCTGAAACCTAAAGCTACTGATGACCCTATTCACCACCAGAGGGGCACTTGTTTGAGCCTGAAACCATGACAGAAGCATGGATGATTAAGAAGTGGAGTGTGTAGACTCCTAACCACATCATCTGACCTCAGTTTTAGCCCATACCTGAGCCAGTTTTATCTTTTGGACTCTAAATACAAGAACTGATAAAAGTAAGAATCTCAGCTATGGTTTGTTGCAAGTCTCAATGTATTCTTTTGACAAATGGAAAAGACAGGATATTGAACTTCTAAGTATATTCCATAGATATCTGGTATTCCAAAAATCTTATTCTTAATATTCTTGTTCAAAATGCCATTATTTGGCTGACTACACAGAACAGAATTAGTGAAGAAGAGGGACTCACATCCCCCAATTAAAACTTTCATTGTAATAGCACCAATGGCCCCCTTCATTAGAAGATTCCAATCAAAACTCCTCACCCCAGCTCTACCAGCTGGCTCCAACTACATTTTCAGCCTTATTACTCAATATCCCTTCACACTTCCCATCCCTTGGCCAAAGAGAGCCTTGTTTTCACTCATCCTCAGTATTATCCTTCCATGTCCTTGCAATCATAGTGCCCTTTTCAGGATGCCTCCATCCAGCCCCACCCCACATGACTATCACCCCCAACTCCACACACCTGCCACCACTCAGGGTCCACCTTTTCCAAAATCTTCCCTCAACTCCCAGTCCCCTTCTAAGAAACAATTCCTTCTCTAAATCCCCAAAGCACTTTATCTAGACCTGACTTATATTACCAGGTCAAGTTGTTGTCATGCATCACCTCAGATTTCCCCAGTTCCCAGGTGCTTCAGGGGACTCTTGTTGCCTCAGTTGCCACCAAGGCAAGCAGCCCTGTGTGGCCTCTGACCAACTTCATATGAGCACAACCCAACAGTGACTTCCATGCCCTTGTTTTGAACCCCTCGCCTTCCATTTTGGTATATCCCTTTTGCTACTGAGACATTAAATCAGTAAGGGAGACATGAGTCATATGCACTCACAAACCTTAAAGGGCAGGGACTTAATGATTCCTGCAGCAAAGTTCTGGTCAATGGGAGACATGGATCAGTAAGTAACTTCTCCAGTCTCCTTTCCCAATCCATCATATACTTTCCTGAGCCCTAGTAGTTCATAGGCTTCTAGGAAGACAGTCCTATGCCACTGAGCCATTGGTTATCCTTGTTACCAAGTGGTGCCCTGCTCTGCTAGATAAACAACCACTTATAATTGTTCTCCTTTCCTTCCTTACACATTTTTCTCATCATTCCTCCTTACATGGGTTTGCACTCCCCATTAAAGAACTAGCATAATAGATTTTGCATCTGGCTTTGTTTTCAAGGGTACTCAAACCTATCATTTTTTACCTTATATCATGGTTACTTATGCACATAACCCCACCTTACTAGACTACATAATTATTGCAGGTACCTTCAATGTTTTCTGTCTCTCTACTACAATAATCCTAGTGAGTGCCTGGCAGGGTGTCAGTGCTCAAGAAATGTCTGTGTTATGAATGACAATAGACTTTAGAAAATACTGTGCCAATAAGCCCCTGACCTGACACATCCAATCCGAAGGCATGGCAGGGGAATTTGATCTTAAATCATGACCTCTCTTCTCCAGTCAATGACATGGAGTTTTCTGTTTCCTTGTTTGTTTTTAATTTAAATTCAATTAGCCAACATATAGAACACCATTAGTTTCAGATTAGAGTTCAGTAACTCATCAGCTGCATATAACCTTCAGTTCTTGTTAATACAACCAATGGCTGTGGGATGCACTAGAGCACAATCCAACCAAAGGATATTTTCTTTCTCTTCCCAGTACTACAGCAGCAGTGTGTAAGATAAGGCAGAATATAGAAAATCATTAGGCCAAACTCTTTTTGGAAGAGAGGGTAGCAAGATACTGGATAGCAGATCATAGTGAAGATAACTGGACTTTTCTTAGTTTTGTGATTTTAAGGTTAGCCCATTGCTTTGGGGCAAGGGTATAAAGAAACCCCAAGGACCTGATACCTTTCACAATATAGGCAAAGGGGAAAGGTGCTGAAGAGCCTCCTGGAGGAGAGATATTATTAGAACACATTTTGAACTGGATGTCCATGTTCCCCCGAAATTTATATGTTGAGATCCTAACCTCCTCCATGATGGTATTAGGAGATGGGGACTTTGGGAGGTAATCAGGTTATAGGGGCAGAGCTCTCATGAATCAGATGAGTACCTTTATAAGAAGAGGCACAAGAATCTTCCTCTCTCTCAGCTCTCCATCATGTTGGGACACAATGAGGAGAGGTCATCTGCCATCCAGGAAGAGAGCTCTCACAGGATTCTGGATCTACTAATATCTTAATTTAAATTGCTTATCCTCCAAAACTGTAAGACATAAATGTCTGTTGTTTGAGCCACCCAGTCTATAGTATTCTGTTACAGTGGCCTGTCTGGACTAAGACAGAACATCAGGAGGACTGGGATGGCCCCAGCTGAGATCTTCTAGGAGTGAAGGTTACCACAGCCTCTAAGAACATAATTCACCTGAATGAACAGGAAACTCCTTTTACCAACCTCTCCCCTAAGATCACCGCCACCACCATCACCTCACCACCTCTAATACAGCCTTTCCCTCATCATGTGTCACTGTAGCTGGAACCTTGGTTCCCATGTGTGGCCTCAGAGTGCAGAGAATCAGTCTGTACCAGGGAGCTTTTAAGAAAGGCCCCTGTGGAAGGAGCTAAAACAACACATCTAGAATTGGGCAGACAGTATACTCCAGTTTTCTCCCAGTACTGTATCTGGAAACAAGATTGTGCACTTTGGACTATGTCCCTGGAGTTCTTGGACCACAAGAGAGGAATAGCAGTCTTCCTGTTAATGAGGACTTGACCAGTTAATTACAAATTATAAGAGGTGACCACATTCTTAGCGTGATGAAGTGGGTGCTCCTGGTCATCCCGGGACTTGCTAAGCTGTCTGCGAGAAGTACACTCTGTTCACCCCAGCCTTTCTAGAGTACCAGGTGTAGCCCTGGCTTGTTGGAAAATGTGACCCATGCAGAGAAAAACAAAACAGGAGATGGGCAGAGGAGAGCAGAGGAGATGAGTAATTGTACCTGTCAGAAAATAAGGATAATGTTTAAGGCTACACACATGGAAGCTCTGAATTCGTCAGAGAAAAACACGAGGAATGATTTGTCCTCAGTCTCCCCCAGAGAAGGTGGAGTTGATTATTTGGGGCCAGTGGCCTGTATCAACTTCCAGCCAACGCTATTAATGTGCTTGCTCACACTTGATGATGAACACAGGCATTTCACAACCCCTGACCTGCTGCCCATCCTGCAGATATGAGCAGCTCTAATTCTGCAAAATGCTATTTTTAAAACAACTAAATAGTTCCAGGCTGTCCCCACTGCCGCCCAGAGGAAGGAGCTGGTTGCTTCACCAAGTCTCTGGCACCCAGAGGCTTTGTTGTGGATATCTTTGTTCTACTGTCATACCAACTTGATTAAGATTAATTGTTGAGTTGAAGTGAGTCACTCAGAAAGGATCAGAAGGGTGGAGGGAAGAGAGCAGTTTACTCCCCATCCCCCCTCCCCACTTCAGTGTTTGTTCTCAAAGACCTAGAAGAATACAGGAGTGAAGCAAAGGAATTTAAAGTGTGGAACATGTGAAAAAGGACATCAAGTGAAAAAGCTATTACAGGCTCCATGTTTATCTTCAGCTCAGTGACTTTCAGGAGAGCATGCACTTGGCTAGTAAACTTGGAGGATGTGACTACTCCCTGACAGCAGGAGTCTTGACCTGAACTCTCCAAAACCCAGCTGACCTCATTGAGCCCGATCTCCCCTAAATAACAAGGCTAGGACACTCTCCTTTTGACAGACTCAGACACACATACACACAGATGTACATATTGGAAGCTCCAAAGTCCATTTTGGATATAGAAGTCATATATGACAAAGGAAGAAAATGAGAAAAAAAAAAAAATACATAACCACAAAACTCAAGACTGTACCAAACAGAAGCAACAAACATTATTTATAGAACAGCTTTGACTTACTGGGCATTAGCAAAGATTTGCTCTTTTGAGTTCCTTCTCCAAGGCTCAGATTTGCATATCCCCTCTAAATATGCCCATCTCCACTCCCCATTAGGCTCTAAGACATACCCTGCCTCGGCAAAGCCCCCTAGACTGCCCCCTTTTGGTTAAAGGGCCTAGGTAAAACAGCTCAGGCTATTTTGGGAATGCTTATAGAATACTTATAGAGACCTACCTCATCCCTAACTCATGATCACTACTCTCATTCAAAATGGAAATCATCTATCACCTATGCTTTTTTCTCCGTCCCATTATCTTAACAAAAGGAAGAAAGGTTTGACAAGAAAATAAGTGTGCAGCTTTTCCTCTTTTGTACATTTAATAGGAATCAAGTTACCATGATCCACCAGGAAGAGAACTGCGCAGGTGTCAGGAGATGGAAGCACATAGCATCCAGCCCAGAACAGGTACACATGATACTTATTGGCAAAGGAGTGAATGAATTTGGATATGAATTTCAGCCCATCAATTAACCAGTGATGTGGCCTTAAATGAACTACTTTTATTTTCTGAACTTCAGAGATTATCTAGGAAGAAACTAGAACTTATCTCTGGTTAGGTATTTCTCATGCTACATCCAGCATTCTAGAGTTGGTACATCTCTGGACGGCTCTCTTGACCTTCCCTTTTCTTAAAACTCCATTTAGAACCATCCCTGTTCTACATCTACATCTTGGTTTGGATGAACCTTGAACAATTATCTCTCAGTTTCAGGCCGAGCCCACCCAACGGCTTAACTGATGCCTTCTCTGTGTTCTAGCTGTTGAGTCAAGGGAATGGCATATCTGTTTTCATCAAACTCAATTTTGGTAGATAACTCTGCAGTAGCTTACTACCCAAATAGTAACTCATCTAAACTTCCTCCACCACTAAGCTCCATGTATACAAGATGCCACAAGATGACTGGGGGTAACTCAAATTCATAGCCTCCTTGGAAAGTTCGTGTGGGGTGGGTAACCAGTTGCATCCTTAAGTTACAGAGAAGATACTTCTTATCCTCAAAGGAGAAACCAAGGAATGTTATCATAACTCTGTCTGTCCCAGTATTTGGTACCTCCATAAGAGTTATTCCTCTTACCCAATCCAGGTTCACCCATCCTCTATCTCATTCTCCTTCACTCCTTCTCACCCTTGCTCTCAACTCTCTGTCTCAAACTCAGAGAACTGGAAGCGTTCCGGCCATATGAACACAAGTCAGTGTAATCTTGATCAGAGTTAGATAAATGGATAAATGGGCAACATGCAGGTGGTGTTGGTCATACAGAAGGTTAAGCCAAAGGCTCAGAGCTTCAGTCCCATATTGTTCCATTTGTTCACCCTGCAGTTCCTGCTACCCCTTCTGCCCTGGGTCTCAGACCTGCTTCTGGAGGATATCAGATGAAGAAATCACAAGATCGATTCCAGCCCCACTGCCCTCTTTTTAGGGATGAGGAAGCGGAGACTTAGGGATTTTAAAGTGGCCTGCCGATCACAAAGCTGGAAGAGCCCAGAAATGTCTCTCAAGCCTCTTCCTGTGTCTCTTCTATCACCCCACAGGATTCAATTTGTCTCCCTTATTTCCACAGGACCTTAGGCTTCTATTTCCAGCTGGAAGTCTTTTGGCAACAATCTTTGCTAGTGACCAACCCGGCTTCCCTGAAATGGAAAATCACGAGGTGCTTAATCAGGCAGGGTGGCCAATGGATCCACAGAGGAATAAAGGGCCCAGGAGGGAGGCCACTGTGACCCAACTATTTCCCTACAAGGCCAGGGAATGCTGGGTATTTTGCTTTGTTTTGCTGCTTTTTTGCTGACCTTTCCCCTTCATTTGTGTCTCTACTTAGTTTTGCGTGGGAAAGAGAAGGTCAAGGATCTGGGAAAGTAGGGAAGATATTTTATTGGCCAGAAATTGGCAAGGCCTCATATTCCTGCTTCATCAGTATGCCTGACCCATTGGTTGGAGATGGGTCTTTACCTTTTAGCCCCTCTTGGGCCCTGTAAATTCACGCTTTTTAATTTTTACAGAGCTGTTTATGGGCAGCAAAGAGAAGAAGCCAGGGGGTTCTGTTGTCAGGGGCTGCATTGAGCAATGAACCATCATCTTGCTGTTCTTTTTCTTCCTTCCCTCTGTGAATCTTGTAAATAAGCATTTAGACCCTCTGAGGGAGATGGGAAAGGGCTCCTTGGGGGCAAGGCATGAAAGAGCAGAAGGGTCATGAAGGGGTCTTTAGGAAAATCTGAGACACTGCTCTGTCTCTAATCAACTTTGTTATTTGGGGGGCAGAACATTTAGCAGGTCATCTTCACAACCCACTTTGAACTGTCCAACTTATGAGGAGAAGGGAAATATGTAACCTGCTGATTTAAGCCAGAACTGCTCAACGTGTTTCACAGTTCACATTTTGAAGGAAGTGCTTTGGGAGGAATGCAATCTAAAGAACTGGAAGCTATAGAGTTCTCTCTCGAGAGTTACACCCCAGAGGATCATAAACGATAAGCAACGTCACACAGCAGCCAGTCACATAGAGATGATAACTGATGGAAACCAACCAAGACATGAGTAACAAAGAATTGAAGCTAAATTTGAGAAAAAATGTTACGTGTAGGCCCATAAGTAAGGGGCAAGGTAAGTTATTAGAATTTTATTTATCAATACAGCAGAATTAGGAAAAAGGACTAAGAGTTTTTTTTTTTTTTAAGTGTCCCCACCTCTCTGAAGCTCAAGAACCCAACCAGAAGAGACATTTAAAATAGTTGAGGAATCATAGTGGTGATCATTATCATCCTGCTCCTTGGTGAACATTTATTAAAAGCTTATTGGATGCCAGGCCTTTTCTAAGTGCTTTGCATACATTATCACATATCATCTCTCCTGAGATAGGATATGATTTTCTGCCTCTTGCAGATTAGGAGAATGTGAAGGGTCTCTTCCCCATACCCTGCCAACAGGTAGTAAGTAGAAGAAACCTTGGGTCAACATTAGCAAAGCACTGACAACAGCAGCTGCCACTGAGCTTACCAAGGCACAGGAGGTGCCCTGTGGAATCTCTTCTCTACTCTCCCTTGATTTCTGCTCCTGAAGACCCTTGAGTTTTCCATCAAGTGCTAGGGGCTGTAGGGGGCAGTCATGTTTTATGCCTGAAGAAAGCGAGGAGGAAAGGAAAAAAGTATTACCATGAAAGCAAATTGGGAAAACTAGAACTGGAAAAATCCTACTAGGGAAACATACTATATGATTAAACCATAGATTCTTCTGAGAAGAAGTTTGTGTAAGGGGCGGATTGTGATGCTAATAAACAGCACACACTTGGAATCTTCAAAGGAGCAGGAAACCAGACTCTCTCCAAGGGCAGGGGTGATGCATTTAGAGAAATAACACCCCGGGTTTGTCACAAGCAGTCTTGTTATATACACAGCAAGGCATAGTGCCAGAATCCATGTACTTTCAAATCAATTTGCAAATCCATTGGATTATCAAGAATTTTATTTCCCTTTAGAGTGGACCAGGCTTATACACCATGAACATTTCATTCAAGCATTAGGTTCTGGGTTCTGCATCTCATTTACTTAGCACTGCTCCTGCTGAAAGCCTACTTCCCTACACCTACCTACCTTTCTTTCTTTCTTTCTTTCTCTCTTTCTTTCTTTCTCTCTCTCTTCTTTTTCTTTCTTTCTTTCCTCTTTGAGATGGAGGGAACACAAGAGAGAGAGCACAAGTGCAGGGGGTGGGAGGTAGAGGGAAAAGGACAAGCAGATTCGTCACTGAGCAGGGAACCCAACATGGGGCTTGATCACAGGACCCTGAGATCATGACCTGAGCCAAAGGCAGACACTTAACCAACTGAACTACCCAGGGCTCCCCCAACACTTTTCTTCAACTGAGCTTGATGCACTTAGGCTATGGTCTCTGGTTGCTTAAAGCTGAAAATGGATTCTCACATATTATTTACTCTCCCATTCCTCCTCAAGTTTAAATACAGATGTTCTGGTGTTGTAGCAGAATCATGACTCCCCAAAGCTAGTCCATCCACACCCTAATCCCCCAAACCTATGACTGTGTTACCTTATGTAATCAAAGAGGACCTTGTCCATGTGATTCAGTTAAGGACCTTGAAGTGGGAAGATTATCCTGGGTCTAAAAGGGCCCAATGTAGTCACAAAGGCCCCTAAGAGATATAAGAGAAGAGCAGAAGGTGCAGAGAAAGATATGTGACAATGGGAGCAGAGGTCAATCCTCACAGCCTCAGCAGAGCCTACTATGTCTTCCCTCTCGAGGTCAAGTCTCTTCTGTGTGGCCTCTTTCTATATCCTGTGCCTCACCTTCCCAGCAACTATCACCACCACAGCTAAAGATGGTTTGTGTGAGGGTTATTTGACTAATGTCAGTGTCCTTTACTAACATACGTGAAAACAGGAACCATGCCAGATTTTGCTTCCTTCTGAATTCCCAGCCCACAGCAGGCACTCAATAAATATTTGTTGAATAAATGAGCAAATGAAAGGGCGAATAGTATCTAAACCTCCTGCGGTTATGAGTATTCTTTAGTGTGGGTGGAAACACAGCAGTCCATGAGGTACCCCACTGACGTGCTCTTGGCTTTTTGTTTTCCTATCTTGCTCCAACCAGAATATTTATCTTCACATATGGTCTTAATACATCTCTGCTGAGAGAGGAGCGTATCTGTAACTCCAATCAATGGCTCATAGAGTTTGTAGAGTTGGAAAATTTCCTCTTTCTATGTCATGATTTGTATTCAGATTATTCTGATTTTAAGTCTTGACCCCATTATCCCATCCGTGTACAATGATCTCTTGTTAGACTGGAGATCCCCCACTGTTTTCCTCCCCTCTGAATGTGAGAGATCATCCACTTATTCTAAGATTGAGGTCCTGAGCCTGCTTTTGAAATATTCCAGGGGGCTCCTATTTTCAAAGCATCAAAACAAAGTTTATTGTATTTCACTTCAACCTCCTTGTACTTCTGTGTTTATTTTTAAAGGAAGTTGTGAGTGAGATTACAAAAAATAAACAACAGTTACAAATATTGGAAAGGTAGATTTACTTGGCTCAGGCAGTTATTGCACACCAACTGTGTACAGAACTCTGAAATAACGTCTTTTTTTTTTCTTTTTTGACACTCTCCAATTCCACTACAATTGATCGCTTGTATCTGCAGACCAGTTAGAACAGTCCGACTCTCTACTCACCTGGGAGAAAGACAAGGTAGGTGTTAATAATCTCTTTACGAAATTGCAAGGTAAATTGCTCACTCTCTGTTTACCTAGGTGTTTCATCTTTGTTTTCCTGGTGCCTCTCCTGCAGGAGAATAAATGAAGGAATAAATGAAGGCCTGGCTTCTCTCTAATATGAGTTTTTTGACTGACTTGCCCAACATTACCCAGTTAGTCAATGAAGGGCTTTGGATTTGCAATCTTGGCCACCTGGTTCCAAGCCCAGTGCTCTTTCCTCTCTAAAGTCAGGAAAGGAATCCTGGAGAAGGGTGGGGGTTGGTGGGGGATGAGAGTTTAAACACTGCTTTGTACAGAAAGAGTCCTGTGTGGATGGTGGCCACATAATGGGGAGTTTAACCCTCTTTGGGCAAAGAAAAATAAGCACAGAAGCTGGAAAGCATTCGGTGCACTCCGTCAAGCAGCAGGAAGAATGTGGATAGATGACAGACACAAATAAATGAGGAGTGATGCCCGGTATCTTCTCCCTGCCCCAGCTGCAGCCCCATGAACCAGAAAGAACCCCCAAAACTAAGTGAGATGGGCACACCCTGACATGGTACTCAGTCCAACCCAGGGAATTTTATAGCCCTCAGGATGTTTAAAGAAGCAAAAGACCTGGAGGATATGTATTTCTAGCCTATTAAAGAAAGTTTATTTTAAAATATTTAACATTTCTGTATTAAAGGCATACAGGCAGGATATAAGCTCTATAAACTTTCCAAGGGGAGAACATTGTTAGCATTCCAAATGGAGAAATTACTGCCTTGTGTGAGAAACCAGTCTTGCCTATTTCACTTTACAGATGGCTGCATATGGAATATTTTTCTTACAAGATCATAATGCATAATGAGTTTTTGAAAATTAAAATTGTAGCTGGATTTTTCTTGCTGCCTCATTACTATAGTAGTTAGGAAGGAGGTTTGTGGTTCATTCTCAGGACAGCCTTGCCTAAACCATTCCCTGTATTATAGGCAGGGCTTTGCAATGCTCCTCATGGCATGTCAGCTGAGGCCTCCCTGTCCTTCAGATATAAACCTACCTCTCAGATTTTCAAGGTCTAGGGTAAGATTACCAATGGAAGCTTCTGTCCACACCCTTTCTCTTCCCATCCCAGGCTCCATCCAACACCAGGAAGGGCTCACATGTATGAATGTAGTAATCTTAGGGTCCAATCCTCAGCTTATATCCACATCCCTGTTACCAAATCTCCTTAGCCACTCCTTTAGCCTAGAAGTATACACACTGGTATGGTGATCCACTCTTCAGAGGGTCTTAGGCAAGAGACCCATGCAGACCTAAGAAACCAGCTTGAAACAATTTGGACAGGAGATTCCAGAATTCCATGAAGGGCATGTGTCCCAGATGTGCATATCACTGACTCTGAAAACTCCTTACTCCAAAAGGCAGGGTCCCAGCTGGAAGAGAGCCAGAAAAGTGTCCTCTGAAGTGGAAGGCCCAGAATAAGAAACTTGGTCACCTGGATCTGGAATAGAACTAATCAGATTCAGGCAAACGTAATTTAAACTCCACCCATCCCCCCAACCCAAATCTTCCTGCATAACCTGTGATATTTTCTCAGGGTTTGTGTATTCATGGTCACCTAATCTCCAAGTGAATACAATTCCTGTTTTTTCTCACACCAACCCAAACTTAAAATGCCACAGCTTGACAAATGTTTAGGAAAAACTATTCTTGCACCAAATATCGTATTTTTAGTTAACTCTACTTGGTTAACTCTACTTTCGTTAACTCTACTGAAGACTTGCATGTTGAACACCTCTTTTTTTTATATCCCCCTTTATATCGAAAGAGCAAAATGAATTCTATTCCTATGTCATAGAAAGATTTGGGAGTATTCTGTGGATATAAGATTGCAATACAAGTGTGTCTATATACAAACACACATGTAACTTAAGTTCACCAGAACAGAAACAGACACAACTAAGGGGTTCAACTAAGGCAAATTAAGTGCAGATCAATAACTGAAGATCTTGAGAGCACAGAGGATCCCCTGGGCTGCCAATTCCTCTGTTCTAAGTCCCAGTTAGAGTTAAGTTTCCCTTGGACTCCACAAAATGTTTCTGATGAAAAACACCATTACCCAATCACTACCTTTATTTGAGCTAGCTAGAATTTCCATTCCTTGCAAAAACAACTGGCTTGCTTTTCACTGTTTTTAAATGAGACTTAGAGAAACTGTGGCTTGCCCAAGGCAAGCATCTACTTACTGTTGGACCACAAATAAAACAACACACATGACTACAATTGTTGTGTTCTTTCCCACTTTACTCACTTAAAGCCACAAGTTCTTTAGATACTATGGGAGATCAGGTCATGGTTTAGCAAATATCCACTGCTTCTCTGACCTACTCTGTGGGAGGGGTGTATCTCCCTGCTCCTACTTTTCATCCCAAGAAGAACATGCTTCTGTTAACCTCTGCTCCAAGGACTTGGAGAATCATATAAGGTAGATATGCTCAATATACCATTGGCAGTAAGCCCAGCCAGACCCAATTTTAGATCAGCTGAATCTAGACAACTTGTAGGTACATGAATAAAAAAACAAATGCTTACTTCTGTGTATACTGAGCTTTGTGTGGTTTGTGACACAGGATTTTTACATAGACTTAGCTCTTATACAGGTACATAATCCACCTCCCAAGATACTGCAAGCAACAGGTTTACCAAATGTTTCTCCACTGAATAACGAGAGACATCAAGAATTTTAAGAAACAAAACAGATGAACATGGGGGAAGGGAAGGAAAATAAAATAAGATGAAAATAGAGAGGGAGGCAAACCATAAAAGACTCTTAACTATAGGGAACAAACTGAGGGTTGCTGGAAGGGAGATAGAGAGGGGGATGGGGGTAATTGGGTGGTGGGCATTACAGAGGGCACTTGAAGAAATGAGCACTGGTTGTATGCAACTGAAGAATCACTAAATTCTACCTCTGAAACTAATAATACATTATATGTTAATTAAGTTGACTTTTTAAAAAATTAAATTAAAAAAAAAAAAAGAAGAAGTTTCCTTGCTGTGGGACTGCTTAACCTGAAAGCCAATGGCATACATTGTGGATTTTCTATTATAGTCCAGTTCTGGTACTAATCTTTTCATTAGTCAGCTTTAGTCATTTATGCTGTAGCATAATAACTATAAACTACTCAAAACAATAAAATACTCAAAAATCTTGGAGGCTTACAACAACAAAATTGTATATTTCACTGATTTTCATGCTGGCTGAAGCTCTTTACCATGGATCTTCTTCATTCTGAGATCCAGGCTGAAGGAGAACCTCCTCCCTGGAACATATTATTCTTGCAAAAGAAGGAAAGAGGCAACACAGTTGGGTGATTGCTTTGAAGGCTTCTGCTCAGACATAGCCTGCAACAATTCTTCTCACATTCCATTTGCCAAATGAAAGTCCCACGACCAAAGCTGATCTATGGGGTTGGTATGTCCAGTCTTCTCAAATAGGTCAAGGGTAATTAATTGAGAACAAGAACATTATAATACCTACAAACAGCAACTTCTTCATCACCTTTCAGAAGCAGCTCAAGGGGTCATCTCAGTATCACTCTGTGGGGACATCGCTTTGCCCTTTCTGTTTACAGCATATATAGCAACGTAGAGACTTTAAACAAAATACTTTTAGGACAATTTACTATCTAATTCTACTTTTTAAGGAGCATTCTGAGGGCAGGGACAATCTTTTATTTTATTCCATTTTCCCAGTGCTGAATGTAGTCCTTGGAATATCATGTATATTGCTCAATTAATGATTTTTTTAAATTTACACAATAGCATATGAACCCAATCATGAGATCTAAAAGATATTAGGAGATAATTATACAGAAAGAGAGGAAGTAAGACCAGAAACTGAATTTTGTACTTTTAAGTTAATGTATGTATTTTTATCTATAAATAGATATACAGGGAGAAATATAAAGTAGAAAACTAAATTTATATGCCTCAAATCTGGGAGACATGTCCAGAGTAGAAGTACAAATTTGGCAGTCATCAGCACATAGGTGATGTCAAACACTTTGAGACTTGGTGTCATGACCTTGCAGAGAATGGAGAAAGAGAGGATGTTCATGACATATTCCCCATTTCTCATCTCAGCTTTTCACCTGCCTAGAGTCAAAATCTCTAGGTTTTGAAATGGAGAAGCCCATTGATATCTCTCAAATGGGTCTCCTGAGAGGTCAGTCTTGAGTGATCATGGGTTTCTTATTGGAGTGGGAGTACATAGTCAGTCTCAAAACTCTGATTTCATCATCTTTGTACCTTTAGGCTTGTGTCAGCTTAGGGCTTGGCTCTATTCTTAGAAAGACCTACAAAGGGCATTCCTCTTGGACTCCTGCTGCATGTATCATCCCTATCATATGTCTGCCATTCCCTTCCCTCCTCTTTCCCCTTTCACCATATTGGTAGAATGTCAGACTTGGATTGAATAGGTAGTAAGGGCCAGGCATGACAATAGACGCTTTACATACATTATCTCATTCCATCCTCACCGCAACTAGGTGAGGTAGACCTTGACCTAATTTACCAATGTCATATCTGAAGCTCAGAGAAGTTAAGTAACACGGCTAAAGTCACAGCCAGAAAAGGGCGGAACTTTGAATGGTATATCTCAGTGAAGATTCCATGCTCTAGGCAAGATACTAAGCTCCCTCAAACATAAGAAGCCCTTCAGAGCTAGTTTTCTGGAAGGAGATACTCATACTTTGAAGTTAATAAAACACACACGCATAATAGACAGACATGATATATATAGAGAGAGATTTGAAATTTAAAAGAACTCAGTGCATAGATCCCTACATTCTTAAATAGGAGAAGATGAACAACATAATTTAATCATTCCTTAATACATTTATTTTGCCTACTCTCTGCCCTACATCATGTCAAGAGCAGTCTTTTCATATTAAGCTTATTTCAAAACATAATGATGTTTTGAAATAAGGTACGGTGTCTAACATAACATAATAAAATAAAAAATAAAATAAACTTATTTCAAGTTAATTTTGTCCTTCAAAACTCTTAAGAATTTGGGACGTAGTTGAAGCGGATAAGAAAGTTCCACTTGTTCACATACATACACACCTATGTATAAAACAAAGGAAAGATCGTATTAAGAGAAATAGGGTAATTTTACATATGGAAGCCTTTCTAATTTGGAAGGCACTTTCCACACATTATATCATTTGGTCCTCACAATAATCACTATTTCTGAGGTGAAGAATGGAGGCTCGGAAAATTGTGATGCTTTGAAGGAGATTACACAATGCTACATACTATAGCTGGGAAACAAAACCCAGGTTCTAACCCAATGTTACCACTGTAATGTGATGCTGACTCAGTGCAAATAAAAAACTCTCTCTTATTCTTTAAGACCTCTGGGGAAGGAGACACGACTCCCTCCCTCTGTCACCCTGGACCCCAGCTCCTTAGTCGAAATGGAGTCCTAGTGTTCATTTTTGCTAAGCCAGGTTGTTGGGTTTGGCTGGGTGTCACCTGAGGGTCGGGTGGCAGGCGAGAGAATGCGTGTACTTTGCAGCTCTTGCCAGCCCTGGAGAGCTAACATTTTCTAAAAGAATGCTGGGTTCTCAGGAACACTATTGATAATGAGGTTGCTCATTTTTAAAAGGCTGTAACTGGATATTCTAGGAAAACAGACCTGGTTCCAGGAGTGCAGCCGTGCTGTTTGGGTTTAAGGTCGCAGGCATTTGTTTAAGATGAGCTTTGAGCTGGGCTGCCGACCTGCCACAGGACTGAGACAAGCCTGCACAATCAGGTTATTGTACTCACAGAGAAATTGCAGGGCGCCTCAGAGCCTAAACCTGCCACATTTTAGAGTGGGCTTTTCACCTCCTGGGACCCTGGTGAGAATGAAGTGCAAGCAGGCGTGTACACGCATCTGTGTGTGCATGCATGTGAGTGTGTGTGTTTTGAACCAGAGGAAACCAGCCCAGGGATTACATGGAATCCCTCTCCCTTCCATCAGACTAGAGAACAATGCAAATGCATTTGGACTGAAGAAGAAAATCCAAAGCCAGTAGGGACCAGGGTGGCCCAGAGCAATCTTCCAGGTGTGGCAAAGATGCAATTTTCTTGGAGGCAAATCTTTGCTTTGTGTGCCTCCCCCAGTAAGGTCTGGAGGCTCAGCAGAGTAACATCCAAAGACTCACACACCATGGACAATCCCTGGCTCTGCTTAGAGAGCCACAGTTCAGGGCCAAGTGGATCAGCAATAGGTCATGTGGACCCCTGCTTCCTGGACTCTGTTCCTTCATACCTCTCATCCCGCAGGCATGGGTCTAAGTGTTGGACATGCTATAACTTATATTTAATTCTTGCATAGCTCCAAGTGGTAGGCCAGGCTGTAGAAAGTATCCTTATTTTACAGATGAAAGAGACACAGAGAAGGAGTCTTGATGAACAAGTAGAATAGCTAGAATTCCACCCTTCAGCTCCAGAGGACTCCACTTAGCCCCAAGCCAAGCCTCCAGCCTGGATCCAAATTACGTTCTCCATCCCTAGTGTGGACACAGTCTCTCACAGGAAGTCCCCTGCTGGAAAGGTTTCTTCTTTTCCTTCTACCTAATACCACCAACAAATATCAGAAACCAAGATGACCCTCTGTGCTAGGACTTGTCTTGGAGTCCCTAAAGACCACCATCTCTTAACATTACATTGCCAAGGGTTTGGGGAAGTTTTTGTTTGTTTATTTTATTATGTTATGTTAGTCACCATACATTACATCATTAGGTTTTTTTAAATTTATTTTTTATTTATTTTCAGCATAACAGTATTCATTGTTTTTGTACCACACCCAGAGTTCCATGCAATCCGTGCCCTCTCTAATACCCACCACCTGGTTGCCTCAACCTCCCACCCACCCCCCCACCATTTAAAACCCCTCAGATTGTTTTTCAGAGTCTATAGTTTCTCATGGTTCACCTCCCCTTCCAATTTCCCCCAACTCCCTTCTCCTAACTCCCCATGTCCACCATGCTATTTGTTATGTTCCACAAATAAGTGAAACCATATGATAATTGACTCTCTTTGCTTGACTTATTTCACTCAGCATAATCTCCTCCAGTCCCATCCATGTTGCTACAAAAGTTGGGTATTCATCCTTTCTGAGGGAGACATAATACTCCATTAGTTTTTGGTATAGTGTTCCATGATTCATTGTTTGCATATAACACCCAATGTTCCACGCAATATGTGCCCTCCTTAATACCCATCACCGGGTTCACCCACCCCCCACCCCCATCCCCTCTGAAACCCTCAGTTTATTTCCCATAGTCCATAGTCTCTCATGGTTCTTCTCCCCCATCTGATTCCCTCCCTTTCATTTTTCCTTTCCTTCTCCTAATGTCCTCCATGCTATTCCTTATGTTCCACATATAAGTGAAACCATATAATTGTCTCCCTCTGCTTGACTTATTTCACTTAATCTCCTCCAGTTCTATCCATGTTGATGCAAATGGTGGGTATTCATCCTTTCTGATGGCTGAGTAATATTCCATTGTGTATATGGACCATATCTTCTTTATCCATTCATCTGTTGAAGGACATCTCAGCTCCTTCCACAGTTTGGCTTGCTAATCCTTAAAAGTTTACCAAACCTAATGAAACAATAGGTGTCTGATAGTGACAACATTGATAATACCTCTGAAAATTAAGATATGTTATACTCAACTGCTCTATTTGATCTAAGTTCTGCTTTTAATTGGTGCTTCTTATTCTGCAGAATCTAATTTAAAAAGTCATTTCTTCAGGAGCTATATTCATAGCTGGTAAAACAAGGACCCAGTGTTAAGGAAGAAAAGATTTTTCTGGGACATAAACTTGACCTCTAGATCACAACGTACCTGGGGTTTTTCTTTTTGTCTGTCTGTCTTTCTTTCTTTCTCTCTTTCTTTTTCCCCATTAAGATCTTGTTTCTCACTCAGTAACATATCAGTCTGCTTGCCTTGAATCTCCCCACACCCTTGTTCTGGAGATGTCAGGTACATAGTCTCAGTGGCACACGTCTCCCTGGGGAGACTGTACCTTTTCATGCCCTGCTCTATGAACACACTCTTTCTGACTTCCCACTCCCTCCCCTCCACCTGGCTAACTCCTGCTAGTCTCTCAAAACTCCATCACCACCTCCAGAATCCCTCCCCGGAGAGCATCTTGGAGGTCAGGTATACTTCCTGGCAGTTTCCCCACTATTCTATGCCTACTACTTGTATTACAACCCCTCTCACCTTGGACTGTTGTTGCCTGAATCTCCATGGCACTGTGAATTCATTGAGGCAAACACAATTTCATTTACTTTGTACCCTTGGAGCCTGACACCATTCCTGGCACAAAGCAGACATTTAAAAAAAAAAAATGCTTAGTGAGTAACTGTCACATTTATAAATCCACTGCTTAAATATAGATTGCTTTTGGGTTTTAAGGGAGCCAAGGTATGACCTTTTTAGAAATAGGTCAAATGTGATGTTTACAGTGATACACAAGGAGGGGTTCCATTATGATAATTAGGATGCATATCTTAGGCCTATTCTTTGCTTTTATTTTAGTTTTTCATGGCAGACAGATTTTCAGTACAAAGGAAAACACCATGAAGAACAGAGTTGATTTTAAGCATTTAGAAGGCAGAAACAGACTGATTGTGGGTCACACCAATGCACATGCTTTTAGAACGTACACCAACCACAGAGTGCAAACATTGAGCCATTGTAGAAATCTACCATATCTATATTTATTTATATAGCTACAGATGGGTACATAGATAGTATAGCTTATTGTTACATATAATAATCCAGAGGAATTCGATCTAGTTTCAACATTGACACCAGTGACAAAAATTAGCAAACTCCATGAACTGGAGCCATGTTTATATGATTCCTGATAACTATAATCACTTATTTGTTTGAATTGATTTCTCACATTTTATTACGCTTATTACTCCCTTCTAGAGTGTGAAGTTAGGTTTCAAAGCCCTTGTTAAGCTCCAATCCATTTATTATTTTTGTTTCTTTGATTCCCTACTGACTATTCTCTATTTTCACCCTTTCGAGTATAGAGCTAGCTCACCCGTGGAAACAGGGTCAAAAGAGGAGGACTGAATGCAGATAGAAGAGAGATAGAAAGTTACCACACCATTCTTTCTAAAAGCAGGAAAGTAAAAGTAGAAAAGGATAGAGTGTGTGCATATATGTGTGTGTGTGTGTGTGTGTGTGTACAGAAGAAAGAAGAAAATCCAAGATCTGGAAGCCCAGATCCCCCTCCCTCTTCCTCTCTGGCCTTGGAGTTTCTATCTGAAATACACCTGGCATTCACTTCTTATACACTGAGCCTCCTGACCTTGGCTGGTACCCAGGTTTAAACTGTATCCACGGGATCCAAATAGCTAATTTGGAGTTGGGGAGAAGGGGGAAGGCAGGTAGGAATTAAGGAATAGGAAGGAAAAAAATACTCAAAACTGCAAAAATTAAATTTCCTGCCAGGTGGCTTCCAAATCATCCAGCAGCTTTATTCAAGACTTTGAAGTTGTGAGCCAACAGTTCCAGATCTGTAATATTTATCCTGCAGTCTCCAAAAACAAAAGTTGACTGTGTTCCTTGAAGTCAATCTCACCAGCATTTTGGGATGACAGATGGAGAGGTTGGACAAGAGTTACCCAATGACCTGAAACTCCTCCACTGTTCAGGAAGGACTTATTTTGCCTCAGCCTCTCTCTCTATAGTTAGATATAGATATAGATATAGATATAGATATAGATATAGATAT
This sequence comes from Mustela erminea, assembly GCF_009829155.1. Classification (NCBI taxonomy): domain Eukaryota; kingdom Metazoa; phylum Chordata; class Mammalia; order Carnivora; family Mustelidae; genus Mustela; species Mustela erminea. The sequence goes on from NC_045621.1 coordinate 27,346,352, forward strand.
AGATATAGATGATATAGATATAGATATAGATATAGATAGATATGATACATGTATGTCCTTTTAACTTTGCTCAATTGCCACCATCAATTCCTATTCCCTAACCTAATCACCTGCTGCATTATTCATCAATTTGTCAGGTATGTCAAGAAAATACCCTGAAACAGTAACAGCTAACTAAACTCTCTAGCCTGACTTCCTTTAAGCCACTAATATACATGAACTAACCAAAAAAAAAAAAAAAAAGAAAAAGAAAAAAAAGTCGTGGAGCCAATTTTATGGATGAGGCAAGACCTCACTCAAATATGCACTGATCTAGGACAGACCTTTGGAGAGGAGAAATGGGTGATGCATAAATGAAAACTTCTGAGGCTAAAACATACTCAGGAAGAGAGAACTCTATCCGAGCTCAACCTTGGTAGATGCTTGTCACTTACCTTTCTTTCTCCCAGTCACCCAACCTTCTTTGCCCCTCCAAATCAGATTCCTCTTTTAGGATTCCATGACTGTTGCTGCCATCACAATCATTCAACAAATATTTGTGGAGAATTTGCCATGTGCCAGGCCCTGTCCCAGACTTGAATTAAACAAAGTCCTTACCCTGTTGAATCTTATACCCTACTGGAAAAGTTAGATGATAAATAAATAAGTAAATAAATAGATGATGATCCATGCTATATTAGATGGTGATCTGTGTTGTGTTACATGGTGACCTGTGCTGTGTTAGATGGTGATTCCTGTGTGTAAGACGGTAATCACTGCTGTATTAGATGATGATCACTGTTGTGTTAGATGGTGAGCCTTGTTGTGTTAGGTGGTGATGTATACTATGTTAGATATTGATCTCTGCTGTGCTAGAAGGTGATCCATGCTGAGCTAGATTGTCATCCCTGCTGTGTTAGAGGGTGATTCGCTGTTGTGTTAGCAGGTGATCCCTGTTATGTTAGATGAGGATCCCTGCTGTTTTAGATGGGGATCACTGCTGTGTTAAATGGGGATCCCTGCTGTTTTAGATTTTGGTCCTGTTGTGTTAAATGGTGACTCTGTTGTGTAAGATATGATCTATATTGTGTTAGGTGGTGATTTCTGCTATGTTTGATGGCTATGAGTGTATGTATTCATGCTATGAATAAAAGTAAAAGCACAATTTTCAGACCAAAGAGATCAGGGTATATGGTTGTTAGTTGTTGTGTGGTCAGAGACCTGGAAGAGATGCAAGGAACAAAAAGAAGCTATATGGGGGAAGAGCATGCCAGCAGAACATAGCCAAGGTCCTGTGGTAGGAGAAAAAAGACCAACTAAGCATATTGTTTGGGCCATGAAAGAGTTAGGTAGGAAATGAGAGAGAAAGAGATATGTAGAGAGAACAGGAAGCTGCATGATGGAGAGCTTTAGGACACCTTTGGCTTTAACTCTGTGTGAGATGGGAGCCATTGGAGAATTTGGGGCAAACTCTAACATGATCTGCCTTCTGTCCGACTGAGATACTATGTTGAGAATAGACTATTTAAGGGGAAGGGATGCAGCAGTAGACAGGAGATACTTTTCCTCTGTCCAGGAAAGAGATAATGGTGGCTTGGACCAGAGTGATGATGATGGAGGTTGAATTCTGGATGTGCTTTGAAGGTAGAATCAGCTGATATAATTGTTAATGGATTGGATGTGAAGAATAAGGGAAAATGCGATGTCAGGAATGACTTCTTAGTTTCTGGCTTCAACTACTGGAAAGAGGGACTCTCAGTCCTCCTCTGTGCCTCATGTACTTTTGTTAATATCGATATTATTAAACTCTAGTAACAATGGTACATGTATATATCTCTCCCACCAGATTCTCTGTCTTTTAATTTTCAGGTCTTACTATGCTGAACCTTTAATGAAAGTTATGAACTCTTGCCAGTGAGGGGTAAACACACAAACAAATCCATACAAACATTTGCATTCAATGTCAAAGTTTATTTGTTTCCTCAAGTTCATCCATGGGTTCCCTGAGTAGCTCATGGGTCCAAGATTTTAAAATGCAGATGCTAGATTTATTTATTCTCTTAATAAATTATTATCAAGCACCTAGGACTTTGAAGACTTTGAGGATGTGTTGTGACCACATCCTAGAATATCTTCTCATAGAGATAGCAGTCTGATGTGGGAAATAGATGAGATGTTAGTAAGCAAATAAACAAGTAAATAATTATAACTTGTGAAAAAAGCTATGGAGAAAAAACAAAGCAGGGTGACATACTCTGCTATTACAGGGGATAGGATAGGGCCCACTCAGGAAGCAGAGGCATCCAGGCATCATAATCAGAGTGGGTTTAATACAAGAAGTAGGTTGTACCCATGATGGAAAGAAAAGAGTTATGAGAGCTGTCAGAGATTAGGAACACAGGAAATCCTCTGCCATCCCCAGGGCTGGAGGGCAGTGAAAAGAGGTGATGCTAGCAGAGCCCAGAAACTGGTACTGCCTGGAAGCTAAAGTCATAGAAGAATCATTGCTCCATGGAAGTAAGAACTGGAAGTGAGGGCCAATCTATTGGAGATGCCAACTGAGATAAAGCAAGAGAGAGAAAAAATACCCTGGCTTCTCTCCACCTTCCAGTATGCTACTAGTGCCTCTCATTGACCAAATCTAGCCAGAGCCCATTCCCTGTGATTCAGAGCGGAATGGAAATGAGCAGGGAGAAATCAGTTGGGTGGCTGATATAGGAAGACATATTCAGAAAGAGTGGTGAACTACAACTACTCTGAAAAACTGAAATTTAAGCTTAAACTAGTGAAATGAGATGACCATCAAGGGAGACATGGAAAGAGAGCATTTCCGGCAAAGAGAATGGAAGTTCCTGAAGTGTTAAAGAGCCCACCTTTGTAGGGGGTAGCAGGGCTTCATCCAAAGCCAGTCTGGCTGTTCCTATCACATTCTTTAAATAATCAGAGTAGGAAGTTAAACACATGGCCCTTCCACAACCATGTGCCAAGTGGCACACTGCAATGGAAGCAAGCCTCAGACAAGATTTCACCAGCTGTTCAAATGTTTATTAGTGAGCACATAGAAAGAGAGCCATACAACCTGCTCTGGTCTTCAGGTCACCCCACAATACCTTGTCTGAAATGTGAGTCCTGAGGTAGAAGCAACAATATCCTGACAGGTACATCCAGTAAGTAGAGGAACCCAAAGCCAAAGGGAGGTCTAGACCAAGGACGTCATTCAGAAAGTTCTGAGGTGTCGTGTCTGCCATATTTTATTTATGCAAAGATGGAGGTGTTAGACAAACTTTCAGTCCCTCATATATCCAGAACATCACTTATTTCATCAATGAAAAATTATTTTTAACATTACTTATGCTAATTAATATGCCTTCTAATACAGATTTAAAAATTTGTATTTAAAGCACTTGCTGAGGCCATTTCTGGAGCATGGATTCTTTATTAGGGTGATTTCAATATCACCTAACTTTTCCCTGGAGCACAGATAGAAGGCAATCTGCACACTCAGTTAAGAGGCACATCACACTGTTTCTACAGAAATACAGTCAGGTTAATTACAGACAGTGCAACCAAGGGAATGAGAGGTGCCCAGCATGGCCAGGGTTTTGCTAGTGAAGAAGGGAGCAGAGTGAGATGAAGCTGCCAAGGTGGGAAGTGGCTAGATACCACAGGTCATCTTAGAGAGTTTGCATGTAACCCAAACTGCCTTGAAGGACTTGCAGCAGGGAGGTAACATAATCTGATTTGGTCTTTAAGTGTTCTTGCTGGATGCTTTGTGAAGAAAAGATTATAGAGGAGGGAGAGTAAAGCCAGGAAATTCTAGGAGCTCACATGGAGGTGATGGCATCAATCCAGCCCAATGGAAGTGCAGGTGGAGAGTAATGGAGAGGATGAGCCATAGTTTGGAGTTGGAAACACAGGGATGGTGACTGGATGAGAGTGTGGGTTGGTAGCAAGGGAGAGTTTGGAATCAAGGATGACCCTCTGGTTTGGACCAATGTCCCTAGCTGTGGTATGGCAGATTTTAGCAAGATAGAGGAGACTAAGAGAGAAAAAGATTTGGTGGTAGAGCAAAAAAAGGAGGTAGAAGAAGTGTCCCACTGAACACTTAAAAACAAGGAACATGAGCTTATCTTATTTATCTGTCTGTTTAGCAGCATGGCCTTGGTGGATGCCCAGAACATATATATATATATATATACATATATATATATATATGTATATATATATATATATATATACACACACACACACACACACACACACACACACACACACAAGTACTCCGATTCCACATGGTAGCCCAAACCATCAAAGATGGGATAAGCCAACAACATAAGGTATTTTAGACAGAAACAATCTTCCTTTAAGTGGTGAGGGCTTGGGCTTCATTTCGCAGGGTGACACCATTAAGGAATTAAAATCACATGAACTCAAAGTGATCAAGTTTGGAGTCTGGATAAGAAGATGTATCCCATGAATTCTCATGTCTCTGAAATGGCCTTCCTTTCTTCTTCAAGGGTCCATAAATGTGCCCACTCTTTGCAAATCTGATAGATGACACCATTGCAAGTGTTACTATCCCTTCAGGTAGAGATGGCTATGGTTTCCTCGTCTGTAAAATAAGGTGGTTATTCTGGATGACCACAAAGACTTGAAAGTCTCCTTCCAGATCCATCTTATTTTCTATGGTGATTTGCAAATGCCTTTGAGAGAGCCAGCAACACAGCAACATCAGCTATGAGGACCTCTCTGACTTGGCTTCATGAAATAGAGTGAATAGCACCAAACCTCTAAATTTAACAGAAGTCAGAGAGAAGCAGAAAGAGATCTTTAGCTATGTATCTTTTCCAAAGAAGTAGGAAAGTCTTCTTCTTGCTATAATTTGGAAAAATGTTCTTCTCTTTTTTTCTGTATTTCTTCATATCACACAAAGGAAAATAAAAATAGTACTCCATAATTTACATAATTTTAGAAGCACAGTAAGAGCTTCAAGAAAGAAAAGCCTACTAATAACATCAAAAGTAAATTAAAATTAAAAAATTACTCATGCTATGTCTCATAACTTAACAGATTCCCCAGAGCTATTCACATATTAAATTATATATGGTACCTTTTACCTGAGCCTGGAAACAAGTACAGACCATTACCAAAAGGAAAACTTGACTGTGAGCATATTATACATATTCATGAAGTCCAAATGTTTATATGTTATTGTACTGCACCCACTAAATCACTAATCTATCCATAGTGAAAATTGTGTCCAACTTGGCCCCGAGCCTCTTGGTAGCCAATATAAAACAAAACACAGAATCAGCTATAAAATACCCAATATGGAAAAGAAAGAGGCATACTATTTTGGAAGAACAACAATAAAACACGTCCTTTATATAGCATGAGGCTGAAAGGAGCAGTGAATATTCCACAGAAACCCTCCCAAAGTAGAGGCTTTGACCCTCCATATGGCTGAATTCTTCACTGAAAGTCAACAGCATCATGTTAAAACACAATTTAGAGGTGTTATACATAAACAATGAATCATGGAACACTACATCAAAAACTAATGATGTGCTGTATGGTGACTAACATAACATAATAAAAAAATAATAAATTTTAAAAAACACATAATTCAGCAAAAGGCCAGGGCACAGTGGATGATGCTGCTGCACCCAAAGATAAAGACAAAAGATCTAAAATACACTGTCTAATTTGGGGGCTCTGATCCCCAGGTGACTTGAAATGTGACTGGTCTGAACTGAGATGGGTATAAGCCTGAAATACACACGAGATTCCAAAGACTTTCTATGACCGAAAAAGGGAAAATGATTTCTTTAACAATTTTTATGTGATAGTAAATAATATTTTGGATATATTGGGTTAAATAAAATATATTATTAAAATTAATTTCACTGACTGTTTATTTTAATGTTTAAGAAAACATGGCTACTGGAATATTTAAAATCATATATATGGCTCCTATTTGTATCTTATGTTACATTACCTTTGGACAATGTTGCCCTAGAGGGATGATCCTGACCTTTCACCTTGGATGTGTTCCTTTCTTTCCCTGCCCATCATTCTCCTCATCTATAAACTGAGGAATCGTATTACCCACCTCCAAGGGCTGAGTAGACTGGCTCATATAAAATGCCTAACATGGTGTCTGACATATTGTAGGGCTCAAGAAGGTATTCCTTCTTTACTTCTTAGCCTGGAACCTTACTTTTGGGACTGACCTTGGGGAAATGGCAATATTCTGGCTCCTAAGACAGCCCAGCTAAAGGATCTGCCTGTGAGCTTCCATCTCTGAGGTTCTGGAGCTGTTTTCTCTGTCTTAAAGAAGCACAGTACCCCATGATTTCAGTGTCTCAAGATAGATAACACTAACCGCTGTGGAATAGCCAGCATGATGACAGAGAGGGCCTGTTTATAGAAGAGAGGGGTCAAACACTACTCAAGGACTTTGTTTAAAATTCTTTTTGTAACCACACAGCTCTCTGTTTGGGTTTGCTGCTCTCATTAAATAAATATCTGGAGAGTCTTCAGGGATCATCCCAGATATGTGTGACTAGGGTTTTTAAGATAATGAACCACACTCTTAAGTCAAATTCAGTGGATTCCCCAGTCGGCTCTTAGGACATATGTAAGCACAGTCAGAAGGGGTCAGCAAGGGATGGTGATAAAGTTCTCCCTAACCAGGACAAGAGTAAAAGACCCTTGTAAAGTCATGTGCAAGATCCCTGCTGACAGGCACCTTGCATTAATTTCTTATGGACAGTGTTTATGTCAGTGAGAAGGCACAGGGAAAAAAAGGACCAAGACATTATGATCTGAAAGAACAGAATTAAAGGGTGTGAGAACATCTTGTTAACTTGAAGTTTGCCCAAGACTCAGCTTCATGTTTTGAGTGAACATGTGCCAATTATTTATGATTAGCACAGAAACATAAATTTGTGTTCTGTTTTAATTTAAAGTGTTTAAATTTAATTTAATTTGTTTTAATTTTAATACAGGACTATTGAATATCTAAGTTTGACTCTCAGTAAATCTAATGACTTTTTTTTTAATTTTTTATTTTTTATAAACATATATTTTTATCCCCAGGGGTACAGGTCTGTGAATCGCTACACTTCACAGCACTCACCAAAGCACATACCCTCCCCAATGTCCATAACACTATCCCCCTTCTCCCAACCCCCCTCCCCCCAGCAACCCTCAGTTTGTTTTGTGAGATTAAGAGTCATTTATGGTTTGGCTCCCTCCCAATTCCATCTTGTTTCATTGATTCTTCTCCTACCCACTTAAGCCCCCATGTTGCATCACCAGTTCCTCATATCAGGGAGATCATATGATAGTTGTCTTTCTCCACTTGACTTATTTCGCTAAGCATGATACGCTCTAGTTCCATCCATGTTGTCACAAAAGGCAAGATTTCATTTCTTTTGATGGCTGCATAGTATTCCATTGTGTATATATACCACATCTTCTTTATCCATTCATCTGTTGATGGACATCTAGGTTCTTTCCATAGTTTGGCTATTGTGGACATTGTTGTTATAAACATTCGGGTGCACGTGCCCCTTCGGATCACTACGTTTGTATCTTTAGGGTAAATACCCAGTAGTGCAATTGCTGGGTCATAAGGCAGTTCTATTTTCAACATTTTGAGGAACCTCCATGCTGTTTTCCAGAGTGGTTGCACCAGCTTGCATTCCCACCAACAGTGTAGCAGGGTTCCCCTTAAATCTAAGAACTTTTTAAAAAATTTTTATTTTTTTTTTTAATTTCTTCTCAGTGTTCTGGAATTCATTGTTGATGCCTCACACCGTGCTCCATGCAATACATGCCCTCCATAATACCCACCACCAGGCTAGATTTCAATTCAAACATTCCTGAAGGGAGACTCAGAGATAAGAGATCTAGGAAAAAAATACATGGGATTAAAGGACTCTTCTTTTTTAAATTAATGGACTTTTTCAAAGAGTAGTTTTAAGTTTATTAAAAAACTGAACAGAAAGTACTGAGTTCCCATATATTCCCTCCCTACCATGCATAGTTGCCCCTATTTTTGCATTAATGTGGTACATCTAACAATAGTATTACATTATTATTAACTAAAAACCATTGTTTATCTTAGGGTTTACTCTTCATATTGTACATTCTACAGATTTTGGCAAATGCATAAAGTTGTACAACCACCCGTACGATAGCATACAGAATATTTTCACTGTTCTAAAAATTGCCTGTGCTCCACATATTTACACTGTCTTCTCCCATACTCCCAAACCACTGAACTTTTTAATGTCCCTATGGTTTTGCCTTTTTCGGAAGGTTGTATAGGGAGAATCATATGGTAGGCAGGCTTTTCATACTGGCTTCTTTCACTTAACCATGTGCATTTAAAGCTCCTTGAGGAGGACTCCTTTTTAAAACATTAAGAAAGGAGTGCCTTTCAAGAGAGGTGAGGAGAATAAGAACAGATAAAAGACAAATTTTAGGCTGAGCTATTGTTTCTGGCACCCAGTAGCTGAAGCACAAAGGACAAAGTCATTCTGGAGGAGCAAATCCCAAGATAAAAGGAGTAAAGCATGCATGAGGTGAAGGGCAGAGGCACAAATAAATACACACACCATGGGAGAGTAGTGCTGGGGGCCAAGGGGACCTTGAATTTGTCCACAAAGGCTAACTTGAAAATGAGGTGAAGTTTGGTCCATTTCCTCCCTGGTAGAGAATGCAACTTCGTGTTCCCACAAGAGGATAGACACAATTTCTTTTGAAGACAGGAATATGATATGACATCATTTAGATCTATTATTCAATTCCATTCCATATTACTCCATTGTTTTGTTTTGTTTTGTTTTGTTTTGTTTTTGCAAATAAAGAGTTTTATTTCTTCCCTTTTATTTCCTTTATTTTCTTCCTTTTATTTCTTTTTCTCACATATTTCATTGTACAAGAAAATCCAGAGAGAACATACTCATAGAAATTAACATGGAGGACATTAGGAGTAGGAAAGGAAATGTGAATTGGGGGATATCAGAGTGGGAGACAACCCATGAGAGACTGTGGACACTGAGAAACAAACTGAGGGTTTGGGGGGGGGGGATGGAGGGTTAGGGAAACCTGGTGGGGGGTATTAAGGAGAGTACGTATTGCATGGAGCACTGGGTGTGGTGCATAAGTAATGAATGTTGGAACACTGAAAAAATAAAATTAAATTTATAAATAAATAAAATAAACTAAAATATAGGACATCAAAAAAAAAGAAATTGGCATGATAATTCTAAAATTTATATGAAAATACAAATGACCTCAATTACCTAAAACAGTGTTGAAAAAGAACAAAGTGGGATAATTTACACTACCTGACTGCAATACACACACACACACACACACACACACACACACACACACATACACACACATACATATAGTTCTCAAGGCAGTGTGGTACTGATGCAAAGACAGACAAAAAGATCATTTAAAGAGAATAAAGATTCCAGAAGTATGTTGCTTTGTTCTTGTCTATTTTAATTCCATTTCCAATCATTGCTTCAAAAGTATAACTTGACCCCACAATGGGTCAAACTGATTATTTTTCTGGGCAGTTTTTTTGTTCATTTCTATATTTTTTTAGAGCCACATATGCCAGCTCATTTCTTTAGGAGATCCTCACTGTAATACAGGGGAATGTGTCTTTATATTTTTATTTAAATTAAATTAGCCAACATAAGACAGAAAATCTGTCTTAAAAAAAAAAAATCTCGAAGCCACAAACCTGAAACAAGAACATTTTTGGGGCAAAATGTAATTCAGAATTTTTTTGTATCAGAACTTTGATCAGGCCAATATCAATAGGAGTTATAAACAAAGGGGACTTCTGGGCTGGGAATTAGTGCAGCCTATAAGTAGGAAGAGCTATGGTCTTAAGGACTGGATACGTGTCCCACCATCAAAGGGATGTCTATCCTTGAAGGTGGGAGCCCTCAGAGAAGCATCATCAGGTGAACAATGGCATCTTAATTCTTGTTTGGAATTTCCAGAATCACTCAGTGCAAGGTAAATGGAGGATCCAGGAATCTCACCTGACTAGTACACTGTCCAGGTTCCCAATCTCTACAGCAGCCTTTGATGCCCACGACCCCTGACACTCTGCATGTTCCTTGCCTCAGGGAGCCAGATACACTCAGATCTCTCTGAGCAGCACACTCAGGCAACCGTGAACTGTATGGACAAAATGTTTTCCAATATTCAACGGTTTAGAGTAGAGTCAGGTTAGGGGGAAGAGGCAGACCATCACACTAAACATCACCAGGGAACTAAAATATCCTGGCAAAGTGAGAAAATAAAATTGATCAGGACTTACCTCAGGGAGAGGGTATATGAAGAGGGTATATTAGGGAACCATGGAGCAAGGAGGTAAGATCCGCTTTCCTCCCAGAATTAGGCATAAGCACCCTAATATCTGCTAAATAACGGAGATAAATCCACTTCCACTTACCTGCAGATCTTTCCTTTGTTAAGTGGACTGTGATAGTTTGGGGACAGAGTGGAATTACCAAGGACAACAGAAAAGGAGCTGAGGGTTCCCACCTGGGGTCACTCCATCTCCCATCAGTCAGTCTTCTCTTTTACATTAACTATGAACAAGGATTTGAAGGAATGCCAAAGTACCCAACCATTCATTTTCCTGGGATTCCTAAATGTCTGTGTGTCTCTGAGTGAAGTCAAGATGCATCTCTCTGAAAGGCCATGCCACTTCATGCAGGCCAGCAGCAACATGAAGTGAACAAATTTACTTTTTCTAGTTCCTCTGTTTGAAATTTTTCTCTTTCTTTCTTCCATAGCTGCCTGTTTAAACTCTACCTATCCTTTAAGATCCAACTTAAATGCATCTCCAGCAAGCCTTATCTGGAATTAATTCATCCCCTCCTTATACTCAGAATTACCTGTATAGAGAAACAATGAAAGTATTATGAGACTCTAAAATAAAGTACAGCATGATGATATCTCTCAAAGGTAAGTTCATAGACATCAGCAGTGCCTTTCTTTTTATGTTTATGTAAAAAGACATTTACGTTTATGTTAAGTGGCCTGAGTACCACATGTCACATAGAGAAGGTAGTAAAGAAAAGCTTTTGTACTGTCATTGCTGTTGGTTCAGGGGCTACCTAGATTATCACCCATCCTCCAAACTCATTCTGCAGGGGAAAAGATCTCCATGATCTGCATCAGACTCTAAGAAACAAATGTGTGATATGAGGAGTTTGAAGGAAACTTGCCCAAGAGTATGCCTACCACTGGACCATAGAGTTGATTTGACTAGCATTTATCTTTCTTCTAGTAACAGCACTCTGGTCCCTTTGGGGACTCTCCTACCAACTCTTAATCCAAGTGGTTTCATACATGGCTAAATCTCTACCTCAGTAGTAGAAGTAGACACATGACCCAGACCTAGCCAGTATTTTATTCCCTTGGACGGAGTGTTCATTTCTGAGATGGCCACAAGACCCAAGCCAAATCAAGGAGATGAAATATGGGTTTTTTTGCTAGAACTCTTGGAGCAAAGGGGCCTTATTTCCATGGTTCCTAAACTCTGAAGTGGGAGTGTGGGTCTTCCAGTAGCCATTCTGTCACCTCATGGCTAAAGTCTGCCTCAGAGTAATCCCAACATGAGCAGGAGGAGAAAGCTGACATAGTATGGCCATTAGATGTAGCCAAATAAAATATAGGAAGCAATACAGGACATACCTGTACTAAAGAAATAATTGTTTGTTATTTCTCTGAAATTCAATTTCCCTGAGTGTTCTATATTTCTCTTTGCTAAATATGGCAAACCAAGCAATAGGAAGTTGTCACCAAGACCAGGTGACAATTTTTGGTTCTCTTCATTCATCTACATCCTTGAACTTCTCAACTCTTCTCTTCTCTCTTCTCAACTCTATTTAAACAAATTTGAGCTGGGTTTCTATCCACTTGCAACATAAAATTTCCTCCCTAATGTAGAAGTTCTGCTATTTCAATGACCAACAGTTCGCCTCTTCAAAAAAAAAACAAATCCCTTAGGAAAGAGGCATAGCCAGAAAGATTAACAGCAGCAGCACAAGGACATTTAGCCAGCTGTTTGGGGCATGAAAGGTGCTCCAATTTGGTAATAATTTATTCCTGGAGGGAGTAACAAATAAGTCAGGGACAAGGCTACTTAGACTAGGCTGGAAATACTTGGAGACCAAAGTCTGCACTGGACCAGGCTCAAAAGAAAACCTCTATCAGCAACATAGCCAGCTACATGCATGCCTGCTTATGCTCTCCAAACAGCTCACCTGTAAAGACTGCACTTCTACCTGAACTTCCAGGCTATTTATAGGAAACAAGAGCAGATTCAAATCTCCAGCACAAACCCTAAGTGGTGGAAAGAAGCCAAAATGTTCTTGCAATCTGAGTGGGTAGGAAGAAGAAAGGGAGGGGAGAAAGAAGAAAGACTCCTTTTTAAACAGCCTCTGTCACTTGCCACCTCCACCTAGGGAAAGGACAAACGGAGGGCAGCCTGGGTGGGAGAGCAAACAGAAAAGTGTCTCTCTGGCACCTGGAAGCAAGCAATCTGATCCAAGAGCCCCAGAGACAGAGCTTGAGGACAAAGCTTTGTGGGGGTGGGGAGCGCAATGGCTTGCACAAATTCCAAAGCCTTCCCCGCCCTGCCTGCCCTGTCTCCAGGCGCCAGAGTGTCATGTCCCTGCAAACAAACAACATGGAGAAGGCTGCCAGGAGAAATGACAAGGGTGTTCGTGAGTTGAGGAGGATCCACCAATCAGGTTGCGCAGGGCCATGGAAGATCTTCCTCTTCCTTACTTGGGTACATTAGCCAGAGCTTAATTCAGCAACTTCTGTGTGCCAGGGTATGGGAAAGGTGGTCATTTAAATTCACTTAACAATCATTTTCCTGGCTTTCCTGCAAAGCCTTTTGGAAAACTAAGTCAAAGCTGGTATCCTCATCCCTTTTTGCAGGATCTCACACAAAACTGAGTTGTGGATATTCTTAGAACACACAGGACATCAGCGACAAAGAAGAAAGTTCTCTGCGTCTCTGTCATCACTTCCAGGGCAGGGCTGTCCTGTCTGCAGAAAGCATCTTGGAGTCTTCCAAGTCAACACTGAGAGACCCTTTTTTGGGGGGTGGGGGTAAAGATAGATTTCTTTATCTATTTATTTATTTACTTACTTACTTATTTATTTGACAGAGAGATCTCACAAGTAGGCAGAGAGGCAGGCAAAGGGGGAGGAGGAAGTAGGCTCCCTGTTGAGCAGAGAGCCCTATGCGGGGCTCGTTCCCAGACCCTGAGATCATGACCTGAGCCAAAAGCAGAGGCTTAACTCACTGAGCCACCTAGGTGCCCTGGGAGACCCTTTTCATGGCAATTCTCTACAATTAACTGCAGCAGAATCAAGTTGTTGTTAATTGCTTTCAAAGACTAGAAACTGTGCTGCTAGAGATGACTCTAAACCCCTGCAATCAATACAGAAGGCACTGAAGGCTTTTGTTGATAGGGTGTTTTATTCAAGTTGGGGCAAGTTCAGGAAATGTCACCATTTATTGTTGATTTTGGCCTTCTGTATGGTCTGTACTTGTGTTGTTCTTTGACTTCTCCTTCAAACCAGTAGTAACATCTGGCTGGTTCCCTTGCTAATTATTGAATTACAGAAAATCTTTGACATGCGTTCATTTCATAATGTCTAAGAGCTGTGGCTTTACCCTTTAGCAATGGTGTGGCTTAAGAGAAGCCCAGAATACAGTACACTTCAGTGTTCACAGATCCTTACCATCAGGGCAGGTTTTCCTCAAAAAATTATGAAAAACAAAAGATTTGCTTCTGCATCATTACAGGGTTATTTCTGTGCCTCTGTCCTCTTAAAGGGAACTCCACTTCCCAGGCTTCCCATCCTCCTCCCATTCCCTCCCTGCCAACCTAGTCAAACAACCCTCTTCTCTATCCTGGCAAAATTAATTTTCTATAAAAGCTGTAACTCATCCTTATTCAAGTGTAACTGAGAGGAGTAATATGTGTCCTCTCGTACAGAGCTCTTCTAACACGTTGCCTGGAAACAAAGCCTTAAGCTTAAAGGAAGAATTTCTACAAGTTACCATTTCTAGTACAAAATCTCAGACCATTTTTTGACAAAGAATGAAGGATTTTCAGAGGTCCTGAAATTAGGTTTTGTCACTCTATCCAAGTTCTCTCTTCCTCTTCCCCTGCCCCCCCCAAAAAGTATATTTTGAGTAATAACACAGGAAATAGCCAGAGTAGGCTGTTATCTATGGAACAACTCTAAGCTCTAGAGAATAACTCTGAAGGACAGGGTCCTTGCTGTTAGAACAGTGTTATTTAAGGTATAGCAGTCTATCTTCAACAAGTAATCTAACAACAGACACAGGATATACACACTGCATACACATATAATAAAAAAGCTTACTATCATATATTGGGCCACTGTATTGAGTAGTGAGTGTGGAAAATAGGCAGAAGGCAGTACAAACTTTCTGCTGCTATCCCCTCTGAGAAGGAAGGTGCTGGGCTTTCAAAAGACCATGTTGCCTTTCCTACCCTGGGTCATTGGGATTTGTCATCTCCAGTGGCTATATTTGGCTTCAGAGTTTTTTGGTGTTTTTTTTTTTTTTTAATTTATTTATTTGACAGAGATCACAAGTAGGCAGAGAGGCGGGCAGAGAGAGAGATCACAAGTAGGCAGAGAGGCGGGCAGAGAAAGAGAGGGGGAAGCAGACTCCCTGCTCAGCAGAGAGCCCGATGTGGGGCTTGATCCTAGGACCCTGAGATCATGATCTGAGCTGAAGGCAGAGGCTTTAACACACTGAGCCACCCAGGCGCCCCATGGCTTCAGAGTTTTGACACTAAATGCATGGAGGACAAGACAAGCAACATGCCCAAGAATGTGTGCAACTGGAAGGCTTGTTCCAATCAGCAAGCATGTTTCTCACAGGTGCTTCTCCTGATGTCACTCCCATAACTATGTGACCTGCCCACTCTCTTTGATCCAGGGTTGAATTGATGAGATAGGCTTTGGGCTGGGACCAGAAGCCCTCAGAGTTAAGTGGCATGGTGGATCAGACCTCCCACTAAGTTTACATGGGGGAAACTGTGTATGAAGAAACTCCCAGGGGTCTCAAGATATCTGGGGTCTTAGTTGTGATAAGCTATAGCCTACAAGAAGTTAGTCACCAATGGTTACCTGATCTGCCAAGGGCCATCTCTCCATCTGTTTCCTTCATCTCGCTGTAGACAAGCCTACCCCCCAACCCCAACATCCTAACCTTGTGCAGGGCAATTAGGCCACAAGAAAGAGCCAAGAGTTCCTTCATCTGGAAGTCTGCTTCTGCAACTCTGAAGTCCAAGTTCTAGGGATGACCTGCATTCCAGAATTCACCAGCCAATCCTTCAAAAGAACCTGTGACTAAATGGCAGCCATGTGATTGGATCTTCACCTCTCCACTCTTTCTGCCTTCATACTTCATCTTCTAAACATGGACAGGGTTTGTTCCACACTTCTAGAGCTCATGTAATTGTGCAGTCATTTAAACTACATCACGTGAAGGGAATTGTGTCTCATTCCACCAGAGAGCAGAGAGCAAACCAACAGCTGATTGATAGGGCTGTTTTCAAAGCCAGAACTAGAACACAGAGTTGGAGGTATTAAGAAGACTTTTCATCTGGGAACCTCTGTCTCTAGTTCCTACCCCGTTTACCTCACTTCCAAATGAAATAATTTAGAACGATGTATGTAAGAGTGCCTTGAAAATAATAATATAGAACATCTATTGTGCATGGATCAAATGCTTTCCATGAATTGCCATAGTTACTTACCAAAGCTGAAGTTCAGAGATGTTCAGGAGTTTTCCCACAAACACACAGGTCTGTCAGTCTTAAGACCCTATTTTAATGCTGCACCAACACAATTCCAACCTATTTACTTGAGATGTTCATTTGTATGGCTGATCGAGTGCTCTCAGCTTTAGTCTTGGCCTCTCTCACTAAACATTTCCTTTTTTCTTTTACTTTTTTTTTTAAGATTTTATTTATTTGAGAGAGAGAGAATACATAAGCGGGGGGAGGTGCAGATGGAGAGACAGACTCCCTGCTGAGCAGAGAGCCCAACTCAGGGACTCAAGTCTCCATCCCCAGACCCTGGGATAATGATCTAAACCCAAGGCAGATTCTTAACTAACTGAGCCACCCAGGCACCGCTCTCACAAACACTTCTTAATGAGATTAAAGACAACTCTTCAGTGTCTTCACACAAACTCCTTCATAGGCCTCTGAACTCCAGAAAAAACAATTGCCAACAAAGAGTGAATGACCAAACTATAAGGTGGGTGGCATTGTATGAGTCAAAACAAACAAGGCTCTTGCTCAAAGGGCATTTAGACTCCACTAGCTCTGATGCCTCGAGACTCACTTCCTTTATACACCACCCATTTTTATAGAATGTGTCAGACTGCATAAATCCCACCAGTTCTGAGTCTTCATTTCCCAACCACGCTAGAACAGTGGGTGTTTAATTATTATTTGTATTACTTCCTGTATGTCAGCATTTTGATAAATGTTTTCAAATACATCAGCTCACTTAATGCATTAGTATAAGTGTGAAATATTAACCCCATTCCACTAATATGAAAATGGAGTCCAGCAGAGTTCAAATCTTAGGAATTCTATATTCTTTATTAGAGCCACTAATCAGAGTGCAAAAGACAATGCAAACTCTGGTTTCTTTTCCACCAGAACTGGGCGGGGGGTGGGGGGTGACAACATGTATGTCTCAGTGGGTTACCAACCTATTTGACCTGAGTTCCCTTATGGGTTTAGAAGGAAGGTTCTACATTATTGTGGTTCCCTGAACAGGTTGCACAGCATTTCTCTCCTTCTCTAACAAGCTGATGTCACTTCTTTGGGTGATGCCTTGTGGTATATGATAGGGCTGTATCATATATCTTTTAAGTATCTATTATTTCACTACATTAGTCTTAGACTAAGGGGAATTTCAGGGCTCATTTAATAAAATAATAGCATGCATTGAATCTTTGTGGTCTGATAACACTTCATCATTTCTAAGCACTTTTACATGCATTAGAACATTTGATCTTCACCACTTTTAGAAATGGTTCCTACCAAAGATTTGTTTTTTAAAAGATATTATTTATTTATTTGAGAGAGAGAGAGAGAGAGAGAGAGCGTGCACAAGAATGGGGGGAAGGGTCAGAGGGAGAAGCAGACTCCCCGCTGAGCAGAAAGCCTGATGCAGGGATTGATCTTGGGACTTCAGGATCATGACTGGAACCAAAGCCAGTTGTTTAACTGACTGAGCCACCCAGGTGGCCCCCATCAAAGATTTTTGTTAGGATTCAATGGGAAAATGTGCAAGCACCTAGCATTAAGCCTGGCAGATAATATATGTTTCATATATATCACCTGTTATTACTGTTAACACTGAAAGTAGTAGGCAGTGTGGTCCATTTCTTAACAATTCTCAGTGACCTTCAGAGGATGGAGAATCCAGAGCTGACTACTGTGGTCACTCCATTCATCTCATATTTGCTTATGTTGTTTGCTTGCTTCCAGATGATAGGTAAAACGCTGCTGTTATTTGCCAGCATTCCCTAGTAAGACCTGTGCTGTATTAGAATGAGAAAGCTCTCTCCAACCCTGGAAATTAGGAAGGTCCATTGTTATCACAGTTGACAGATCTGAGAAGTGGATAATGGAACATTGGTCTATAAGCTTTGGAATCCTCATCCAGGAGTTTTATAGAGTTGAATCATAATAGAGAGTAGGGTTTTCTGCTGGAATGGACTCTCAGATGGGAACCAGGAGTTAAAGTTTTCATCTTCATGTACTGAGCCAATGAAGATTGAAATCAGGCTGTTAACTTTCCCTGCATGAGTTATTACCTCTTCAAAATCATCTGCTTCTGCTTCATTCACATACTTTATAAAGATCCAATACATGAAGTTGGAACCATTTTAGGGGATATGGGCTTAAGATACTTATTCCCAGTCAGTTTAAATACTTAGCCAGTGACAGGGTGAACAAGATCATGGATTAACTTTGGTAGTTAAACCCAAAAGAAGGTCAGGAATGTACTAGGATCACAGGCTTGGAAGTCCTGTGCTGCTAACATCCCTGGATAGTTGGGCATTGATAGGCAGTCTCTCCATCCTAAACACCACCAAGTCCAGTGGCTCCCAGCCTTTGAGGACCCAGAGCACATAGCAGTAGATTTTCCTCAGGGCTCTTCATCCTCCCATCCTCCTGATGGGATTCCAGGATGAACCCAACTTCAAAGTGGGTCATTTGAGTCCAGAATGGAGATGGTGGCTATTACAGAGCATTAGGACCCAATCCAAAATAAATGCATAGTGAGGTAATTACAGAGATGAGACTATTTACCCCAAGACTGTTTTCCTGTAGGTGTGGATGTGAGGTTACTTCTTCACCCCAGGAAGTCAGAGCTTTACTGTTCTTAAATCAAGATTGTTGCCAGGGAAACCCTGAGATAAGAGCCCAAAGCTAGTTAGGTGTTTGGAATTAGACATATATGCAGACTACAAGCAAATGTTCCACTTCTCTACAGAGCAGGAGCGCTAAGAGGAAGAGCTACATGCTAATGTTTCTCTCTTCCCCACACAAACGCATGCACGCATGTACATACCTCTTACCAAATCAAAGGAAATGTTAATATAAGAAACAAATACTGGCTTAAAGAACTTGGGGGAAGGAAGGGAGGACTGAGGCTAAAGGACATGGATGAGCCTAAAGAAGAACGTGGTCATTCTCCTGATTCACTACCAAGGGCCCCTCCTGCCAACTGTGACAGTGGAGGTGCAGTGAAGAGTGCGATTTTATGGATGGTGTTATGAGTAGAATTGCTCCTGCTCCCCAATTTCATGTGTAGAAGTCCTGACCTTCAATATGTCAGTAGGTGACCTCATTTGGAGATAGGGTCTTCATAGAGATAATCAAGTTAAAGTGAGGTCATTGGGGAGGACCCTAATTCAATATGGCCGTTGCCCTACTAAAAAGAGGAAATTTGGGCATAGAAGCACATATAAAAGGAAGACAATGCCTGGGTCATGGAAAGAAGAGATATGGAAAAAATATGTCATCTACAAGCTAAAAAGAGAAGCTTGGAGCAGACTGTGCCCTCATGGACTGCAGAAGAAACCAATCCTGCAGACACCTTGATCTTGGAATTCTGGCCTACAGAAACATGAGACAATTTTTGTTGTTTAAGCCACTCAGTCTTTGGTTATGGCAGCCAGAGCACAGATGGAACTAGAAGTATTTTCCTAGCCGGCAGAAGCCAAGGCTCCTGGGAATTTAAAATATGGACACTCTCTTTATTCTGGTCTGAGGCACAAGCTGAAAACACCAGAGCCTTTATTTGGTGAACAAGTTGTGAAGAATTGGTGCAGAGGGTTTCAAGACCTCCTCTTCAATTTCAATTTCATTCCTCAATTTGCACTTCTTTCAGCCAGGAACAAGTGAATAATGACATCCATACCATTGAAAGCACTTATTCTTTCACCATAGACCTGTCATATGTTCACCTCATATAGACGTTTGAACTTTATTTTCTGACCAACTATGAACTCCCAACCAAAGTTCTCAACACAATGAAATTTAGTGATTCTCTGACCCTATCCTCTCATGAGACAGGTGAGGAAACAGGGACCCAGACAACAGCATCACCTAGCACAAAAGCTACTCAGCTGGTTGAAAGATCCTGGCCAGATGTCTTAATAGGTTTAATTCTATTCACTACATTGGTTTTCCTTCATGGAAACAATTTTTAATGTGGGAAATCTAATGAAATTTCCCATTACTCCATATAGCATTCCCTTCATTTATATTTACGTAACCACCTCTTTGGTGGTTAAGGGAAAAGATAACGTCTTGCCCTAAATTGAGGAACTTTGAGATTATCTAACTCCTCTACAATATTTATATCAAGTGGTTTGTCAGTATCTGATTAAACATTTTCAAAGATGAGAAATTTGTTATTTCATTTCAAACAGCTCATATGATAAGAAACTCCCTAAAACTGAACCAAAAACATGCCAGTTTCTAGAAGGCAGGGACTTTTTTTTTTTTCTTTTTTTAAGTCATCTAGTTTGAACTTATGCCTGGGGCTTTTGTTTTGCCAAAATCTCTGTGACAATTACAATGGTGACATTGGTTCAGATGATACTTCCTTTCTCCTGGAGATCACACCTCAGCAGAACCTCCCTCCAGGGTGGTGGGGCGTGGTGCCCAGATCAGAGGACAATAAAAATGCCCAGGATTTTGGATAGTAAGATTTAAAAAGGGTAACAATGAGTCGTGATTCCAATTTCAAAAGACTCCATAAAGCATCTGAGTTGAAAAGCCGGGATTCTTCTACAAAGAGAAACATAAGCTTATTTGAAAGGGGCAAGTGAGGTGGCACTTAGGTCATAGTCCTGGCCTGCTCAGGTCAGTTCATCCTGCATGCTGGAAGCTGCCTCTGCTTCTGGCCACTAGCCCATGAGTGAGTGCCATAGCAGAAGAGGAAGTGCAAGGCAGGACAATGGATCAAACGATTGTCCATACATTGTGGGTACTATTCCATCACATGCTTAACAAATAGCTATTGGTGGCCATGCATAGAATAGCTATTGGTGGCCATGCATAGAAGAGGTCCTAAATGCTCCAAGGGTACCTTGCTGGAAGTCAGGACATCTGAATTTGAAGTCCCAGCTTTGAGAGCTTGGATGGATCAATGAATTTCCATGGACACTGTATTCCTCATTGGCATAAATGAAAAGGCCAAAGTTAGAAGGATAATTGTGCTCAAAGATCTCAGAATTCTGTAGGCTGCATGTCTAAAGATACCCACTTACACCCACTCCATCCTTTTCCCAGTGAGCAAAACTTCTGGTAGGTGAATTAGAGGAACTGGTTTGGAATAAAATAAAGTTCTTCACTAGGCAAAACTGATTTGGACTGTTACTATTAACAATAAATATCTGCCACCATATATTGAGTGATTACTAAAATGCCAAGCATACTCATCTCATTTAAACCACTGAAGTTTCTTTGAAGTGGGTGGCAATCACCATCCAGTGAGAAAACCAGGGTTTAAAGGTGATAAATAACTTTTCCACAATTACTAGCTGGTAAGTGTGGAACCAGAATTATCATCTAGACAGTGCGAATTCAAAGCCAAGTTGCTTACACTTAATGGAACACTTGTGCCATGTTGAAAAAAAGCATATATATATATATATATATATATATATATACACACACACACACACACACATACATATATTTAATATATAAACTAATACACATATATATACACATATACATATATATATCATATATATTTGAACATATCTGTAAAATCCACATATATACATCCTTACACATATACTCATCCTTAAAATCCCAGAGAAACAATAATGTATTTATATATACAAATTGTGTGTATATATATACATATATAAATCTTACATGATATATATAATCTTCCTGTTCAACAAGAACTTATTTTGTGGAATGAAGACCCCTTCTTATTGCTTGTGACTGTTGGAAGTTATTCATTCCAAGCATAGATTCTAGAACTGTGAAAAGGAGGGTATATGAAGCCAAGGTGACCTTTAAGTAATAAATAATGAGGGCAACAGATGTCTTCACATTCTCAAAAATACTATTAGACCAATTTTGATACTTAGAATATTTTTGCACTGTGTTCTTCACAGTAAGTACTTTATTTTTAAACTTACAAATACTTTAAAAATTTCAGGGGATAATAAAAAAGAAAGCCATATACCATAATCACATCACCAGATAACACCTTGGATATTTTCAAACATAAAAACAATGGACATGCATGGTTTAAAAGTATAAACATTATGACAGAAGATAGAAAATGAAAAGTGAAAGCCTTTCCTCACTCCCATGTAATCTTCAGACCCTCTCCTCAAAGACAGTGGCTATTAGCCAATTTTAAAAAAAAATATTTGGTTATATGCTATTTGCATATGACATGACACTATACATAGAAAACCCACCAAAAAAAAAAAAAAAACCCTATTAGAGGTCATAAATGAAATCAGTAAAGTTGCAAGATGCAAAATTAATACCCAGAAATTTGTACTATATAGGTGCTGATAACGAAGTAGCAGAAAGAGGAATTAAGAAAACAATTCTATTTATAATTGCACCAAAAAGAATAAAATACCTAGTAAAAAACTTAATCAAGTAATCAAAAGACCTGTACTCTGAGAACTGTAAGACATTGATGACAGAAATTGAAGACAACATAAACAAATGGAAAAATAAACTATGTTCACAGATTGGACGAATTAATATTGTTAAAATGTCCATACTACTCATAGCAGTCTACAGGTTCAGTGCAATCTCCAGCAAAATACCAACATTTTTCACAGAACTAGAACAAATAATACTAAAAATTCTATGGAACCACAAAAGACCCCAAATAGCATTAACCAATTTTTAAAAAATCTTTTATACAAAGGGGTACCTACTTCTTACACTAAACCACATCTTCCTTTTTCATTGGTATATATCTTGGAGACCTAAGACGATTGCAACACATTTAGATCTGACCTAATGGTTTTAATGGGGAATTAATACTAACATTAATAAATTAGCAACAATAACAATTCATATTTATTAAGCATTTATGATATGCCACTCACTGTTCTAAGCACTTTCTATGTGTTTATTCATTTAATTCTCTCCAAAACCACATGAAGGTTTTGTTGAGTATCTTCCATATACCCAACCCCCTCCCCAATCCTCTCATGGGGAGTCCAGAACTAGGGTACTGTTAGGTAAAACATTGTAGAAACTCACTACAGAAAGAAAGGGAATGAATGAATGAATCAAGGAGAGAAGGAGGCAGGAGATAGAGAAAAATATTGTCATATTTCCTTCTATAAAAGTATTATCTTTAGTGTTTCAATCTAAAATGTAAAAGAGTGGCCATTTTTCCATACCCTTTCCAGCAGTGGATGCTATTGAACTCTAAAAACATTTTTTTTTCCCAAGCTAATGGAAAGTATCAAATTTTTTCCAGTCTAATGATTTGGCTTGCATTTTTCCATTATGAGTGAAGATGAGTTACTCATATCTTTTCCTGTAAATCAAGATGCTATATTCATTGTTGGAAATATCCCTGGCTCTTCAGAGGGTTGGTAGGTCCAGCAGGCTGAGTGTTAGGTCCACAGGTCTTCTGTCATCCACAAGCACAGTGACAGTGGCCACACAATCCAGAATGAAAATGAATGTGGGCACCATGGTCACCTCCAAAAGCTCTCTCCAGTTTTGAAGTCACCAGACTTCACCAGACTTAGGGTGACCCCCTAACCTTTCTAAACCAGGAGCCCATCTGGGCTTTGTTGGTAACCCCAGCTGCATGTTCAGAGCATTTCAAACACCTTCAAATTCACTGGCACTTAATGTATCAAAAAGTAGGGCTCTCTCTGCTCTGAGCTACTTAATGATGCAGGGCTGTTTCCATGAGCACTTTTTGTTTAGCTGGGCATTTTTTAAACCTTCCCCTCCACCCTGCCTTCATTTTTTTTTCCCCCTTTTCTTTCCTTGGAAGAAATTGATACTTTGCCAAAACTAAATGAAACTCTGGCTCCAAGTTCAACTCAGAATTTACTAGCTGATAAAGTGGAAGTGGGGAGTGGGTTGTGAAGGTAGGAGGAGGCTGCTGAGGAGGAGAGAGGCTTTCATTTGGGAGCAAGTTCAAACTTGGAATCAAGAGCTATTAAAGTGTCTGATTTATGCTGAGTCATATGGAGGCAGAAGTCAGGGGATGATGCTGGCTACCTGCCAGCCACACGCGCTGCCCAGGTTGATGAACGAGCCTCCAAAGGAACTACAACAGGATTATAATTTCTCCAACATTTTAAATATATCATTAGAAGCCAAGTGCATGACTCTGAGCAAGCAATCAGCCTGGGCCTCTTGAGTTCATCTATCTGACTGGTGCCTGAGCATCTGTCTTTCTTAGACCCCAGACTCTCATTCAGTTCTTCCCTAAACTTCACTCATTATTACCCTTCCTCCTACCCTCCCTTCCTTCCTCCAACAGAGTAGTCTCTCATTCATAAGGGATAAGGTGGAGCCATGGAGAGGACCCCAAGCCTTGAACAGTTCTGAGAGCACAGACTTTCCTAAGAAGATGATGATCATGCTAATGATATTAAATTCATATAATATCCAAAGCAATCTTATAGAGTAGATAGTAATCTCTTTTGATAAAGAATCAAAGCACAGAGAACATAAGCAACTTCTGGTAGGTAACAAAGCTAGTGGATGCAGAGCTGGGATTTGAACCTAGGATGTCAATGCTCTAGCACTACAGCTTCCGCCCCTCTTTCAAGCACCTCCATCTCAGCTCAGAAGTACTCACAGTACCCCAAATGGTATATTCTCCTTCCTGTTTATGAGCCTTGGCACTTGCTGTTCTCAAGGCAGAAAAGGGCCAGCAAAGAGCAGATCACTCTAGGTTTTTTTCTTCCTTCCACATGATTTCCTTGCTCAGAATCTACATTAAAGATCATCCAAACATTCAGTCACTCCCTTTTTTCTCCCAACATTTTATTATGAAAAATGTCAAACATACAAAAAGTTGACAAAATGGTACAGTGATTCCCCCTGTTCATACCCACCATCGAGATTCTACAATAAGGCTGTTTCATATGTGTTTCTTTCTCTCCAGACCTTTATCCATCTACCTGATACATTTGATTTTTTTATTTGCTCCACAACTAGCTGTAGACATTACAACATTATGCTTGTAAACTTTTCTATGACCCCTTCTTTTTTACTTTACACAAAATAAGAATTGTAATTACTTTACACAAAATAAGAATGTGTAATTGTAATTACACAAAATAAGAATTGTAACCACCAACTACCAAGTGTTTCCTCTGTCAGGCATGGTGGTCAG
The DNA here is from genome assembly GCF_009829155.1 of Mustela erminea. Classification (NCBI taxonomy): domain Eukaryota; kingdom Metazoa; phylum Chordata; class Mammalia; order Carnivora; family Mustelidae; genus Mustela; species Mustela erminea. The sequence goes on from NC_045621.1 coordinate 27,371,348, forward strand.
CAACTCCCATGCATTTCATGATTTGATTCTGATAGTAATCCTATGAGGTAAAGTACAATGACCACCTGATTTTACAGGTGAGAAAAACTGAAGCACAGAGAACAAGGCCTACAGCTAATAGTTACTTCACACTTCCTATGGGTCATGCATCATGCCAAGGGATTTCCATGAATTATCTCCTTTAATCCTTACAGCAAAGCTACAAGGTAAGCATTATAACAGATGAAGAGACTGACTGACATTTGGAGAGTCGGGTCCAGCAATGTAATAGACTTTGGGAGCCAGTTTGAATTGAGGAATATGACTCCATTTCCTCCCATTTGCCCTCATCCCTATTGTCATGTCTTTCATTATTGTGTTTTAATTTTTTGCCTCCACTTATGTTTCCCATCAGACCATGGCCTCTCACAGGCAAGAGTCATGTTTTAGTATTCTTATTCCAACACCCCCAGTCAGATACAAGTAAGTACTTTATAAATGTTTCCTGAATGGATTCATAAATAATGAATAGTCATAACTGAAAGCTCTATGTCTTAGAATCAGTGTGGTAAAACAGTGCTAAGTTTATGACCATTCTAGAAAAAAAAATTATGGGGAGCTTGAAAGCTAATGTCAGATGCCACTGCTGGTACCCTGGAGCTTTCTTTATACCAGTAGGACCTGCAACTCATCAAAGGCAGCCCACTTCATGCAGTATGGGTGACCTGAAGGATGAGTGGGTAGCCTGGGGGAGCCAAGTGACCTTGGAGCTCAGGCTGGAGCATACACTTGTGCCCTTTGGTCCACAAGGCATTTTTATGTGTGTCTACATGGCAGACACCAGGCTAAAGTCTGGGGAGGGAACATATATAAAACACACAAGGACCCACTCAAGAATCACACTCTAGGGCTTAGGCAAGCTGAGAAAGACAACTATCATATGATCTCCCTGATATAAGGAAGTGGTGATGCAACATGGGGGCTTAAGTGGGTAGGAGAAGAATCAAAGAAACAAGATGGGATTGGGAGGGAGACAAACCATAAGTGACTCTTAATCTCACAAAACAAACTGAGGGTTGCTGGGGGGAGGGGGTTTGGGAGAAGGGGGTGGGATTATGGACATTGGGGAGGGTATGTGCTTTGGTGAGTGCTGTGAAGTAAACCTGGTGATTCACAGACCTGTACCCCTGGGGATAAAAATATATGTTTATAAAAAATAAAAAATTTAAAAAAAAAAAAAAGCTCTGTCATCACTGTCACTCAAAAAAAAAAAAAAAAAAAAAAGAATCACACTCTAAACAGGCATAGAAAAGACAAGTACATTTTTCATGGAACCAAAGTTGTGATGGGCACATCATGAGAAAAAGACAAACTTAGTTTTAAAGGATTTCCAAAAGGACACATCAGATTCTGGTGTTGGAGGAGACTCCACAATCACCTGGTCAAGAAATGTTGCCATGTTGGATGGGCACAATTATCAACAAGCAAGAACATGGCAGAACCGAGAGAGTGAGGGTGAGGAAATTTGTTCCATGATGGTCAAATTTCCAAGAAAATTGAAAAGAGAGTCAGGAGGGCCACATTAGCCTATATCGCATGAGAAAAGAGACAACACTAAGGCCAAAGTCAATCATCATATATATGTATTACGACAAAGTAGTGCCATGATGTAGTGGTTACAAAAAACTCTCTCCCAGGTTGAAGCTCATGCAGGATGCCCATGGCAACAAGATGCCAAGGCTGCCCTAGCTGGTATTAAGATGCAATGAAAGGCACAGGGTGGGAGGATAAAAGCTTGGAGGAGCATATCAAATAGTATGTCTAAGTCACCAAGGATAGGCTATACCATGTTCAAAGTTCTTTAATTTGTATCATCTCCTTTGATCCCAATAACAATAGATAGGAGAGTTGCTATTGGCCCCAGTTTGTCAAATGAGGAGACTGACACTAAGAAAGCTTGATGAATCACCAGGGTCACATGGCCTGGGAGAGGCAGAGCTGTTGACTCTAGACCCAGTGTCCTCGGTATGAAATCTCAGTAATGGGACAGGGAGATGGTGGTTTTAGAAATGAACATATTATGACACAGAGATAACAATTATTTTTTTTTCCAAATCTGAGTGCTTTGCAATCAATCTAAGTGTTATTAACTGCCTTTACTGGGGTGGTTGAGGGAAATTATCCAAGAATTTTGAAAAGTTAGTCAAACCTGAAATTGAGCAAAACTAGTCCCCCAAATGGAGTTTATTTAAGAGCATCTTCTGATACAGCTTTGAGGTTATAAGGACAGTCTCTGGAACCAAACTGCCTGGGTTTGAATCCTAGTTTGCTGCTTACTGGCTGTGTGACCCTAGGTACATGACTTAACCTTTCTGTTCCTCAGTTTCCTTATTTGTATAATAAAGATAATAATGTAGTTGTTGTTAGGATTAAATATTTCATATATTTTAAAAACCTAGATTAGGGTCTGGTACATAATAACTGATAAGAGCAGCTTGATTTGTCATTTATATCCCATTTTACAACTTTTTGTTAGGTTTCACTATATTTCAAAGGATGGAGGAGAAAAGGAGAAAACTTCTTCAATCACAGTAACTTCTTCCAAGGCACATCTCTAAAGACAAGGGAAACAAAGGAAAAAATGAAATATTGGGACTTCATCAAGATAAAAACCTTCTGCACAGCCAAGGAAACAGTCAACTAAACTAAAACGTAACCTACGGAATGGGAAAAGATATTCACAAATGACATTGTATATAAAGGGCTGGTATCAAAGATCGATAAAGAATTTATTAAACTCAACACCCAAGAAACAAATAATCAAGTCAAAAAATGGGCAAAAGACATGAACAGACACTTCCCAAAGAAGACATACAAATGGCTAACAGACACACGAAAAAATGTTCAACATCACTAGCCATCAGGGAAATACAAATCAAAACCACCTTATACCAGTTAGAATGGCCAAAATTAACAAGAGAGGGAACAAATGTCGGTGAAGATATGGAGAAAGGGGAACCCTCTTACACTGCTGGTGGGAATGCAAGCTGGTACAGCCACTCTGGAAAAGAGTATGGTGGTTCCTTAAGATGTTAAAAACAGAGCTACCCTAAGACCCAGCAATTGCACTACTTGGTATTTACCACAAAGATATAGATGTAGTAAAAAGAAGGAGCACCTGCATCCCAATGTTCAAAGCAGCAATGTCCACAATAGCCAAACTGTGGAAGGAGCTGAGATGTCCTTTAATAGATGAATGGGTAAAGAAGATGTCATTCATGTATACAATGGAATATTACTCATCGATCAGAAAGGATGAATACCCACTACTTGCAGCGACATAGATGGAACTGGAGGGGATTATACTAAGTGAAATAAGTCAATCAGAGAAAGACAATTATTATATGGTTTTACTCATATGTGAAATATAAGGAATAGCATAGAGGACCATAGAAAAAAAAAGGGAAAACTGAATGGGAAGAAATGAGAGAGGGAGACAAACCATAAGAAACTGTGGACTCTGGGAAAAAATTGAGGGTTGCAGAAGGGAGGGGCGAGGGAGGGGTTAGCCCAGTGATGGGTATTAAGGAGGGCAGGTGTTGCATGGCGCACAGGGTGTTACGCACAACTACTGAATCATCGAATGCTATATCCAAAACTAATGATGTACTCTCTGTTGGATAATTGAACTTAAAAAAAAATAGAAAGATTTCAAATGACCTTGAGGACCAGGGTTTATTATAAAGGCATGTGGCATAAAAGTCCAGGAAGCTCCACAGCTGCATGGCCAGGCCTCTGAGATATAGAAAATTATTCTTCCCCTTCAAGCTATTGCAACCATAACTTGTTGTATGACCAAACAGTGTTAATCTGCTTGTCTCCAAGGGAAGAATCTTTGATCCCCTGTTCCTCATTTTTTCCCATTTTCATGTTTCCTTCCTCTGCCAGTTGCAGCAGGTTGAGCAAATTCTACTTTTCAGGCTATTGTCTATTCTTTGTCCTCTTTCTTATTTTTCTCCCCCACTCCTTCCTGTTCTTTTCTGCCCCCACCCCTTAGGCAACCACTCTCATTTGTGTCTAATATAGATCTTTTGGTTTGTATCTGTTCTTATGAAACAAGTACATTTTTAAAAATGTGTGTATTTTTTATTTTAAAAAATGGTACTTAGTCATTTATCTTTCTTTTTTGACCTGTCACTGTCTATGAGATCATCCATGTTATTAAATGTTCATGCAGGCTGTTCATTCTGTGTTGCTTAGTTCTCCATGATATATACCCACCATGTGTTGCCTATCTAATCTCCAATGATGGATTTCAGATTGCCGCCAACTTTCTGTCGCCACAAAAAATGCTATAATGAACATCCTCAAGCACATCCCCTTATGGGCCTGTGTGAGATGTGTTTGGGAAATATACATAGGCTCATTTTAGTTTGACTAAGTTGTATCAGATTGCTCTGCAAAAAGGCTGCTCCTGGCAAAACTCCCAACACCAGTGCATAAATCCACTCTAAACCACTGGCATTCTGCAGCTTTCTAAGTGAATGCATGACTTCTAGGTCATTCTCTGTTTCCAGCATTCTGCTTCTTTCTTGTGCCCTCTGCCTTTATTTCCCACCCAACCCTGCACTGCAACTGACCTGTCCTCAGTTGTTTTCCCTAATCTCTCAAACTCTTATTTTGGTTTCTTTACTCTTGGTTTCTATCACTTTCTGAAGCAATAGTGTGTCTTCTTGGCCTCTTTATCTTTCTATTTCACCTTCAATCACACTGATGGTCTTTTAGTCATCACTCAGTCTGGTGCACATCTGTGAGGTCCAGTTCTTCCCTCAGGCCACCTCTTATGACTGCCACTGATTCTGACATCTCTCCCTGGTCCAGTTAGATGTCTCCAGGGTGCTGAGGGTCACATGGTATAAACCCTGTAGATATCTAAGGAAGGGAATATCTGTTGCAGATTCTTTCTACAAAGAGAGTATCGATATAATGGGCATTCACAGTTTCAAGGACTGCCCAGCATACACACAAATTTGATATTTTACTAAATTAACCAAAATGTACCAATTTTTATACAAAATAGCTGTAATTATTCAGGTAGAACATCAATCTCAAGGGTTATTTTATATGTAGACATAGTGGAAAATAACCTCTGAGGTGCCCATTGTTTGTCATGGGTGCCTCTTTTCCTTCTCTTTATATTCTTTCCTCTAACCCACACACATGATATTAGAGAAATGTTGTCTAAATACAAAGCCCATGTTATTCTTGCTACCTGGAACATTTTTCCTTAACTTCCTTTGTCTTAACTAAAGCAACTCCCTTCTTGAGAAGAATTAAATGTCATGTCTCTAAGAAGATCTTTACTTACATCTCCTCTGGGATAAATTCTCCTACTGGATGTCCCCATCCTTTTCAATCACACACAACACACTCCATTACAGTTGAGTGTTGTTTTGCACTACAAAATATGAGCAACCTGAGAGCATGGTTTGCATCTGTCCTATTCACTGATGCTTTTTTTCTCCCTCAACAAAGTACTTTGCATTTGGTATGTGCTCAAAAAATATTTGGGCAATTTTGTTGAATGATAGAGTGGTGACAGGTCCAGGAAACTGAGTTTAAGTCCCAGTTCAGTTGTGAGGTCAAATCATAGTTCCTGTATTATATCCCTCACAGAATTTTTATATATTAACATGATTTTTTAAGTTGTAAATATGTCCAAGACATTGGTCGGGTAAAGATTATTAGACAATTTTATGTTTATTAAGAAAAATTTAAATGGCATTTATTTGAATAGGAGAGTAAAATAATATTCTGATCCTAACATAATTTCATAAAACAAAGATTATCATCAAAAGGGTATTAGAGATGGAAGGGACCCTGGAAATTGTCCTGTCTAGATACTTTGTTTCCCAGAAAGGCAAACAGCTGAGAATCTATGTGACTTACCACACAGCTATACACCAAGAGGGCTAAGAAAATGGGTCCTCTATTGCTGTCCCTTACATATCCTGAGGCATGTGCCCCTGTGGGAGGAAGCATTATCTAGCTGCACGTGGTCTCTGAATGCTTACAGAGGCCAAGTGGCCTCCTCTTTGGCTTTGGATTCCAGCTTCCCACAAGCCATTATTTCTTAGAATCATAGACTCATCAAATTTTCTAGTTTTTTTTTTTTTTTTTCTTGTCTCTGTGCCTCTCACTGACCCAGTTTTTCTCCCTGGCCCATGAAGGAGTAGCAGAAAGATTTTATAAACACACACACACACACACACACACACACACACATGCATATATATACATATACATACATACATATATTGAGTCGAGCTTTTACATGCTTTGATCCAATAGGCACCTTCCTGCCCCCTTAGTCTCATTAGTTGGTTGTGGGGATATCTATGGTATTCAGACACTAGACCTCTAATTCCAAGTTGTTCCCCAACACACACATGGCTTCCTAGTAGGGAAAATTACAATATTTACATTTTTTTCTAGTTGCTAGAGGAATTAGAAGCAGTGGCAAAAAATAATCCTAATAAGGAATCCTTTGTCCCCAGCTGTTATAAAACAGGATTTTTCACAAGTATTTACTCTCCCTGCAGAACGAAGCATTGAAGTGCAAAAGTTCACCCCAAGCATGCCCACTGCTTTTCTTTAGACCTTCCAAGAGACACACAAGCCTCTTATTTTTCAGGGCCCATCTGGCTGTAAATCGCAATCGACTTTAATTTATGAAAACAAATGACACCAGGCTACTCCACGACATTTTGAAATGGGAGAATTAGGCAGGGGCAATAAAGCAAGAGTAAAATGAAAACACTCACTCAGACCCCATAGCTGCCCTGGCAATGTCCCAAGCCACACAAGGACCCTGAGTATCCCTATGCCAACAAATTTTGTTCTTGCAAAGTTAGAGTTATTTGATCATAAGACATAAAATTAACTCTTTGTCACAGAATATGGCAGGAAATTAAACACATTCAAGGCCTTTCCATGTGACTGGAATCACTGTTCCATCTGCTGAGAATTTATCAATGGTGATAACCACAGATAGAGAAAAAAAAAAAATGGGTCATCAACACTGGCTGATGATGTAGCTGATTATTTAATTCAGTCTCTCCAAGGGGCTAATGGAACTTATTTAGTTCCCGAGACTATTGTCCAAGATTTTAGATGCAGAACTCTGATAGAGTCAAGAGGGTGATTCATAGGCTTGCAGAAGGAATTGATGTGATTATGACCTCTTCCACATGCATCTTCATTTTCCAGAATTAAGGAGACATAATGTGAATATGCTGTTTTAATTTGAATACCAAAGGAAAGAAGTGAAGAAGGGCTTGACAACGTATCTCTGACTCTGGTAAGGCAGCTCACCTCTCTGGGTCTCCATTTCTCTGGATCTATAGGCTTGATACTTCTGAGTTTTTCAGACAAGAGTAGTAATGAAGGTAAGACACACATAAACACACAACAAGAATATTTGGAACTCTGAGAGACAATCAATTGGCATAGCTTTAAAAACTATTTTCATTTTAAAAGACTACATTTGGCATAAACACTTTAGATGGAGGCTGGCAGGGATGGGGGCCTATAGTCTACTACTCTAGGATCCACCCTATTGAGAAAAAAGATACAAGGTTCAGACTGTTTACTTGAAGAAGAATATACCCAATCACTCTGTAAAGGTAAGACTCAGAGAAAACTGTTGGACATAAACCTTAAGCTTAATGGGGCTTTCTATTCCACCCACCCAAATCCTGGACTTAAGACCCACCTGTTTGGACAGCTAATCTATGGAGTTTGATCTGAATTTGCCTGCCTAGCTTACTTCAAGGACCACAGGCCTGCCTCCATGCTCCAGCACAGCTATAAGGCAGAGAAAGAATAGATGTCCTTCCTTTCCCATCCATACTGAGAGAACCTACTCAGGGAAATTCACCACATGGAGTTACCACAAGGAGAAGACCCAAAACTATGAACCTGTAATTCCCCTGAGAGAACACAGAAACAATATCAAGTGTCAACTCTGTGTAACATTTAACAGTGTCACTCCACCCACTATTAAATGTCCTTTAGTGAAGTTCAGGCCCTCACCAGTCAGCTTAGTTACTCCCCTTCCTTTGGGGAGAAGAATTAGCAGTTGGTGAACATTTTTTCATGTGTCTGATAGCCATTTGTATGTCTTCATTGGAGAAGTGTCTGTTCATATCTTCTGCCTATTTTTTGATATGATTATCTGTTTTGTGTGTGTTGAGTTTGAGGAGTTCTTTATAGATCCCGGATATCAACCTTTGTCTGTACTGTCATTTGCAAATATCTTCTCCCATTCCGCGGGTTGCCTCTTTGTTCTGTTAACTGTTTCCTTTGCTGTGCAGAAGCTTTTGATCTTAATGAAGTCCCAAAAGTTCATTTTTGCTTTTGTTTCCTTTGCCTTTGGAGACATATCTTGAAAGAAGTTGCTGTGGCCAGGTATCGAAGAGGTTACTGCCTATGTTCTCCTCTAGGATGCTGATGGATTCCTGTCTAGCCATCAGGGAGATTCAAATTAAAACCACATTGAGATACCACCTTACACCAGTTAGAATGGCCAAAATTAGCAAGACAGGAAACAACATGTGTTGGAGGGGATGTGGAGAAAGGGTAATCTTCTTACACCATTGGTGGGAATGCAAGTTGGTGCAGCCACTTTGGAAAACAGTGTGGAGATTCCTCAAGAAATTAAAAATAGAGCTTCCCGGGACGCCTGGGTGGCTCAGTTGGTTAAGCAGCTGCCTTCGGCTCAGGTCATGATCCCAGCGTCCTGGGATCGAGTCCCGCATCGGGCTCCTTGCTCCGCAGGGAGCCTGCTTCTCCCTCTGAGTCTGCCTTCCACTCTGTCTGCCTGTGCTCGCTCTCGCTCGCTCTCTCTCTGACAAATAAATAAATAAAATCTTTAAAAAAAAAAAAAAAATAGAGCTTCCCTATGACCCTGAAATAGCACTACTGGGTATTTACCCCAAAGATACAAATGTAGTGAAAAGAAAGGCCATCTGTACCCCCAATGTTTATAGCAGCAATGGCCACGGTCGCCAAACTGTGGAAAGAACCAAGATGCCCTTCAACGGACGAATGGATAAGGAAGATGTGGTCCATATACACTAGGGAGTATTATGCCTCCATCAGAAAGGATGAATACCCAATTTTTGTAGCAACATGGATGGGACTGGAAGAGATTATGCTGAGTGAAATAAGTCAAGCAGAGAGAGTCAATTATCATATGGTTTCACTTATTTGTGGAGCATAACAAATAGCATGGAGGACAAGGGGAGATGGAGAGAAGAAGGGAGTTTAGGGAAATTGGAAGGGGAGGTGAACCATGAGAGACTATGCACTCTGAAAAACAATCTGAGAGTTTTGAAGGGGCAGGGGGTGGGAGGTTGGGGGAACCAGGTGGTGGGTATTAAAAAGGGCATGGATTGCATGGAGCACTGGGTGTGGTGCAAAAACAACGAATACTGTTACACTGAAAAGAAATAAAAAATTAAAAAAAAAAAGAATTAGCATTTGGAGGGATAAGATTGGAAGCATTGTATTCCTTCTCAACAAGCCAAAGAACAAATGTGAAAAGAGGAATATAATTATCCTTTCTCCCATCTATCAGGAAGGACTTCCTGACCTAGGGGTAATGAACAAACAAAAACATAATCTTAAAAAAAAAAAAAAAAAAAAACCTTTAGGAAGACCTTCCCTTAGGAATTTTAAAGACCAGAAGAGAACCCAACCATTCTACTCTTGAGGAGAAATCATCCCAAGTGGCACAGAAATCTACATTCTTCCTCTTGAAATAGGTCCATCCTGGGAACTGCATTCATAGTGAGATATATCTGATTGATCCCACCCTGCCATCTTCCTGAATGGTCCTGAGGAATGGGCAAAAAAAATTATACCCTGCTTATAAAACCCAAGTTCTCTCTCTTATATGGGAAAGTGAAGTGATGATCTAAGGGACCTGTGACATGGAGCCCAAGAGTAGAGTTTTCACCATTAGGGAAAAGATAAAATGTTCCCTAGACTTTCCCAAGCCCAAGGGAGAAATATACAAGCTGTGAATCATTCACTTGAGGACAGCTGATGAAAGCTCAGAGGAACTGAGGGGGAGAATGAGCACAAGAAAAGATTTCCAGAGATAGAGAGAACAATTCTTCAGTGAGCCAGCTTGGAAAAAACAATTTAAGGAAGGCACATCTTCAGGCTCTCTTTACCATATGTGTACTAACTCACTGTCATCCCGGAGCCAGCTGTGGCTGACTGAAAAACATTTTCCATCACAGATCTCTTGTGGTGAAAAAGAATAAAGTTGAAAATGGATGGCACCAGATTGTATCCATGATTTATCATTTTAGTCTTGTCACCAAGAATCAAAGAGCCCTATTCAGGGAGGCTAGAGCAAAGGAAAAGACAAATAAATATATCTGATATGAATGAGTTATTTGAGGTCAATCTGGAAAGTTTCTTTAGAGTATATTTTAAAAAATCAGAAAGAAAGAATAATAATCCAGTGATCAGCCATGGCAAAGTTCAAGGATCAAGAATTTAATTTACTAAGCATGTAAAGCAGCACATTTTCAGGATGGAATCATACCTCAACAACTTAATATGGATAGAATCCCTTGGGTGGCATACCTTCTCCAGGGGCAATTTCACCCATTACCCTGACTCTAAGAGCTATAGTCAGGTCAAATATGGAAGTCCTCTAATCTTACGACTGTTACATGTTCCTGTATTTTGTAGTATCTGGAAGCAGCTTTCTTTCATGATAGAACTTAGGACAAATTTTCTTTCAGCTTTTGCCTCTTCTCAGATTCTTTCCTTCCCTTTCTTGCTTCAGGAATTTTGTACTTGCTGACCCTATGCCTGGAATACTATTACTTCAACACTACCTGCCTGATTCCTTCTCATTCTTCTAGTCTTGGATGCAATGTTGCCTCCTCTAAAAAGTCTTCCCTTATGATCTCATCTAAAGTAAAGACAATCTCCTATTATTTTTCATCCCATTGTTCTATTTGTTTGCATTGTAGTAATTATCAAATTGTCACATTTTGGTAATCATCAGATTATCAAAGAGGAGTTCAAAGGGAGAATTAAAAAGTATTTTTAACTAAATTAAAAGCAAAATTTGTCATATGTCACTATAGTACTTAGGAAGAAATATATAGCACCAAATACTTGTATTAGAAAAATAAAATCCTTAATGCACTTGATGTAATGAGCACTGGGTGTTACATGCAACTGATGACTCACTGAACTCCACCTCTGAAACTAATAATACACTATATGTTAATTAATTGAATTTAGAAAAAAAAGTTTTAAAAAGAAAAGAAAAATAAAATAAAATCTCAAATTAGTTTCTGCAGTCTCTACCTTAAGAAAATAGGAGAACAAACTAGATCCAAAGTAAATTGGATCCAAAGGAAATTATAAAATCAAAGCAGAAATCAACAAAATTCTCTTATGCCTCCATCAGAAAGGATGAATACCCAACTTTTGTAGCAACATGGACGGGACTGGAAGAGATTATGCTGAGTGAAATAAGTCAAGCAGAGAGAGTCAACTATCATATGGTTTCACTTATTTGTGGAGCATAACAAATAGTATGGAGGACATGGGGACTTAGAGTGGAGAAGGGAGTTGGGGGAAATTGGAAGGGGAGGTGAACCATGAGAGACTATGGACTCTGAAAAACAATCTGAGGGTTTTGAAGGGACGGGGGGTGGGAGGTTGGGGTACCAGGTGGTGGGTATTATAGAGGGCACGGATTGCATGGAGCACGGGGTGTGGTGCAAAAATAATGAATACTGTTATGCTGGAAATAAAAATAAATAAAAAAAAATAGTAAATATTAAAAAAAAAAAAAAATTTAGGAAGGAAACTAAAGAACAAATAAAGAAAACCTGAGTTTCCAAAAAAAAAAAAGAAATCAACAAAATTGGAGAGAGCAAAATAATAGAAAAGTAAATAAACCAATGAAATAATATGCAGTTCTTTTAGAACATCAATAGAAATTGATCAACCTATAATCAGGTTGATCAGGAAAAATCAGAGAGAGGGACACAAATGACCAACATCAGGAATGAGAGATGACCTTACCACAGATTCTACAGATATGAAGAAGATAGTAGGAGAATACTATATACAACCCCATGCCAGTAATTTGAGAATCTAAATGACATGGATACATTTCTTAAAAGACAAGCTACCAGAGCTTACTCAAAAAGTAGATCACATTAACATGAGTAGCCTAAAATCTAAGAAAGAAATAAAGAAATTGAATTTGTGGTTAAAATCTTCCCAAAACAAAACTTCAGGTTTAGCCTTCATTAGTGAATTATATTTTAGGCAAAAATAACTATATAAACAATCTCAGAAAGGTTAAAAAAAAAAAAAAAGGAGGGGGGGAATATCAGGGTCCTGAGTGACTCAATGGGTTAAACAACTGTCTTAGATGCAGGTGATGATCCCTGATCAGCGGGGAGTCTGTTTCTCCCTTTCTGCTCCTCCCCCAACTTAGGTTCTCTCTCACTCTCTCTCAAATAAATAAATAAAATCTTTTTTAAAAAATAAAAAAATAATAATAAAGGGAAAATATTTTCCAACTCTTTTTATAAAGTCAGCATTACCCAGATACAAAAACCATACAAAGACATCATGGAAAGGAAAATTACAGACTAACATCCATCAGGAACATAAGTGAAAAACTAAGGTGTTAGCATATCAGGACAACTATATTTATAAAGAAAATGACACATGATAAAGTAAAAGTCAATGTTAGATTAACATTTCAAAATAAATTGATGTAATTTACTGTATTTACAAACTGAGACAAACAACGAAGATTACCCTAATAGATACAATAAAGCATTTGACAAAATCCAACATCCATTCCTGACCAAAAAATTAAAATAAAACACACACACACACACACACACACACACACACGCACACACACCTTTTAGCCAACTAGGAGTGGAAGGGAACTGCCTCAAACATATTAAACAGTGAAAGAATAAATGTGTTTGCTCTAAAATCAGGTATAAGAAAAAGATGATTATTCTTACTGTTTCCATTAAACATTGTATTGTAGGTTCTAAACAGGACAGTCAGGCAAGAACAAAATGTAAAAACCACATAGAAAGAAAAGTCAGAAGCAAAACTTTATTTATAGAGTACATTATTGCCTACATAGCAAATCAGATAGAATAAAAAAATCAATTGGATTTCTATATCTTAGCAATGGACCATTAGAAATTGATATTAAAAACAGTATTTTTGTAAAATAAGTAAATAAATAAAAGGAAGGGGGAAAAAGAGTATTTTTGTAATAATACAAACATGAAATACTTACAGATAGTTCTGACAAAAGATATGAAAGTCTTCTGCCCTGAAACCTATTCTATAAAACTCCTAGAAGACAACATAGGGGAAAATGTTTGTGAACTTGGATTAGGCAAAGATTTCTCTGACACTACATCTAAAACACAATCCAAAAAAGGGAAAAATTTGTACATTGAATTTAATAAAAATTTTTAAAATTCTGTTCTTCAAATGGCCTTGTGAAGATAATTAAAAGACAAAGAATAGCCTAGGAGGGAATATTGCAAAAAATATATCTGATAAAGAAGTTGTATCCAGGAACACTCAAAATTCAATTAATAAGAAAGCAAAACATATAGGGAAAAATTGAAACAGACACTCACTCAAGAAAGTATATTTAGCTAGTAAGTGCATGAAAAGATTCTTAACATCTTTAGTTATTAGGGAAATTCAAATTAAAGAGCAATAAGATATCACACAGATTTATTGGAGTCATGAACATTTAATACGCTGGTTCATACAAGTGTTGCCAAGGATGTGGAGCAATTATAACTCTATTACTGTTAGGAAAGTTAAATGGCATAGCCACTTTGAAATTTCTTAAAAAGTTAAATACACACTTATCATAAGACCCCCAATCCCACTCCAAGGTGAAATAAAAACTATCTTCATACCAAAAAAACAAACAAACAAACAAAAAAGCCTTATACATGGATGTCTTGATTTATAATTTTTTCAAACTGGAAATGGCCCAGTTGCCCTTTAAGAGGTGAACGGTTAAACAAGGTGTGGTGTATACTGCACGTATGAGGGTAACAAAAAGGAATTAGGAGCTTATATAATTAACATACAGATGAATCTTGAAGCAATTATGCTGAATGAAGGAACCCAGACTTTCCTCCCATAAAAGATAGAACAACCAGGCAGAATATCCAGTGTTCATCCCCCACCAGCCAATGGGATTTAAAAATGATTACTTACTTGTGGAACATAAGGAATAACATGGAGGACATTAGGAGAAGGAAAGGAAAAGTAAATTGGGGGGAAATCAGAGAGGGGAGACGAACCATGAGAGACTGTGGACTTTGAGAAAAAAACTGAGGGTTTTAGAAGGGGGGGGATGGGTGAGCCTGCTGGTGGGTATTAAGGAGGGCACATATTGCATGGAGCACTGGGTATGGTACATAAACAACAAATCTTGGAACACTGAAAAAATAAAAACAAAAATCAAAAAAAAAAAAAAGTAGTGATCTTTGTTTATCAATATACCCATGGTATGAAACACTCAGAAAATGTCAGATCCATACTACTTGATTGTGCATTCAGACACTAGCTTATTCCCTGGGCTGTGTTTTGGGATCATTTCTCAGACAAATGACACTTCTTTGGACACCTACCCCATGTCCCCCACCCCACCCCTGTACTGCCACTACCACAGTGTAGTTTCCAGAGCTGTGACCCAGAACCAGGAAGGTGTTAGACTCATGCCCCAGGCAGCTCAGGCATTCCACAACACAACCCTTGAAGAACAACTCTGATGCTTTAAGCTGGGAGTGGGGAAAATGTGGCATCTAAAAATGGCCAATAAAATAGAAAAAGTCCCTCCCAGTACTTAGAATACTCCTGCCAAAAACCTCTAAAATCAGATTCTCCAGAAACATAGCCTGGTAACGTGATTCATTCAAGTCTCCCTTTTGTTGAGGATGTGAAGCATAGAAAGCTGCTCTTCCCCAGAGTGAATACAAACATGGTTAGGTGCAACACAGGTAAAGCATGGGTTCACCTCCTTTGGGTATAGGTCTCTACTTTATGTTTCTGTCTTCTGCCTCCATTTTGACCTGTGGGTTCTTTCTTAAAAGCCTCTAAAACCAGTTTTGATTTCTAATTATATTTCTCAATCTCCCACTTAATTCAAAGATTCCATGGCTGGTTTTCATGTTAAAACCCCCAACTAAATTCATCCCAAGAGAATTTCTTCTGTGGTCTGCCTTCATAGCTACCATCTCCCATCCTTATGAGGGTGACCCAGCTACCCAACAGCAGGCCTGAGACTCCCATGACACTATACACACTCCTTCTCTGTTTTCCTGAGCTGCAGCAGTTGCACATCCTCTGGCATTATGAGAATCCCCAGAACCAACCTACTCTCAGGAATTCTCTCTACCTCTTCCAGATGAAGCTGCATGGAGAGTTACACATTCTCAAAAGGGTCATCACTGACAGGTCTTCTGTCCCCCAGGCTGAGTCTCCGATCTCTACTGTCCCCCTCTAATTCAACCCACTGGCATCACTGCTTGTGTGTGCTGAACTGGGAAAGGGAAGGTGAGCATAGAAATTTCCAGGCCAGGAGCCATACGTCTGACCGAGGGGGAAAAGGGCATGAATACAGCCTGCCAGGACCTCAGAGAGAGTTAACTAACCCCTGAGGAACAAGAAACTGCAGGTAGTCCTATGATGTCTCCCTAATGCCAGTTTGGCAGTTTGTTTTAGTGCTACCTTCTTACTGAGGAAGGAAGTGATTAGAAAGAGGTGAAGAAAAGAGAAAGAACAGAGGGAGTGGGGAGAGAATGCAAGATGCTGGCTTTCCTCTTCCTCCCTCCTCCTCCACACCGCTGCTCCCCTTCCCTCTTCTCCTCCTCCTCCCCCACCCACCTCCTCTCTCTTCTTTTTCTTCTTCTTCATCCCCTCCTCCTTTTTCTTCTTCCCCCCTTCTCCTCCTCCTTCTTCTTTTTCTCCCTCTCCTCCTCCTCCTTCTCCTCCTCCTCCTCCTCCTCCTTCTCCTCCTCCTCCTTCTTCTCCTTCTCCTCCTCCTCCTCTTTCTTCTCCTTCTTCTTCTTCTTCTTCTTCTTCTTCTTCTTCTTCTTCTTCTTCTTCTTCTTCTTCTTCTTCTTCTCCTTCTCCTTCTCCTTCTCCTTCTCCTTCTCCTCCTTCTCCTTCTCCTTCTTCTCCTGCCTTCCTGTGCTGTTCAGTTGAAAACCAAGAGTTCTGAGAAATTTTAGTCATGCCTCTCCAGTTTGCCCATCACTGGACTCCTTCTGGGTTTTCACTGCCAAATATTTGAAAATTTCTGAAAGATTATTTTTTGTGGAAATATGGTCAAAGGTTTCAGGGAAATAGACAAGTTTCCAAGAAGCTGGACTCCAAGAAAAGGGTTCAGTGTGAGTGGAAAGGAATTTTTTAAACTAATCTGGTCCTAAGACCTCAGCTATATTCAGTAGTGATTAAGCAGTATTTAAGAATTATGGAGAAAGATGCCAAGGGGTATAAAAGTCTTTATTCTAAAGATGAAACAAAGAGATTAAATTTCTGAACTGTTGCTGGAAGACTACACTCTTTTAATACAATTATTCTTCTTTTTTTTTTCCTTTTTCTTCCTTTTTAAAATTTTCATTTTAGTAATGAGTAGGGCATGGAAATCCACTCCATTAACCTTCTAGAGAGAAGTGGCCAAGAAATCTCAATCATAGGTCCAGGATTCTATTCACTTCTCAGTGACAGTGTAGCCCAAATGGAGGTTAACCTCTTAAGATGAACGCCAAGGATCCTGAAAACCCAAACAAAATGGCAAAGTAATGCACCACCAGTGTTCCCACCTCATTTTCTCCTTGTCCATCTATTCCTCTACTTGTATCTCTCTTCCCTAAATAAGCAGAGCCTCTACATTAGCATACAATAAGCACACCTATAAAGATGGACTTTATCACTTTTCCTCTAGTTATTTCACCTCCAGGAATATGATTTTTTCCTAACATGTAAGATTTCACTCTAGTATGTCCTTTGGGCCTGACATTCTAAATATCAAATACCCTATGTTCTAGGTCTTTTCATCCTTACTTGCTTTTGAAACTAAAAGTATGTAAGACTGAGCAAGATTCTTCAGTTAAGGTTTTCAGTGGCTTTCTAACTTTCTTACACCAAGCCCTCTAAAGAGTCACTACAGAGGTAGGGACATAAAAGCGCAATTAGAAAAAGCTAGTGGACCTTCAGGAATGTTCAGGAGTCTCTATGACACTCAGACACAGAATGTCAGAGTTTGGGAGGAGTTCAAGAATTATAGCCCAACTTCTGCCAATTTCACCAGCTGTGGCATTAGTGAAGGATTGGACAGATCATTTGCATTCTCTGAGCTTTGTTAGTGACAGAGCCAGGCTGGGACCCCAGGTTTTCTAATGCCTTTCTTCTGTGAAGCATTTCTAATCATATTATCTTGCTGTTTGTTCACTCTTGAGTATAATGAGAAATAGAAGTTTTGTTTCCACCTGGGATGAGCAGGGCACCCTGTATTGAAAGTATTCTCAGATCTCACAGCATAAACTGTGAAGAGTCAAGTTAGCTCCTGAGGCTGGCTAGAATATAGACCCCAAAGCAACCATGGAGTCCATCATCAACTCAGAAACCACCAAGGAGCAGCAAACTTCTTAGGAGAGATCAGCATTGACCATTAGTTCTCTTTCTCTAGAAAACTGTTTTCTCTTTCAAGGCCCCCAGCCCCAACACCCAGCCTCAGCTCTGGAAAAGTGAATCTTACTTAAAGAGCACTTGACCTTGATGAATAAGGATTAGAGAGCTATTTATTCATCATGGAAAATTTCCTAAGCAAAAGGAATGCATTTATCTTAATTCTACCCTTACGTTTATATGATTCTTTTCCTGGGGACTTCTATACTTAATTGCTAAGAGAGAAAGAGGAAGAAAAGAAAATCCTCAAAGAACACACTTTATAGATCCCTGTACTCAGGTCATGCTGATAAACTAGGCTT
This sequence comes from Mustela erminea, assembly GCF_009829155.1. Lineage (NCBI taxonomy): Eukaryota > Metazoa > Chordata > Mammalia > Carnivora > Mustelidae > Mustela > Mustela erminea. The sequence continues at coordinate 27,389,437 of NC_045621.1, forward strand.
GCGAGCGGAGCAATTTAGGTTTCTATTACCTCAAGAAACTGGGGTTGTGCGGTCAGACCATTTCCTGAGAGTGTTCTCCTTCTTTGAAGGCCCACCCATTCCAGCCCATTAGACTTGCCTTGAAGGTTGTCGGCGGGTTACCACTGCTCCTCAGGACTGGAGCTGAACCCTGGGAAAGGCAGATTGCAGAACTAGTGAGGAAAAGACAAGAGAAAATGGGAGTTAACATAAACAACCGGAACTTAAATTATACAAAGAGCAAAAGTTGGCCAGAGAGAATTCTCAGTGCTGGAATATATTTTAAAGTCTCCATGAATAGCTTAAGATCTAGATCAAGACAAGGGCAGAAAAAAATAAAGATAAAGAGACTAAATGAGAGAGATACTTATTTGATTCATTTTCCCATCCATGACTATGTTAAGGTGCAGGCTAGAGAGAGACACTTGGTCATTTGTGCAAGGCAAATTGTCTGCAGGTTGTTTTCTCTCTGGTTCACTGTCATCCCTCTTCTTGGTCTTTGTTTCTCCCAGCCCCAAGCACCATAATACATTAACATCCTTGACATGTTTTGTGGCTTAGTCACTTACCAGCACTTCGCTTACCTCTTCAAGCTCAAACTTCTGATCTTTGAATTCAGAGACCTTCTGTCAACCTTATTTAGCCCACCCCAGCTTCTCTCTTTTGACCTGCCTACTCCTCAATCTTGCCCCTCAACCAGCTTGGCTCTCAAATCACCCAGAACTAGCTCCAGCCAGAGATAATGAGATAAGTCACACATACCATTTAAGCCCTCAAATTGTCTTAGCTCCATCTCCTCTTCTCTGGGGGGTTTAATGACCATACTAGCCCATATTTTATAAATGAAATCCCCATCATCTTCATGGGCAAGACTGCCTTTCTCAGGAATCAAGGCCCAGCCCTCTGAAATTCCCTAAGTCTTCCTTCTTCAAGAACTTGCCAATAGGTAAGGATTTGAAAACAAAATTTTAAGCCAAGCCATGTATGCTTGAAAACTGATGTCACAGGTGACTGGACTGAGTGCTAACAGTAACAATACCATTTCCAACTCCATAATGTCTTTCTATCCTCACAGCCATCCAGTGAAGGTGTATATGGGTTTTTGAGGTCCCAGTTAAAAAAGAACTTGTCTGAGGTGATGCTAGTAGCTTTTTATCTCATCTAGAGTAAAAGCCAACCTTAACATAGCATACAAGGACGTACATGATCCGTACTGTGTCTTTCTCTCTGATCTCATTTTCCACCACTCTCTCAACTCTTCATTCACTTTTCTACTTTCTCCTAAAGTATAATTTTCAAAACTTTAAAACATTATTTTCATAAAAATATGCAACCAATGCATGTCAAATATTTTACTCAACTCATTAATTAGTGAGAGAACCTGTTAAGATTTGTTCCAAAGAAAATTTGAAGAACAGACATATATGTATGTATAGGTTGTCAGAAATGTTGATGTGAACTTGCTAATAGATGCAAAACTGGTTAATATCATATGAGAAAATGAAATACAACATTTACAGCAATACAACTGTATTGTAACTGTACATATTTCGTTAGGCTGACCAACAGAAAAAGAGAGGACTCAAATTACAAAAATCAAGAATGAAAGAAGAAACATCATAACCATTCTGACATAAATAAAAATATTTATAAAGGATACTATGAGCAACTGTATACCAACAAACTAGGTAACTTACACAAAATGGATAAAGTCCTAGAAAATGACAAATAAAGAAATTTAATCAAGAGATATGAAAAATGGAAATAGAGCTATAATAAGTAAAATAATTGAATTGGTTATTTTAAAACTTAACAGACATTCAAGAAAAATGAATAGCAATCCTCAAAACACTTCCAAAAATGCAGTACAGAGTTCTTCTCAACTTGTTATTATGTAAGACCAGTTTTACTTGATCCTCACACACAAAGACAAAGACATCACAAGAAAATAATATTGGAATAGACTAATCTCCCATATGTCTATGAATATAGACAACTAAAATACTCAACAAAGCACTGGTAAACTGAAGCAAGGAACATATAAAAAGGATTATACACCAAAACCAAGGGTGACTTTACCTAACAATGCAAGGTTAGTTTAACATCTGAAAATCACTTAATGTATTACACCATAATGATAGAATAAAAGTCAGAGCCATATGGTTATCTCAGTAGAAAGAGAATAAAATAACTAACAAAAATGCAAAACTTTCCATGATTTAAAAAAAAAGGCACTTAGCATATCAGGAAGAAAGGAACTTCTTTCTTTGTGATAAAGACCACATATGGAAACCCACAACTATCATACCTAATGGTGAAATGCAACAAAAAGAAATCAAAGGCATCCAAATATTCAAGGAGGAAGTCAAACTTTCACTATTTGCAGATAACATGATACTCTATGCAGAAAACCCAAAAGACTCCACCAAAAAATTGCTGGAACTGATATACAAATTCAGAAAAGTCACAATATACAAAATCAATGTACTTAAATCTGTTTCATTTCAATACACAAATAACAAAACAGCAGAAAGAGAAATCAATGAATTGAACCCATTTACAATTGCACCAAAAACCATGAGATACCTAGGGATAAACCTAACCAAAAAGGTAGAAGTTCTGTACTCTGAGAACTACAGAACACTTATGAAAGAAATTGAAGATGACCTCAGGCACAGCAACCTCTTGCTAGACACATCACCAGAGACAAGGGAAACAAAAGCAAAAATTAACTATTTGGACTTCATCAAGATAAAAAGCTTCTGCACTGGAAAGGAAACAATCAACAAAATTAAAGACAATCTTCAGAATGGAAAAAGATATTTGCAAATGACATATCTGATAAAAAGTTAGTATCCAAAATATGTAAAGAACTTATCAAACTCAACACCCAAAAACAAAATAATCAAGTTAAGAAATGAGCAGAAGACAAGAATACACATTTTTTGAAAGAGGATCACAGATGACTAACAGACACATGAAAAGATGCTCAACATCACTCATCATCAGGGAAATACAAATCAAAACCATAATGTGATATCACCTCAGACCTGTCAGAATGGCTAAAATTAACATTACAAGAAACCACAGATGTTGGTGAGGATGCAGAGAAAGGAGAACCCTCTTACACTGTCAGAGGGAATGCAAACTGGTGCAGCCACTCTGGAAAACAGTACGAAGTTTCCTCAAAAATCTAAAAATAGAACTACCCTATAACCCAACAATTGTATTACCAATACTTAAGTATTTACCCAAAGGATGAAAAATACTGATTCAAAGGGGCACATGCACCTTATTGTTTATAGCAGCATTATCAACAATAGCCAAATTATAACAGGCACCTGTGTGCCTCAGTTGGTTAAGCATCTGCCTTCAGCTCAGGTTATGATCTCGGGGTCTTGGGATTGAGCCTCACATTGGGCTCCCTGCTCAGTGGGTTGTCTGCTTCTCCCCCTCCCTCTGCTTTTACCTCCTCCCCCCATGCTCTCTCTCTTTCTCCCTAAAATAAATAAAATCTTTTCTAAAATAGCCAATTATGGGAAGAGCTCAAATGTCTAATGAATGATAAATGAATAAAGAATGTGTGTGTGTGTGTGTGTGTGTGTGTGTGTGTGTAATGGAATATTAATCAATCATCAAAAAGAAGTCTCACCATTTGCAATGACATGGATGGAGTTAAAGTATATTATGCTGAGTGAAAAAAATGTCAGAAAAAGACAAATCCCATATGATTTCACTCACATGTGGAATTTAAGAAACAAAACAGATGAACACAGGGGAAGGGGAAAAAAAAAGAGGGAGAAAGAAGGAGGCAAGCTATAAAGGAGACTCTTAACTGTAGAAAACAGAGTGGCTGGAGAAGAGGTGGGCAGCGGAAGGGCTAAAGAGGTGATGGGTGTTAAGAAGGGCACTTTTTGAGGGGGAGACAAACCGTGAGAGACTATGGATTCTGAGAAACAAACTGAGGGTTTTGGAGAGGACAGGGCTTGTGAGGGGTTAGGTGAACCTGGTGGTGGTTATTAAGGAGGGCACGTATTGTATGGAGTGCTGGGTGTGGTATATAAACAATGAATTTGGAACACACAAAAATATTAAATTTAATTTAAAGAAGGGGAACTTTTTATGATGGGTATTGGGTATTATATATAAGTGATGAATTGCTAAATTCTATGCCTGAAACTAATATTATACCATATGTTAACTAACTAGATTTGAAATAAAAATTTGAAACATTAAAAAAAAATAATGAAAGGCTTAATGCTTTCACCATAAGATCAAGATCAAGACAAGATCATCCATTCTTTTTTTTTTTTTTCTTTCAGTGTTCCAATCAAAATTCCACCGGTATTTTTCAAAGAGCTGGAGCAAATAATCCTAAAATGTATGGAATCAGAAGAGACCCTGAATTGCTAAGGAAATGTTGAAAAGGAAAAACAAAACTGGGGGCATCATGTTACCTGATTTCAAGCTTTACTACAAAGTTGTGATCACCAAGACAGCATGGTGCTGGCATAAAAACAGACACATAGACCAGTGGAACAGAGTAGAGAGCCCAGATATGGACCCTCAACTCTATGGGCAAATAATCTTCGACAAATCAGGAAAAAATATACAGTAGAAAAAAGACAGTCTCTTTCAATAAATGGTGCTGGGAAAATTGGACAGCTATATGTAGAAGAATGAAACTCAACCATTCTCTCACACCGTACACAAAGATAAACTCAAAATGGATAAAAGACCTCAACATGAGACAGGAATCCATCAGAATTATAGAGGAGAACATAGGCAGTAACCTCTTCGATATCAGCCACAGCAACTTCTTTCAAGATATGTCTCCAAAGGCAAAGGAAACAAAGTGAAAATGAACTTTTGGGACTTCATCAAGATCAAAAGCTTCTGCACAGCAAAGGAAACAGTTAACAAAACAAAGAGGCAACCCATGGAATGGGAGAAGATATTTGCAAATGACAGTACAGACAAAAGGTTGATATCCAGGATCTATAAAGAACTTCTCAAACTCAACACACACAAAACAGATAATCATGCCAAAAAATGGGCAGAAGATATGAACAGACACTTCTCCAATGAAGACATACAAATGGCTATCAGACACATAAAAAAATGTTCACAAAATTCATTGTTTATGCACCACATCCAGTGCTCCATGCAATACGTGCCCTGCAAAATACCACCAGGCTCACCCCCCTAACCCCCCTTCTTTAACATTGTTAGGGGTCTAGCCAGGGAAATAAGGCAAGAAAATGAAATAAAAGTCATCCAGATGAGAAAGGAAAATTATCTACTTGCAAATGGCATGATTTTATATATAGAAACTCCTAAGGAATCCACTAAAACACTATGAAAACTGGTAAGTGATTTCAACAAAGTTGCAAAATACAAAATCAATATAAAAAACCACTTGTACTTCTACATACTGGCAGTGAAAACTTTGAAAATTAAATTAACAATTTAATTCTATATATAATAATAAAATACTTAAGAATACATTTTATTTAATTATGTTCAGTTAGGATATTTTCATTTAAATTCAATCAGCCAGGGCACCTGGGTGGCTCATGGGGTTAAGCCTCTGCCTTTGGCTCGGGTGATGATCTCAGGGTCCTGGGATCGAGCCCCACATTGGGCTCTCTGCTCAGCAGGGAGCCTGCTTCCCTCTCTCTCTCTTCCTGCTGCTCTACTTGTGCTCTTTCTCTCTCTGTCAAATAAATAAATAAAATCTTTAAAAATAATAAAATAAAATAAATTCAATTAGCCAACATAAGATGTATAAGACATACACTGATGATTACAAATTGTCATTGAAAGAAAAGAGGGAACATCTAAGTAAGTGGACAGATATTTTGTGCTCAAGGATCAAATGACTTAACAGTGTTAAGATGATTTTACTCCCCAAATATAAAACTATCCCTATCAAGATACCAGCTGCCTTTTTTTTTTTTCCAGAAGTTGATGGAGCACTGGGTGTGGTGCATAAGCAATGAATCTTGGAACACTGAAAAAATAAAATAAAATTTAGAAAGAATTTTAAAAAAAGAAGTGGACAAGCAAATCTTAAAATTCCTGTAGACATTCCAGGGATTCAAAAGAGTTAAAGCAGTCTTGAAAAGGAGGAATCAAATTGAAGAACTCACTCCCCAATTTGAAAAATTATTACAAATCTATAGTAACCAAGAAAATGTGATGCAGGCATAAAGATAGACACATATGTGTCTATCTTTATGCCTGCATCACATTTTCTTGGTTACTATAGATTTGTAATAATTTTTCAAATTGGGGAGTGAGTTCTTCAATTTGATTCCTCCTTTTCAAATGAATACTGTTATGCTGGAAATAAAAAAAAAAATGGAAAAAAAAAAAGATAGACACATAGATTAATGAAATAGAATTGAGAGTCCATAAATAAATATACACATCAATTGATGTTCAACAAGGATGCAAAGATAATTCAAGGGGGAAAAACAGTCTCTAAAAAGTAGTGCAGGAACAACTGAACAACTGGATAAGAAACAAAACAGATAAACACGGAGGAAAAAAGGAGAAAGGCAAACCGGGAAACACTCTTAACTATAAAGAACATTCTGATGGTTACCAGAGGGGATAAAGGAGGGAGGATGGGTTAAATAGGTGATAGAAGTTAAGGAGGGCAATTGTGATGAGCACTGGATGCTATATGTAAGTGATGAATCACTAAATCCTACACTGGAAACTAATATTACACTGTATGTTACCTAGCTGGAATTTAAATAAAAACTTGAAGAAAAAAGGGCACCTGGGTGGCTCAGCTGGTTAAGTGACTGCCTTTAGCTCAGGCCATGATCTCAAAGTCCCGAGGTTGAGTCCCACATCAGGCTCCCTACTCAGAGGGGAGTCTGCTTCTCTCTCTGACCCTCTCCTTTCTCATGCCCTCTCTCACTCTCTCTCACTCAAATAAATAAAATATTAAAAAAAAAACTTGGAAAAAAAAAGAATTAGTGTAGACCTTTACCACATAACATACACAAAATTAACTCAAAATGAATAATATACCTAAATGTAGGAGCTAAAACAGTAGAACTCTTTGAAGAAAACATAAAAGCAATTCACGGTCTTTGGTCAGGCAGCTGTGTCTTTGATACAATACCAAAAGCACAAGAAAAAAAGAAAAAATAGATTAATAGGACTTTAAATTAAAAACTATTTTTCTGCCAATAATACCATCAAGAAAGTGAAGACAACCCTCATAGTAGGAGAAAATAATTGTAAGTCATATATTTGATAAAAGACCTCTTCCCAGAATATATAAGGAATTCTTAAAATTTAACAGTAAAAGACAAGTTTAAAAATTGGCAAAGGTTTTAAATAGACATTGCTCCAAGAAAAATATAAAAATGGCCAGTAAGTGCATAAAATGATGTTCAACATCATTAGTCATTAGGGAATGCAAATCAAAACCACAAGAAATCACCTCATACCCACTAAAATGGCTATAATCAAAATGATGGATGATACTAAGTGTTGGCAAGGATGTGTGTGGAGAAATTGGAACCCTCACACACTGCTAGAGGAAATGTAAAATGGTGCAGCCACTTTGGAAAATAGTTTGACATTTCCTCAAAATACTAACCATGGGCCTGTCATAGGACCTCAGCAATTCCACTCCTAGGTAGATACCCCAAAGAAATTAAAACATACATTCAGACAAAAACTGGACTTGACTGTTCATAAAAACATTAGTCACACTATCCCAAAAGTAGAAATAACCCAAATGTCTATCAACTAATAAATAGAAAGACAAAATGTGGTATTTCTATACAATTGAATAATATCTGGGAGTAAATAATGAAGTATTACCACATGCTATAACCCTTCAAATTATGCTAAGTGAAAGAATCTCATTCTAAAAGACCACATGGTGTATAATTATCTTCATATGAAATTTCTGGAATAGGAGAATCTATAATGATGGACAGTAGATCAGAGATTATCTTGGGCTGGTATGGGGGAGAGGGATGATGGAGGGGCTGATAGAAGAGAACCTACTAATGAGTATGGGGTTTTCTTTATGAGGTGGACAAAAATTAGATTGTAGTAATATTTGCATAACTGTGAATATACTGGGAAAACATTGATTTAAATGGGTGAACTGTATGTTTTAAAAATTTTAACTCAGTAAAGCTGCTGAAAATGTATTACTTGGGGGCCACCTTTCCTACAGGGTAGAATTCAGTCATATCTCTACTGGACAAAATTAATTATTTGCTTTAGAAAAGAATCATTTGCATTCCTATCAGTTTTCTAAACTGATAGGAATGCAAATGATTCTTTTCTAAAGCACATCCCATGTTGATCCTGGTAATAAGCTGGCAAAGACTATTCAAGGGATCTTAAGACATCTCTGAACTTCATAAAATATTAGAACACGAAAAGAAATATGTATGCACTCTGCAATCACACCTGTCATTTTACAACTGTGGAAAATAAGGCTTTCAGCAAATTAGTGGAGCACCCCCAATCTTGTGTACTTCCCATTACAATCTGATATTCACCCTTTAATTAATTTGCAGGGAGAAAAATATCTTAAAAATTTCCATCCGTATGTCTGCCTCTACTGAGTGGAAGAGCAGTGTCCTCAAAAAAATAACAGTGATGATAAAGAGGAAAACAAATTCACACAAGTTGAATTCCATCTTAATGGAACTGTAAAGTAACTTAGGCAATCAAAATTCAGTCAAAGAGGAATATCTCAGCATAACCAGGTAAGCCCGAGAAAATACCCTCAGTGATGCCCAGCTGCCCTCTGAAAGGATACCCACTAATATCTTGCCCTTTTCCATATCTTGGACTATTTTTCTGTGACATGCCTTTGAAAATCTCCAGCATGTTCCTACCGAAAGCCGTTTCCCAGTTCTATGCTTCCTGCTTCAAGCTTTCTTCATATGTATTTTAACCTGTCTCATTTTCTCTCTTCATTCTCGTCTCTGTTCAACTATTTCTTTCTCAGAGAGAGAGCATCCCTAAAATTCATGTATTAGTTGCTATTGTTATTTAACAAATCATCCCCTAAAGCTCTGACTTTATACAACAAATATTCATCTCAAGTTTTTCTTGGTCAGGAATCCGGGATCGACTTATCTGGGTAGTTCTGGCTTAGCATCTCTTATTCACTTGCAGTCAGGATGTTGGCAAGGACTGCAGTCATCTGAAGGTTTGTCTGAGACTGGAGTACCAATTTTCTAGATGGTTCCTTACAGAGATGCTGGCCAGAGGCCTCAGTTCCCGGCCACCTGAGCTTCTTTAGCTGCTTGAGTGTCCTCACGACATGATGGCAAATTTCCCCCAGAGCAGACAATTCAACAAAAACAGGAGGAAGATGCAATGATTTCATTATCCAGCTTCCAAAGTCATATCCCATGACTTGCACTTCAGTCTATTACCTAGGGGCATGGGGAATTAGACTTCTCATTTTGAAGAGAGTATGAAAGAATTTATGGATCTATTTTAAAACACCAAGATGCATCCACACACAGACATCCTCTTATCAGGTACTCGATACTGTCTTATTTAATTTTTGTTTTCTTCATAGCATTTGATGATATTACTCATGTGGCAATTATTGACTTTCCCCTGTAATGTAAGACCTATGGAAACAGGAATTTTGTATTATCCCACACCAAATAACTCAGCACCTAGAATTGTACCAGGTATATAGTAGCTCAATAACTATTTTGTTTCCTAAATATACGAATGTATGGATGAGTTACAGGAATAAAACCAGGCTTAGGGTTATGATTCCTAACCTTGTACATTTCCTATTTTTTTTTTTTTTTTAGAAGAATTCTAAAGTTGGAATGTAACTCAAATAGTGAATGGGGAAGAGGGAAAAGAGGGGGAGCCCTCCCAGTTCTCCATGAAATCCCTCCAATTAAAACCTCCTCCACTTTTCCATCTTTCCCAAATCCAAGACAAACACTGCTGACCAAAATTTAGGAAAGGCTTTCTCTGCTCCATACACACAAACAAGCCCCCACCCCATCTTTTAAGAATCAATGTGGGACTGGGGAATAAGGATGCATCTGTGGGCCCCATATTTTCTCCCCTACCTATAAAAAGTAAGTTGGGAAAGCACTGAAGCAAGCCTGGATCCCAGGGTTGAACACAAATATTACATCTAGGTTTGAGAGTAAGAGGTCTCAAGTATTACCTTGCATATCCATGTTTATTTGTTCAGGATTTAGCAGCATTTCTGAAGCCAAATGTTGAAGGTCCCTGGCTCTGGAGAATAAGGAAACCCACACACAGTTAAGAAGCAGATTGTAATGGGAAGTACACAAGATTGGGGGTGCTCCACTAATTTGCTGAAAGCCTTATTTTCCACAGTTGTAAAATGACAGGTGTGATTGCAGAGTGCATACATATTTCTTTTCGTGTTCTAATATTTTATGAAGTTCAGAGATGTCTTAAGATCCCTTGAATAGTCTTTGCCAGCTTATTACCAGGATCAGCATGGGATGTGCTTGCATTGCTCTCGCTTGTCTAGCAGCTTCTAGAATCTAGAGAGCTGGGAACCCCGCCCCCCCGACACACACATGCATACACACATACACACACAAAGGGGAACAATTATGGCATCACACTGCATCCCAGCCTGTCATGTGCCCTACATCTGCCTCCCAATAAAGGAATAAAGTGGGGGTGGACCAGTGTGGGGGCAAGAAGAGTGGCAGTGGCTCAAATGTGGACATGGAAGTGTTATTTCAGAGATAATGGCGAGTTCACCAAATCTTGGCAGGTGCACATCTCACTGGTCCCCTTGGTGTCCCTTCAATAAAGCTTCTAAATCAAGACCAAAGGAGCCCTGGTCCTCAGGGCAACACCAAACCTTAGGAGCTGCCTCATTAATCCCAGTATCCTGGCTGAAGGGATGGTGGTAAGGGTGGAATGGGGTCAAAGAATTGATATTCACCCTTTAATTAATTTGCAGGGAGAAAAATATCTTAAAAATTTCCATCCGTATGTCTGCCTCTACTGAGTGGAAGAGCAGTGTCCTCAAAAAAATAACAGTGATGATAAAGAGGAAAACAACAGCCACTCTGTTGAAGCCTTGGCTCCAGACAGATCCCTTCCCTGCAGGAGGAAAGGACATGGGACTGTCTCCCTCGGGAATGTCTGAGAAATAATACCCTGGTTAAAGATTTGGTTCCTAGGGTTACCACATTTCAATCAAAGGCTCTTTTAGCAGAGAGGAGGAGGAAGAATAAAAAAGTTATTGAGAGGCAGAATGGGCAAAAGGGCAGAAAATGAGGATTTTTACTCTAGGCCTATGATATACACAGCTGGGAAACGTGAAGGAGTGTCAGGGCTGGGACAGGTCTCAGAAATGTAGTCCAATGCCCTTTTATTTCAGATGGAAAAATGTCAGAGGTTAAAGCCTCCTGTCACAGTCACATTGGTGGGAAGACTATATGAAGGTCAGGAGGCTATTGTTAGAGCTGCAGACAGGACTGAAAAGATCTAAAGAACACAAGAGGCAAGCAAGAACATAAGTTGATGGCTTCCACTGATCTCTAGAAGCTGATCAATATTTAGTGACTGTTAGGGAGGGTTACAGTGAGGATAAGATCTAGGGCATACCTGGATTAATGGTATGGGAGACCAGATGCATCAGTGGTTTCATTTGTTAAGACAAGGACCCAGGAGAAGATATGAAACTGTGTTTCTTATTTGAAAGGGAAGTTCAATATCCAATAATCAGCTAGGCTCAGAGGTCAGGAGAAAGGTCGGGTCTGAGGGACAACAGCATGCAGATGATAATGGCAGTCATGGGGATGGAATCAGGGGTACTCTGTGAAAACAAATCTGTAGAAGAAGATCAAGAACATGGCACTGGTTCTTGAGAGGCAAGAAAGAAAAAAACCTTGGAGATGCCAGAATGGTAGGGATGGGAAAGGGAGTAGGTATATGAAAGCCAAAAGTAGCTGACTCCAGCACCCAGGGATTGTGAACCCAAGTATACAAAGCCAGGCTCCAGGAAATTCTGCTCTTTCCTGCCTATCTGTCCTTTCCTGGTCATGATGAGCCAGGAAGATCTCCAATGCCCTGAGGCCTCCTAGGCCTCCCAGTATGATGAAGTTGTACAAAGGCACAACCAACACAAAGTCATGGTTCCCAGATGTAACTCAGAGTGGATGCCTTTAGCATAAGCCTCCACTCAGAGATTCCCCCTGAATGTTCTATTCACCCCATACACTGAAGGTCTAGTGTACAAATGTGTCTCTTCGGGCCAGGCAGACGCTGTATCAGCATTTACAAAATTGCAACCACCTGAACAGAAAAGGTGAGAGGAAAGGGGAAGAAGAGAAACAGTAAGGAAGAGGAGAAAAAGAAGAGCAAAGAAAAATCAGTAAAAGCCAACATACAAATGGAAGTCTGTGCTTTCAAAGACTTGATTTCTCTTTGAATTCTGCAAAGTGTCATTTCTAAATAGGCAACAGCCTTCTACAACAATGGTGTGAATCAGGACCTCAAATGAGTTCCACAAATCGGTGAACTAGAAGTCAGAAGGTGTAAGAGAAAGAGCACAAGGGTAAGAGTCATGGGACTTAAGTTCTACATTTGGTCCTTCCAGCAGTGAGTTGAGGGTCTATGGGGTATCTCTCTTCAAGAAATGTTTTCCCAGCAAGTAGACAGTCAAGGTTCTATGGCAGGTCCCACAGCCAACAGTTACCCATAAGACATCATTCCCACTGAGAAGAAGCTCCTTGATGAAAAGACAAGAACACAGTACTGTTAGGAATCAAAATAGGAAGAAAGGGTTTGAATCCTAGGAAAAGAGAAGAGGGTTTTGAAAGATGAACTTGATTTTTACAATATGCAGTTGCTGTAATATGTGTTATTATAACAGCAATTTCAGGAGGAGAGAAAGGATATAAACTTGTTAGAGAGCCCTAGCTCCACTTTCACTAAAGGATGGTACATGAAGGAGGGATGTGGCAGATAAGGTTGGAGGCATGGAATGGACTCATGCTTGATCAGCTCAGGGTAGGGGAACCACTGAGGGTCTTCTGTTATTTATGAGATTACAACTTACATTTTGTCTCATTAAGATCAAGCCACCTTAGGTGACTTGCTGCTAACCCATGAAGTTAGAGACACAGAACCTGAAAAACTGTTCAGAAAGTGGTTTCAGCTACTTGTCTTCTATGAGCTCTGTTCATTCATCTACTTAAGGGAGGATGAGGGAAAGCTAGTATTGCAGGTCTCCAGTCTCTTCTAATGTTATGCTTCTCACTTTAACTAGATGTAAGGGAAGTGGGAGATAACCAGGCAATTCTTAGGAGAGGTGGGTGACACATTGGATGAAGGGACTAAAAGAGTCCTGGGAAAATTTACCACTGATTGTATGTGTGTCCATGTTGTTATTTTTAAAGTAATTGAATGTTCCCCAAGATTATTCAGTAATTCAGTCTCATTTGATTAAAGGATAATTTATTATTTTTAGCATTCCTTAGGTACAGAGCCATGTCTTATTTGTTTTTGACCTGGTCAATGTTTGGGGCTGAGTGGGAGTGTCATGCATGCCCCATGAATGAATGCATTAGAAATTCCCAATACTAACTATCACAAAAACCAAGCATGAATTGCTCAAGTGCTTAGTACAACAGAGTTTGAGATCAAACATCTAGCTCCTTCATGTTTCTTTTGGAAGGTTATTTTCCCGGTTTATCCCAACCCTTTTTTGCATTGGCGTCTCCAAGTTCTGGTTTCTCCAAAGCATTTTAAGAATGAGTAGCCATTCTTAATGCTAACTATTTAGTTTTTTTTTTTTAATGAAATTTTACACAAAATATGCAGACAAGCACAGAGGTATGCATTGATCTCAAGAAGTTGGGGATTTCCCAATGTATTACCCCCATTATTTTCCACTGTGTTCTCCCAGATGGGTTGGATGGGGCTCAGTATTCTTCATTTTAATCCATGTCCTGCCTGGCCAGGTCCCAGGAGCTGAGTCCAGTCTGGAACCTCAGATCTGTGGATTGTGAATTTCACCAGCATCCATTGAAATCATCTGCTTTGCCAGGGACCCATCCTCTTGATTTTAGTTCAACAATCTTGCCTGTTTGGGCAGGACCTGCTCCCACCAAGCTTGGATGTAGTGGTGTGTTAGGGCAGGAGGAGGATTAAATTCTTCTCCATGTTACTTCTTGCCCACCCTGAAATAGTCAACTGGACTCTAACACTTGGTTTGGGAAAGAATTTTATCCTGAAGCCATCTGGCGAGACAGAGGAAATATCTTTTTATATTCTGCTCTTTTCAAGAGTACTGGGCCAAGATACATTCATGTTTGTCTCACAAACAGGACATGACTGTGGCTTCTGGGGACACCTCACTGTAGGGCAGCGGGGTCAAGAGGAAAAGAGGATGGGAAAATAGGATGTTACTTTGCCTCTACCCATCACCATCTTGGAGATTTTTCCATAATACAACTTCTAAAGCTCATTCTTCCACATCGATAAATTGAGGGTGAGACCCACTAACCCACCTCTGATTAGTGAGGTTAAAACAAGAGAGTAGTAAAAATTTGAGGACCACAGACATAGATATCCCTCATGATCAATAGAGTCCTTCATGAACAGGCCCTTGACTGAGTTTTATAGGTAGATTTGTTCATCTAGTTTATACTAGATGGACTCTGTGGTCCATCCAAATGATTCCTGTGCAGGTTCAACCCAAAGCGTGCAACATATTCCTCCTGCATCTTGTTTTTTCAACTTTATCATGTCTACAGGACACACTATATTTCACTGCATAACTGCACATCAAATAAAAGTGAATTGGAGAAAAGTGACATCTAACCAAACTTTGAGTCCTTGGTCAGGGACATAAACTATAGAAAGAAAGAGTCTGGCTAAACAATTTTGTTTAACAACACAGAGTAAAATATGGTAGTACCAATAAAGAATTTGGGTAAACCTTTGGAGCCTCTTGTTCTGAGCCATTCACTTGTAATGAAGATAAATACCTGTTAGTGAATCACTCCGGTGGTAAACAAGAGACAAGGTAATGCCTTTGCTTTCACAGCATATGTATTGCCTCTCTGTTGGGACTAGTGGGTGGAAGTTGCAATGGCGCAGGGTACAGTCCTGCCATGCTGAAGATGCTACAATGTCATCTCTATACACTCTTTTTTAAATTTATGTCTGTTTACGTATATAATCTTTTTTCTTTGCAGAAAGCTCATTTTGCTGTGAATCAAAACTAGTCAACTGGAGTGTCCACTGCATTATCAGTGAGGTATAAGAATGGTCCAGATTGGTATCTGATGTACAGGAAATGGGTAATGACCCTGAGTTGGATAGAATAGGTCTGGTAGCCCGAGGCCCAGGAAACACAAGCATAATATGGATTTTTAATGTCTTTGGTACAGTTCCGAGCAAATGTGTTTTTTTCCACTTTACATCCCAAACTCAGGTAATGAGGGAAAAGTTATTGTAACAGAGACAGAGTTGAAAACAATGAGGTCTGCCAGTCTGACCTCTCATTCTAATCATTTGCCAGACATTCATCCAGTCAAGCTGCTATAACACAGTAAAGAAAAGGTCTTAGAATGTCAAATAACTGGATCTAGTCCTGTCACTTCTCATTTTGCTTATGCCTGGCTGTATAACCCAGAGCAGGTCACTTATCTCTGGAATTTTCCATCTATAGAGTTATATTGCAGCTAAGCGCTGATCTACCAGAAAGCAAGAGAGCAGATGTCAGCACCTCAGCACCCTGCTGTTGCATTTGGGTTGCTCAGCCCAAGGATGGTGACTACATGCCTCTGTCCACAGAGCATAGATGTGTGGCTACCAGTTCCTGCTGTGCCTCCAACCCTAGGCAAAAATAGTCTTTCTATTCTTTGGTGATTTTTTTTGTTTGTTTGTTTATTTGTTTGCATATGTTATTTTCTTTGTAGGTTATAAGGATGTGGGGTAAAAGAGGAAGGCTAGTGATCTAGGATCTCTGTGGGAACTGGATTTCAATTATGATTCCAAGCACTTGTTTACACCAGATAGGTGTGGTTAGGCACTGATGGATGAGGAATGGTGTGTCTGGCAAGGCAGGAGAGGATCCAAAGCAGAAAGAGGGTAACAGAGGATGACAAGCCCAAGAATGGATCCCCTAAGGGTTCCAAGACCCATGCAGAGGGGCCCAGACTTGCATAGATCCCTACAATTGGTAGCTGGCATGAGGAAGTAAATTTACAGGAGGCAGTTGGTTCTTTAGCCCAGGGACTTCCCTTTATGGCCTAGCAACCAAGGTCTTGCGGGTTCTCCAGGTGGGGGCATGAAGAGTTGCTGCCCAAGCATGGCTGGCAGACCCCCTCAGATTCTCAAGATTTTACCACTATCCCTGGTATGTTGGCTAGTCCCTGGTATGTTGCTTCACTTTTTCCCCACCCTCGGATTCCCAGAAAAGGGATGCCAGCCTGTCTGCTTTGTCTGGGACAATTCCACCGTGTTTCTGAAAAGTGCTGACCTTCAAGTAGAGGTCTCCAGTCCTCCCCCAGTTCCACCCAGCTACAGAAAGGACATTCATTCCCTTCCTGTACCTTGACAACAGAGAGCCCACTCACCTGCTTTTGCAGGAGGAATGCCATGCTGGCATAGTTCCCCCTCTCTCCTCTTCCACCTCCTCTCAAAGTTTACTCAACATAGGCTGGAGCACCCACCGAATGGAAACCATTCTATTCAGAAGTGAGGCGGATGAGTAACTTGTTTCTGAGACCTTGATCTTTCTGAAGATTTCCTCATGTGCTTTTGCTGAGCCATGTCTAATTTTCCTGGTCTCCAGTTGTTCCTCTCAGTCACTATTTCTGCCCCCTTTGTTGGGCCCTTGGGACACAACAGTGTCTCCCAGGAACAGATGCACTGAGACACTGCTACTCCCAGCTCCACACACACCAGAAACCTCATGAAAGCTACCCGGAAAAGTAGTTGGCCTGTAATTACTCCTCAGGACACTGCCTAATTTCTCTTTCCTATCTAAGAAATTTTTACATCTGTAGAAAATGATACCCAGTTTTTGTTTTCAAAATTATGTAAAACCAAAAAGTACAAAAGAAGGTAAAATGTTCACCATTGAATAGCCTGTACCAATAGTAGGTAAAATTGTTCCTGACAGTTCTCAGTATATAGAGATAGGCGTAATTTCACAAAAATGGAATCTTAATACTTTTTAGTTTTTTTAAATCAAAAGTACTGTTTGCTTGAAGGTAAATGAAGAAAAAGACTGTTAGGAAACTAAAGTAATTGTTGAATATCGGAAAAATGTTTCCTGACCACATGAGATCCTAATTCCTAGAAGAACACTCTTTGTTTGGGGTGGAGAGGCAGTGGCGAGGAGTGGCAAAGCTTTAAAATTTGGAAATCACTACTTTGTAAAATTCTTTTTGTTTTAGACACTGACTTTTCAGGCCAAAGCTTTCATTTTGCATGTGGTTTTTAAGCTATATTCTTCAGAAATAAAATCAAAAGTCACCAAGTGTTTGAATTATTCTTTACACTCCTGCTTCAAAACTTTTGCATTATTCTTGCTATATAAATAGCACTAAAACTCGTCCTTGCACGGGCATATATATCCAGTGAGGGGGAAAGCATGGGAGAGATTGAGAAGATCTGCTCTCTGGAGAAAAACCATTTGAAGGAAGCTAATGTGGTTTTCTGCTTAATTACTCTATTCTTTTAATAACAGTGGTCTAACAACTATCTTTAGTCAGGTTTCTAGAAAATTAGTCTTCCCACTCAAATCTGCCCTATACCATGTGACTTAAAAAATTAACCCTTATCTTAATGGCATTTATGTATATATGAATGTTCTTATAAAATTGCCTGGAAAGGGTAGTAGGTAGGTATTAGAGTAAGTGTAGTGCTTAAAAAGCTATGGGCCATCTTTCAGTACAAGCGGTACTGAGCTCAAAACACCATGGCTACACAGGTCTTTCAAACTTTACTCACATCTCTTTCTTAACATTTCAGGAGGTTCAACAATATAGGTCTAAGTTGTGACTAGTATCCTGATCTTCTGTGCTTTAACATTCCAAACTCTCTGGCCTCTCACATTTTGCATGCTGAGGTAGAACTTCCCCTTTAACTCCTGCCATTTTGTCCCTCCATCTTGGCCTCTCAATCATCAGTCTCTACCAGTGTGCTCAGGTGGTAACATAAAGCTGTGCTATAAGCAGCATCCTTTCTCTCTCAAGAATGTGCTTGTACTTTCTCTTAACGGTGGGGAAAAGATGAGCAAACAATATCCAATTGTTCTGTCATAGAAAGAGAAAAGCAGGGAGTCTGTGAACCCATTGTGCTACTGATCTTTGTCTAGTCACACTAGCTTTGTGGCTGAGCTCTTGGGAGAAGTGGTAATAGAAGGTGGGTGGCAGATTGTTTGAAACCTTATCATCTCTCTCTTGATTTCTCTGTTCCTGGAGGCAGAAAAGAGTGGGAAATTAAGTATGTGGCAGTGGTGCTACCTCATAATTAGTGCTTCCAAATATCAGAAAAAGCAGATTTTCCTAGCATTCACAAGCATGGAAAGGGTCTTTTTAACAGTTGTTTTTCTTAGACCAAGGCTTCTTTGCTAATGATTCTGAGTCTAGGGTGTGTGTGTGTGTGTGTGTGTGTGTGTGTGTGTGTGTAGTGAGGCTTTGGGTACAGAATGAATGGAGTAAAGAAAAGGAAGAGAACAATAAGAGGAAAAGTGTGCATCAGGTGCTTTTTAAAAAATCAATCAAACAAAAATAGCAAAGCTATGTCTGTGGACAGCTTTGCTGGCTGCGACCGGAGCTGAAAAGAAAAGGCTCTGCCTGCAGGGGCTGCATAACAACAGAGCTCTGATTGGCCAGACCTGTGCAAAGAATAAGCCCATAGCAGGGGCTCTGAGCAGCACTCACGCAGGCAGCTGAACTAGGGCAGGCCCAAGCAGGCTCTGCAAAGACATGCTCTGAATGATCCAGAGTACAGCTGTGGGCTAACAGCAGTTATGAATCCTGATAGCATTGCGGTTGTTAGCCCAATACTTAACATTATGGCATACTGCCTCTACTTACTGCTCCTACCTCCCTGCCTCCCATGGCAGGGACTTGTGTCCTCACAGACCATAAACTATTCAAAACAGGGTCTCAGTAATGGAGAAATTGGCTATGGTGGAGCCTGGTTTCTAGTTCCCTATTAAGCATTAATTAGTGAGGACATCTATGATTAACAGAAGACTTACTATCTGCTGATAACTGTGGAATATACTTCACCCTAT
This sequence comes from Mustela erminea, assembly GCF_009829155.1. Classification (NCBI taxonomy): domain Eukaryota; kingdom Metazoa; phylum Chordata; class Mammalia; order Carnivora; family Mustelidae; genus Mustela; species Mustela erminea. Next base: position 27,408,746 of record NC_045621.1, read on the forward strand.
TAATCCATAAGCCCTCACAACAACTTAAGGAGATAGAAACAACTAACCCATTTTCCAGATAAGAAAACTGAGTTAGAGAGAGCCCCAGGAATACATAATCTGTAACTGTGTGAGGGACATGTGGATGCTCCAATATCTGCTGGTTGACAGTAGCTCAGGGTCAACAGGACAATTAAATTGCTTTATATGCAACAAGTCTTCTGACAAACTTTGGTCTGATATTAAAGTATTAGGATCAGCCAATAGTTCTTATTATTTAAAATAAAATATCAGGAGAAAAGATAGATAAATCTGAATATTTCTCAATGGGGAGTTCATATTAATAATTGATATGTGATAGAATCACAAATTAAATACTTGCAAGTAGTTTAAAATAAATAAACTGGGTCTATATGCCTAAAAAAACTTAATTTCAAAAACATTGTTGACTGAAAAGACCGGTCGTAAAACAATTCATGCAGTATGATATCATTCAGGGAAAAAATGTAAATATACAAACGAGTGTTATTTCTGATACATAAATTTGTAATAAGCTAATAAAAACAATGGCTGGAAGGATACAAATCAAATCCTCAACAGTGATAGCTGAAGAGAAAGAAAGGGGCCTCGAATAAGGACGAAGAGCAAAGTTGTTTTCAACTTTAACTGCAAAGATAGTTTACACACACACACACATACACACACATTTAGAAACTATTTAAGCTTAAGTGACAAGTAAATATTTTAAATATGAACAGGCAGATGTGTGGCTTATCATATTATTCTCTTGACTTTTCTGAATTAAAAAAGAAAAATTGGAGATTCATCTTTCCTGGGAGCATCTTCATTTGTGTCACCCTGTTTGAGTGGGTCTAGAAATTAATCCTGGCTGTTGATCCTGGGAACACCCTGTAGGACCAGGAGGGATAGTAAGAGATGAAGATATATGTGCTGTATTGAAATTAAAAGAAAGCAGGGGCAGTCAAGAGCCCTATATTTCAGAGGGGAAAGGAACTTGCAGAAATCTTAAAGATGTTACTCCATGATGTCTAAACTCTTCTCCTTCCCTTTTTCTTCTCAGCCTGAAAACAGCCTTTACTAAACTTCTTCTCTAAACAGAGCTCCAGCCAATCTCAACCATCTATATATGCTGATGTTATTGCTATATTTTTCTAAGTATTTCAAAGTAATGCATGCTTATCTGTGAAAACAGATCCTCATTCCTTGCACCCCATTTGCCTTCACTACTCAGAAAATGAGGGCAAATAGCATCTCAGGTGGAAAGAGAGTAGGGGAACATTCCAAGCCCACCCTATCCTGCAGTCCAGAGTGGAAGGGAAACTGCCAGTGTGCCCCCAAGGGGAGGATGGAAAGAAGAGAAAAACAGAAAAGGAGGGCAAAAGACTTACATGTCCTTATTTTCCCCTCCCAGGATGACTTCCCAGGCCAAAGGAGGCAAGGTGGAAATTTATGGGTAGGTATGAGGGGAACCGGAGAACATTTAGGGTAGGCATTCTTCCCCGAGCACAGCCTGGAGGAGCTCATGAGCATGTTGGCAGGGCCATACACAAAGCCACAGTCATGGTGGCCCACACAGTAGCTCAGCAGAAGAACATAGAAATGGCTGGATGGGCAAGCCTATAACAATGCTTTTCAAACTCCCAAAACACGGACACTGGTGGTGAGCAGTGACCCCAAAAGTTTATAAGTGCTCTAGGGAGAGGCCATGGAGTGCTGAGAGGGTCCTAGGTTAAGAAGAAGGTACCACATTGCCCTCCCAAAGGCTGCTTGAGACCAATGGTCATCAAACCAGAAGCCAAACCAGAGCAGCTACAACACAGTGGAGACTGGAAGGAGACCAGAGGATAGCATTTGACTCAAATCCCCCTTCTTTCCCCCTACCATGAAGTTGCTCTAGTCCCCCTTAACCTCCAAGAGCCATCTGGGAGGAGAAGAATGCCAAACAACTCCAACTCTCTTTGGGATTGGTTATTTTACCCTAGAAACTGAGGGATCACTAAGTGACAAGGTGTTTTTCCCCTAGCCAGTACTTTCGAGACTCAGATCAGTCACAGAATAATGGTAAAAGTCACATGAGCCACATTTTCTTTGTATATTTGAATGCACTGTGAATCAATTGGTACATGTGATTTATAGTTCAGTTTTGTCCTCAGTAGTGAGAATAAATATGAGATTATAATCAAGGGAGGCACATGGAAGGAAGACCTTTCTAGATCTCTGTAGAAACTTAAATTCTCCATGTTCATTCCATGACCTTTCTAAATATTTAATTCTTGTGAAAACATTAATTTTTGTTTGCTTTAACAAACAAAATTTAATTTTGTTTGGCTATGGTGGAAGGTATGGAGTTTCAGTTTAGAATAGGGACTATGAAAAGTAGAAAAACTAAACAGAAATTTGTTTTTCATGTGTATATGCACACACATATCCACATGCAGAATCCACAAATGAACCAGATGGATGCTCTGATACCAAGCTGCTAGGCAATTACCAGGACTATAGGATCAACAAAAATCCAAGTCCAAAATTCAGAAGGCAGTTAATGGACTTAGCATCCATCATCCCTGGCATCCCTATAATTCTTTGCTGAAATGAAATATAAAATAGGGCCTAAAGAAGTTTGGCTCCAAGCAAGTAAGTTTTCCCTCACTTGCTTGGTCCCAGCAGCTCTCCATGGAAGTGACAGCGAGCCCACCCAGATAGGGTAAGTTTTGCAAATGCAAGCAGTCCTGCCAGTGGTGGGGGTGGAGATGAGGCTTCTTGGCTCCTTGCAGCAGGACAGGGAAAAAGGTGCACATTTAGCCCCGCCACATTCTCCCACCCGGGCAGTGGGAGCTCCAGGCAAGCAGATGAGTGCCTTTCTCTGTCCAGATCCATAAGCTGTCCCAAACTGAACTCTACTTAGCTCAACTCCTGCTGCCTGCCTGCTCCCTGCAGAGTGAGCCTGCCCCTTACTGGCTCAGCCTTCTCTGCCTTATTTGGTTTAAATTACTTCTTTGAACTTTGGTCTCATTATTTTTGGACCATCATTTGGTCTGGGAGATTTTTTTTCCACGGTTCCTTCTGTTCTCCTTCCTTTCACTCTCTTGGATGGGCTTCCCGAGGTCTCTTTTTTGTTCCTTTTGGGTGACTTTTATTACGTTCATGCATCTTAATCTAAGTTGGGTGAAGCTCCAGGAGCATCGTCACCCTGTCCTCTTCTCTGGATGGTGCTTGTTTAGTTGTTTGGGGAGCTCTTCAATTTAAAGGGCTGAGGGAACTATTCTTTAGCATATGATGACCCAGACCATGGAATAGCCTTTTCTAGTTTGATGTGAGAAACCAGGTTCAACTGTCATCTAGTGCTGCCACAACTCATTCCCTGCTCTCAGTGACAAAACCATAGGCCTGGAGTTGCCCTTCAATGGTCAAAGATCCCATGGCACTATTTATCTCTTCCCTAAGAGCAAGAGTTTGCTATGGCATTTGAAATTGTTTGGGTGTTTTCAGCTGTAAGTAACAGAAAGCTGTACATCTCAACTGGCCTGAACAATAAGAAAACAAGTTACTTTTCATAACAAAATCCCATGGGTAGGTAAGTTCCAGAGTTGGCTAATAGAGGGCTCCATGACATCAGCAAGGCCCAAGTTCTTACCATTCTTCTGGTCTAGCACCCTTGCTATGTGAGTTGAGCTTGTCCTTGTGCTAACTACTGGTTATAACGTAGCTACTACAGTCTTTTTCTTTTCTTTTCCTTTCTTTTCTTTAATATTCAGCTAGCCAACATATTAGTTAGCACATCATTTTGCACACAGTTTTAGGTGTAGGATTCAATGATTCATTACTTGCATATAACACCCAGTGCTTATTACAACACGTGCTCTCCTTAATACCTATCACTCAGCTACACCATCTCCCCACCCCCTCCCTTCTGCAACCCTCAGTTTGTTTCCCAGAGTCCAGAGTCCCTCATGGTTTGTCTCCCTCTCTGATTTCTTCCCATCCAGTTTTCCCTCCCTTCCCTCTGCACTATTCCTTATGTTCCACATATAAGTGAAACCATATAATTGTCTTTCCTCTGCTTGACTTATTTCAATTAACATAATCCACTCCAGTTCCATCCATGTTGCTGCAAATGGAGGTATTCATCTTTTCATCATATTGTATATATGAACCACATATTCTTTATCCATTCATCTGCTGAAGGACATCATATCTCCTTCCACATTTGACTATTGTGGACATTGCTGCTATGGACATTGGGGTGCATGTGGCCCTTCTTTTCACTACATCCATATCTTCAGTGTAAATACCCAGTAGTGCAATTGCTGGACCTTAGGGTAGATCTATCTTTAATGTCTTGAGGAACTTCCATATTGCTTTCCAGAGTAGCTATACCTGCTTTCCTTCCCACCAATAGTGTAAGAGGGTTCCCCTTTCTCCACATCCTTGCCAACATCTGTTGTTTCCTGTCTTGTTAATTTTGGCCATTCAAGCTGTTGTAAGGTGGTATCTCATTGTGGTTTTGATTTGTATTTCCCTAATGGCCAGTGAGTTTGAACACTTTTTCATGTGTCTGTTAGCCATTTGTATGTCTTCTTTGGAGAAGTGTCTGTCCATGTATTCAGCCCATTTCTTGACTGGACTATTTGTTTTTTGGGTATTGAGTTTGAGAAGTTCTTTATAGATCTTAGATATCAGCCCTTTATCTGTAATGTCACTTGCAAATATCTTCTCCCACTCTGTGGGTTGCCAGAAAAGACTGAATCTCCAGGGGAATGTTGGAAAAGAAAACCAAAGCTGGGATCATCATGATGCCTGACTTCAAGCTAGATTACAAAACTGTGATCATCAAGACAGCATAGTATTGGCACAAAACCAGACACACAGATCAATGGATCAAAATAACCCAGAAATGGACCTTCAACTATATGGTCAACTAATCTTCAACAAATCAGGAAATAATATCCAATGGAAAAAAGATGGTCTCCTCAATAAATAGTGCTGGGAAAATTGGAAAACCACATGCTGAAGATGAAACTGAACCATTCTTTTACACCATAAAGAAAGATAAACTCAAAATGGATGAAAGACCTCAATGTGACACAGAAATCCACCAAAATCCTAGAGGACAGCATAGGCAGTAACCTCTTCAACATTGGCCACAACAATTTCTTTCAAGACAAGTCTCTAAAGCAAGGGAATCAAATGCAAAAATGAACTTTCGGGACTTCATTAAGATAAAAAGTTTCTGCACAGCAAAGCAAACAGTCAACAAAATTAGCTACTGCAGTTTTACCCACAATGTCCAGCTAACTGTGAGCTTTTACAAGTTAATTTGTCTTTCAAGACCTTTATGGGGCACCTGGGTGGCACAGTGGGTTAAAGCCTCTGCCTTAGGCTCATGTCATGATCCCAGGGTCCTGGGATTGAGCCCCACATCAGGCTCTCTGCTCAGCAGGGAACTTGCTTCCCTTCCTCTCTCTCTGCTTTCCTCCCTGTCTACTTGTGATCTCTCTTTCTGTCAAATAAATAAATAAAATCTTTAAAAAAAAGATTTTAAAAAAGACCTTTATTTTCTCATCCAAAATAGCAATAACACTATTATTAACTACTTATATAACAATCATTATATGCCAACCAGTCTTCTAAGCCTTCTCATATGTCAATACAACTGCACAACAATGCAGTGAGATAGGTACAATTATCATTCACATTTTAAAATGAAGAACCTCAGGGTGCCTGGGCAGCTCAGTTGGTTAAGTGTCTGACTCTTGATCTCAGCTCGAGTCTTGATCTCAGTGTCATACGATTGAACCCCATGTGAGGCTCCACCCTGGTATGGAGCCTACTTAAGAAAAAAATTTAAAAATTAAAAATTAAAAAATATAAAAAATGAGTAAACTGAGCCACAGATAAGTTAAGTGACATTCTGTAACCACATAGCTACTAAGGAACAAAGCTGTGACCTAACTCTATATAATCCTTGACCCTAACCACTCTTTTTCCTGTCTCTTAATGAAATGGTAAGTCAAGGGATGCCTGGGTGGCTCAGTCAGTTAAGCAACCAACTGTCGATTTCAGCTCCAGTCAGGATTGTGGGAGAGAGAGAGATCAAACTCCACTTTGGGCTCTGTGCTTGGACCAGAGTCTGCTTAAGATTCTCTCTCTCTCCCTCTGCCCCCCCTCCCACTTGTGCTCACACACTCTCTCTAAAATAAATAAATAAATCCTTAAAAAGAAAAATAAAGAAATGGCAAGTTAGTTAAAACAATGCTTACCTACTCATGACCAGAACAAGTTTAAATAAGATAACACAAGTCAAGCATTTACCCGAGTGACATAAGGTGCAACAAGTGCTCAATGAATACTAGGTAAAAATTCAACAGTCCCTTCAAGTGTGTACAGTTCAGCCTGGTGCAGGTTGAGAGAAGGAAAAAGCACCTTACTGGTTCCCTTGGGCTAAGTCTCCTTCCCCTGTGCCACTCTTCTAGAACGTAAACTAGATTTGATTTACTTCCAACTCACACCTTACACTTTAATTTTTAACAAACCAAGATGAAACTTTCAAAAATACAAGGTTATTTGATCTAAAGACTCAGCCTGTATCTCTACCTCACTGTAACCTTGGGATCTTTCCCTAGTCTTTCCCTGGACATAAGGAAATCCTACATTGCCATCAACCCATACTGGTTTTCATCCTCTTTTGGCAACTGTACAGTCCTATCTTTCAGTGTTTTCTCCTGAAAAAAATCAGGAGATATTTTAAATATAAAGAAAATCATATAGAACAACAAAACATACACAGGCACAACCACAGATATTTCTGAAATGTTAATATGATGATAGATTTCATTTTATAAAACTAAATAAGTAAACCACTAAAAATACAGCTGAAACCCCCTTTTCTCCTCCTTTCTCCCTTCTTTAAAGGTGTGTATCTCATTTGCACTTATTTCTGTGTTTTCAGTACATTTGTCTGCAAAAATATTTGCTATTATTTTGTGAGTGTGGTAATTTTAAAGGTAAATGGTGTCATACTGTAAATAAGATTCTGCAACTTGCTTTTTTTAAAGCCAACGTTTATTTTCACTCATTTTGTTTACGCTTCTGTTTCTTTTTTAAATCCTTATTTTTTTCTCCTTCCCTGCCTTTAGTTGTATTAACAAAGCTGTAGCAATTTTTTACCTCCCTCCTCTGTACCACCACCACAACCACCTTTTCCCCATGGGATTTCTGGTTTAGAGGTTCAATTGCATTTCCGCTAATCTAATCATTACTCGCAGATTTGTTTTTGTGCCTCTCTCTCTTTTTTTTTCTTTTTTTTTAGAGAGAGAAAGCAGGGAAGGGGAGGAGGGGCACAGGGAGAGAGAGAGAGAGAGAGAGAGAAACTCAAGCAGACTCTGCACTAATTGGGAAGCCCAACTCAGGGCTAGATCCCAGGATGCGGAGATCATGACCTGAGCTGTAGTCAAGGGTTGGACACTTAACTGACTGAGCCACTCAGGCACTCCAGTGACAGATTTTTAATACACATGCTCATACATTTTTCCTAGATCTTAAATTATTTATTATCTCTAGCATCCTCTTACATAAGCCAAGGATGTCAGTATGTTTAACTACTCAACACTTCCACCATCAACAATCTTTGGTGTTTATCATCTCAACTTCTAGCTCTCTCTCCTTTTTTATCACAAAATTTATGTTTCCACTGTCAATAATTCATGCGCTTACTGAAATACTTTACAACTATTTTTTTCTTCCTTCTAATTCTTCCCTCTAATTTCACCTTTCTCCTTCCTGAACTATGCCAGGGAGTCTGTGAGCAGTAAATACTCATATTCTTTATGTAGCTGAATGTGTCCTTGTTTTTCCCTCACAACTGAATAATAAGCTGAGTATGAAATTCTAGACTGGCTTTTTTTTTTTCCCTCAGTGCTTTGAAGATATTAACTCATTTGTGTTTGGGGGTCTTATGTGGCTGAAGATAATCCCTTTGCCAAGCTAATTTTTATTCCTTTGTAGCTAAGCAGTCTTTTCTTTCTGGTAGGTTTTAATATTTATTTTTTATCATTCACATTCCACAATTTTGCTACAGCATAAATATATGTAAGTTTATTTTTACTTGTTCTGTTTGTATTTTATGTGAAATTTTAACCTAACGATTCAAGATTTCAACTCAGAGAATTTATATTATTGTCTGCATTTTTCCCCTAGACCTCCTAATCAGATGGATGCTGGAGGCCCTCAATCCATTTCCTATACCTCTTACCTGTCCATCACATTCTTATACGTCTATATGTATAATTTCTCTTTCTCTCTGTATTTTGTTTGTATCCCTGAGCTTTGTTTTCCCATTGTATTAGGGTTCTTCAGAGAGAAAAACAGAATCATAGATATTTGTATACATACATGTCTACCTGGGCCACAAATCTAAACACCTCTTAAGAAGTCTCCTCTCCCAGGTGTGCTTGGCTCTGCTCTGGGCTCCCTGTTTCCCTACCTGCCTTCCACCTTCTCCAAGCACCCAGCTCAACTCTGTCCCATTCCAATGAAATACGAGCAATCAGCAGAGATGATGAACAAAACCAAGTGTCACTTCATGGGAACATAAAGGCTGAGACAGAGAGGGAGACAAATGGACAGACAGACAGAGAACCACAAACAGATATAGAAATTTCTGATGAAAACAGGGTCTTTAATCATCACCACTCCTTTTGCAATCAAGTCACCAGTAAGAAACAGATGACATACTCAAATGGGGTAATTCAGGAGAGTCTAATAAAAGGACTGCTTGCAAGGGTGTGGTCAGAGTGAAGGGGAATCATGAAGGAATAGTTTTCATGAAGTTTTCAAGATCAGCAAGAGCAGGAAGCTGACACCATCCCTAGGTCTAAAGAAGCCAAAAAATGGAAGTAATCAACAGAACTAGCAGAAGATGGCCATAGCCAGAGAAGATGGTTGCCTAATAGGACTTAAGGCCTTTGATACAGATTCATGGTCCACTGCCAAGCCCTGACCAAGTAAGAAAAGAAACAAGGGGGCAAATAACACACACTCCTTCTTCTCCCACTCTCTAATGTCCTGTTGGTGCTCCTCAATCTGGAAGCCAGATTGCAGAGTGTTCCTATCACAGTCGTGAAAGGTCAGCCTCTCAGACCATACATGGAAAAGATCAAGCATGGATCTGGATGTGGTAAATAAAGACTGCCCCAAGACTATGTATTTCTCAACTCACTTCCATCTTAAAAAATACATAAATAAGTTATTTTCCTTTTTCAGTTCCCAGTCTTTAGCTACTGCCTTTTTGCTCTTCTACTTCATGGGTCTTTTTTTTTTTTTTTAGATTTTGTTTATTTATTTGACAGAGATCACAAGTAAGCAGAGAGGCAGGCAGAGAGAGAGGGGAGAAAGCAGTCTCCCCGCTGAGCAGAAAGCCCAATGCGGGGCTCGATCCCAGGACCCTGAGATCATGACCTAAGCTGAAGTCAGAGGCTTTAACCCACTAAGCCACCCAGGCGCCCCATGGGTCATTTCTTGAAGGAGTAGTCTGTCTATGATTAAATCTCATTCACTCCCTTCCATTCACAACTTTGCAAACCCTGGAGTCTCTCTCCCAGGAGGACTGATTTCCTCAGTCCTCTGAGGAAACTCTAAGCCCAGTCCAAACATTTCAGTTCTTCCTAACTTCTTTGAGACATTCCCTTCCAAAAGCCCCCTCCTCTCTTGGTTTCTGAGAGAGCACTTTATCCCGGTTTTTCTCTTGGGCTACAGTGACAGGCTAGAGGAGGAGCAGCTCTCTGGACGGAAGAAACAACACCTAGAGAAGACCATAAGGCTCTGAGGAGTGAGGCCACCAATGGCTGGAGGTGTTGTGGAAGGGTGAGGGTGAAGAACATGTTCTAGCAGGAGAAATAGCTTGTGGGATGACTGCTGCTTCTTGTTCATCATCAGTGGCTGTGCAGTTGGCCACCAAACTCTACAAAGTCAGTCTTCAGAGCGGGAAAAGCTGAAGTGAACTAGAAGGAAGGTAAGTTTCCATAGCGAAGACATAGAGAAAACTTGACAGAGGTATCTGTCTGAAAAAATACCTAAATCTCAGCCATCCATCAACACTCTGTCTACTTGATATGACCTCTACCCCCCAGTCCACTTTTGGTTCCCTTCAGAGCCTTGGCTGGCAGCACCTAGCAGTGTCCGTTGACAGCAGTCGCCTTACAAGACAGCTGGACTATGGAACTCTAAGCAAACACAGGGCCAATAGCGGGTCCTATCCTGGCAAGAAGTACCCCTTTTGTTCCTCTGACAAGTGAGAAGAGAGAAACAGGGTGGAAGGAGAGGAGGTATTGAAGACTGAATGGGCAAGTGGAATTCAAAGTCCTTTTTTTTTTTTTTTTTCCTAAATTAAAGAGACATATTCTCTGCCAGAGCTTCTGGGCCTTGATACAGCAACAAGTCAAACACCAACATCCATCTCCTTGCAAATGGGATCCACCTCCCCACCTTGGAGCATACAGAATGCAGTTGAAACGCCCAATGGAAAAAGCTGAGTATGGCTGGGCAGATCAGTGCAGGCCTTTGCCTCTAGATCCCCTGAGGTTCCTCCCCAAGAGTGCTTGACAAATATGCATGGCTTCAAGGCGGTCCAAGGAATGCAGCTGTCTCAGCCATTCACTACCCAGGCTCAAAACCACCAGGCAGGAAGAGCAGACAGTGAAAATGGGGTAAGATCTGTCTCGGATGAGGTTTGGAAACAGGAGATACCCCTGACTGGGCAGGCGGAATTGATGTGGTCTGGCCTGGGGCAAGGGAATGGGCAGAATGACCTTCCTAGTTCTCGGCCAGCCTGGTGGGTCTATGAAAAGAGACATTTTATTCATTCTCGGGCTCTACCCAAGTGACTCTGAAATATTCCTAGACAGTTGCCAGGAGAGTCAATGGTGGGTAAAACAAAGTTCCAAGAGCCAAGAGTTCCAAGAGCCATTCTCTTCATCTCCCCCTTCCATGTGTTTTCCTTTATGTTGGCTTAAGATTCCCCTTTTCTGACATACTGTAAGACCCCTAAGGCCAGAGGCTCTTTGTTTTCTTGCCTCCTCCTGCAAAGCCCATGCTGGATTGCCTTAAGAAGAGAAATTACTGTCTGACCCAAGTTCATTTCTCTGGGTTACAATTTGTTCGCCACAGGCTATGGAGAGGATGAGCAGATGAGCTGTGGCAGGAATGACGAGGAGGAAAAAACCTGGAATCACGATTACTCATTTAGTCTTATTATTTGTATAATACTCTGATGCCCACTGAAGAGAAAGAGGGTTAGTTTAAAAGAAGAAGAAGAAGGAGGAGGAGGAGGAGGAGGAGGAGGAGGAGGAGGAGGAGGAGAAGAAGAAGAAGAAGAAGAAGAAGAAGAAGAAGAAGAAGAAGAAGAAGAAGAAGAAGAAGAAGAGAAAAGAAAAGAAAAGAAAAGGAAAAAAGAAAGAAAGAAAGAAAGAAAGAAAGAAAGAAAGAAAGAAAGAAAGAAAGAGAAAATGTAGACATACTGCCATCTCAGACTGAGAAAGTCAAAATTCTTACCTCAAAGAAAATTCCATCAAACAGAAAGGCTAAATGGCCCTCAGATCTGTTATCTACCTACATTTGCATACATTGGACCCCTGCTGAGACAGCTCTGTGCAGACAGATGGATACACTGGAGAGATAGTTGGAGTTACTCAGGTAGGGCAAGCCAGAGGGAGTAAATCAGGAAAGCTCTCCTACAGGACAAAACGTTGAGTATGGGCTTGTGAATGAGGGTAAAATCCTAACAAGGAGAGGCAAAGTTAGTTCTCTGCAGGTTGTCCTGAACAGAAGACAGAAAACATGGAGGCTGAAGCATGCAGACCAGGACTGGGAAGAATTTGGCGGGAGCCAGAAAATAATGGGAAGTTGGGTATATGGTGAAATTGGGCTGGGGGGAATGAGGAGGTGATAAGAGGCAGCCCTTAAAGCTCAGATTGAAGAGATTGAATTTAATACAATGGGACATACACAGCCAAGTTGAAAATCCATCCAAATATCTGCGAAGGCATGCAAGAAGTTGTGGTCTCTCAAGGAGAACTGTGGGGACTCTGCTAATGCCCGAGGGTTTCCAGTGCAGGCTGATCAAGGTGAGAAAGAGAGACACTTTCTCATAAGAGCTCAGAATCAGGTGGAGGTGGTATTAGCCGCCAGCAAGTAAGGGCATGTACCTCTAACCAAGATTTTAAGAGAAATCTTTCCCATCCTAGAAAAGGAACAAAAGCCCCACTCTTTGGGGATGGATATAAAAAGGCTTGCTTTAATATCTGTGAATTACATCTGATACCTCAAACATGCAGGAAAGAACACTGGGAAGGAGGGCAGGAGAGGAACATCACCGCATGAACGTCCTTCATTGTGCTGGGCACCTAAGACCAAGAGCTGGCATGAGGGCTGGTCCTTGGCATTTGATGGCTGCCCTACACCCACAGCACAGACAAGATATGATGTGGAATGGGCTCTTTCAAAAGTTCATCTTCTCCAGGCTGCTTTAGTTCTACAAATGACTTTTGGGTGTCTGTGTCAAGCCAGCTTCTGTTATTGGGAAGCACTAGGATGGATGCTTCTGCCCTAGGAGAGACGCTTGCATTCTATTCTAACGTGCCAGCAGGAAACTAAACAAGTAATCATAAAAATAAGATCGTTTCAATTGGTGCTAAATACTATGATGGAAAGAAAATGTTTAGGCTGAGCAGATAAGGAAGTGGTGTGCTAGTGAGGAACATGCAGCAAAGGGCCTGGAGGCTGGGGTCCAGAGGCTTGTCCAAGGAGTCAGTATTTGTGCTGAGGCTGAGGTAGCCATGAGGCACAACCAAGGGACCAAAGGCAGAACCTTCCTGAAAGACAGAGCAGGAAGTGCAAAGACCTTACCTGAGGCTGGGATTTATAAGAAGCAAATTAATAAGAGTCACTGCTAAGTGTTCATTGTTCAAAGAGTGAGGGAAGATGTCATACATATGAAAATGAAGAGTGAAATATCAAATGCTTCAATGGGACTTAACAGAAGTCAACAGATAAGAGAGAGACAAAGAGAAATGGACAGCTGGTGAGCAGCGTGTTTCCTGTGTGTGCACCTTCCCTAGTTAGTTAACTTGTGCTCATGGAACCTGCAAGAGTGTGATCACCAAGCTCACACCTGAGCGCTGCCCTAGGAGACTGACTTCCAAGACCCTGGGCAGAGGCTAAATACATCTCCAGGAAAGCAGTTCAGAGGTGCAGAGAGAAAAGCATGATGAGCCAACACCTGGGGCCTCCCTACTCTTCAGAGTGTTGATCACTGACCATGCTTTTAGGGCCTGTCTTTTCTGCAAGGTGGTTAGCGCTTCAGGGCACATAGCCACGCTCAGTGCCTATCCACAATGTGACCATTGTGGTCACAACCAAAAGCATGGATATTTTCTTCATGCCCTTGACCTGTGTTAATATTTCAAATCCAGGAGATAGGGAGATTGCTGGCAGTAAACACTGGACTCACTTCTGAGATTTGTGGGCTCCAGTCCTGACTGTCCCACCAGCTCTCCATATTACTTTCTCTTGGTGCATTTTAGTGTACCATATCAAAGATCAGGAGCTGGTTTTTAAGGGTTCTTCCAGCTCCGGCAGTCTCATAAAACATGCAAGGTTTATAATGGGAGCATTAACAACTACATCCAGCATCCAGTCAAATGGAGCCAGGAGATCAGATCCTTTGGTTAGGAAAATATTTGGCTGCAACTAATAGACATGTAAACAACAATAGCTTAAATTAAAAGGGTTTATAATAGAGGCTGTAGTGTTATAACACAGGCTGCCTCCTGAGTAGGAAAGAAATAAAGTTGAGTCAGAGGGGACTGACTCTCAACTAATGTACTTGGGGGATCAAAGACACTCAGTGTCTTCCACTTCCTAGCAGTGGAGGAAGAGCAAAGGAAGACAAGGTGGTGTCAATGAGGAGTAAGTGGTTTCAATATCAAAAGGAAGGGTCTAGGAGATGAGAGGTCTCTGTGTGGTCTTGACAGGGGTTGCTGAGATCCAGTGAGGCTAGAGAGGGAACTAATGATCCTTTCTCAGCAGCCCCTAGCGTCACCACCTCCTAACGGCCCTTCCCACCCCTTTCTGCCTTACCCACATCTAGAACATTGAGAGAGAAGAGGTGGAAAGCAGTGAGAACATCGGAGCACATTCAGGAGTACAGGGTAACCTGCCTGCAGATGGCAGAGCTGAGAAGTGGAGACTGGTGGAACGGAAATTCAGCACCTCTCAGGAGGCAGGATTGGGTTGACAAAATTCCAAATGGTCTAGGTACCAGCAGTGAGGATCAGTAAGAATCTGCTCCACTGTCTGCAGGGATACCAAATAAGCAAATCCAGCTGCTCCCTTCCTGCAAGGGCATCCCTGTGCTCCAAGGACCAGTCTCTTCCTGGCTCTAAGGAACTCTTTAGCTCCTGCCCCTCATGACTTGTCATGACTGCCATGTCACAACGGGACCATTTAACGTGATTGCCATGTCACAATGGATTTAAATGGTCATTTCTCCTATGAATGCCTTTTCTGCTTTCCCTCTTTTGAGATTTTAACTGCCACTGTCCCTGTCCCTGAAAATGTTGAATGGCACCAATATCACAATTTTTAGAGATTTCTAAATAATGGCTTTACTTTCAGCAATAGAATATCGTCAAAATAGAATTATAGAGAATATAAATTTCATGAGGTCTCATAAGTCATTAGCTCCCTGGAACATAGGTATTGTAAGGGCTACATTTTCCTGTTTGTTCACTAGTGATTCTCAATGATAAGATCAAGACCTGGCACATAGTAGGTGCCTAAAACTATTTTTTTTTTAATATGAGCAGCCATGTCAGAGAGCATTTGTGTGTCACTCCAGCATTATACCGCACAACATCCTTTTCTGCCAATAATCAATCATCCTGCCAGAGGTCAAGTACTTTGACTATCTCCTGCCGCAAGTGAAATTTCTATCCATCTGAAGTTAGGGATGATCTTTCTGGATCTTCATGGTCCCAATGTCCATGTACCTTACTACTCATAGAATTTGTCCTGATTCTCCCAGGACCTTACAGGTTCTCAGGAACCCAGCTTCCCTCCTGGACCTAGAAGACAGCCACTCTTGCTTTCTGGGGCTCAGAACAGCCAGCTCCTGACTTTTACTCCGGGCCCTTTCTCTCTGCCACTTGCTAGTGCTTTGCACAAAGGCTTTGACAATTTATTGAGTATTGAGGCAGAAAGGGGCAAGGGGAAGAGGAAGCCAAGGGTCCCAGGTCTCCAGTGACAAGACAGTTTAGGAGGAAATGAAGTCTAGGCAAATACCCATCATCTCCCCCGAGCACTCTGCTCCCCTTTTTACTCATGGAAACAAAGTGGATATGAGGTGAAACATCTGTTTTGCTTTGAGAAGACTTCATTTGTCTTTTCTCTTTCTCCTCAGTTTTAACCCTCTCTCTGCTACTCAGAATCCAGCTGCTTCTTCTACACATATCCTCTCTCCCTGGGAACAACTAGGGCATAGTCTCCTTGAGGGGGATTAACCCACTTATAGATGATCTGGGATGACTTGTCTCTCCTCCTCCTTTGGCTACCATGAGTCTGAACTGAGCTCAGAGCATTACACAATGTCTGCCCACTTTATTATTCACCAACTACCTGCTTTTGAGAGTAAAGCACCTGACCAGCACCATGTTGCTCCTGGAGACCAATGAGGAGGAGAACAAACATGGTCCTTTGGGAGTTTATATTCCAGGGCAGGGAACAAAGGAGAAAACCAATAAATAAATAAGTCATCACAACTTGTGAAAAGTGCTTAAGAATACAACTAGAATGTTTCATTTATTCTTCTCCTACCCACTTAAGACCCCATGTTGCATCACCACTTCCTCCTAAAAAAAAATAAATAAATAAAATAAAAAAAAATAAATTAAAAAAAAAAAAGAACTGTAAAAAAAAAATTATATCTATAATGAGATAGCATTTTACACTTACATATGGCATATTTTTGATGAATAAATACATAAATAAAATAATTGATGTGATTAAAAAAAAAAAAAAAAAGAATACAACTAGAATGTAGTGGAAGGTTATAATGGGGGCAGAGTCCTGTAAGGTAAAGGAAGGCCATGGAAAATCAGGAAGGTCATGCAAGTCTATTCTGTAGAGAAGACATTTAAATTAAAATATTGTAGAAGATACAAAGATGACTGTGGAAAGAAATGAGTGAGCAACTTCTTGCTAGACACATCTCCAAAGGCAAGGGAACAAAAGCAAAAATGAATTATTGGGATTTCATCAAGATAAAAATCTTCACAACAAAGGAAACAGTCAAAAAACTAAAAGACAGCCTATGGAATGGGAGAAGATATTTGTAAAGGACATATCAGATAAAGAGCTAATATCCATGATCTATAAAGAACATATCAAACTTGGCACCCAAAAACTAAATAATCCATCAAGAAATGGGCAGAAAATATGAACAGATATTTCTCCAAAGAAGACATACAAATGGCCAACAGACACATGGAAAAATGTTCCACATCACTTGGCATCAGGGAAATACAAATCAAAATCACAATGAGATACCACCTCATACTTGTCAGAATGGCTAAAATTAACAAGACAGGCAACAACAAATGTTGGCAAGGATGTGGAGAAAGGAGAACCCTCTTACATTTTTGGTGGGAATGCAACCTGGTACAGACACTCTAGAAAACAGTATGGAGGTTCCTCAAGACATTCATAATAGAGCTACCCTATGACCCAGCAACTGCACTACAGGATATTTACCCCAAAGATACAAATGTAGTGATCCGAAGGGGTTTCTGCATTCCAGTGTTCATAGCAGCAATGTCCATAATAAACAAACTGTGGAAAGGCCCAAGATCATCATTGACAGATGAATGGATAAAGAATACACACACACACACACACACACACACACACACACTGGAATATTACTCAGCCATCAGAAAAGATGAGTACTTAACCATTTGCATTGATATGGTTGGAACTGGAAGGTATTATACTTAATGAAATAAGTCAGTGAAAGAAATATAATTATCATATGGTTTCACTCATATTTGGAATATAAAAAACAGGGCAGATCATAGGGGAAGGGAGGAAAAACAGAATAGGAAGTCATCAAAGAGAGAGAAAAACCATGAGAGACTCTTGACATTGGAAAACAAACAGGGTTGCTGGGGGGGAGCTGTGGTGGGGATGGGATAATTGGGTAATGGGCATTAAAGAGGGTGCATGATTTGATCAACACTGGGTGTTATAAGCAACTGATGAATTATTGAACACTGCATCTGAGACTAATGATGTATTATATGTTGGCTAATTGAATTTAAATTTTAAAAAAGAAGGAAAAAAAAGAAACGAGTGAAGAGGATTTTAAGAAAAAAGAGTAATGACTTTGAAGGACATTAAAGAGCTTGGGTTATTCTAAGAATTGTATTAAAAAAATAAAAATTAAAAGTACATTGACATAAAACTGGTGCCTGGTGAGTGAGACAGAAGGCAGTGACACAATGAGCTCAGAAAGGCAGGCAGCCAGGACAGGAGCTTAAGTTTTATGCTAGGTGCCCTGAGAAGTCATTGAAGAGCTCTGAGGGAGGTCATGGTCAGCTTGAGGGAAACACCTAGGGTTGTCCTGGAGTGACTCAGAGACCCATCCATGCCCCAGCACCAACCCCCACCTCCATGCCCACTCCCAGCAACCAGAGGGAGTTAAGATCATGCTTACTTATATCAGAGATTCTTTACTCTTCTGATAGAAGCAAAAGAGAGATACAGTTCAAATCAGTCCATTTGGCAAGCTGTAAGCAACTGGAAAATTTGGTCAATGGTCAACACTCAGCAAAAATGAGAATTTTGAATTATTATTAGAAGCTTCAATGATCCAGCCTCTCCCTGTCCCACATGACTGTGAATAATCTCAAATTTGTTATAGGACAGTACAGGGTTTCTTAGGCCAGAGCATGTTTGCCAGATATTTCTACTCTGGGTGGTTACGAAAAAAAATAATAATAATAAAATAAAAAAATAAAGATATCTAATAACAGCCTAGACCTCTGGGGCCAGAGATTCATATTACACCCAGATGTGCAGAGAAAGTGTGGCTTCTTCATTTCTCTATGACTGATATGATCCTCCCCAGATGACCACATGTGCTGAGAAAAGAAAAAAGTAAATGCAACTCAATTGGGTAATTTCAGTCAGGTGCAATAATTTAAACAATGCTTTTAGGTAAAATGCCCTTGTTCTCGGAATTTGACTTTGTAAATCTCCTTCCCCTTCCTTTCCCAGTATGGTTTCTGGGCATAGGAATGAGGGTGGATTATTGTGTCCTCAAAGCAGTGGGAAGAGAAGAGTTTCTTAAATCCACATGGCACCCTCAGGATCCTCGTTGGCCATCATTGTTGAGAAGAACCCTTTAGGAAGACTGTTCTATCCTGGGAAATCTCCTGGCATTGGCTAGCAGAACTCATGACTCAAACTCTCTTTTCAGCCTCTCTTTTTCAGTCCAGGAGCCCTCCCTGGTTGGCCTGTCAGAACTCCTGCTGTTCTGTGGGTCATGCCAAGGGTCTAACTGAGACTTTTCTCGTTATGGTCCATGCAACTTATTCCAGAACTACAAGGCTCTTTAGCCCTCTTCCAGAAATCCACTCCCATGGCCTCAGTGAGCTCCTTTTCAGCCCCTTGGCCAACTTCTCATTCCCACGTGTAGGCTGGGATGTCTACAACCTCCTCATACCATACAGATACCAAAACAGTTTGAGAGAACTAAATCTAGCCCTCTCTTTCCCAAATCATGGGGCACCAGCAATTTTACTTTGATGTGCATACCCCTAGGCTGGTGCTTTTCAAACAAGCTCCCCCAAGAGTCAAGGGAGATGTTTCCCTGCTCTCAAACTCCTTTATCTCCAGATACTTCAGATGTTTACATCCTTTATTATTATTATGTTAAGTTAGTCACCATAGAGTACATCATTAGTTTTTGATGTACTGTTCCATGATTCATTGTTTGCTTAAAACACCCAGTGCTCCATGCAATACATGCCCTCTTTAATACCCATCACGAGGCTCACCCATCCCCCCTCCGCTCTAAAACCCTCAGTTTTATTCCCAGAGTCCATACTCTCTGATGGTTCATCTTCCTCTCTAATTCCCACCTCCCTTCATTTTTCCCTTTCTTCTCCTAATGTCCTCCATGCTATTCATTATGTTCCACAAATAAGTGAAACTATATGATAATTGTCTTTATCTGTTTGACTTATTTCACTTAGCATAATCTCCTCCAGTTCCATCCATGTTGATATTAGTGTTGGGTATTCATCCTTTCTGATGGCTGAGTAATATTTCATTGTATATATGGACCATATCTTCTTTATCCATTCATCTGCTTAACCAATGAAGTAAAGGATCTATACTCTAGAAACGATAGAACACTTATGAAGGAAATTGAAGAAGACATAAAAAGATGGAAAAACATTCCATGTTCATGTATCTGAAGAATAAACATTGTTAAAATGTCTGTGCTGCCCAGAGCAACCTATACTTTCAATGCTGTCCTAATCAAAATACCAATGGCATTTTTCAAAGTGCTGGAAAAACAGTCCTAAAATTTGTATGGAGCCAGAAAAGACCCTGAATCACCAAGGAAATGTTGAAAAAGAAAAACAAACCTGGGGGTAACACATTGCCTGATTTCAGGCTATATTACAAAGCTGGAATCACCAAGACAGCATGGTACTGGCACAGAAACAGACACATATCAATGGAACAAAATAGCCCAGATATGGGCTTATCTCTATGATTACATAGAGTTGAGATTACAGATGGCTAATCTTTCGACAAAGCAGGAAAAAATATCAATGGAAAAAAAAGTGTCTTCAATAAATGGCACTGGGAAAATTGGGCAGCTATATACAGAAGAATAAAACTTGACCATTCTTTTACACCATACAAAAAGGTAAACTCTAAATGGATGAAAGACCTCAAAGTAAGACAGGAATCCATCAGAATCCTAGAAAACATAGGCACTAAACTTTTTGACATAAGGCATGGCAACTTCTTTCAAGACACATCTCCAAAGGCAAGGAAAACAAAAGCAAAAATGAACTTTTGGGACTTCATCAAGATCAAAAGCTTCTGCACAACAAAGGAAACAGTCAACAAAACAACCCATGGAATGGGAGAAGATATTTGCAAATGACAGTACAGAAAAAGGGCTGATATCCAAGATCTATCAAGAACTTCCCAAACTCTGCACCCAAAAATCAAATTGTCAAGTCAAAAAATGGACAGAAGACATGAACAGACACTTCTCCAAAGAAGACATACAATGGCTAACAGACACATGAAAAGATGTTCAACATTATTAGCCATCAGGGAAATTCAAATCAAAACCACAATGAAATATCACCTTATATCATTAGATATATGGCAAAAATTAACAAGACAAGAAACAGCAAATATTGGAGAGGTTGTGGAGAATGCAAGTTGGTACAGTTGTTGGTGGGAATGCAAGTTGGTACAGCCACTTTGGATGTTTACATCCTTATCGCCACCCACCATCCCATCTCTAGCTCGGCAACTTCCTTCCCCTCTTTCTCTGCCTTCATTTCTGTTTTCCATAGTCCTTTGAATTGCAAATAAGGGTGGACTTTGGGAGGGTCATTTTTCTAGGCTGTAGACTACTTTTCCCCTTGTCATCTATCTTAGGGAAAATACAGGTTTCTTCAGTCAAAAAGACAAAGAGGCAACCCACGGAATGGGAGAAGATATTTGCAAATGACAGTACAGACAAAAGGTTGATATCCAGGATCTATAATGAACTCCTCAAACTCAACACACACAAAACAGACAAGCATATCAAAAAACTGGGCAGAAGATATGAACAGACACTTCTCCAATGAAGACATACAAATGGCTATCAGACACATGAAAAAAATGTTCATTATCACTAGCCATCAGGGAGATTCAAATTAAAACCACATTGAGATATCACCTTACACCAGTTAGAATGGCCAAAATTAACAAGACAGGAAACCACATGTGTTGGACGGGATGTGGAGAAAGGGGAACCCTCTTCCACTGTTGGTGGGAAGGCAAGTTGGTACAGCCTCTTTGGAGAACAGTGTGGAGATTCCTCAAGAAATTAAAAATAGAACTTCCCTATAACCCTGCAATTGCACTCCTGGATATTTACCCCAAAGATACAGATATAGTGAAAAGAAGGGCCATCTGTACCCCAATGTTTATAGCAGCAATGGCCACGGTCGCCAAACTGTGGAAAGAACCAAGATGCCCTTCAACAGACGAATGGATAAGGAAGATGTGGTCCATATACACTAGGGAGTATTATGCCTCCATCAGAAAGGATGAATACCTAACTTTTGTAGCAACATGGACGGGACTGGAAGAGATTATGCTGAGTGAAATCAGTCAAGCAAAGAGAGTCACTTATCATATGGTTTCACTTATTTGTGGAGCATAACAAATAGCATGGAGGACATGGGAAGTTAGAGAGGAGAAGGGAGTTGGGGGAAATTGGAAGGGGAGGTGAACCATGAGAGACTATGGACTCTAAAAAATAATCTGAGAGTTTTGAAGGGGCGAGGGGTGGGAGGTCGGGGTACCAGGTGTTGGGTATTATAGAGGGCATGGATTGCATGGAGCACTGGGTGTGGTGAAAAAATGAATACTGTTATGCTGAAAATAAATAAAAAATAAATTTAAAAAAAATACAGGTTTCTTTACTTGTGTCCTCCCTTTTTTTTCAGCAGTTTGATCTTGATCCCTGAAGCATTTTCTTTTATGTGGCAACAATCTCTTTTTCTGTAGGTCCAAATACACTAAATTATGGAGTAAATTATGTTCTGTAAATACTGGTTCTAGGTCTTCAGTATTCATATAACCATTGACAAAATAGGAAAGATGTATGGTTGCCAAATAGCATAATGCTATAAACTAACAAATTTCAAAAAGACAGCATATTTGACAAATGTTGGACTGAAGGTTTGGGAGAGATGTGCAGAAAGAATAAACCGTAGGCCTGGCCCCAGTAAGCTAGACTAGCCCCCTAGTCTAGGCTAGACTAGAACAACGAATGCCTCAGTGGTTTACTGCGACCAAAATATGGATACAATCTGAAAATGCAGCACTGGGGGGTCTAATATCATTAAAAATGATATTTCCATGCACTAAGAAAAATAGTACCATTGTAAGGCTGAAGTAGCGATAAGTATGCTGATAACAGAGGATATCCAAAATATATGGCAAAATAAAAAACTAAGCTAAAGTGCAAAACAGCACATATCATTAGTTACCATTTGCTCACAAGAGGTCTCATCCTCCTTCACTTCTCCCACCTCCCCAGACATACTCTTTGTTTCTCTGTGTACATATTTGTATTGTCATGGAATAGCCCTGGAAGGATTCACACATTGACACACCCACATATGCACACACATCAATTTGTACTTTTTTAAAACCACAGACATGCATTTATTCCTATTATTTTCTTATTCTTTATTTATTATTTCTATTAAAATCTAGATGATTAAAAAATGACCCATGGGTAGTAGACACGCAGAGAACAATTGAGTGTCCAAAGAAGTCAAGGATTTCAGACACCTCCACAGATTGAAGCATCAGCAAAGGCTTCACAGAGGAGGCTAGGGGTGCCTGAATTTGGCAAAAGTGTCCATGATAAGAAAACTTGGTGATCCAGCTGCACAATCAGGGGAGTCTTCAGGCCCAAGCTAAGAATCTGGCATTTGGGGGCTAGTAAATTCAGAGCCTTCAGCATCATTTTTGTTGTAAGGGCAAGACTCCAGATTCCAGGCAGAACCAGAAGCGGCTGGGCAGCACCTATGGTCTGCCCAGACAAACCAAGGCAAGGGGAAAAGAGTGTGGTTAGAAGTTCATGCTCAAAACTAAATCCTTTATGAGACAATGTAATCAAATCCTACACTTTTCAGAATTACCACTGTTGGTCTGGGCTTTTATAAGAGTTCCAACCCTTTTTATTATTTTTCCAGCTTTTTTTCCTCCTTTTGCTTTTGGTTTCACAACATACTTTGGCCTGCTCCCTGTTTCTTTGAGCCAGTTCACTGTTTCTCTGGAGACGCTAAGAAGCAACTGCTCTCCGGACGTGAATTTTTCTCATGGGGTTTCCTCACTGATAACAAGTTGTCTCCCACTTCTGCAGGAAGGGGAGAAACACTATGCATTTGGGACCAGGAAGAGGTCCAGAATGCTGGAGCACTTCAGAGATCCACAGTGTCTCTGAGTGGTGGGTCCTCATAGGTCATTCCTGGCCTAGGGGCATCAGCCTTCTGTGCTGGACAGGGAACCCTTTGATTACCTATCTCGGGCCATAGGTAAGGAAGATGGGAGCCAGTGACTAAGCTAGCTTAGTAGTCAGATCTGGACTACTAAGTCTGGCAGTAGTCAGATCTGGACTGATGTCCTGCATCCAATACAAAGCAGCCATTCCCTGAGGCTTCCCACCCCTCCTTTCACTGGAGGCAGGAACTGTAGGCAGCCATTAAGTGGTCAGTGAGGTTTTTTTTATTATTTAAATTCAATTAGTCAACTTATAGTACATCATTAGTTTCAGAAGTAGTGTTTAATATCTTATCAGGTGCATATAATACCCAGTGCTCATCACTTCACATGAGTTTTAAAAAGAGAAGTCATGTGGGCTAAGCCATCTTCAGTCATTTACAGCTGACCTTCCAAGCAAGCTCACCCTTAATGACAGAGCAGATCATCGGGAAGGAGTTAAAACTGAAGTAGAATGAGTCTTCAGGATTATTTAGCTCAACCCCCCCCCTTTTTTATTAACATATATTGCATTATTTGTTTCAGGGGTACAGGCCTGTGAAATCATCAGTCTTACATAATTCACAGCACTCATCATAGCATATAACCTCCACAATGTCCATCACCCAGCCACCATATCCCTCCCCCATACTCTCCAGCAGCCCCCCGTTTGTTTCCTAAGATTAAGAGTCTCTTATTCAACCCCCTTATTTTACATTTAAGGAAACTCATTCCCAGGGCTAGCAGTGTAATGGCAAGGATCATTACTGGTGGGAACTGGTGAACTCACTTCCACATCATGGGATCAATTCATGGAAGTGTGTCATTTTCAGACTTGAATGCTCAAGAAGGAGTGTCTTAAGACAGAGTCAGGGATTTCAGAAAATGTGAAAGTACTTACGTCTATTGGGAAGGAAGATGTAGAGGAAGTAGCTTTTCTGGTGACACACCACCCCAAAACTTAGTGGCTTAAAATAACAACCACATATCTTTTGTTTGTGAATCTGAAATGTGGATAGGTCACCATGAGGACAGCTCATTTCTGTTCTACTGGACATCGGCTGAGATAGCTGGAAGGTTGGGATCATCTGAAGACTTATTTACTCTCATGTCTAGCTGTTGATGCTGGCAATCAACTAGACATCAGTTGGGGCTGGGACTAGAACGCTACATATATCCCCTTCGTGTGGCTTATTCGGAGCACAATGTCTAGGCTCCTGGGGTGAGTGTCTTGAGAGAGACCCAGGCATAAGTCAAACCATTCTGTATAACTTGAGCCTGAGAGTTAAGCAGCATAACATATACCATATTCTATCTTTCAAAGCATTCACACAGCCTGGCCCAGCATCAAAGGGAGGGCCTCCAACTTTTGATGAGAGGAATGCCAAATAATTTGCAGACACAGTATAAAACCACCATAGGAGGTCAGTTTTCAATTGACCTGATTTGGCGGTTCTTCCCAACTAATAACCAGGTAGGCCCTAGATTAAGACGAAAATGTAGGGGATTCCTTGGGCCAACAGTAACCCCATAATGGAGGAATATCATTTTTAATTCTTCTGGCTTCTGGCATTCCTGAATCCTTCTGCTC
This sequence comes from Mustela erminea, assembly GCF_009829155.1. Taxonomy (NCBI): domain Eukaryota; kingdom Metazoa; phylum Chordata; class Mammalia; order Carnivora; family Mustelidae; genus Mustela; species Mustela erminea. Next base: position 27,433,689 of record NC_045621.1, read on the forward strand.
AGCCTAGATTATGTAGCTTTGGACACAGCTGTCTCAAGAGTTAAAAAACAAAGAATGATCTCACTCCTGTTCCAGGTTCCTGAAGCTGCAAATTCAGGGAAGTCCATCAGAATATATCAGGTAGTTAGTGAGAGCATCACTGAGGGAGGAGCAGATCAGGTGACCACTTACTTTGAACAAAGAAGGATAGGGTTGGAATCCCAAGGATTTTAAGAGAGCAAAAGAGAACTCCAGCAAAATGGTCTCTTAATAATCAATAATCACACATTGACACACCCACACATGCACACACATCAATTTGTACCTTTATAAAACCGGGTGGGCTTTGCCTTCTTTAGCTAGCCATTGGAGATTTTTGTCTCTCTGGTTTAATAAGGCAAGGCGCCCTCTGAAATTTTTAGGCAAAGTGTGACTAGAGTGGACTTAAGTGCTCTCTTTCTCTTCATACCTTTGGTGGGCTTTGGAAAGAGCTAGATTTCCCACCAGCCTGCATGCTTTTCTGGGACTGTCTGCCTTTATTAGAACATGAAAATGTGACAGATCAACTTCTTAGTCCCCAGTCACACCACTAGAAAGAAAGAAGCTTTGGGACTTAAGCCACAGGGAATGAATAAATTCTGACAAGTGAGGAGGTAGAGGCAAGTCACAGACTAGAAATGGTCTAAAAGGAGGAAAAGAGAAGAAAAAGAAGTACAAGAGCAGGTGAGTTAAAACAAAGAGAAAGTCACTAAAAAGGTGCGGAAAGTTAGTATTAGGAAAACAGTTTAAAGGAGAAGGGGTGCTGAAACTGAACATGGATGACAAAAAATTTGCCTTTGGGTAGAGATGAGGAGTTTAATCCCCTACCTCTGAAAATCCACAGACCCACCCTGTGTGTACATTTGCCTTCTAAGGGCCTGATGCTTACTTAGATGGGGAGGAGTAGCAGGGGAGGAGTCCTGCTGACTGATAGGAATTCTATTCTCTCCCTCTCTCTGTCTCTACACACACACACAAACACACACACACACACACACACACACACACTACATTTTTACCGTTACGTAATTACCAGGCAAAAAACACGTCCTTTAAGTTTTCCTGACTCTGTCTCCTTAGACTGTTGAGGCCCATCTTCATCTTCCAGTATACTCAGGGTCAGACCCCTATGATAAATATAAAACCATAACTTAAGTCTTGGGATTCAATAGGACTTTTGGGGCCATTGCCTGGATCCCCCATATAACTCCCCTAACAAGAGAGACTCCCTTGTCTCCTGGAGAATAGACCCCTACAGACGCTGTGCTCAGAGGACCTCTCTGAAGATTGATTGGAAATGGAGGACAAAACCAAGAAGTCCATCCATCAGATGTAAACCCTGAAATTCAAAAATGGTAGTGTTGGAGAAGGAAATGGAGAAAGACATTAGAGAAAGAGAGGGGGGTGAGGGAGGAGGGAGGGATAGAGAGAAAAAAGGAAAAGAAGGAGAGAGAAGTATACATGAACAAGCATGTGTGTGTGTGTGTGTGTGTGTGTGTGTGTGTGTACAGAAGGATGACAGAGAGAGAAAGAGGAAAAAAGTTGACATTTGAAAAGGCTTTCCTTATGTCGAGGCCACAGTAAATCAGACGATAATGAAATTCTGCACAGATTAAACACCGAACAGAAAACTTGGAAGAAAATGAGGAATTATATCACAAAACCTCAGTGTCATGTAAATCTCCCTGAACAGGGAAATCAAAATGTTAGCAACAATTACATTCTTCTTATAACAAAATTGGTTCCAAAAATGGAAAGAAAGGATGGAAACACTTTCTGCAAATGATTAAAAGGAGAGCAGGGACCGTGGGGGGCGCTGGGAAGGGAAGGAGGGTCTGACAGCGATAAATATAGAACGATAATTTAAGAGACAGTAGGAAACGCTTTGTGTGTGTTAATTGGAAATGCATTCTAGAGGCTGCAGTGTGTTCACCATGAATGTCGTGACCTTGGGTTCCTTAAGGGAATGTGGGCTCCACCCTGTCCCCATGGTGAAGGGAAGAAGCAAGAAACCATGTCATTCAATGGATGAAAGAGTTTCCAGTTTATATGGTGGAAGGAACCATTTTGTTTTGTTTTGTTTTTGTTTTTCTGTTTCATTCTTTGGATTAAAGAGAAAAACACCGTGGGATTACAGCAAAGCCATCTTGTTTGCCAAGGAAAGAATCTCAGAGATGGGATAGTTTGAGAACAGCCTCACCCCGTGTTGAAGTGACAAGATGGATGCTCTTTTCTGCTCCTGGTCGCCAAAGATCCTGGTTAATCAAATGAGTGTTTGGCCAAGGGACAGGGAGATGTTGGGAACAGGCCTTGGGAAGAGGATTCCTCGTGCTTATCTGGGGCAGTTTCTCTTCCTCCGGGGACCTGCTGTTGGCAGTGACAACAGTTCCTGGCTCTGTGTCTCAGAACAAAGGAGAATGGGTCGGACTGGCTCTGGTGAAATGCAGAACTGAGGTCTGTTATGCATTTGGACTGAAACCCTTGGTTTTTGAATGAGCAGAATGGTAAAGGATAATCCTGCACTCAGTTTCTTTTTTCTTTTTTTTTAATTTTATTTTATTTTTTCAGTGTTCCAAGATTCAGTGTTTATGCACCACACCCAGTGCTCTATGCAATACGTGCCCTCCTTAGTATCCACGACCAGGCTCACCTAAACTCCCATCCTCCTCCCCTCCAAAACCCTCAGTTTGTTTCTCAGAGTCTGCAGTCTCTCCTGGTTCATCTCCCCCTCTGATTTCCCCCAATTCACTTTTCTTTTCCTTTTCCTAATGTCATCCATGTCATTCCTTATGCTCCACAAGTAAGTAAAACCATATAATTGACTGTCTTTGCTTGACTTATTTCACTCAGCATAATCTCCTCCAGTCCCATCCATGATGATACAAAAGTTTGGTATCCATCCTTCCTAATGGAGGCATAATACTCCATTATATTTATGAACCATGTCTTCTTTATCCATTCGTCTGTTGAAGGACATCTTGGCTCTTTCCACAGTTTGGCAACTGTGGCCATTGCTGGCATGAACACTGGGGTACAGATGGCCCTTCTTTTCACGACATCTGTATCTTTGGGGTAAACACTCAGTAGCGCAATGGCAGGGTCATAGGGAAGTTCTATGTTTAATTTCTTGAGGAATCTCCACACTGTTCTCCAAAGTGGCTGCACCAACTTGCATTCCCACAAACAGTGTAAGAGGATTCCCCTTTCTCCACATCCTTTCCAACACTTGTTGTTTACTTTCTTGTTAATTTTGGCCATTCTAACTGGTGTAAGGTGGTATCTCAATTTGGTTTTGATTTGAATCTAACCCTTCACTCAATTTCTGCCAACTAACTTCTACTCTGTCACTTGTTTTTCAAATTGCCCCCTCTTTCTATCCCTTCACATGTATCTTGCAACACAACCAGGGCATTTAAGAGCTTAGGCCCCAACGATGTCCTGGGGCTACGGTGATGTCCATATGCAAGGGTGGTACATGGGGCGCATAGCATAAACTTGATAAGTACTCAGGCTCCCAAGGCACCTAGACCCACCTAATCAGAATCCTGATGGGGTGAGCAGGAAATCTGCATTATTAACAAGCTCCTGGGTAAGTTTCAGGTGGCCAGCCCAACCCCAGGCTCCAGATAAACCCCAGGAGTCACTGAACACCAAACTTCTTACTTAGAACCATATAAACTGAGACTCAGAGAGGAAATCACTGTGAAAGGCCACATGCAGGGACTAGAACTCAAGCATGTCACTTCTTAGTACAGAACTTTGACACTAGCCCTGCAACTGCTTCAAAGAGTAAAACCTGACTCCTGTACACCAGTTAAGTCAGACCTAAGCCTATGTCTAGGAATGCCACACTTGTGATAACTGTGATGGTGGGGAGATGACTATGGTGACAGCCAAAACTAGCCAAAACTTTTATGCATCTGACACTATATGACTTATTTAATCCTCAAAACAATCCCATGTGATAGGCACAATAATTTGCACATTTTACAGCTTGGAGAATTGAGGCACAGAGGAGTTAGAGGATATTTGTGAGGCCACACAGCCAGAAGGAAGTGAGATCAGGATTCAAGTCCAGGACTGACAGAAGATGAATTGTTAGCTTCCTCAACCCACTTCTGTGGACTTTCACACTTTCCCTTTTTGTCACACAAAACTTTCCCACTGTAAGTCACCTTCCTTGAGCTTTACTCCTTCCCTTATTACCCTCCCTCCCTACTCATAAGTATGAAAGAGGATGACAGAATTATCCTGGAGTTAGGGAGAAACACTCAACAGGAATCCTTTGCCAGGAGGGCCTTTTCAGAGTGGGGCCTGTAGGCCCAGCATACAGTCAATTATTGTCATGCCTTCTTTCCCCCACCCCCGGGTTCCTACAAAATTGAAACCAGGATTCAGATGAGGATCAAAGTAAGCATTTAGCTTTGTTCCCCTGGCCCCAAATAGAGGGGTTCTGGTTTACTGTGTTGGAGGACGTGACTCAAACCTTCTTTGGTTCAGAAAGTTCTATTGGAAACTTCTTTTCTACCACCCTCTCCCACTGCCCCCCCAATACAGATACCAGAATCTATCAAGGAATAGTAAAGAAGGAAGAGCTAAATTCTTATCTAGTTACCATAAGAGGAAGGCCACCAAAAGCAGTGACTTTGGACATGATCTCACTAATCAATGAGTCATTCTCCCTCCTTGCTTTTCAGAAAGAGGGTGCAAGCAGTAGGTGAGGGCTATGGATGGAGGAGCCAGAAGTGTTCTTTTAATTCTTTTTCCTGCTGGAGGATGCAACAGAAGTTCCTTTTCCTCCACAAAAGTACAAAGAGCCAAGTAATGGGTGATGTTACTTTTCCCAAGCCTTGTCTCTGACATACTTCATGACGGTTTCTGTGTCCCAACTAACCCATACATGCAAAGGGTCTTCAAACTCTGTTTCCGCAGTGGAGCTGATTTGCACTGAGTCATTCATACTTTCTCTATTCTCTTTTGGAGGCCAAGGTAATCTTGAATCTTGGATAGAGTAAGCCCAGGCCTATCACCAAGGCATGCAGACAGTGCCATTGAGCACATATAGATCAGTTAATTTAATTCTGTCCATTGCTCCTGATTAAAATGAGAGTTTAGCACAAAGCATTAGCTCAATGTGACATGACATTATCTTGGCTTTTCCCACTTGCTCAAAATAAGAGCAAGTACCCTTAAGTGGAAAGAGAAATAAAACAGGGAGATGATGGAAGCTCTTAGGGAACATTGAGAATCATCACTGACACTTGAGACCAGAGATCAGTCCATGGAAGGCACTGCTTATCTCCAGGGATACCACATCTGCCTTCCCTGCAGTATGTCCAGCAGGAAGCTCTTAGCATATGACCCGCCTCCGCAGCCCCTTGGGAAATCTGGATCATGAGCATTTTGGATCATTTCATATTTCATAAATGGGCTTAACTCACACTCATGAGGTCAACTGGAAGGCCTACAGGATTTAATTATGCTGGAAAGGGAGGCAGCCAGAAACGCTTCACATGGACAGGAGAGAGGCAGCTGGGAGGGAACGAAAAAGCAAAAGAGAGATGTGATGGGATATGAGTCATGCTACTCGGGATGAGGGGCTGAAACCATGTAGCACCCCAGGGAAACAAAACACCAGATCCTGAGCCAGATAGAGTCCAAAGGAGATTCTGGTCTCAAACCATTCCCAGGAAGGCTTTGAGAAGCTAGCTGGGTTTACACCACATTGATGAGTGCAAAATAAGCTATGTAAAATTGCACGTATTCCTGTGTCCAGATCTTAAGAGCAAATTGTGGTTAAGCCACAAAAGGGGTCAATAAGCCTGACACCTCTCTATATATATTCTTTGTTCTGAGCTCTGAGTCTATAGTATGAGGATGGCAGGTTTCACACAAAGTTGCCTCAACGAAAATTTTGATGGGACAAAGAATGTGAATCTGTGTGAAAGCCCAGAGGAGGAACACTGACAAATCACAGAGATTAAATTAATGAGGAAATGATGAGGACATAGATTCATGAAACAATGGAAGGGACACAGCGACCAGCCCAACACAAGCCATTAAGACAAGCAAGGACTACAGGTGCCTGGGTGGCTCGGTTGGTTAAGTGCCTGTTTTCAGCCCAGGTCTTGATTCCAGGGTCCCAAGATCAACCCCACATCATGCTCCCTGCTCAGCAGAGAGTCTGCTTCTCTCTCTCTCTCCCTCTGCCACTCCCTTCTACACTTATGCGCTTTCCATTTCTCTCAAATAAATAAATAAATAAAATATTTTAAAAATATATATTAAAAAAAAAAAACAGGCAAGGACTGGGCTCCTGTCAACTGTGGTGGCAGAGGCTGCCTGTTTTCTCCAGCAACTAGTCTTTCTTCCTTAATAATAAAATTTTAGCTAAGCATATTACTACCCATAATAAAAACTAATTTTCCAGCCTCCATTGTGAAGCATGGTCAAGGGACTAACTTCTCACTAGTAACATATAAATTCAAGTGTCATGAAGCAGCCCCTTGGAACCTTCCTTGGGAGACAGATGGCCTGCCCATTCTTTATCATCCCTTTCTCCATCTGCTGCCTTAAATATGGATGGCACCATCTTGGGCCATGATGACAAGGGTCATATTCCAAGGATGGTGGAGTGATGAGCTCTCTGGAGTCTTGATCCCCAAGAATGTAATGGAGTAAGATTATCACACTGGCCCTAGAAGGCTTATCCTCAAATTTTGTGTTCAGTCTCTACACCAGACAGCCTACCTTGTAATGGGTGGCTATATATTTAGGACCAGGTTTGGCTGCAAGTGACAAAAAGTAAAATAAAATAACCCATGTAAATGGAGAAGTTGATTTCCTTATCACATTAAGCAAGCTACACTTCTTGTATTTCAGATCTTTTTTTCTCTTTCTCTAAAAATAAAGATCATTCCACATATTAAAGTCGAATCTTTTCTCATAAGTAAATTATCCCACTTCAACTACACCTCTTCAATTGGAAGCCTCCTCTCATTCCTGTGTCTCTTCATTTTCCGCTCAGTATCTACCCTCCCACCCCTTCCCAGATCCCTTTTGAGTTTGCGAGTGTGGAAGATTCCAGTCAGGGGCTAAAAGTGCCTTAAGTCAAAGCAAAGCTGCAGGAAGCCTATAGAATCAGCCAGATGACTTGAATGCAGGACCAGCAAGACAGCAGAGGGACAGCCTGGCTTCAAACCAGCTCAGTGCCCAGCTCCCTGGACACAACCCTCAAGGCAGGGCAGCCCCAACCAGAGAGAGAGAGAGCGGAAGCAGACTCCAGCACATGAAAGCCTCCACACCTGAGCAACACTGAAGGCCTAAGGCCAAAATGCAAGCCAGTTGCTTCCCAACCCTGATGATTTGGGATCCCCTAATCCCCCATGCTTTTTCATTACCTAACCCAAAGACCTCCCGAGGCAAATAAAGTTCTCCGTGTAGGGTGAAGTTATTGAAGTGAAAAATAATAAACTTTCATGAGTGTGTTTCAATTTTCACTTGTGTTTATAGCCAAAGGTGTTTTTTATTTTAATAATCGCTGCTGGAGCAAGGGCAAGCCACATGCTGCTAACTTGTTAAAGAGATGGGGAGGGAGGAGAGAAAAAAAGAGAGTCTCTGAGGGTCCGTGATCAGCTGTAAATTTCTCAACTGCTCTGTTCTAATTCTCCCAGTTTTGAAATCCCACCCTTAAAACCCTAATGATAGATAAAGAGATAAAATATTATCTGGACCACACTCTGTTGACAGTATGCCCTGGGCTTATTTTAGCCACGACAAGAAACTTTAGTGTGTGTATGCCTGTGTTCATGCGTGCGTGCGTGTGTGTGTGCATTTTAAGAGTGAAACATCCATGTTCTATGGTGCCATTTCATAATGGACAGTGTGTAAAAGGGAAGGAATTTGGAGGAACCAGGCTCCTTCCAGTTGGACATCAACTTGACCGTTGTTTTCAGCTCACTTTTATCTGGCAGAGTTTCTGTTTGCTTTTAAATGTCAGAAAAGGTTAAGAAGCCTTTGAAATCTGCAAGACATTTCCTAGACTTCGGGGGTGGGGGGGTGCCCACTTTACAATGGCATAAATCAGTTACCCCTCTCCACTTTCAAAATTACATTTTAGAAGGGACATATCTGAGAAACCAAATCAAAGACAAAATGGTTAAAGTAGATGTTCATTTGTGGGCCTGAAGGAGTGAACCTAGAACTATTTAGATGTTCTATTTCTCTCTGTCTTTCTCATCTGTCCTGACTCACATTTTTCCAAATCATGCAGATTCAAGAGAAAGTATCCTGACTCGGAGGCTCTAACATAACCTTTTCTTGGCCCTAACTCTGAACTTTGCTGCAGTAAAAGGTGTCTCAAGGCCCTAAGTGACCACGGAGCCTCCTCTAAGCCTAGAATTGGCTCCAGTTAGCATCATAGGTGTTTAATAAAGACACAAGGACTGAAATACTACTAGCTCTGCCAAGTTTCAGTAGTCTTTCCTGTGCAATGGGTGGCAACTTGCAGACCACCACCAAGGCATAGAGGAAACCTACTCTTTGCGGAGTTAACAACTAAATTTATGGTTTCAGGTGCTATTTTGATGTGCTTACGCTTAATCCTGTCAAGAATCCTTCACTTTCCCCAAGGCAGGGACTAACTTCAGGGCTCACAGAGGACTGAAGCCCATTGGACCTGAGAACATCTGTCCATATGGGTGTCTGCAAAGATATCTTTTGTGTACCTGGTCACGAACGGCCATCAGTCCAAGAAGATTGCTACTGAGGGGTCCTGTGTTCCTACCACCTTCTAGTTCAGGCCCAGGGACTCCTCATGCTGCCATTTGTAGATATAGATCCCATTCTGTTGCCTGTGGACCTATACTGAGCCCTAAAAACATGAGTATGGCATTTTCTGCTGAGACTCACAGCAAAGACATTCCCAACCGGAAGTTCTGTCTCAGAAGGAGGATCTCTCCTTCTGGCACCCACCAAAGGCCAAAACCTCAAGACTTTCCTGCCCACTGCCTTCTCTACTTCTACCTGGGAGGATGTTTTCCAATGGTGGTTCTCCCAGGCATTTTGTATTATGTTTTGAGTCTTCTCCTCTCCATTTCCTTAAGGTCACAGGCTTTGTAACTCTATATGGTGATGGACGGTAAGTAGACACTGGTGATCATTTTGCAGTGTAAACAAATATTGAATCATTATGTTGTACACCTAAAACTAGTATAATGTTATGTGCCAATTATACCTCAATACTAAAAAAGACTAAAGCCAAAGATAGCTTTGTTTCTATTCTCTGACATGACGTTAGCCTTACCTTACCCTGAGAACATCCCACCAGGTTGAAAAGGGTATGTGTATGTGCATGTGTTTGCACATGTGCACATGCATGCACATACAAACATAAGTCCCTGGGAGGTGGATGGAGTAAATATCAGAATTTAAAAGTCAGTTAATATTTTAGAACTCTTCTCCTATGTTTATAAATATTCAAAAAAGAGATGATGAACTTTTAATACCCCTAGCATTGACAGAATGATTTTAGAAAATTATCATTTTTAGCTCTTAGGAAACAATTATGTAATTCATCCGAGTTGCATACATGCTTTGTTTCTCTGAAATTTCCCCTGTGGAGTGATAACACATCCATGTGTTCAGTGACCTGGAGTCAGAACAGAGTTGAAAGGGACCCCTGACTTCCTCATACAAGCCCTAAGAGGACAGCATCAAAGATATGCGTCCAAAAGTAACCTCAGGAGGACTGCCCACAGGACTTCTCAGCCCTTTTCTGCAGAGCTCAGTCCACATCACCATCCCAGGAGTAGGAGGTCGTGTGCTCAGGCTGGGTGGTCAACATGGACAGCAGGAAGAGGGTGTGGTGGTGCTATGATACCAAGGAGTCACCAGTTTTCCAAACATCAAGTCCAGCCCCAAAGCAATAGAGCTAATCTTGCAACTTGGCACCCTGAAAGGGTAAGGCACGAGTCAGAGTAGCCTCACAAAGCCATGAGGTGCCAATTTCCACCTCATGCTGGAGTCATAATTCTCCAGGCCTCAGATCACTCAGGCAAAGTTTTCCTGCCAGCACCGGGCCTCCTCCCACCTCCTTAATTCCAACACAACTCAGGGCTTCTGCCATAGCATGCCAGGGAGTACCCCCACAGTCATGGGCTGAGGACTGCAGCCAGGTAATGTATATTTTACATCTCTGGGCAGAGCAAGGCTTTAAGTGTGTGAATATCATTTTTTAAAGCCAAGAAATTTCATAAACCACTGTCTTTTGTTTGGTATCTATTGATTAAGAGTGCAACAGGACTCAAAATTATGTAAATTCAGCATTTCTTTGAAGATGAGTTGTATTTATTTATCCCAATAGCATCTACTATATTTAAAAATCGTAGTGCATAGATGTGCAAAGCTGACCATCTATTCAGTCTATGGCAATGTTTTATTCAAAATGCAGATCCCTGGACTCACCTCCCTATTTCCACCCCTCCCCCAGAAACTTGAGTTCAATGGATTTGAAAGTAGAGTCCTGACATCTGCATTTTAATCCCAACTGTGCTTTTTAAATGGTGGTCAGCCACTGACCACTCTTGAAAAATACTGTCTCTGGGGACCTATTTAAATTATCTGTGGTGGCTTTTAATAATTTAGCTAAATATGGCTCTTGTTTTCAACCTTTTAATACTTCATAATAGTTTTGCTCATCATCTGTTCTTAATGTTTTCTGAGGTCTATGAAGGTAACCATGGGAAGTGCTGGCTTGCTGGCTCAGTCATCAGACTGTGGAGGTGCAGAAAATGGATTTATAGTGTTTTGTGAGTGTCCATGAAAGCACATGATTTCCAATATCTCTGTCCTTCACTATAAAGGCTTTGAGCCTACAAAGCATGATCTCTAGCCCTGCAAAGAGAAATTAAAGGAGGTTTGTGTTACTTCTTATTGGCTTCATACCAGTTTACAAGCTCAAGTTTGGCCAGAGCTATCCCCTTAATTGTGTGTCTTCCAAATCATACAATCCAGAGATCCATAATTGGACAGTTGATGTAGTATTAGAAGTTTAGCTGCCCTTCTACAATAAACATGGGGATGACCGTGGCGTCACTGTTCTTTGTCTGGGCATAGCACTTGGCTCGTCCATCCAGGAGTTCAATTAGAGAATACGGATAGTTTCAGAATCCATTTTGTATAAAGGGAAAGAGATTTGCTCCTTTCAATAGTACCATGGAATTTCCGACCTGATTATTAAAAAGCTCTGATGAGTCAAACCTAGGCTGGGTTCTTGGCTCTGCATAACTCCCACATTCCTTGAGTTTTGGATTCTTCCAGAATTCATCAAGTCTAAGTCATACATTGACTCTGGTTCCTATGTTATATTGGAGATCTGAGGAGCTTAGCAAGAAGCTGCTTCCCTGGACCAAGCTTCCATTTAACTCAGAAAAATGGAGCTCTTAATTTGTATTTCCCTTGACAAACAGTGGTTTAACTTACAGGGGTAAAACGTCTCAGGAACTTGGACAAACTTAAGAGAACTAAATTAGGGGTTAGATAAAATTCAGCCTTCCCCCTTCAGCCAGGTTCTGCGATCTCTAGTTACTATAAACAATTACAATTTTGAAAGTGTTAGGAAACACACACACACACACACACACACACACACACACACACTGACAATCTGCCCCAAAGGAGAAGAGGATTATAAGACCATTTTGAGCCTCTGCTCTGCTCAGTGGTGATATGGTTATACGGGACAGCTGAGCCCTAGACAAGCAAGGACATCTTGTTGCCATTCCACTGAGCTCCTGGGATGAACAGTAAATGGTCCCAACATCTGTCATTTGTCTGGGAAGTCCTATTATGAATGCATAGTGAATCCATAGAATAGTAGGCAATGTCTTTAGCATCTCAATCTATTTCCTTTTCCCACCCTACAAATGGGAAAGGTGGAGTTTAGCCTACTTTGAAAGCATGTGGGAAATACCTACTTAGTGCTAGGAAATCTTTTTTTTTTTTTTTTAAGATTTTATTCATCCACTTGACAGAGAGAGATCACAAGTAGGCAGAGAGGCAGGCAAATAGAGGAAGGGAAGCAGGCTCCCTGCTGAGCAGAGAGCCCAATGCAGGGCTTGATCCCAGGACGCTGGGATCATGACCTGAGCTGAAGGCAGAGGCTTAACCCACTGAGTCACCCAGATGCCCCGGTGCTAGGAAATCTTATGTAATATAAGATCTGCCATCCAGAATTAGAAGCCCAAAAGCATCATTTCATGTTTCCTACACTTTCTATGAATGAGGAAATTACTATTCATTTTTTCCCAAAATAGATGAACCAGAGGAGGAGCACTGATTAGCCTTCACAAAGCTTCAAATCAAGATATAACCATATGATGTTTTTTTGTCATTCTGCAATATTGCAGTAACCATCATGTACCCAAACTTTCCAATTTGAAGAACCTCACTTCCATCCTGGAAAAGCCCTCAGACAGAAACCTTCGAGGACTCCCAAAGGCAAACCAGGCAAAGATGAGAGTGTGCCTTTCTCACCTATGACGTTGGTCAAATCTGTTTGACTGTTTGGTTTCCCCATCTTCACAAAGAAGTCAGAATAGACCACTTCCAAATGAGAGAGTTTTCAGGTCTGGAAGTTCCCAGCCCTCATGACTCCCTTCCCTGCCTTGCTCTCCCTTTCTTCTCAGCTTCCCCATGGGCCTCATACTCTCAGAGGAAAAAATGAGAACGAACAGTCTGCACTAAATAGATAGAGTCTAGCTGTCATTTGAGTGACTGCCTCCTGAGTGGAAGTGGGATGTTTTTTACCTTTTAACAAGGACCCATGGGATTTCAGCATCAGTCCTACTGATAGCAGAAGGGAAGGGGACAGGGAAGAGGAGACTGCCCAAATACCATTAGGTCACCCCTCAAGTCCCAGTGTTCTGTTTTCACGAATAACATGGTCCTAGAAAAGTCTATTTCATAGAAGGGGGAAGGAGTCATAGTTCAGAACCATTACAAGGTAAATAAGGAGAAAAAGACTGATGGGAACTATGGCAAGAGAAGGATTTGAGCCAAAAGGCTCTGTTTAGAATATGCAGGGGGAAAGAGGGGAAAACAGAGATAACCAGGAATGGCAGGTATGTATCCAGCAGGTTACCAGTCCTGGAAAACTTGGCTACATGACCACAGGTTTTCCTGCTGTCTCAAATTTCCTCTCAAGCAACCTCTAGGAGCTGCCATCACTGGTCTGTTGGTGGGGAAGGTTGAGCCAACTTACCTTCAACTAGGCTACACTTAGCAATTCCAGATCCTGGCAGACAGAAGTCAGAAAAGAATAGTGTAGCAGCTCTCACATTTTGAAAACAATAGCATGAACAGCTACCTTGGTGCCCATGACCAGAACCATTGTCATAGAGAGAAATGCATGAACTATGGTTCATCTCAAATTCCAAGAGGTCATTTGAGGCAAAAGCCATCTCCAAATCCCACCAACTTCCATCTAATCTCTCCTTGAGAACCTCCAATAGCAGGAAACTCATTAATTTTGGGTGTACTTCATTGTTAGGCAACAAAAATGATTTCCCTTGAGCTAAGGAAGAAGTTCCCTCTCTGTTACTTGGGCCCAGAGAGCCCAGCTCAGTCTTGTGAGGCCACACAGGGGAAAAATATAACTCCCTTCTCTGTGCCAGTTCCTCCCATTTCTGCAAGTATAGCAAAGTGTAAACTGCCATCTGCCAAGCCCATGTTCTTCAGGACTCTCCCACAATGAAATCTGAAGAACGCCAGCCATTGTAGAAGCAGCAGAAGATCCTCCCATGAAACTATGAGATTCGCCAGTGCTCTTCCATATGGAATGATCCTACCTCAGCCCTTCCCCTCTCCACATATGTTCTCCTAGGGTTTTTCAGCAACTTCTGTCCCCCTTTAAGGCCAAGTTTCCATTTTCATCTACATTTCATCTAGGTCAGAGAGAAACAGAGATTTGGTCTCTAGAACTAGCTACAAAGCAAGCATGTAAGCTTTGATAGCTAGGGAACTGAGATTACCTCATGGCCTTTGGCTAAGATCAAGTGTAGTATTTGTTCTTATCAGCTTAATAGCTAGGGAATTGTCTTTTAAAAATCCTATTTTTGAGTGTTTAGGTTGTATAGGAGAGTTGAAAGAGATACTCTGTTTACTAACTAGCTAAAGACCTACTAAGGACCCACAAAGTAAGCCCTAGAGCCTAAGACAGGCCCTGGACAAGGCCAACGTGCCAGGAATATGGGAATGACAAGAAGAGGACCTGAGTGTAACCCAAAGCTTCTCAACAATCAAGAATATAAAAAGTAGGGGAAAGGGAAGTTATCTTTCTGGTCATTCTCTTTATCTTCATATGTACTTTTTTCCCAGCCTCTTGCCACTGCCTGCAACAGGGACTGGCGTATTTAGGTGCTCCATAAATGTACGTTAAATAAATGAATCTTTCATCAAAACCTCGTCAATAGCTCTAGTTTTTTATAATTTAGTCACTTACATGACCAACATTTATTAAGCACCAATAGTGTTCTAGGCACTGTGTCAGACACTGAAGAGTTTATAAATAAATGGGACATGAGCTCAGAGCTAAAATCCTGGTAGGGTAGGTGAAATATTTACCCAAGAAGCAGTAAGCACATAAGGATATGATCAAGATTAGATAGGGTGGATGCTAAACATAGGGAAATGTTATAAAGGGGTTTAGCAGAAAGGTTTCATGGGAAAGGACTCACTTCAACTCATCTTACTCTGTTAAACTTGAAGCTTGATATCCCCTCCTCAATTACAAGAACTGTCTGATTATTCAAACTAAAATCTTAGACATGACTTTGCAGTCAGAGCTGGAGGGAGAATTTTTCACGTGGAGGGTCCTTGTTTCTGGCTCCTTCTTCACTTCCTGGCAAGACCTCAGTTGGCGCTCCTCTGGACGACCCACCCTATTGTAAACTTCTCCCTGGCAGCTCACCTTTTCCCTGGGCTTGCAACTGGGAATCTCATACCTGGACGCAGCCAAAAGATTTCAGGAAATGGTGCTTTGGAAACACATCTTTAAAATGAAAACAGATAAAGCAGCTAGCAGTGGAGCCAAGGAAAACTCTACTCTTTCTGAAAAGCAAGCAGTTTGTTGGCAGTAAAAACCTACCTGCTCTAAGCCACCACCACATCCTCTAATAAATGCACTGGCACACACAAAGACACATGTACACACAGACACTCAGTGAGTGGACTGCAGAATAGGTCCTTGAAAACCTGAGAAACTCACTTCCGATGCACTTTGAAAGGACTTGTGGCTGCTAGAGCCTCTCTAACCCTTCAAAGCTCTAACGCACCAGGCCTGGGTCACACACTTCTTCTGGAGAAAGCTTTATGACTTCTTCCTCCACAATGCAGACAATTTAAACCAAGTTGAGTTGAATTTTTGTAAACATTTCTAAGTTAGATGTACTGTTCAGCAACTGTCACCTACAAACCCTGAGGACTGTGTTTCTAATGTAGTAAAAAGAGAAATAGAAGATGAGAGTAGAGACCATTTCATCTACTAGGGCGGCATTGGTAAGTTGACCCTTACTTTGTGGAAGGCAGCCACACCTTACCAGAAAATGCCATTTAAATAATAATCTCCTTGCATGGTTGTAATACATTCCAATTTATAAAGTGCTTCCACTTGGCCAATCCTCCCAACAGACTTGAGTAAATTGGTCCGGACAGTCATCCTCGCCTTGTGAAGATGAGGACACTGATGAGCAGATGATGAGTGTCTTGCTTGAGCACACACACATGGGAAGGAAGCAGTCAACACACATTCTTGCACTGCATCCAGGGCTCTGTCCATCACCATGTGCATTTTGCTTCTGCAGGGGCTTGTGGCTGCTCATGATTTGAACATCAGATAATTCAACAACCTAGTAAAACCCATATTCTCAGAATATATCCTGCATGTAGTTGAGTTTCTTGGAATCTCACCTCCAAAAGTGAAAGCACCCCAAATCACAAAATTAAATTACACATGTTGTTTTTTGTTTCTTTTTTCTTAAGATTTTATTTATTTATTTGAGAGAGAGAGCGAGCATGAGCAGGGTGGGACAGAAGACAACAGACACAGGGCTCCATCCCAGGACCCCAAGATCATGACCTGAGCTCAAAGCAGACTGACAGAGCCACCCAAGCACCCCATTCTTTGAGTTTCTTTAAAGAAACAGGACAAGGATTTCCCACTGGAAATTCAGAGCACTCAGAGAACATCCTCTGAATCCTCTTTACACATCCATCCTCTCTCCAGTATCCGGCACTGCTACAGTGGCAACAGAAAAGAGCCTCTCTCTCCTCTCTCTCTCTATGCCTATTCTCTCATTTTCACAATCTCAGATTTACCCTCTGCATTTCTTGCTCTCTGTGTCTGACCCTCCAGGAGGGCACAGACTGGACATCCAAGCTGAGTGGGAGGCATTGACTAACTTGATAAGCCGGAATGACAGACATGACAACGGGGCCCAGTTCCAGGAGCATGTTGGCAGGAACACACCACATCACAGACACAGCTCTCCTACATACACAACACTGGGCCCAGCTTCATCTAACCCCCAAAATTAGACTCATCTTACAGGTGGGAAAGAAATCTGACATTTGCTGAGCTTTTAGCACACTAGAGTTATAGTCACTGTCAATACAAGAGACAAGATGCTGAAACTATCTCCCTATGGGAAGATGAGCAGAGACCCAAGTGCGAAAGCATGAGTATTTACTAAAAGGCAAATGTAGAAATACCCTCAGGGGAAGATGAGCCTCACATGAGGCAGAAAGGGATTAACCCCACAGTGTCCAAGCCCCAGGGAGCCACTGAAGCTGCTAAGAAGAACCCCAGTGACCCATGCCAGCTCAGGTGAAAGCAGGCCAAGAAGCATAAGTTTGTACTTCTTTAGGATTAGTCGATGAATCCAGAGTTCCCCAGGCCCTTTGGGCACTGTCTGTGATTATCTGATTCTCAACCATGTTTTAAGTTCTCTGAAGACAAATTCTAAAACACATTTATAACCTCAGTATCTGGTACAGTGCCTGGATTCTTAGAAAATAAGAAACAAATAAATAAAAGAAAGATGGGGGTAGGGGAAGAATGTCTCTAGTCATTATTATTTCAGCCCCATTAATAAAAATAGGAAAGCTTCTACCTTTCCATAAATGTAATCGTCCTTGGTTCCTGTGATGATGAAGCTATATTAGGATTGTCAGTGTCTTACAATGAGTTTTTAAAACTTGATCTGTCTTTACTGTAGAATAGATTTGGGAGTCAGTCTCAAGGGAATTATTTGGATTCATAGAGTGAGCCTTGACTGTGGGACTCTAGGAAAGCCATGTGACTGGCTATAAACTTGAAGGTACTGGATGCCTGTTTAGGGATATTATTATCCAGAATATGATGAGTTATTAGGATGATGGTTTTCCTGTTTATAGTCAGATTCATTGTCAGCCCTGCTCTGTCCTGTTATATGTCACAGGGGGCTAACCCTTGCTTGCTACACTTCCCAAACTCCATTCCAACTGACTTCTTGGCCAATTTCTTTCCTGGGGGAAGGAAAAAACCCAGGTACTCCCCTTATTCCATGTTTTAGGAGCATCCCAACAGCAGCTTAGTCTTCTTCGGGGTCCCACTTTCACCAGGAAGGCTCTTCCTCTATAATTTTAGCTTTCAAACTTGAGTAATACTACCTCCCCTCCCCATCCCTCCAGCCTTAAAGGTAGTGGTGGTATCCTGTTGATCTAGGGCTTGCTTCACTCATATGCCCTTTTAGATATATTAACCCTACTTTGTACCAGTTTCCCATATTAAGGTTCCTCTCTTAACCTGTCTGGCATAGGTTATGTTTTCCTGGATGGACCTTGACCAATACAGCTACCACTTTCTATGAACTTTCTCAGCTCCTACTACTCTGCCAAGACCATAAGGAATTAAAAAATATATGTTTATAAAAAATAAAAAATTAATTAAAAAAAAAAACTATATATAAGTGCAATGACCAAGGGTCTTTGGGTTCAACCAACTTCCTAAACTAGATGATAACCTGGCTGGAGGGGCTTAGACAATGGTGTGTCAGTAACTGTGTAACAAGTTCTCCAAGAGAGAAAATCCCTGATTTATAATGCTTGACACTTTCTGTGGCAAGTCTTCCCACCATGGCTTACTTAAGCCTCCAAAACATCATCACTAAATGTGGAGTTGGAAGGAAACACACAGTGATGGGTCATCTGGGTGGCTTAGTCGGTTAAGCATCTGCCTTCAGCTCAGGTCATGATCCCAGGGTCTTGCTCCCTGCTCAGCAGGGAGTCTGCTTCTCCCTCTCCCAACCAACCCCACGCATGCTTGCACTCTCTCTCTCTCTCTCTCTCTAATAAATAAAATCTGAAAGAAAGAAAGAAAGAAAGAAAGAAAGAAAGAAAGAAAGAAAGAAAGAAAGAAAGGCACAGTGAGGTTGAAATGCTGCCAATTCACTAGACATCTGAGGAGCAACAACCATTTGCCCTGAAGCAGCTGAGGGAGAAGGGTGTATAAGCAAGTGTGCAACTGCTCTAAGTAAAAGAGAGAAATTTGGGAGACTGCAGAGAGTGGAGAGAAGCCCAGGAATGGAGAAATAGCTGGAGAGTTGAAAATCGAATAAGGAAGAAATGTCAAAAGGGAACTTAAGGAGTACGGCAGTAAGATTTGTGAGATATATTATCTTCCAAGAGAGCTGTGGAATCAACAGGAAAAGACTCCTTGTCATTAATATGTTAGGGAGTTGGGATTATTTGGGAGGTGAATGAAAGAGCTGAGGGAGCTGCCCAAGAAGGACCCAACCACAGGGGGATTACAATGGATCATAGAGAGGTGTTGTTACAAGGGGCCACAGTGTATCCATTCCAACACCATCATTTAACAGATTAGGATACTAGAGCCAAGAGAGGCTACAGCCACTCAAGCAGATAGTGAAAGAATCAAGACTAAATCTCAGCTTTCCTGATGAAACCATTCATTCCTTCACTCAATGAATATTGCTTGACAGTGGAAGCATTACAAGCATGCATTGCAGATGTGGTCCTTGCCTTCAAGGACCTTACTACCTAGTATCAGAAAGAAGGATTATATAGCTTATCAGTTTGTAACTACTTTTTCAGGTAATAAGGTCTCTAAAGGAAAATATAGGACACTTGGAGAGACCTTGCATGAAGACCTTATTTAGACCTAGGGGTAGAGGAAGCCATCTCTGAGGAGTTGACACTGAGCTGAGACAGGAATGAATCTATTAGGTAAATACCAGGGGAAAGAAGTTTCCTGGTAGAGCTACATTACATGCAGAGATTTGAGACCCCCAATAAATACCACTTATGTAACAGGTCTTATCTTTCATAGCCAGACAACCCCAAAATTTGTTGAAAGCTATAAGCCTTGAGTTAGAAATAAGATAAAACTTTATCATAATGTAATATCTTAAATAAAGGTGCAAGTACAAGGGTATGGCTGGCTTTTACCCTTATAATTTGGAATGAAAACTGGTAGGTGCCTTGAGCCTTGTCAGTGTCACCTAGAATGTTTAACCTCTCTCAATCACTATACTCCACAACCCCACATCCAAATGAAGCCCCTGCCTCTCTCTCTGAGGAAAATAGTGGTAAAACAACATATTCTCCAGACCATGTCTTTGTAATTTTACCTGCTGAAACCCACTGGTGATGTCTCTGTGTTTTCCCTGACTGATTGAGGTAGATAACACTCCTGGAGCCCACAAGTTCCTGGAACAATGGCTCATTCCTCTCTCTACCTGCAGAGGTGAAAGCTGTGTCCAACCCTTTCTCTTGGGCTTTGGACTCCTGCCCCCAGACACTTGATCTTGATCTTCTGAGGTTGGGAGGTATTAAATCTCACATTGGTTTTCATGTTGAGTGGGTCCAACATATCAGACTTCTCAGTCAGTCGTTCCCTCATTCTACTTTAAAATATCAACTTCAGCCAAGTTTACCTTCAGAGACTTTCATGACCCCTCCTGCCCTTAACTTCGGACAGAATGAACACCACCACCACTACACCTCAGACAGACTTGCTACAAAAAATTTGGATCAACTTCACTTCCCTCTTCTCTAAAATGGAGACATATTTTGCGTGGAAGTAGCTGTAAGGAAAAACAAATAACCCACTCGTAAATGCTCTGGATTTCTTCCTGAAACACCATCTGGATAGCCTAATTCTATAATCCCATGGATAAGATTGTGACGTCTTTTGTGAGAAATGCCTGTTTCCAAAAGGCCAAAATTCCAGCCCACTAATATTTTATAACTTTTGACATGTTGCTTGAGTTCCTTCAGACTCAGTTTCTTTCCTTTGCAAAATGGGATAAATAATGCTGTCCGGTCTACTGGCAGCATAGGAACAATTCCTAAAATAATTTTGTGGATTTTAGAAGGAAAGATATCAGGGACATCCAAGTTTTTTGTGATTTTTTTTTCTTTATATTAAATTACTTTGACTAGAGGCAGGGGTTTTAAAAATTCAATTGAGGAGGGGCACCTGGGTGGCTCAGTGGGTTAAAGCCTGTGCCTTCAATTCAGGTCATGATCCCAGCGTCCTGGGATCAAGCCCCGCATCGGGCTCTCTGCTCGGCGGGGAGCCTGCTTCCTCCTCTCTCTCTGCTTGCCTCTTTGCCTACCTGTGATCTCTGTCTGTCCAACAAATAAATAAAATCTTAAAAAAAAAATTCAATTGAGGAAATCAGCAAAAGGTGCACACAAATCATACCATGTATGGTATGGTTGTGCACTGTGTTGTCAAGGATAAGCACTTTTTTTCTAAAAGATTTTATTTATTTATTTGACAGACAGACATCACAAGCAGGCAGAGAGGCAGACAGAGAGAGAGAGGAGGAAGAAGGCTCCCTGCTGAGCAGAGAGCCCAATGTGGGGCTTGATCCCAGGACCCTGGGATCGCGACCTGAGCCGAAGGCAGGGGCTTTAACCCACTGAGCCACCCAGGCCCCCAAGGATAAGCACTTTTTATCAGCATTTTTTAAATGTGCTAATTCTCTTTTTCCTGAGGCTACTGGATGTAAAAGTCTGAAGAAAAGGGAGTTCCTGGTATCTCTGGAGAAGAGTTTATTTCCTTTCCCATGTTCCCCAAACCCACACGAGATCATTTGTCACTGAGAGGAAGTGCCTTCATGGAGAAGCACGGAGGATTGGAATCCTTTGGGATTGTGAGAGCCTTTTCAGGATTTCAGGAAATGGAGATTGTGTGAGACTCAAGGAGGACACACATCCATGTTAGAGAAGGCAAAGTTGGAGAACATGCCCCCAAAAGGAAGAGAGCAATGTGATGCCCTCACTACCTCGCTGTTCTGAAACCAGAAGACACTCACGCTACCCTCTGGGCATTCAATATTCCACTGACAGATTCCATTCTCTGGCTCAGTTAATCAAATGGTCCAGAAACCAGCCTTTCCCCAACCCAAATCCATTGGACTTTCTGGTTTTCATGTGACAGGTATTGATTCAGAAGACCCCAATGGCTCCCTGCTAAACCACTGATTTTCATTAAACACCCTGCCCCAATACGGTTGGCACGTCCCAGAATTCTGTTCCCTTCTGTCCTTTCCATTTTCTTCACTGTAGGCCTCTCCTCCCTAAATAAACCCTCATTTGGGTTTAAGACCTTCCTGGAAGATGATTCTACAGTGCTCCTTTCTAGACCTTCCCAACCCTCTCTCTCTTATTCAAATGAGGGAATCACTAAAGGCCTCCTTGTCCTTGCCCCCCAGCAGACCCTCATAAATCCACAGTGAAGTTGGTTTTTTTTTTTTAATTAAAGCATCCAAATAATTAATGATCAACTCCATTTGTGCCATTGAAAACCCAAATGTCACACGGTTGAAAAGACCCAACCAAATAATTCAGTGTACCCTATAAAGCTTTAAAAAAAAGGCAAAGCCTAAGAGGCCTGCATGACTGGTTTCTGTGCTGTCTGAAAAGCTTGGTTGGGTTTTTGGGCACTTGATTGGATTCCAGGAATAATGTGCCCTGAGCACAAAGGGCTCTTTTGATGTGTCTGTGCCATGGCTCCTCCTTTCCCTCCTCACTTTACCTGGGATACACATTCTCCTTGTCTCCCAAGTTGGAAAAAATAACCCATGGAGGAGAGGAAAAAACAGCAGAAGGAAACTCAAGCATGAGGGTGGGAGGAAACTGCAGTTCTTAGTCTGAATTTGGTTACTGAAGTCTGATTATTTCACATGGAAGAGAAGAAATGGGAGTTTAGGGGCCCCTGGATGGCTCAGTGGGTTAAACCTCTGCCTTAGGCTCAGGTCATGATCCCAGGGTCCTGGGATCAAGCCCTGCATTGGGCTCTCTGCTCAGTGGGGAGCCTGCTTCCTCCTCTCTCTCTTTCTCTGCCTGTCTCTCCACCTACTTGAGATTGAAATAAATAATATCTTAAAAAAAAAAAAGAAAGAAATGGGAGTTTATACAATGTCTATAACCAGATACTGGAAAAGTGATGAAAAGATGTCTCTTTTTGAGTTGTGGTCCCTTGAACTATGTGGAATGAATGAATATCCCAGTGACAACCTACTACTTTCAAATAATCAGAAGAACTACAGATTGTCAATCCTGGAAATCAACGGGATTTACACGCTTCATTCAGGCAGACAATCTCATAGTGAGTTCATCTTATGAACTTTGCATGGGTGCTAGAATATTCAAGAAAGATGGAAAGAAAAAAGACAGACCCCTCATGGCTAGAATGCCCTGAGAAAAGTGACAGAGCTAACTCAAAGCCAGTATTAAGCACTGGCCCTTGGAGACAAGGAGGGTGGTCAAGCCCCAGATATGGGGATGCCCAGACTGGCAGCCCAGGGCAGCAAGCTGGTGGTAGAAGTAGACTGCGTGAGGTCTTTCTGACCTAACTTGAATAGGCTGTTTATCCTTCTCATCTTGTTTTCGTTATCTGCAAAAAAGACGAATTTTACTGTGTTAGCTCTGAGATTCTGTTTCAGAAATTTCTCAAACTAGCAACTTAAAAAGAAAATCTACTTAGTTGTTTTTAGTTTCAATAATATTCTATAAATGTCTATATAGGGATTGTATACATATAGACTCATTACATTTACTTTAAGCATTTGATATTTTTCATTAGTTTCAGAGGCAGAATTTAGTAATTCATTGGTTACATATAACACCCAGTGTGCATTACATCAAGGGCCCTCTTTAATGCCCATCACTCAATTATCCCTTCCCCCCAACCCACCTCCTCTCCATCAACACTTGGTTTATTTCAAGTATTTGATATTTTATGCTATTATAAATGGTATGTATTTCTTGATTTTATTTCTTAAAGATTAGTTGTTAATATATAGAAATACAATTGATTTTTGTGTATTGAATTTGGATACAGTAACCTCATCAAATCCTTTACTAATTCTACTGATTTATCAATACACTCTCTTGTCTTTTCTTCACCATCAGCTCACCACTGGGGAGTTCACAAGGAAGATGTTTAACATACTTGTTATATTTCCAGGATTGCAAGCAAAAGAAATGATTGGCTAACTTAAATATAAAGAAGGATTTCTCTTAAGGTTATGGAATAGTTCTGTGAGTCTCTGGAAAAAATGAACTACCAGACCTCAGAAAAGAACAGGGTCCAGAATAGCATTAGGGAACAAATCAACTGCCTCTTCAGGATGCACTGTCAGGATGAACTCTGGACTTCTTTTTTTCTCACTCCACTTATTCAAATTCCTCAGAGCAAATCTAGTTGTTGCTATTTAGATCCAACCATTTATCGCATTGCCAGTTGACTGACAGGTTCACCAAGACTAGGTGAACTTCTGGAGGAGTGGTACCCCAGAGGAAACTCACCATGGTATCACTGAAGGGAGAATTGATGCTACAGGAAGACAACAAGTGGCCAACATAGGGTACCTAAGTAGATCTTTTGCCACTCTCCCACCTTAGCAGGTATAAGATTAGCACTTAAATTTAGGGGATGACAATGGTGATTGAGAGAATTCCCAACTCAGACATCCCTATCTTCCTATCGAGCCATCAAAATCACTTAGGTTCAGTCAATGATCCATGTTACTCATTTATACATGAAAGTGAATCCTTGGCCGAGCTTGCTTCTCTGGGCTTCACTCAACTTCCTCTACTCACTTAGTATGTATTGTGCTGTCAAAATAGGTTTGATTAATAACTGAATGTGTATATGTTCTTTCTTTCTTTCTGGCCTCTATTCTGCCTCTTCCAAAGGGTTGTAGTATATTTATTTTGCTGTGGTTACTGTGGAATGGGAGACCTAGGACTTACTGATACAATCAGTAACTACACTGAATTCTATCTGCTTATTGAACTGCTGACTCTGGGCTTGAGCACACTAAGTGTACAAAAGATGTCTGTGTGTTTTCTAGGTGTTTTTAATCCATAGGAAAAAATGGATGGAGGTCATGAGGATCAATTTTCTTAAGAACTGAACTCTAGCAAAAACGAAGTGAGGTTAAAAGTCTCTTATCTTTGCCATCACTCATCTCCACCTTTATTTATTGCTCTCTGCTTTTCATTAGTATGCAGACAACTGTAGCCATAGACATGTTCATCCACACTCCAACTACTGCCCTGATTTCAGTTCCAAGTTATGAAACTTAATCTAAACTTTAGAAGGGAAGCAAGAAAATGAAACTTTAAATTTCAGCTTACAGAGTCCCCCAGGATGATTCCAGGAATTGAGAAGGGGGAGGCCCTGGGAATCAGAAACCAAACTACCACCTCCACACTCCCCTAAGAGGACCTAAGGATATTTGAAATAAACTCACAAAATGCAGTTTTGACAACATCTAAACTACGAGAAAAATTGCGAGAGAACATATCCATCCCCTCCCCGCAACAGCTCCTAACTAATCCCAGACAGAAGGAGGTGTCTCTTATTCTTGAAGATCACTTGAAGGACATTTCACAATTTCCTTCAGTCACCTGTTTCAAAATATAAGAAATGGGTGCCAGGAAAATCTTCCTCATATTCAAACACCAGTTCTGCCTTCAATTCAGACCATTTGGATAATTAAAGTATAAAATTTCAGAACTGGAAGAAACTTTAAATACCATTTAGTCTAGAGGTTACAACTGGTGACCCAGGGATTGAGACATATTTTACTAGGGCCATGGAAAGTTTAATTTTTAAGTTTTTGAATTAGTTGCCAATACTTAGATATTGAGATATTTTCTTTTTAAAAATTCATATAATTACAGATCTAGAAAAGCCAGAAGATCTGGAAACACTGTGGACCTCAGTCCCATGGCAATGGTCAAGTTGGGAACTCCTCTTTAAACTGGTATCATTAGGCGAAAATAAATTAGGGCTTCAAGGAACCAACCAGACCTGCTTATCTTATTTACCCTAAATGACTAGCCCTAGTTGGCATTGTGACCCCTGATTTTTGCCGGTGAGAAAACGGAGACTCAGAAAAAATGGTTTCACTGATGTATCCAGCTCTCAGCACATCATGCCCCTAGCCCAGGGCTTTTCTCCTGTGGAGCACTGCTGGTCTATAGTCATGCTGACCTAAGGCAGCTAAAGATAAAAATTATAGATGACAGAGAGGTTTCATAATAAAGTCAAAACCTACAGTTTTCATATTTTCTTCCATTTTTTATAGTCCATGGGCCAGCTCAGCAGTATGTCAATACAGGTGTGCCCATAACCTTTAAAGTGGGTGACTGCTGACTGTACAAGGATGGCCAAGAAAAGATTCAATAGAAGGCTTAGGAGACCTCACCCCATTTTCATGTTGAGGACTAGGTGTTGCGGTGGGGGGGAGGGCGGGGGGGTTCTCAGTGCTTTGAATTCAGAATAAAAAGAAAAGAAGCAAAGGGATTTGCCCATTTCCAGCCCTAGAGTACAGTCTGGAGAAGACAAAGAGGATTTGTAGCCCATATAAAGGTACTGCAGGGAATTTTACCTATCAAGAAAATAAAAACAAAAATTCCAATCTATGTGTATGTTTAGGAGAGTCTATTACACTTTAAGGACAATTTGGCAAAAATAAAAATTGAATAGTGTATTTCTCAGATTTCTCAAACTAGCTTTTTGGTAAAATGTACATACGACATATCAGATAAAGGACTAGTGTCCAGAATCTATAAGGAACTTAGCAAACTCAACACCCAAAGAACAAATAATCCAATCAAGAAATGGGCAGAGGACATGAACAGACATTTCTGCAAAGAAGACATCCAGATGGCCAACAGACACATGAAAAAGTGCTCCATATCACTCGGCATCAGGGAAATACAAATCAAAACCACAATGAGATATCACCTCACACCAGTCAGAATGGCTAAAATCTACAAACTAAAAGTTTTTTTAATCTTTTACTCCTTCAGTGTTCACTGCACAGAGTAACAACTTTGTGTTAATCCTTTCCTGCAACAAAAAAGAAAACACTAGATTAAAAATTCAGGCAACCCATGTGCAGCCCCAGCGTACCTGATCATTGCAGTCAGTTCAGGTTCTGAATAGGCCAGCTATTGCAAAGACAAAAGAGCTGAAGGAGGTAAGTACATAGCAACTACTAATTTTTTAAGCCAGGTATAAACCAATCCTTTGATATATTTTCTGACTGTGAATGTAGCTCAACATAGGAAAAAGTGGCCAAAAGAAGCTTTCCATCTCTTTGCTGTAGCTCTTCACCAACCACCAAGAAAGGTTAGAGAAGGAGTCCTCTTCCCAAGACCAAAGGTGTGACTTGAGCTTGGGATATTTGATTTTAATTGGAGTTTGAGGGAGTCTAAATGCCTCTATTTCTACCAAAAATACTGAAAATTGATGTTTATAGGGGAAAATAGTTTTCCTAGTTGGAAAAGTGATGGGAAAAAACAGCCAAGACTTCTTTCTCAAGGTCAACTGATTTTTAATAAGCTTAATGGTCTTTGGACATTACAAAACAATTGATTAACAGCCATTCCTTCCCAAAGCTCACTACCTAGAGAGATTGCATTTGCCAGTTGACCACCTTCTCTCCCTCACCTAAATTCCTCCTCTGGAAAATCAGCAATAAATTTTAAGAAAAAAGATTCTGAAGGGGCCAATTCAGTGCCTAGTGATCTTTAAAAGCCACTTACAGTTGACTTGTCCTCCTTTTTGGTACTGGTTGGACACCAGCAAATCCTCCTAGATGGAAAATTTCTTTCCCCTGATGATGGCAGAAACATTTCAAAAGAAACAAGGGGAATGACATATTACAAAACACAACACAAAACGAAGATGACATTCAGATCAGGGGAGGAAAGAGGAAGTGCTGAAATAACTGGTTGTTAATATGCAAAGCAAATTTAATTAAATTCTTACATCTCTCCTTGAACAAAATTGCATTTAATGGAGATTAAATACATAGATATGGGAAAGAAAACCTTAATATCTTTTAGAAGAAATTAGAGCATCTCTTTAAAATCTTGGAGTAAGATAGAATGTTTTAAATCCATACATGTAAAAATACTTAAGGCAACAACTTTTTTTTTTTAGTTTTTTACTTAAATTCAATTAATTAACATATAGTATATTATTAGTTTCAGACATAGAGTTCAGTGATTCATTAGTCTTATATAACACCCAGTGCTCACTATATCATGTACCCTCCTTAATGTCTAGCACCCAGTTACCCAGTCCCCACACCCACCTCCCCTCCAGCAACCATCAGTTTGTTTCCTAGAGATAAGAGTCTTTCATGGTTTATCTCCCTTTCTGATTTCATCTTATTTTATCTTTCCTTTCCTTCCCCTCTGCTCCTCTGTTTTATTTCTTAAATTCCACATATGAGTGAAAGCATATGATAATCCCCTTTCTCTGCTTGACTTATTTTGCTTAGCATAATACCCGCTAGTTCCATCCATGTTGCTGTAAATGACAAGATTTCATTCTTTTTGATGGCTGAGTAATATTCCTGTGTGTGTGTGTAGTGTGTGTGTGTGTGTGTGTACACATATATGTATATACACCACATCTTCTTTATCCATTCATCTGTTGATGGTTACCTGGGCTCTTTCCATATTTTGGCTATTGGGGTCATTGCTGCTATAAACATTGGGGTGAAGGTGCCCCTTAGGATCACTACATTTGTAACTTTGAGGTAAATACCTAGTAGTGCAACTGCTAGTCATTGGGAAGCTCTATTTTCAACTTTTTGAGGAACCTCCATACTGTTTCCCGGAGTAGCTATACCAGCTTGCATTCCCACCAACAGTGTAAGAGTGTTCCCATTTCTCTGCATCCTCGCCTGCATCTGTCATTTCCTGACTTGTTCATTTTAGCCATTCTGACTGTTGCAAGGTAGTATCTCATTGTGGTTTTGATTTGTATTTCACTAATACCAAAGAATGTGGAGCATTTTTTCATTTTTCTATTGGCCATTTGTATATCTTCTTTGGAAAAATGTCTATTCATGTCTTCTGCCCATGTCTTGATTGGATTATTTGTTCTGTAGGTGTTGGGATTGATAAATTCTTTATAGATTTTTGGATACTAGCCCTTTATCTGATAAGACATTTGCAAATACCTTCTGTGTTCTGTCAGTTCTCTTTTGATTTTGTCAAGCATTTCCTTTGCTGTGCAAAAGTTTTTATCTAGATGAAGTCCCAATAGTTCATTTTTGCATTTGCCTCCCCTGCCTTTAGAGATGTGTCTAGCAAGTTTATGGTAACAAGTTTAAAGAGGACTGATACATTCACCTCCATTAAAATAACTGTAAAACTTATATACAACAAAAGATACTATAAAAACAGGAAAGATAAGCAATGAGTAACAGAAGATATTTGCAAACACAAAGCTGACAAAAGATTGGAATCCAGGATATGAAATGGACTCCAAAAATTAATAAGTAAAAATAAAACAACCACCAGAAGGTCTAACATGCATGTCACTAAAGTCCTTGAAGGAAAGAGAAAGATAAGGGCAAAAAAATATTTGAAGAAATAATATTCAACAAACTTGCCAAATTTGGTGAAAGACAAATTCAAGCAACTCAACAAATCCCAATCATACTTTTGATAAATTCGAAGAAAGTCTTGCCTATATACATTGTAATCAAACTGCTGAAAGCTATGAATAAAGAAAAAATCTTGAAAGCAGGGAGAGAAAAATGGTACATTACACAGAGGAGCATAAAGACTTAAATGACAACAGATTTCTCATCAGGAACCAGGGAGGTGAAAAGACAGTGGAACAGCATCTTTAAAGTGCTGAAAAGGAAAAAAAATAATTATCAACCCAGAATTTTATATTCAGCAATATATTCTTCAGAAATGAAGGTAAAAATAAAGATATTTTCAGAAAAAGAAAATATAAGAGAATCATTGCTAGCAAAACTGTGCTACAAAAAACTGCTGAAGGGGGTGCCTGGGTGGCTCAGTGGGTTAAGCCGCTGCCTTTGGCTCGGGTCATGGACTCAGGGTTCTGGGATCGAGTCCCGCGCCGGGCTCTCTGCTCAGCAGGGAGCCTGCTTCCTCCTCTCTCTCTGCCTGCCTCTCTGCCTACTTGTGATCTCTATCTGTCAAATAAATAAATAAAATCTTTTAAAAAAAAACTGCTGAAGGAAATTCTTCAGGCTGTAGGAAAATGATGCTAGAGTGAAAGTAAAACTTACATCTTCTGGAAAGCACAGACTATTAAAAATGGAAAATATCAAATATATAATTCCCAGATCAACCAAAAGGATATAAATAGGGGTAGAGGTAGAATTATATATAGGCAGAAGTAGAGAAAAAGAGAGAGAGCGAGAGATTATTACAAAAAATTGGCTTATAAAATTATAGGTCTTACTAGAGCAGGTGGTCAAGAGGGAAAGATAATCAGTAGGGGACACCTTCACAGGTTTTGGAGTCTCTGACCTCATGGGAAGCCTAAGCCCTGTTGTAAAGGCCTAACCCAAAATAATAAACCTTTTGGGGTCACCTGGGTGGCTCAGTGGGTTAAAGCCTCTGCCTTCAGCTCATGTCATGATCTTAGGGTCCTGGAATCGAGCCTCACATTGGGCTCTCTGCTCTGCGGGGAGCCTGCTTCCCCCTCTCTCTCTGCCTGCCTCTCTGCCTACTTGTGATCTCTGTCAAATAGATAAATAAAATATTTAAAAATAATAATAAGAAGAATAATAAACCTTTTGACTAATTTAGAGTCAACTGGCTGTAATTAAGGACTTTAATTCTATTTACAAAGTCCCTTCACAGCAGCACTTATATCTGTGTTTGACTGAAAAACTGGAGCTCTAGTTCGGCCTACCCAAGGGGACACATCAAAAAAGCCATCACATCTAGGTAAGTATAAAACACTACTTTCCTTCCTCCTAAGCTCTTTATGATACATGTAGCTGCTTGAACCAAAAGACTGTATACTGGTAGGGTTTTCAATGTGTAAGTGAAATACATAAGACAACTATTATACAAAAGATGGTGGGTATAGTGTAGAAGAAAGGTTGTCAGTCTCTCTATTTTACATGAGTGGTAATATTAATTCTTAATAGATGGTGGATCTATCTATTCTACAAATATATAAGACAATCGCTGAAAATATACAATAATGTATAACTTTAAGCCAATATTTAAATTAATATAGAATACTAAAAATAGTCAAATAATCCAGACTAAGGCAGGGAAAGGAGAACAGAGCAACAAAAACCAAATAGTCATATAATAAGATATAATAAGATATAATATAATAAAAAAACGTATAATATAATTTAAAAAGTCATATAATAAAAAAAAGCCAACCTAAATTCAACCAGATCACTAATCACATTAAATGTTAATGGTCTAAGCATTAAAAGGGAGAGATTGCCAGAGTTGATAGAAAAAACAACTCAACTACACTGTCTGCAACAGGCACACTTTGAATATGAAAACACATATAATTTGAAAGTAATAGATGGAAAAGGTGTACCATGCAAACAGTAAGTATAAGAAGAGTGCAATGATTATATAAATATCAGATTTTTAAAATAGACTTTATCACAAAGTATAATAATCAAGGGTTGCCTGGGTGGTTGAGTGGGTTAAGTATCTGACTTCAGTTCAGGTCATGATCCTGGGGCTCTGGGATCCATCCTATATTGGACTCCCTGCTCAGTGGGGAGCCTGCTTCTCCTTCTGCCCTTCCTCCTGCTCATTTTCTCTCCCTCTGTCTCTCTCTCAAATAAATAAAATCTTTTTTAAAAAGAGTATAATCAAAGATTAATTTTTAAGGAGCAATTTACCAGGAAGACAATAATTATAAATATGTTTGCACCTAATAATAAATCTGCATGAATTATTTTTTTAAAAAGGACAATTCCATAATCATAGCAGGCATTAACACCCTTCTCTCATCAATGATAAAAACAATTAGAAGACATAAACATCACTATTAACACCTCAGTTTCTTTCCTAGAGTTAAGAGTCTCTTATGGTTTGTCCCTCTCTCTGATTTTATCTTCTTTTATTTTTCTTTCCCTTCCCCTATGCTCCTTTGTTTTGTTTCTTAAATTCCACATACTAGGAAATCATATGATAATCATTTTTCTCTGATTGACTTATTTTGCTTTGCATAATACTCTCTAGTTCCATCCATGCTGCTGCAAATGGCAAGATTGCATCCTTTTTGATGGCTGAGTAGTATTCCATTGAGTGTGTGAGTGTGTGTGTGTGTGGACACGTGTATCACATCTTTATCCATTCATCTTGATGGACATCTGGGCTCTTTCCATATTTTGGTTGTTGTGGACATTAGTGCTATCAGCATTGGAACACAGGTGCTCCTTTAAATCACTATATTTGCATTTGGGGGGTAAATACCTAGTAGTGCAATTGCCTGGCTGTAGCATACCTCTATTTCCAACTTTTTGAGAAACCTCCATTCTGTTTTCCAGAGTGGCTGTACCAGTTCCTTTTAAACACAGATAATACCTTCACCAGGCTAGACTATATTCTATGCTATAAAACGAGTGTCAGTAAGTTCAAAAGGACTGAAATCATGTGTATCATATCCTATGATCACAAGAGAATGAATCAATAATAAAATATCTAGAAAATCTGATTATTTGAACATTAAATGGCAGATAATTAAATAATTTTGAGTCAAATATAAAATCACAAAGGAAACTGGAAAATACTTTGAACTGAATGATAAATAAAATACAACATGAAAATTTAGAAGATGTAATAAAGTAGGGCTCAGAGGAAAAAACAGATTTAAGTGCAAAAAAAGAGAGGCCTGAAAACAATTACCTAATCTACTTTAGCAAGCTCTACCAAGAAGAGTAAAGTAAGTCCAAAATAGAAAGAATGAAATAAAGATAAGAATAGAAATCAATGAAAGTGAAAATTGTTTATAAAGAAAATGAAAAAGCCAAAAGCTGGTTCTTTGAAGAACAAAACAAAATCAATCAATCCCTAGTTAAACTCACAAGAAAGAGAAAACATGTCACCACTGTCAGGAATTTTAAAAATGCATTATCTCCACAAATCTACAGACATTAAAAAACTAAGTGAACTTTGAAAGAACTTTATACCATCATAGTTTACAACTAAGATGAAAAGAAGACTTTCTTGAAAAATACAACTTATTAAAATTGATAAGGAAATAAACAGAAATTATAAGTTGCCATATTTGGAACAGATTTAATATATTATCAAAACCTCCCCAAAATGTAAACAATAGACAAGGGGCAAAATACATGAGCAGACAATTCACAAAAGAAGGCATCTGAATGGTTCCTCATTCTATGAAATGCTGCTTGATCTCAGCAAGAATTAGGAAAATGTAAACTACAACTATATGAGGAAATGTTTCACTTATCAAATGGGCAAAAATTAGAAGTCTGACAGTATCAAGTACTGGTGAGAAAACAAAGAACAACAGAAACTCTTCTAAACTTCTGGTGGATATGCAAATAGGTACAAGTACTTTAGAGGACAATTTGGCAGCATCTAAAGTTGACAATGCAGATACCCAATAAGCGGCAACCCCACTCCCTGGACACCCTGGGGAAGCTCACACATGGGCATAGGAAACACGTGTAAGGATATTCATGCAAATACCACTTGTAGTAGAAAATGTTAGAAACAAATTAAATGTGTATCAAGAAGAGAATGGATAAAAAATACATTTTGATATATTTGTATATGGAATTCTAAACAGAAGTTAATATGAAAAAACTAGAGATATATGTTCAATATGAAAAATATCAAAAAGTTAAGCAAAGAAACCAAGTGGCGGAAGGATACACAAATGATGCCATTTACACAACACTCAAGACATGCCTGGCGGGCTAAGTTGGTTAAGCACAGATCATGATTTCCACTCCAGTCATGATCTCACGTTCTTAAGATTAAGCCTTATGTCTGCAGCACATTGGGCCCAGAGCCTACTTAAGATTCTCTCTGCCTCTCCCTTTGTCCCTCCCCACCCTTAAATAAATAAATAAATAAATAAATAAATAAATAAATAAATCTTGTTAGAGATTAACATTGGGTGGGGAACCTGGGTGGCTCAGTGGGTTAAGCCTCTGTCTTCAGCTCAGGTCATGATCTCAGGGTCCTGGGATAGAGAGCCCACATCGGGCTCTCTGCTCATTGGGGAGCCTGCTTCTCCCTCTATCTCTGCCTGCCTCTCTGCCTGCTCGTGATCTCTCTCTGTCAAATAAATAAATAAAATCTTTAAATAAAAAATTAACACTGGGGGTGCCTGGTGGCTCACTCATTAAGGATCTGCCTTCAGCTCAGATCATGATTCCAGGGTCCTGGAATGGAGCATTGCAGAATCAGGCTCCCTGCTCAAAAGGAAGCCTGCTTCTCCCTCTCCCACTCCCCCTGCTTGTGTTTCCTCTCTCACCTTCTCTCTGTCAAATAAATAAATAAAATCTTTATAAAAAATTAAAAATTAAAAATAATATTCAATACATGAAAACAATGCTATGTGATTTTAAGATTACACACACACAGAGAGAGTAGATATGTAAAAGCAGCAATGGGAACGATAAATACCCAAAGCAAATACTGCTGTCTCTACTGACAAATAGAGGGATAGGATCAGGGATTCAAGCCTATTTGTAACATTTTCTTTTTCAGCCGCTTGGCGCATACAAGGGTATTCACTAGGGTATGCAGTGCACCTTTATGTATGTCTGAACTATTCCGTAATTTTAAAAAATTAAGAAGGAACTGTATGGCTGCTTGGCAAAAGATTCAAACTTCAGTCATAATGAGGGAACAGACGCCCTTGCTGAATGTCCTCAACTGTTTTGACTTCTGGAGGGGCGGGCCGTGATTACAGCTGCGATTAGGTGACTCACCATAATTATGTTTTGTTGAAATTGAATTTATTGAAGCGTGAATCATTCTGCCCAAGTCCTACCTAATTGCTGCAACACCGCGGATGGGAAGGATGGCGGAGGAGTTTTCAGTAGAGGTCATTATAGAATGAATGTGCGCGCGTGTGTGTGTGTGCGTGTGCATACACGCCTGCACACACTCCCACAGCACTCACCCTGCAGAGAGCCTGCAGCGCTGCCTCCTCCTCTGTAATGATGTGAGGTTAGCAGGCAATGTCTACAGATTTCACTGGTTTCTTCTGCCTCCCACCCCCTACTCAAATTTATGAGCAACTCACTGTTTGGTGATTTGGCTCTCTGGGGGTCTCTGTGCCCCAGACCAGAACTCCAGGTGGGTGTTGTCTGTTTTCTCAAAGCTGTCAACTGGCAGATTTTATACCCATTCTCACAGCTCAGAATCACACCCCCACCACCGCCCATTGCCCTGCCACACCACCACCACCACCCCTCCCACCACTGCCTGCTGTCTGGCACAGCGGGGATCTTAGGGATACACCAGGAGCTGTGACCCTGCTGCAGAGCTATGATTTAAATCATCATGGATGCTCTGCGGAGGTAAACAGCAAACCCAGAATGTGGTGGGAACCCCTGAAGTCTCCCTCTCTCCAATCATGTGCAGGGAGTAGTGGGAATGGGGACCACTTTGGGTTCCTACGCACTGGGTCATCCATGGTCTCCCGCAAGCAGAAAGCTCAGAACTTTTCTCCTGACTCCTCCAACTGTGAAGACAGGGGGACTTCATTTCTTTTTTAATTTAATTTTTTTCAGTGTTTCAAAATTCATTGTTTATGCACCACACCCACTCTCCATGCAATAGCGCCCTCCATAATACCCACCACATGGCTCACCCAACAACCCACCCCCTTCCCCTCCAAAACCCTGTTTGTTTCTCAGAGTCCACAGTCTCTCATGGTTTGTCTCCCCCTCCGATTTCCCCCAACTCACTTCTCCTTTCCATCTCCCAATGTCTTCTGTGTTATTCCTTATGTTCCACAAATAAGTGAAACCATATGATAACTGACTCTCTCTGCTTGACTTATTTCACTCAGCATAATCTTTTCCAGTCCTGTCCATGTTGATACAAAAGTTGGGTATTGGTCCTTTCCGATGGAAGCATAATACTCCATAGTATATATGGACCATATCTTCTTTATCCATTCATCCAGTGAAGGGCATCTTGGTTCTTTCCACAGTTTGGTGACTGTGGCCATTGCTGCTATGAACACTGCGGTACAGATGGCCCTTCTTTTCACTACATCTGTATCTTTGGGATAAATACCCAGTAGTTCAATTGCAGGGTCATAGGGTAGCTCTATATTTAATTTCTTAAGGAATCTCCACACTGTTTCAGACCAATATCCCTGATGAATATGGATGCCAAGATTCTCAACAAGATTCTAGCTAATAGGATCCAACATTACATTAAAAAGATTATCCACCATGACCAGGTGGTATTTATCCATGAGACGCAGGGTGGTTCAACATTCCCAAATCAATCGATGTGATAGAACAAATCAATAAGAGAAAAGAGAGCAATCACCTGATCCTCTCAATTGATGCAGAAAAAGTATTTGACAAAATACAGCATCTGTTCCTGATTAAAACGCTTCGAAGTATAGGGATAGAGGGAACATTCCTCAGCGTCATAAAATCTATATGAAAAACCCATTCTCAATGGGGAAAAGCTGACGGCCTTTCCTTTGAGATCAGGAACAC
This sequence comes from Mustela erminea, assembly GCF_009829155.1. Taxonomy (NCBI): domain Eukaryota; kingdom Metazoa; phylum Chordata; class Mammalia; order Carnivora; family Mustelidae; genus Mustela; species Mustela erminea. The sequence continues at coordinate 27,469,787 of NC_045621.1, forward strand.
AACAAGGATGCTCACTTTCACCACTCTTGTTCAACATAGTATTAGAAGTCCTAGCAACAGCAATCAGACAACAAAGAGAAATAAAAGGTATTCAAATTGGCAATGAAGAAGTCAAACTCTCTTCACAAATGACATGATACTTTATATGGAAAACCCAAAAGACTCCACCCCCAAACTACGAGAATTCATACAGCAATTCAGTAATGTGGCAGGATACAAAATCAATGTACAGAAATCGGTTGCTTTCTTATACACTAACAACAAAAATACAGAAAGGGATATTAGAGAATTGATTCCATTTACTATAGCACCAAGAACCATAAGATACCTGGGAGTAAACCTAGCCAAATAGGTAAAGGATCTGTATTCAAAGAACTACAGAACACTCAAGAAAGAATTTGAAGAAGATACAAAAAGATGGAAGACGATTCCATGTTCATGGATCAGAAGAATAAACATTGTTGAAATGTCTATACTGCCTAGAGCAATCTATACTTTCAATGCCATTCTGATCAAAATTCCACCAGCATTTTTCCAAAGAGCTGGAGCAAACAATTCTGAAATTTGTATGGATCCAGAAGAGACCCCAAAATGCTAAGGAAATGTTGAAAAAGAAAACAGAACTGGGGGCATCATGTTGCCTGATTTCAAGCTTTACTACAAAGCTGTGATCACCAAGACAGAATGGTACTGGCACAAAAACAGACACATAGACCAGTGGAACAGAATAGACAGGCCAGATATAGACCCGCAACTCTGTGGTCAAATAATCTTCAACAAAGCAGGAAAAAATATACAATGGAAAGAAGACACTCTCTTCAATAAATGGTGCTGGGAAAATTGGACAGCTACGTGTAGAAGAATGAAACTCAACCATTCTCTTATGCCATACATAAAGATAAACTTGAAATGGTTAAAAGACCTCAACATTAGACAGGAATACATCAGAATCCTGGAGGAGAACAGTAACCTCTTCAACATTGACCACAGCAACTTCTTTCAAGATATGACTCCAAAGGCAAAGGAAACAAAAGCAAAAATGAACCTTTGGGACTTCATCAAGATCAAAAGCTTCTTCACAGCAAAGGAAACAGTCAACAAAACAAAGAGGTAACACACAGAATGGGAGAATATTTTCGTAAATGACAGTACAGACAAAGGTCTGATATCCAAGATCTATAAAGAACTCCTCAAACTCAACACACATGAAACAGATAATCATGTCAAAAAATGGACAGAAGACATGAACAGACACTTCTCCAAAGAAGACATACAAATGGCTAACAGACACATGATCATCATCATTAGCCATCAGGGAGATTCAAATCAAAACCACATTGAGATATCACCTCACACCAGTTAGAATGGCCAAAATTAACAAGACAGTAAACAACATGTGTTGGAAAGGATGTGGAGAAAGGGGAACCCTCTTACACTGTCAGTGGGAATGCAAGTTGGTGCAGCCTCCATGCCATTCTTAAACACAGTAGTGAAACTGGAATTTCAAAAATCTATTGGCTTATTTTTTTTAATCTTTAATTTCCACTTATTAGAGTCAACTCTTGAAAAATAAGTCCTCCAGGGACAAGATAATATTTTAAACCCAGGTTGACAAGCTCTTGGGAGAACTGACTGAGTGGTAACAGACACAAGGACCTCTGGGTGTAGACTCATAGTAGACATTTAAAGAATTGAAGAGTCCATAAGGAGTGGAGACCCAGTCAGAGACAGGTTCCCCCACATCCTCACTTCCGATTTGTCCCAGAAATAAGTCTATGCTCTTGTCCTTTTCCTTCTGGTTTGTTGCCTCTGAAACACTGCAGACTCAGAGCTAGCAGATGAGCTGCAACTCCAGAGATTCCTGCAGATGTGAATGTCACGGTGTCAAGTGCTTGTGATCCAGATCATTTTACAGACAAGGTAATTGAGACTTCAGTGACTACATGACTTGTCTCTAGTTACATGATGAGACAGTATCAGGACCAGTAGTAAAACTCAGAAATAGGTTCTGAGAGAATTAACAGCCTTGAGCAGCTAAAGGAAAGGTCATGGGTCCAGTCTTCTGACTTTCTGTGTTTTAAAGGTTCATTTTTGCTCAGTAGTGACACAGAAATATCCTTCCCACAAAATCATAGAAGTGTTGCATGGTAAGAGAAACATGGAATGTGTGGTCACAAACTCCACATTCCATGTCCAGCTCTGAGACTCGTGACCTGCGCTATTTTGGGCAAGTCCTTTCAATTCAAACCTCAGCTTCCTCAACAGTCAATTGAAAAAACACCATAAAACCTTTTTCATTCACGTGTTTTGAGCACGAGATAAAATACCACCTTTGAAAGCACCCCTCACAGTATCTGGTCCTAGCACATATTCATCAAGTTGTATGGGCTTCAAGAATGTTTTCTCATTCCATTTTGATCACAGGAGGAAAATTTGGGACCCTTGGGGGACTTAGTTTGATCTTTCACCCCAGATGGATTATCATATTCTTGCCTTCTTTCTTAATTCACAACACTTATAATTGTGTCTTCTATTCCTGTGACCTTTGCTTTTCCCAATCTCTTAGTTTGATATCATTTTCCAGCCTAACAAATGTATTAGCAAGTTTATCATCCAGAATGCAAGTGATGGTAACAGTCACTTCTGCCTCTGAGTTTTCTGGAAGCCCACTGATCATACCCCAGCTTCGTCCTCTCCCAAGTGGACCCTTGTTCATTGGAAAGCAATATGTGCAGTCAGCTGTGCAGCCATTCCTACATCTACCTGAGATCTGAGTCATGTTTTTCATATACTATCAGTTAAAATTCTTGCTGTCCTGGTACTCACTTTTTTTAAATTTAAATTCAATTAGTCAACAACATATAGTACATAATTAGTCTTAGATGTAGTGTTCAGCAATTAATCGGTTGTGTATAAAACCCAGTGCTCATCACATCACATGCCCTCCTTAATGCCCATCACCCAATTACCCCATCTCTCCACTCACCTCACCTCCAGAAACCCTTGGTTTGTTTCCTAGAGTTAAGAGTCTCTCATGGTTTCTCTCTCTCTCTCTCATGACTTCCCATTCGGTTTTCCCTCCCTTCTCCCATGATCCCCTGTGCTGTTTCCTATATTCCACAAATGAGTGAAACCATATGATAATTGTCTTTCTCTCATTGACTTATTTCATTCACCATAATACCCTCTAGGTCCATCCATGTTGATGCAAATTGTAGATATTCATGCTTCCTGATGGCTGACTAATATTCCATCTTCTTTGTCCATCCATCTGTCAATGGATGTGCAGGCTCTTTCCACAGTTTGGCTATTATAGACATTGCTGCTGTGAACATTGGGATGCAGATGCCCCTTCAGATTACTACATCCATATTTTTATGGATAAATACCCAGTAGTGTGATTGCTGGATTGTAAGGTAGCTCTATTTTCAACTTTTTGATGGAACTTTATACTGTTTTTCAGAGTGTACCAGGTTGCATTACCACCAACAGTATAGGAGGATTTCCCTTCTTCTGCATCTTTGCCAACATTTGTTGTTTCCTGTCTTGTTAATTTTAGTCATTCTGACTGGCGGAAGGTGGTATCTCATTGTGGTTTTGATTTGTATTTCTCTGATGCCAAGGGATGTGGAGCATTTTTTCATATGTTTTTTGGCCATTTATATGTCTTCTGGTGCTCACTTCTTGATAGTTATTCCATCTTAACCAACAAATGACTTTCTAGCTCTCCTATCCTTTCTCTGATACCCTTTGATTTCTCTGGTTCCTCTTCTTAACTTCACTGATTACCCACAGCATTACTCAGGTTCGGTGCATATCCCTCTGCTTTAATTTCTGTAACTAGGATGATGGCAACCTTACTCCTTTTCCCTCTTTGAAGAGGAACTTAAGCATAATATGGCATCTCAAGGATGAATTCAATCAAGGAATTCTATCAAGTCTTATTTAAGTAGTTATTTTAAAGTGATGACTGAGTCTTCTAACCTGTAAAGCTTAGAGCTGCATATTAACAACACAGAAATATCATCAAATGCTCTCTCTATATAAAAGATTTTATGGTAATCCACAAATTTGGGGGGTGATAAAGGTCTAATATGAATGCTTTGTCACCACTATTAAAATTAAAAAAGCATAATTTCATGTTTCCATAAAAAGATAAAGGAAATCCCAAGGAACAGAATGGAATAAGAATCTAAAGGAAATAAAAAGTCAGGAATGGAGATAAGCATCAAAATTCAACTCACTGAGATTTTTATCTGTACCTTGTACTGTACTATGTTCTTCTCTTAGAAAGTGAAATAAGGATTTAGGACAGCTTCATCTATTTATATTATTTAAATTACAAGAGTTTTTAAACAAACACAAGAATGCATACGACTCCAAAACAAATATGCACTAATGATACTTCAAGATACCATCTCTGCATATCATCATCACCGTATCCCCTTTCTTGTTCTCTACCATTGACACCTCAGTCTACCCTATAGCAAGTTTGTCACTTGGAAGCATCTTCTCTCTCCTTCACCCCCTACTCCATATCTACTCCCTCTTTCTAAACACTGCCAATACCATAGTGTGTAGCCAGACATGATCATAGTAGATTCTGACGTGATTGGTGTGTTGTTGCCATACAACAAGTTTAACCTAAGATAATCCAACCCACTGCCATAAAGAAATACTCAGTTCCTGTCCCTACTTTTCATCATTAAAATTGGTCTAAACAAATTAGATTGGTGAAACCCTTTGTTCCCAACTTCTTGCCAAAGGACATGTAGACTCAGCACTTTTCTTGGACTTCAACTTCCCCCTAGCTCCATAGTTCTTACCCTCTTTTCCATGCCTTTACCACCAGTTACCTGATGAAGACTCCACTCTCTTTGTGCCCCCTTCCTCCTTGCTTATTACCTTCTGTAATCTAGCATATTTAGATTTAGATCCAGAGAAACTGCACCACATATTCACCACTTATGGGTCTCACCTCAAACCAGCCAATAGTCATTAATATGTTACTGCATGCAAACAGGAGACAAGGTACAGGCTTTAAATCTAAATATTTAAGACACTGGTTCTTGGTCAATACAAAATCTCTTTACCTCATGAGGACAGGCAATTGAGCAAACATGGGGTGAGAGGAGAGAGCTTGAGGAAGTTTTGGTCCATATTTTGGGGAAAAGAGTGCTGAAACTATCACTAGGCTATCTAGGAATTTATAGTTATCTGTATCAGAGACTTGTGTTCCAGAAGACTAGGCATGATATCTGTGTATCTATCAACATGTGTATGCAGACAAGCACTCCAGGGAGACAGGGGATTAGGCAGCCGGCTGAATTTACTGAGACATCTTGAACTATTTTTTTGAATGTTTGTATTTGGCAAATAAATGCACTATCCCCAAGCACCTTTCCCCTCATTTAAAACCCATGTGTACTGGAGAGGAAATTTAATCCTTATGTTCCTGATTCACTTACACTTAACCCATCAAAATCCAGTATGGTGGAAACTGTTAGATGTCCATGAGCCTTCTGAACCTTGTGTAATAAACCACTTGGAGCTGTCTTTTCTTTGAATCTCGGAAACCACAGTGAGGAACTATTTTCAGTGGCTTTAGTTGGGGGAGAAGATGGGATTTTGATTTTGCCCTCAGATTTCACCACAACCAAAAAATTCTAACTTTGGCCAAACACACTGCCACACCTTATATTTAGTTCTTGCCAACAACCTGAAATCCAGAGACACCATTTTGTGAAAAATCAATGAAAACGGACTGAGATCCAGTTCCAACTATGTGCTAAGCACCCTGTGGATCTCTGGCACTGGATCCAAATGTCCTCACCAGTGGCTAACCTCACCCTCCTCTGGATCTCTGAGTGGTTTTGTTTCCCTCTGCTCCAGGCTAAATGTATATATAGGACATACTGTTCATTTGTAAAAAGTAGTGGAAAACAATGGAAAAGAGGAAATTTAAGGAAATAGAATCCTGTAAAGGCAAATAGAGCATAATAACATATACACTGAGGGCATGGATTATGGGGACATTTACAGAATATAACCAAAATTCACACAGTCCATATATTCACCCAGAGTTCTATCTCTAGATGACTTCAAGTCTCACACAGAAATTAAGATCTCTTCCAGCCAACTCATTTACCTACCTCAGTCAGCAGTCGATGAAAGAAGAGTCCTGGCTAATATGCAAGCAATTATTATCCAAATTTGGCTTTCAATTTTTCTGTAATCATCATAGGCAAATTCAAACATATAATCCCTATTTTGCCTGGCCCTGAATCTCACCAATATGTGGGAGACTGAAACAGAGAATTATTTGTTTCTAGCTGACCTGCCCTGGGTTTCTTGCCCAACTGGTTACATGGTAGGGAAAGAAGCCAGGTGGTCCCAACCTGGTCACAGATACCCTGTTCACAGGTAATCAGAAGGGAGTTGTTCTATTGCAGTGCAAGTCAGGCCTTAGAATTTCCTGACTCGTGCCTACCACATTTCCAACCTGGTGTTTCATTAAGATCTGAGTGCTCATAAACATCATTCCTGGAGCTCACCTTTCTCCCATGCCCCTCACAGCACAGTGTGCCTTTCCCTTGAGTCTCACAACTCACAAAATATGGAGGAGAAAAGAAGGGCATAATGGTGTTTCCTCCCTTTCTATTGAGATCACAGTGTTATTTATGCCCCTTCATTTGATGCAGAACCCTACTCTGGGTTACCTAGCTATTAAACATTCAATAATTTCAAAACTCATGCAAGGACAATTTCCAATGGAACAGTGGTTTTTATTGTTTCTCCCTGGTCTCTCAGCAACTTGGTGCCACCAAAAGAAAAAGGCCTGAGGTTTCTCATGTCAGTTCAGCCCCAAAATGGGAGAGAGGAGAAGGGAGCTGAGGGAAATTGGAAGGGGAGATGAACCATGAGAGACTATGGACTCTGAAAAACAACCTGAGGGTTTTGAAGGGGTTGGGGGGTGGGAGGTTGGGGGAACCAGGTAGTGGGTATTAGGGAGGGCACATATTGCATGGAGCACTGGGTGTGGTGCAAAAACAATGAATACTGTTATGCTGAAAAGAAATAAAAAATACATATATTTTAAAATCCAGAGAAAGAAATAAAAATTAGAGCAAAGGAGATTTCTGAGTTGGAAGGGACTACCTATCTGACTAGAATAAAAAGGGGAGGATGCAGTGAGGCCAAGTACATGACTTCCCACCACAGTGTCCCTGGCAGGCGATATTCAGTCCAAACTGCATCCAGCCAAGGCCGCTGCCCGAGGAGAGACACTTAAGGCTTTGAAATCAGATTGACCTGGATTCAAGTCACAGCTCTGCCTTTTACTACCTGTGTTACTCACTTTATGAACATTAAAATGATAGTACTTTCTTCATAGGGTTATCATGAAGATTGGATGGTCTACATATTTAAAGTGTCCTATGGAGAGTTGACATGGAGGGGAAGGGAATGAGATGGTAGCCATAAATTTTTCAGCTCATACACCTTGCTATTTTTCCAGGAATTTTCTTTTTTTTTTTTTTAATTTAAATTCAATTAGCCAACATGTAGTATGTCATTAGTTTCGGATGTATTGTTCAATGATTCATCAGTTGCATATAACACCAGTGCTCATCACATCATGTACCTTCCTTAATGCCCATCACCCAGTTACCTCATCCCCGTACCCACCTCCCCTTCTACAACCCTCAGTTTGTTTCTCAGAGTCAAGAGTCTCTCATGGTTTGTCTCCCAGGAATTTTCTTTGATTTCCCTTTCAAGTTAAAGATCGAAAGGTACTGTTAAAATTCAAACATGTTGCTTAGAAGAGGTAACAGTCATCTTTTTCAGTGATTGTCATCTTGATATATATTAGTAGTCAGACTAAATTTCTGATGCTATAAGGGTGTGAGATAGGTAAATTTTAATGTCTAGAATGAAAGGGGAAAATATTGGAACATGGTATGCTTGTGTTTAGACAAATAAAAATATATTAAATTTTTAAGGGTTTATTAGGGCAAAAATCAGTTCTAATTGGGCAACCAGAAATGGTTGGGAGAACTTCACCAACAGAAGCTAAGGAAAAGATTTTTATAGAAGAAACACAGAAGCAAAGTAAGGAAATTATTTGATTGTCTATAATTTATGCATTATTTGGGAAAGCCTTGTTTGTTGTTTATGATTGTTTATCCTTGTGTTTCAATTTCTTAGACATTACTGGCTTAGGTTTTGCTTTGCTTACATAGGCTACTAAGGTATTAAAGCCACTTCAGTCTATGGCCTCCCTGTTTAATTAATTTAACACTGGGAAAGCAAATCTAAGTGGGCACTAATTTTTGAGATTCCAGGATATAAGGCTACCAAAAGCAAGAGGGGACCTAGAGCAAAGGAAAATGGCAGAAGGAATAAGAAACTCTGCATAAGGAGAAATTTCAGTTTTGCCCCAAAGCCCAGGGTCAAATCCTGCCACCATAATTTTTTTTTGATTTTTGTAAAATTTTTCTATTTATTTTCAGCATAACAGTATTCATTATTTTTGCACCACACCCAGTACTCCATGCAATCCATGCCCTCTCTAATATCCACCACCTTGTTCCCCCAACCTCCCACACCCCCGCCACTTCAAACCCCTCAGATTGTTTTTCAGAGTCCATAGTCTCTCATGGTTCACCTCCCCTTCCAATTTCCCCTAACTCCCTTCTCCTCTCTAACTCCCCTTGCCACCATAATTTATGTTTATATCACTACTATACCACTGTGCTGAGGCTGCAGTTGTCTTCTTATGCAACTCGACTGGATTCTAGTTTCCTCATCAGGTCTCTTGCAGCAATGTACATAGTAAGAGTAGAATAAATGTAGCTGGATGATCCAAGACCCCAACAGGTGTTCTAGACATCCATGGATCAATAGACAACATCCCCATCCCTCCTCAAGCAAGGTCTTCATATTATTCTTTCTTGACAAATGTAGAGCAGTAACATCCCTGCTCAGAAACCCTAGGCCAGTCACAGAATATAAAATATTGGTTGAATTTCACCACCTAAATTATGCACATTGTTACACACACCTGCCTCTTCAAGAAGGAGATAGGAGTCCATGTGTTCTAACAGCACAGGAAAATTAAAGGGTTTGACTAAGTGGTAACTTAGTGATTGCTTTCTGGAACCCAATAACTTTGCAGACCACATCAAAGCTCCTCTCCTACTGGGCCAGAAGTTTTCTATCCACAGGCACGTTGGTTTTATGAGAAAGATTATTTGATGGAAGACCCACACATTTCATAACGGTCTTCAGTTTCGTGAAGAATTGCTTTACAGAGGATGGTATCAAGCTATTCTTCACATCTGCTGAGGACAAAGGAGTATTCCTTTTTTTTTTTTTTTTTTTTTGCTTATTTTTTTAAATTTATTTTTTATTTTCAGCATAACAGTATTCATTATTTTTGCACCACACCCAGTACTCCATGCAATCCGTGCCCTCTATAATACCCACCACCTGGTACCCCGACCTCCCACCCCTACCCCTTCAAAACCCTCAGATTGTTTTTCAGAGTCCATAGTCTCTCATGGTTCACCTCCCCTTCCAATTTCCCCCAACTCCCTTCTCCTCTCTAACTCCCCATGTCCTCCATGCTATTTGTTATGCTCCACAAATAAGTGAAACCATATGATAATTGACTCTCTCTGCTTGACTGATTTCACTCAGCATAATCTCTTCCAGTCCCGTCCATGTTGCTACAAAAATTGGGTATTCATCCTTTCTGATGGAGGCATAATACTCCCTAGTGTATATGGACCACATCTTCCTTATCCATTGGTCTGTTGAAGGGCATCTTGGTTCTTTCCACAGTTTGGTGACCGTGGCCATTGCTGCTATAAACATTGGGGTACAGATGGCCCTTCTTTTCACTACGTCTGTATCTTTGGGGTAAATACCCAGGAGTGCAATTGCAGGGTCATAGGGAAGTTCTATTTTTAATTTCTTGAGGAATTTCCACACTGTTCTCCAAAGAGGCTGCACCAACTTGCATTCCCACCAACAGTCTAAGAGGGTTCCCCTTTCTCCACATCCTCTCCAACACATGTTGTTTTCTGTCTTGCTAATTTTGGCCATTCTAACTGGTGTAAGGTGATATCTCAATGTAGTTTTAATTTGAATCTCCCTGACGGCTAGTGATGATGAACATTTTTTCATGTGTCTGACAGCCATTTGTATGTCTTTATTGGAGAAGTGTCTGTCCATATCTTCTGCCCATTTTTTGATATGATTGTCTGTTTTGTGTGTGTTGAGTTTGAGGAGTTCATTATAGATTCTGGATATCAGCCTTTTGTCTGTACTGTCATTTGCAAATATCTTCCTCTTTGTTTTCTTGACTGTTTCCTTGGCTGTGCAGAAGCTTTTGATTTTGATGAAGTCCCAAAAGTTCATCTTGGCTTTTGTTTCCTTTGCCTTTGGACAAAAGGAGTATTCTGAGACTGACTACAGAAATGAACCTATTTTAAATGGCCAGCATAAAGCTCTGGAAAAGAGGAATAGTGTGCTGACATATGGATTTTAGTTGTATGTTTTTCTTTCTTCTTTCTTATAAGACCTGATCTTCTGTGAGATTGAAGACTAGGGGAAGGAAATTCTTCATCTAGTCCTCCTAAAAGGAATGCTGATTTGAAAAAGGTTTTCCTTAGAGTATAGTAAGGTTATTGGATTAAACAGTGGGCATGAGGGCTGCAAGAAAATATTGAAACTTGGACCATATTGGCGTCTCAAAGACTCAAAAGATCTCTTGACCAAAATTATTTCTTTATTTCCTTTTGACTTACAGGTATCAAAGGAGAAATTTGATTTATTTGAAACCTAGACAGGTTTCAACTGACGACTGATATTGCATTATGTCAAAGCCTGACTACTGTTCTAAGGTGAGCTAATGATTTACCATTCACCCATGCTGCATTCCATTTCCTACCATCTATGCCCTGTCCACTGACAGGATATTAAAAATAGGGGTGTGAAGCAATGTCACCAAAATGGTAGAATAAGAACGTCCCAAAAAATCCCTTCCTTAAAATCAGCCCCCAAAATTGTTGCAAAAACTATCAGAATCAAAATTTTTCAGAACTCTGAAAATTAATCACAAGCTTGTAACAACCCAGTAACTTATTCAAGAAAAACAACTGAATCTCAGTAAGAGCAACAACTCTTAGCCTAGTCTCATCCCCACTCCCCAGCTAAGTGGGAGCCTTGAGAAATACCCTGCATGTATTTCTGGTACCTGACAGGGCAGAATGAAGTTGAAACACTCTCAGAGACTCATTCCCAAAGAATAATAATTATTTGACCTTCTCTTGGTTCTCTGGTAGACCACACTCAAGAAACTACATTTCACTCAAAAGTCTCTTATAACTTGCATAATAATGAAAGCCTTTAGGTGTAGAGCCATTTGTAGAAATCATTTAACAGCTAGTGTTTTAATATGGGCACTGCCAGAGACATGGGGGAAAACAATAGGCCAACCAAAATGCTTAGAAGAAGCTAGACAGTGAGTTGTCTACAGGTCCGTGGCAAATCTAGAAGATAACACACTATGCACATAGTTACACACAGTCTCACGAAAGACCTGAGTTGGCCCTGGCTGACACTGAGGCTCTGTACAAGCAGGAAATCAGTGAAAATGACCCAAATATCCATCAGTTATTGGATAGACAGATATATGTGATATATCCATATGATGGAATATTGTTCATTCATAAAAAAGGAATGAATTAGTGATACATACTACAAGATGGATGACCTTGAAACTATTATGCTGAGTGAAAGAAGAAAAACACAAAAGGTCATATATTGTATGATTCCATTCATACAAAGAACAGTCCAGAATAGACAAATCCATAGAGACAGAAAATTGAATTAGGTGCCAGGGGCTGGGGGAAGGAGACAACTGACAGCTCCTGGGTGTGGGTTTCTTTTTGAGATGATGGAAATGAAATGTTCTGGAATTGGATAATGATTATGATTGCACAACCTTGTGAATATACTAAAAACCACTCAATTATATGCTTTAAAATGATGAGTTCTATGTTATATGAAATTTTATGTGAATTATATCTGTGTTTTTAATGTGAATGTGAGAGAGATTGGGGTATTTCTTCTCCCTTCTTCTACCTTTCAGTTAGGCCTCTCTGGCACCAGGCATGTTCTTTGTCTAAATTTCCCACTGGGCAATCCTTCCTCCAGGGCTCCAAGTCACACCAGGCACCAAGAACATTATTTCTTCTCTGTGCTCCTTGATACAAAAGTAGTAATGGTTTCCCACTCTTGACATTCTGGACTGGGTGCCCCAAATTCTGTGTTTCCTTAACTTTTCTGACACTACCAGAAGACAGACCATCTCCATGACTTGTGTTTTCTTGGTGGGACTTGACTAATGCACAGGTGTTGCTAACTGACAATGAAGCGATGTTCTTTGAAGCTCTGATATGCTGGAATGTGCTCCCGTAGAGGGTGGATAAGACAACAGGATAAAGAATGCAGAGGTTTTCCAATGTCCTATGCTCAGCCCCATAGTCATCCCTGTCTCTACCGTCTTGGGAAATCTGACCTCCCACAATGTCTTCAGCTGTCACCTCAGTTTGGAATTTGTCTCTAATTTGATTCCTGACTTTTAAACTAACCTTTCTAATGGTACCATGAATGTTTCCTCATGAATGTCTTTTAGATCTCTCAAGTCAGTATGCACACTTGCCAATTTCATCCACCCTTTTACTCCAATTAGACACACTATCTTCAAGTCCACCTTTTCTCATTGACCTCTAAACATTGATTCTCTAAACGGACCTGAAATCCCACTTACATTTTAGACATACTTAGGAGTACTAGGTCTTCAGTTCCCCTGAGTTCATCACTTTATATTCCTACTTCCAAATATCCTCTCTAGGACCAGTTTCTTCTTTGTAGGACATTCTCCTACTATCTGCAATGCCATGATCACTCTCAAGAAACTTAACATTGATGCCATAATACTATGTAATATATAAGAAATACTCAAATTTTCCCAAATATCCTGAAAATGTCTTTAATATTTAATTATTCTTAATCAAAAGTCAAATCTAATAAAATAGATTATAGTTATTTGTCATGTCCTTTTATTCTTTGTGAACAACTCCTTCACTTTTTTTTTCTTATCTTTCACTGAGAGTGAATTTTTGCAACACCCAAAATCCCACAGACTTGGACTTTCCTGATTGTTTTCTCATGTTTAAATTCTGAATAGACATATTGGGCAAGGATATAGTGTAAATGGCATTGGGTCTTTCTTTGTGCATCACATCAGGAAGCAATAATGTCAGATTATCCCATTACGGTTAATGCTATTTGATTACTGGTCAAGAGATGTCTAACAGATTTATTTCAAAGTAGAAATAACTTTTTTTTTAATTAGTAAATAACTTGTGAGGCTAAACTTTAAAATGGTAAGAATATCTTGTTATTCAAGAATCTTTCACCAAAAAATTTTAGAATCCATTGCTGATACTTGCCTGAATTAATCATTACCTCAATGGTGACAAAATGGTCATTTTCTGTCATTACTTCTACATTCCCTTACTATTCTTCTGTAAAGACCCCCTTTTCACTCTCTCATCTCCTTTAGTCTTGTGTGTTTGCTTGTTTTTAAATATCATTTTTAATTCAGCGTAATAAAATACATTACTATCATTGTTCTTGGGATACTCAATGCTTCCCTAATTTAGCCAGTGGGAAGTTCTTCAAGCTAGCTCCTGTGTTCACTTGTGCTCCAGGGGAAGGTGGATAAGTTTTTGGTTTTTTAACACTCTCTTGCTTTCAGGGACAGTAAGATACTCCAGATTGAACTTGTACTTTTCTTTCCTGATACCCATTCAACAGAACTAAGAAATATGTTTTGAAATCATGAGTCATTCTGATACTTTCAAATCCAACACAGAGAGCTCCTCACGTCCTCCTGTCCCACATTTGTAGCTCCCTTCTCTCATGATAAAACCTGGTTCCTAACAGCACCTGGTGTTAACTCATTTGTTCTATCCTATAATTCTCACAAAGTAGTATGGGAACTGTGATGCCAGTATCACAACCAACAGCACACCTACCAAGTAAAGCCCAAATTTCTTTACAATTCTTTTTCACCTTTAGACTGTATCCCACTAGGCACATGTGGCCAGTTTTGTGTTCAATTAGTTAGGATGAGCCTTTCTTTCCGTAGGGGTCTGCTATCAACTGGTTGTACAGTAGGGTTCATTTGTTTCTTTTTGTCCAAATTAGGGGACTGGGCTCTTGTTTATTAAACTTTATTTTCAAATATACATACTGTTATGATGGTTTAAAAGTAAAAACTATATGAGAAGGCAAACTCAGAAAAGTGTCACTATTTCCTCATCCCTCTACCTTTTTCTCATTCTTACCCTACATTTGTCATGGAGGCAACTATTTCATTAACTTCTGGTTTACGCTTCCCAAGTTTCTTTTCACAAAAACATGTGTGTGTTTTTCTTTCCTATGTCCTCTTTTTCACTTTGTAGTTTTTATTTGAAATCTATCTTAGAAATCTATCTGAATAATTAATAGAGATCTTCCCCATTCTTTTTGTAGTCAAATAGTTACTCCAATGTGTGGATGTACCACAGTTTATTTAACCATTATTTTCTGTATTGGCACGCAGGTTGTTTCTGTGATCACAGTTTGATGAATAATTTTGTGCATATGCTTTTTGCTTGCTTATTTGTTTTGGAGGGTCAACTTCAGGGCAAAGTTCTGGAGGATCAGATTGCTGTCAAAGGGTAAATGTTGCACAGAGAATATTTTAGCTAGCCAGAACTTCTTCCCAATGGATTATATCAGCAATGTACGTACTTGGCTTATGGGTTAAATAGTTTCCCCCTTAAAATTCATATACTGAAGCCCTGATCGCCAGTACCTTAGAATGTGACTATATTTAAAGACAGGGCCTTTAAAGAGGTGTGTAAGTAAAAATAAGGCCAGTAAGGTGACCCCTCATCCAATCTGATTGGTGTCATAGAAGAGGAAATTTGGACCCACAGAATTATACCAGGGATGTGCTTGCTCAGAGGAAAGGCCATGTGAGGACACAGTGAGAAGGCAGCCATCTGCAAGCCAAGGACAGAGACCTCAGAAGAAACCAAACCTGCCAACAACTTGATCTTGGATTTCTAGCCTTCAGAATGGTGAGAAAATACACTTCTGTGTGTCAGTCACCCAGTCTGCGGTAGTTTTTAATGGCAGCCCCAGCATACAACACAGACTGTTTCTCCACTGCCTCGCCAGCCATGGATGGTCCAACTTGTGAGTTTTTTCATTTTGATCTGTGAAAAAAAGTACAGTTTTAATCAACATTATTTTATTCTGAGTGCAGTTGAGCATCCTTTCATGTGTTTGAAGATCATTTTCTTATTTTTGCAGAAAGGGGTGATTTGGGTTTTTTTTTTTCTCAATTTTTAAAAACATTTTAGACATTAGGGGGACAGTCATTTATTTCTGATACATCATGTTGCAAACATTTTCTTCCAGTGATCCACTTTTCTTTTGATTTTTCTTACTTTTTGCCATGCAATTTTTTCTTACTTTTATGTAGTAGAAATTATTGACCTCTTTTTTTTTCTTTTTTTTTTTTTTGCATGTGGATTTTGAGTCACATTTAGAAAGCTTTTTTCCCACATTCATGTTACAAAACCATTCAACTGTGCTTTCTTCCAGTACTGGTGTGATTGTTTATTTTGTATTTTTTTAAGATTTTATTTATTTATTTGAGAGTGAGTGAGTGAGACAGAGCATGAGTGGGGAGGAGAGGGAGAAGCATGTTCCCCACTAGCAGGGAACCCAATGTGGAGCTCAATTCCAGGACCCTGGGATCATGACCTGAGCCTAAGGCAGACACTTAACAAACTCAGCCACCCAGGTGCCCCTTATTTTGTATTTTTTACATTGAGATTTCTCATCCCTTTAGTTTATGACACATGGCATAAGGTGTCAATCCAGTTTTATCTTTTCTCCAATGGCTACCCAGCTGTTCCACCATCATTAATTTAAAAGTCCACCTTTTCTCGTTATTTGAAATGCCACCTTTACCAAATAATAAATCCATTTCTGGACTTCCTTTTTGGTTTCTTTGGTCTCTCTGTTCATATACCCACACTTCCCTGTATTAACCAACAACCTGTTGGAATATGTTTTACTAACAGGTAAGATCATTTTCCCTCATTGCTTCCTCCTCCTCCCTTCCCAAAGTTTCCTAACTCTTGTGTGTTTATTTTTTTTTTAAGATTTTATTTATTCACCCGACAGACAGAGATCACAAGTAAGCGAAGAAGCAGGCAGAGAGAGAGAGGAGGAAGCAGGCTCCCTGCTGAGCAGAGAGCCCGACGCAGGGCTCGATCCCAGGACCCTGGGATCATGACCCGAGCTGAAGGCAGAGGCTTTAACCCGCTGAGCCACCCAGGCGCCCGTTGTGTGTTTATTTTTTGACATGACTTTAGAATCAATTTAACTATTTCAAAAAAAAAAAATCTTGTTGGCATTTTTCTTGCAATTGGGTTAAATTTATATACTAACTTGAGAAGAACTAACATCTGAATGATGTTGAGTAGTTCTCTCCAAGAACAATGGATGCTTTTTTAGTTGTTCAAGTCTACTTTCATGTCTTCAGGAGCATCTTAAAATTTCCTTGTTTTGATTTTACTTTTTTTTTTTCCTTTCCTTTTGAGCACAATTGACACCTGATGCTACATTAGATTCAGGTAAATAACACAGTAATTCAACATCTCTATACATGTGTTGTGCTTCCCACAAGTGTAGCTGCCACCTGTCCCTAGACAACACTATCACACTACCACTGACAATATGCCCTGTGATGGACATTTCATCCCCATGACCTATTCATTCTATGACTGGAAGCCCGAATCTCCCACTCCCCTTCAGCCATTTTACCTATCCCCTCAACCCCAAGAAGATATATGTATATATGTGTATATGTGTATGCACATGCGCGTGCGTGCGTGCACACACACACACACACACACACACACACACTGGAATATTACTTGGCCATAAAAAAGGATGAGACCTAGACATTTGCAACAACACAGGTGGACCTAGAAAGTATAATGCTAAGTGAAATAAGTCAGACTGAGAAAGACAAATACTATATAATTTTACTTATATGTGGAATCTAAAATACATATTTAAGATTCACCTTATTGTTGCAACTACAAACAAGTTTTTCCTCTTATGTTGTATCCTATAATTAGCTATATATATATACATATGAAGGTAATGGATTTTCATGTCAATTTTATATCTTACTATCTTACTAAATTCCTTATTTAATTTCCATTTGTTTAATCACTAATTCTTGGGTTTTCAAGATTCACTATCATTTCACCTACATACATAGTTTTTCTTCTTGAATTTGTATACCTTTATCTAATGGCATTGATCAACAGCTCCAATACAGTGTTAAATAGTAATAGAGAGAGGGGACATCTTTACCTTATTTCTAGTCTTGGTCAACATTTCATGCTTCCCAATTAAATAAGGTGCTAAGTTTAGGACATATACATACATATATACACAAATCATATGGTGTGTCTATGTATGTGTCCATATATAAAATTGTGTAAAGAAAGTATCCATTAATTCCCATGTTATTGAGTGCCTTTTTCAGGACTGGGTTTTAAATGTTGAAAATCTTTCAGCACCCATGGAGATAATATGATTTTTCATATTTGTATTTTTCAAACAACCAGAATTTTGATTCATTTGTTAGCTCTACTTTTTTTACTCTTTTCTCCCACATTATTTTCTCCTTAAATCTATTAATAAGGTAAATTAAATTAATAGATTTCTTCATATTGAAACTCCTTGCACTCCTGAAATTTAGTATTGATGTTTTATTTTATTATGATGGTTTGAGATTCTTTTTGCTAAAATTTTACTCAATTTTTGTATCTGTATTTATAAAGCAAATTAGTCTATAGTCTTCTCTAAGCTACACTATTGTTATTATTATTACTGCTATTATTAATCTTTATTAGGTCTAGATACCAATGTTAAACTTACTTCTTAAAAAGAATTTGGAAGTTCTCCTTCATTTTCTACACTTTGAAACAATTTGTGGAACAATTTACAGAGCATGAATATTATCTAATCTTTGAAGGTTTGTAGAATTCTCCTGTGCAAACATCTGGCTCTGGTGTTTCAATATAATCATTTGATAACTTTCTCCATCTTTTTTCCACTCCAGAGAGCTGTCTGTCTGAGCTTTCTATATCAAAATGGGGTCTGTTTTCATAAATTACATTTTTATAGAGAATAATCAATTTCATAGTTTCTGAATGTATTTGCAAAGTTTTGCCAAGTCATCTACTTATGATTTATTTTCATTGTTACAATGGTTGTTTCCTCTAGTGAAACAACCTTATTTTATGTGTTTGTGCTTTCCTTCTTTTCTTGATGGGTTGGCTATTGGTGTGTCTATTCACATTTTTCCCCCAAACAACCAGAATTTTGATTCATTTGTTAGCTCTACTTTTTTTACTCTTTTCTTCCACATTATTTTCTTCTGTTATCTTTATTATTCCCTTCCTTGTGCTTTCTTTTGACTTATCTTTTGATTTTTCTTTATTTTAGTTAGAAATTAAATACTTTTTTTACCAATTTAAGTATTTAAGACTACATTTTTTCCTCAGATTATTCCTTTTATTGTGTCTCACCAATTCAGATGTGCATATTTTTCAATCTAATTTTTTGTTTTTTTAATTCTGTAATTTTTGTTCACAAATAGTAGGAACTGAATAGCTGTTTAATATTTATTATTATTGTTCAAATTCCAGGTAGAAGGACCTTTTTATTTTTTTTTTAATTTATTTATTTATTTTTTTTTAATTTCCAGCATAACAGTATTCATTATTTTTGCACCACACCCCGTGCTCCATGCAATCCATGCCCTCTATAATACCCACCACCTGGTACCCCAACCTCCCACCCCCCATCCCTTCAAAACCCTCAGATTGTTTTTCAGAGTCCATAGTCTCTCATGGTTCACCTCCCCTTCCAATTTCCCCCAACTCCCTTCTCCACTCTAAGTCCCCATGTCCTCCATGCTATTTGTTATGCTCCACAAATAAGTGAAACCATATGATAGTTGACTCTCTCTGCTTGACTTATTTCACTCAGCATAATCTCTTCCAGTCCCGTCCATGTTGCTACAAAAGTTGGGTATTCATCCTTTCTGATGGAGGCATAATACTCTATCCCCAGGGGTACAGGTCTGTGAATCACCAGGTTTACACACTTCACAGCACTCACCAAAGCACATACCCTCCCCAATGTCCATAATCCCACCCCCTTCTCCCAAACCCCCTCCCCCCAGCAACCCTCAGTTTGTTTTGTGAGATTAAAAGTCACTTATGGTTTGTCTCCCTCCCAATCCCATCTTGTTTCATTGATTCTTCTCCTACCCACTTAAGCCCCCATGTTGCATCACCACTTCCTCATATCAGGGAGATCATATGATAGTTGTCTTTCTCTGCTTGACTTATTTCGCTAAGCATGATACGCTCTAGTTCCATCCATGTTGTCGCAAATGGCAAGATTTCATTTCTTTTGATGGCTGCATAGTATTCCATTGTGTATATATACCACATCTTCTTGATCCATTCATCTGTTGATGGACATCTAGGTTCTTTCCATAGTTTGGCTATTGTGGACATTGCTGCTATAAACATTCGGGTGCATGTGCCCCTTTGGACCACTACGTTTGTATCCTTAGGGTAAATACCCAATAGTGCAATTGCTGGGTCATAGGGCAGTTCTATTTTCAACATTTTGAGGAACCTCCATGCTGTTTTCCAGAGTGGCTGCACCAGCTTGCATTCCCACCAACAGTGTAGGAGGGTTCCCCTTTCTCCGCATCCTCGCCAGCATCTGTCATTTCCTGACTTGTTTATTTTAGCCATTCTGACTGGTGTGAGGTGATATCTCATTGTGGTTTTGATTTGTATTTCCCTGATGCCGAGTGATATGGAGCACTTTTTCATGTGTCTGTTGGCCATCTGGATGTTTAAATTTTGTTATTTATTTCCACTTTGTGGCACTTACTGGGACTTTCTTTGTGACCCATCATGTGGACCATTTTTGTGAACACCATGCTAATGCTTTCAGAAGAGAGAACATTCTCTATATCACCAAGGCTTGAGATTTGCTATATAGCCTATGCTCACCGTATTAATTATGTCAATTAGCTCTTTATACCCTATTTATTTTACTGTTTCTATTTTTCTGGAATATCTTTGTTAATCCCTTGATGCTTAGCCTTTCTGGGCCACTTTGTTTTAAGTGTGTCTTATATATCTCATAGAATTAAGTTTTTTGTGAGTCAATTATAACATATTTACTGAGATATTTTGCAATTTATTAATAAGCTTACTAATAAATTATGATATCACTGATATAATTTATTAATATGACTGATGTACTTGGTCTCAACTCACATTTTGTATAAAACTGTCTGTACATATTTCCTTTTTCTCCATGTGGTTTGTTTTCTGGACCCATTTTATATTTTTTTGGTGTTTAGGGAGGTTCGTATTTTCATTGCAGTGGTTAGCTTTTCACCAAGACCTATCATAATGCCTTTAATCCATGTGTTCTTATGTAGCCTCTACTTATTGGTCTTTCTTCTTTAAGTAATATCCTTCACTCCCACCCCTTATCTATGCAACAATGTATTGGCTCAGCTCAGAATATTTAATAGTTATACTCTCCTTCCACTCTTGCCCCATCCTTGTGTAGCTACAAATTTACACCAAAATATACCTGATGCTCAATCTCAGTCCACTTGCCGAAGTTTCCTGGTCCTGTTCCCATTTTGATTGAATAATGTTCACCCTCTAGTAGATCCCTTTTAGAACAATATCCAGTGATCTCTGAGCTCTTGTATATAGAACACTGCTTGTCACAGTCTTCATCCTTGGAGATGAGCTCATCTAGAGAGAAAATATTCCTACTGTACTTTCTTTAGTTTCTTGAAAGTGCAACTCCATTGTTGTCTTATTTTATATGAGAAGTCTGCTATTTACCTGATCTTCTTTCCTATGTAAGGGATTTGGTCTTTTTGCCTGGAGTCCTAGAGGATTTTTTTTTCTATAAGTAAGTCTGATGGTTTCCTGGTATATGTCTTAGTCTCCACCATTCCAGGTTAATTTTTCTAGGAGCACAGTGGGGCCTTTAAACATGCGGATTCAAGTCTTCTTTTTTTTTTTTTTTTTTACTTTAAAAAATCTTTATGTAAATGGAACCAGTTCCTCTGGTTAATGCCCAATGTTACATTAGTTTCAGGTGTACGATACAGTATTTCAACACTTCCGGGACTCATCATGGTAAGTATAGACTCGATCCCCAACTCCTGGTTCACCCGCTCCCCCACCCAGCTGCCCTCTGCCAATGATCAGTTTGTTCTCTGTAGTTAAGAGTCTGGTTTTTGGTTTGTCTCTTTATTCAAGTCTTCTTTTAACTTTGTAAATTTGTCTTAGCTCATAGTGTGAAATAGTTGTTTTCCATTGAAATGTATTTCCTATGCAGACTCTTCTGGGCCTGTCTTCAACCAATTATATCCTCCGTGTTCTTTTTTGCTTCATTCCTTGTTTGTCATCCCCTTGCAGACTCTCCTCAGTCTCTCTTAGATTTTCAGTGACATCTATAGTCCCATGATTACCTTAACTTAGCTTTTAAGATGATTTTGGGTTTTCCTCCATTTCTTTCCTGAATTCATTCAGCTCTCACCTCACATGTTCCCTGAGTTTTTGTCTATGTCTCTTCTAAACCTTGAAACTTCTGATTTAAGATGTCAGCTTTATATTTCCAGATTTCTTATTTTAGGATATGTAATGGAGTTTGGGTCTTACATCAAAGTTTTCTTCTGTTTTGTGTTTGATTGATAGGAGCATTTGCATCTGCTGAAATGTTTGGATGCTCATATTTTGTTTCCTTATTAGCCTTGTATTGGTGTTGTTTGAGATTGTCTGTTCATTCTTAAGAGTTCATATATGGTTATATGTAAGCACCTTTATGGTGTTTGGGTCACTGACAATGTTAGTTCAAGAGCACCCTCTTCTGTTGGTACTGAAAAGTGTAGATTCTTCAATTAATGCACTTTCTAGGAGGAGGGATTAGTATATCTCCTGATTTTTGAGGTTCTATTTTGTTTAGCAGAATACCCTCACTTCCTTATTTCCCTTCACTAACAAGCTTCCGAAAGTACCCCTGCCCAGTAGCCTCCTCTCCTCCAGAAGTGATTCCTTTCCCACACTGCCAACCCTTGTCCCATGAAATGCCAAGGTCTTCGTTTCAATTCCCCATCTACCCATCTCAGAGTTGTTCTCATTAGTTTTCATTCAAGTGCAAACTTCTTTCTTGAGGTCATTTTATCTGTGGTTCTGGTACACCAAAGCCCCCAGACCCCTCTCTTTTTTACCGTATTTTATTTACCTGGTTCTTTGTTCCCAGTGATGTGGTCTGCAATTGACAGTGTTGGACCTGGGTGGGAGCTTACTCTCTGACTAGAATGTAATTTGAAGTTGGGAATTCTCTCTCCTTCTTATGAGGGTGTGTGTGTGTGTGTGTGTGTGTGTGTGTGTCTGTCTGTCTGTATTTGAGAGGGACAGACAGGCAAATAGAGAAAGAATCTGGAAATCTTTATTGACTCAGGGAATTCTTAAAACTGTTTTGACCACAAGAAAACTAACTTTTAGGATTACTAATAAAGCCTTATTAAAATCAAGTACTTTGGCTTCTGAGCCAGTTTAACCACTAATGCTCTATGTGGCCTTGGACAAATCATTTAAATCTGGATGCCAGTTTTCTTTTAGTGAAAGAATATCTGCAGGCATCTTTCTATTGATATTCAATGAACTTTAGACTCCATTCCTCATGCCATCTTTGGCTCCCCTTTCCATATTATGCATGCAAATGAAATTAACTTGTATCTTACAACTCAGTCCTTAACATCACAAAGAAAACTATTGGGTGTAAACTAAGTCTTGGCAAAAAAAATAAGTATAAATTTGTTTCCCTGGCTGGTTTAAAAAGAACTGAGATCTCTGTTCATTCAATTTGCAGCCCTCTCAGGGTGAGGGTTTAGCTGGGAGCTGTCACGTGTCTGCTCTGGGGTTCTTTAACAAGGTCAGGATGTTCCCTCTCAAGCACACACAGTCCTCACCAAGTGGAAGCAGAAGCCACCACCACCTCTTCTCCATGCTCCTCTAGGCTCAGGCTTCTGCCTTTAAGCCAGACCCTATCTCCACTCCTACAGGAGAACATAATTTTAAATAAACCAAAATACAGAAAGCACAGAGAAATTGCAAGGGCCAATGTGAAAACATACTGCATCACCATAGCCACTCCTGCTCAATAATACAAATTTATGTAGTGTTCTCAGTTTTCATATGGCTACAATAATAATATATATCCCCCACTCATGGGAGCCCAAGAGACAACATCACAGGTGATTCATCCCGGAAGGGCCCTCCAGGTCACCCTGGCAATGCCCTTGCCTCCCACCAAAAAGGCCCTCACCTATTATAAACAGATGCAAGTATCGAATGGGTAAAGAGATCCTACTATTTTTAAGCTGTCAGAGTCAAATGTTGAGTCTGCCCCTTCAGTCATCTGCTCACGGGTTTCCAACACTTTGACATTCAGGAAGCCAAGCAGAAATAGACTTCCTTTAACAGCATCTAATCTCCAACTCTATTCATTCCAAAACTATACGCACTGTCATTTGTAGGCTTTCTATCTCTGCATCTGTGTCTAGGGCACTGGCCACAATGGTGACAACAATAGCAGGTCAGCACAAACATACACAAGTGCATTGGATGCACAAGCACACATGGGTACACACCTGACACACACAAAGACATGAACATACATGTGAACCCATGTAGTTAGTTATGTCAGAGAAAAAGGGAAGATATGTTGAACTGAAACATCCTTAGGCAAAAGACTGGGAAACCAGAAGCCAGAAAGAATAGACTTGTAGCCCCCAGAGCACCTCAAAAGATCACAGAGCTTCCTCATCTACTCCAACTGTTTTTACCAATTCTTTCCAGAGGTCAGGAAGTCTCTTTTCAGATTTCGCCTTCTGTCAGACTCTCTCTGGCCAAGCTCTTTGAATAAGAAAACAGAACATTCAGACAGGAATCTGACCCTTATTCTGATGCTTAGAATCCTTCACTGGCTTCTCATTTCTAAGGTCAGCTAAGCTAAGGCATGTCAGCACACAGCTACTTTACCAAGGGGACTGTGCCAAGTGTGATGAGAAGTTAGAGGAGGAACTCAGGGGATGGAGAAATTCCTTCCAGCTAGAGACAGAGGGCAAACTCCACTGAGAGGGTGATGGGGTTTTTTGTTTTTAAATTTTTTTTTTAATTTTTTTCATTTGAGAGATTGAGAGAGAGCACACAAGCGAGAACAGGATCAGGGGTAAGGGGGAGGGGCAGAGAGAGAGAGTGAGAGAGAGAAGCAGACTCCCCGCTGAACAGGGAGCCTGGGACTCAATCCCAGGACCCCAGGATTATGACCTGAGCCAAAGGCGGACAGTTAACCATTTGAGCCACTCAGGTGCCCTGAGAAGGTAATGGCTTACCAAGTACTGACAAAGAGATATAAAAACCACTGGAATCAACTTCTAGAAAATTCCTAAGAAGCATGCCTGGAAAACAGTGAATGATTAAATTGGGCTACAATGAAGCTTGCATCTGGGAGGGAACAGGAGGTATTCACTGTCAGAGAGGTGGGTTAGGGTCATGTCAGGGAGCATCTGGAATGTCTCTTTTCTAAGGACGTTTCCTAAGACTTCTTGTGATCTATTTGGCCTCAGATCTCCCCTGATGTCTCCAAGTTTGATATCCAGAGTAGTCATCATATACCACAAGCTTCATAATATTGATACATCGAATTTTGTAGCTTTTAGAATATACTTTTTTGAATTAGAAGACAAAAATAACAAAAGAAAAAAAAAGAAAAAGATTCATCTTTGGCAGTTTGGCTGGTTTGGCTGATGTGTCTTATCTAACCTTGGGTTAGTTATTCCATAAGCATCATGTGGTCCAATGTGCTTTCCAGCCCTAAAGAAATAGAGCTAACACAGCTGAAGATAGCCATGTTCATTTCCACGTGGGGTTGGAAGAGCAGGAAGGTCCCTATGGAAAGAGAAATAATATAGGCGGGGTAAAACACTGCAAGTCAGTGTGCAAATGGCCACCTTGTAGAAGTAGTTAAGCCCACTCATGAACTTAGAAATAGTTTGAGTTAAAACTAGAATCAGTGGGGCACCTGGGTAGCTCGGTCTTTAAGCATCTGCCTTCAGCTCAGATCACGATCCCAGAGTCCTGGGATCAAGCGGAGCTCCCTGCTCAGCAGGAAGCCTGCTTCTCCCTTTTCCACTCCCCCTGCTTGTGTTCCCTCTCCCACTGTGTCTCTTTCTCTATCAAATAAATAAATTTTAAAAACTTAAAAAAAAAAAAAAAACAGACTTAGTTGGAAATGAGTAGGAGATCTAGCATTACATAATAGTCAACATCACCAACTCAAGTGACAGGGAGAAAATGGAACAATCAGGGCTCAAATCCATGTCTAACTGTGCAAACTGAGCAGTTAGGTTATCTGTCCAAGGCTCTGCATGGTTTTCTGTGAAATGGAGATACCAAGAGTAGGTACTTTAGAGTACTTTGAGGATTACATGTGGTAATAGACACAGAGCTCTTAACATCATCCCTGGCACATAAATAGGGCTCAATCAATATTCAATGACTGTTGTTAAGCAAATAAATATTCAATACATATTAGTAAGGAAAAAAGGAACCCCCAAAATACAGTCAACTGATACTTGACACAGGAGCAAAAACAATTCAATAAATCAAAGTTAGTATCTTCAACAAATGATGTTAGAACAACTGGACACCCATGCAGAAAAATGAATCTAAACACAGATTTTTACAGCCTTCACAAAAAAAAAAATAATAACTAAAAATGAATCATAGAACTAAATGCAAAATGGAAAACCATAAAATTCCTAAAATGTAACATAGGAAAGAAGCCTAATGACTTTGGGAT
Organism: Mustela erminea; assembly: GCF_009829155.1. NCBI lineage: Eukaryota > Metazoa > Chordata > Mammalia > Carnivora > Mustelidae > Mustela > Mustela erminea. The sequence continues at coordinate 27,495,932 of NC_045621.1, forward strand.
GGGGGTGCCTTTTTAGACACAGCACAGAAAGGCACAATCCAGGAAAGAAATAATTGATAAACTGAACTTTACTAGAATTAAAAATATCTGCTCTGCAAAACACAACATCAAGAGAATTAGAAGACAAGCCACACACCTGAAAAACATGTTTGCAAAAGACATACCTGATAAAAGATTGTTCTCCAAAATATGCAAAGAACTCTTAAACCTCAACAATAAGAAAGCAAACAAACTGGTTTTTCAAATGAGCCAAGGACTTTAACAGACACCTAGTCTGTTATATATACAGATGGTAAATAAGCATATGAAAAGACACTCTGTATCATATGTCATCTGGGACATGCAAATTAAAACTACAATGAGAAACTATTACATACCTAATTAGAATGGCTGGAACATAGACTGACAGCACCAAATGCTGACGAAGATATGGGGCAACAGGAATCCTCATCATTGCTGGTGAGAATGCAAAATGGTACAGCCACTTTGCAATACAGCGTGGCTGTTTAAATGTACTCTTATACATTCCAGCAGTCACACTCCTTCATATTCACCCAGGGAGGTGGAAACTTGTGTCCACACAAAAGACTGCACGCAGATGTTTATAGCACCGTTGTTCATAATTGCCAGAACTCGAAAGAAACAAGGATGGCCTTCAGTAGGTAAATGGATAAATGAACTGTGGTACCTCCAGACAATGGAATATTATTCTGTCTCAAAAGAAATGAGCTATCAAGCCATGAAAAGGATGCATGGAGGCAATTTAAATGCATATTACTATGTGAAAGAAGCCAATATGAAAAAGCTCCATACTGTATGTATATATGTACCTCCAAAATACATATGACATTCTAGAAAAGGCAAAACTATGGAAACAATAAAAAGATCTGCATTTGTTAGGGGTGGGGGAGGGGCATGAATAAACAGAGCACAAAGGATTTTTAGGGCAGTGAAAGTTCTTTGTAAGATATTATAATGGTGGATACGTGTTGTTATACTTTTGTCCGAATGCACAATATCAACACTGAACCCAAAGCTGAACTATGGACTTTGGGTGATTTGAGTGTCAATGTAGGTTCATCCTCAGTAAAGAAATGTGCCTTTCCAGTAAGTGGTATTGACAAGGGGGAGGCTCTGCATGTGTGGGGACAGGGAGTCTGTGGAGAATTTCTATGCCTACCTCTCAATTTTTCTATAAGCCTAAAACAACTCTAAAAAAATCAGTGTGTATCAATAGAGAGATAAAGAAGATGTGAGATAGATATATATGTGTGTATAATGGAATTACTCAGCTGCAAAAATAATGAGATTTTTGTCATTTGTGATAACATGCATGGAACTAGAGGGTATTATGCTAAGTGAAATAAGTGAGACAGAGAAAGACAAACTGTATGATTTCCCTGGTGTGTTGAATCTAAAAAACAAGGCAAATGAACACACTAACAAACACAGAAACAGAATCATAAATGCAGAGAACAAACTGGTTGCCAGACAGGAGGGAGATGGGTAAGGGAGGTGGATAAAAAAAAGTGAAGAGGATGAAGAGGTAAAAACTTTCAGTTATAAAGGAAGTGAGTCATGGGGACAATGAATAATACTGTAAGACTGTGCTATAGTGATGGATGGTGACTACATTCATGGTGAGCAGAGTGATGTGTAGCCTTGTCAAACCATCGTGTTGTATACCTGGCACTAATATAACACTGTATATCGACTATACATCAATAAAAAGTCTTAATGTAAAAAAAAATGAAAAATAACATGCTGAAAATATAAAGAGACAAAAGAAAAAGAGAACATATAGATATTATTCTGCATGGCTCATTTTTCTGATCTGGGTAAGGATACCTGTTTAGAAAAGAAGAAAAGGGGGCACCTGGGTGGCTCAGCCTGTTAAGTGTCTGCCTTCGGCTCAGGTCATGATCCTGGGGTCCTGCGATGGAGTCCTACATGGGGCTCCCAGCTCAGCAGGGAGTCTGCTTGTCCCTCTCCTTCTGCTCATTCCCCCCCACTCATGCTCTCTCTCCCTCTCTCTCTGTGTCTCTCAAATTCATAAGTAAAATCTTGAAAGAAAGAAAGAGAGAGAGAGAGAGAAATAGAAAGCAAGAAAGAAGAAAGAAAGAAAAGTGAAACCCATGAAAACAATGAAATATCCTTAAGTTGGTGGAATTGGAGAAGACAGGGGTGGGGCCAAAGGAAAGACTTCTGTATCATGGTCCAGACTCTGACATGACATTTCTCCAATCCTCGGGTTTTTTTAACTTTAGAACTGCCACATTGATTGAACTGGCTGGCCTCTGATATCCTTTAGTTCTCTGACTTCCTCTGAGATCATGACAACGGGGGCTAACCATGTCTAAAGACCCTTGAAAACCAATGTTAAGTGATTCTGAAGGAAAAGTTTGGTTACAGCCCTACAGTTGAGGCAGGAAACTGAACTAGAGACTGAACTAGATCCAGATAGACATTCTTTCCAGGCCAAGACTCAATGCTTCTGGAGGGATTGAGGTTATGTTTCTTCCAAGAAGGTCGGGCACAGCACAAGCCTTCCATAGAGAGTAGAGAGTCTACCTCTAATGGGAGAGACCACTTCTCACTCTTCCCCTATCTTCATCAGCCAAGTCAAATCACAGAGAATAAAATACCTTAAAACTGCCTCTCTCTTCCTCCTCACATTTCCAGAGATGCCCAGAAAGCAATATAACGTTCTTTCATGGATCTAGAAATTACGGTTCTCATCTTCTTCCCTAGGTGCACGGAAATCTGTTTGAAGCTCTTATCTTCAAAACCTTGCAAGGGATCCACAGTGGTGATTCACAACTGGGCTCAATGTGATTTAGTCTCATAAACTGAGAGATTGTCCAGGAGTAAATTGCACAGAGCCTTAGGCCTGATGCAGCCACCCCATACTTAAACCATCTGGTCTAATCCCCTTGGCTAACAGGCTTTCCTGCTCCAGGGAAAGCAGGCAGGACTCCCTACTGTGCAAGTCCCAACATTATCCATGATTTTAGTCTCATCCTAAAGAGGCTTTGAGAGACCATCCTCTTAAACTACAGACATTTAGAGCCAATTTATCTCCCCTCATCCAGAGAAACAAAAGCCATCTCTGGCATTTAAAGAAAATATTCTCAAATAATATCATATCAACTGAAGCAAATCCCTTCTATCCACTGCCCTATCTGGGGCCTACCATCCCTGACTGGGGGATCTTTCTGGAACCAGTGAGATGGATCCCCAGTACTTTGACTCAGAATCCCACCCTTGACCAAAGGCAGCAACCTGTGACCTGTATTTTCCAAACTTGGAGTTGACAAGAGAAACTGAGCTATGTTAAGTCCAGGTTACCCGTGGGAGCATATGAGGTGAGTCCAACCAGTGGCCTCCCCAAGGAGGAGGAGTTTAGAAGTTCCCTAGGAGGACTATCTGGTAGCTTCCCTGACTCCAATGCTCTTTTTAAAACCACTCAGCAAATGCTGGCAGTTTGGAGGGGTCATGTGGCTTCTCAGATCCTTAGTCTGGAGGGTTCATGTCTCATTTATACTTCCTGGAAAGTGTCAGGAGCTATTTCCAAATAGGCAACTGGTGGGGAAAGAGAGATGTCAAGGGCAGCATGACCACAGTCTCTTAGCCTGAGACCTCATGAGGTATGCAGCACTAGGATGTCACTGGTGACAGGGGGGCTCCTGGGTGGCTCAGTGAGTTGAGCCTCTGACTTTCACTCAGGTCATGATCTTGGGGTCTTGGGATCCAGCTGCACATAGGACTCCTTGCTCAACAAGGAGTCTGCTTCTCCCTCTCCCTCTGCCTCCCCCCCCCCATTCATGCTTGCTCTCTCTCTGTCGCAAATAAATAAATAAAATCTTTAAAAAAAAAAAAAAAAAAGGTGGTTCATCTGCCACTTCTTCTGGGCACAGGCTGAGGGAGCATCCAGCCTGCCGACTGTTGAAGCCTCTGGAGGAGCACACCTTCCAGGCAAGGTCTTCAGGAGTCCCTTCTCTTCATCGTGGTACCAGCTCCAAGTTTCCTTTCTGCCCAGCTTCATGCAGACTTAATGATGAACCTTCCCTTCAAATGTAATGTGCTATTGTCTCTGGACTGTCTGAGAAGGAATCAAGATTTATAGAGCATGGTCAGCTAGGACAGACCAAGCCCAGGATGCCACCTGCAACAGCTGAATTCAGAGCTGTCACAAGGTCCAAAGATTCAATGGTCTACATGCCACTGAGGTGTAGGACCATGGCCAGGGAGAGTGTCTTAGTCCATTCAGGCTGCTGTAACAAATCACCACAAATGGGATGGCTTGTAAACAACCAGCAGGGATTTCTCAGAGTTCTGGGGACTCAAAGTCCAAGATCAAGATTCTGACATGGTCAGGTTCTGGTGAAGATTTTTCTCCAGGTTACAGACCACTGACTTCTTGTGGTGGCCTCACAGAGTAGAAGCAGCAAGGGAGCTCTCTGGGACCTATTTATAAAAGCAATAATCCCACTCATGAAGGCTTCACCCTATGACCTAATCACCTCCCAAAGGCCCGACTTTATAATACAATCACATTGAGCATTAGGATTTCAACATATGAATTTTGAGGGACACAAAAATTCATCATGGTAGGTGAATAATTAAAGATGGGGGATTGGGCCCAATCTAGGGAATATAGTTACCAAGCACACCAAAGGGCAAACATTTTATTTACACAGATATTTAGCCCTTACAATAAATCTATGGAGCAAGAATTAGGACATGTCAGGAAACATGTTGAAATGGGTTAAGAAGTTTGCCCAAGGTCACAGCTAATGAGTGTCAGAGACTCAATCTGACCCCGGGATGGTATGTCCCAAAGCCCATGGTCTTCTCCTGACATCAGTAAAGCTGACTCTCAGGAACACCAAAGTGAGAAGGTGAGTTCTCAGGGTTCTGCAGCTTTCAGAGGGTGTATGCTGTAAAGTCTAAAAGGAAGATCTACATTGGATGGGAGAGTAGATCAGAGGTTCTCAGACAGGGATGATTTTACTATTCTCTTCCCAAGGAGATGTTTAGCAACATTTGGGGACATTTTCAATTGTCACGGCTTGGGAGATACTACTGGCAGCTAGTGCAGAAAGCCCAGATTTTCTGTTAAACATCTTGTGCTCAGGAAAGCCCCTGCAATACAGAATTATCTGGTCCAAAATGTCAGTAGTATGGAGGATAAGAAACTCTAAGCAAGGTGATCGTAGGTGTCTTCCAACTCTAGAACTAAATGAGGGTCCTTAATTTTCTTTCCCTCTAGCTGCATAGATGGAATTGAATTCTGTAATTTTGCATTTTTCAAGGCAAAGCCAGGGAGGGGACAAGAATACCATACCATATCATCAGACCCATTTAAACCCTGAGTTTCTGGCATGCCCAAGACCCCAAAGAAATGTAAAAATATTCCCTCTACCTCCTAAAGACTTGGCCATTAAGTGCCCTCAGTGAATCTGCACCCCTGTGAAATCCAGGTAGGCAGAACTTCACAGGGGCTTCTTATGGGCAATAGGGGATTCTAGAAAAATCCAGAGGTGAGGGTGGAAAGGAGTAGAAACCCACCAGCTCAGTTCAATCCATCATTTCAATGAATGCCCAATTGGTACAAGCTAATTCTCTGGAAGGCTGATTTGCTGAAAGCAAATTCCCAGAAAGCCAGTTCTTAGAAAGATAAATTCGCCAAATTACCAATTCATTAATTTTTCCAAATTCACATGTTATGATACTTAATGGAAATGTTTATCCCCTGAATTCCAGTGTGGAATAGGGCAATCTCTTTGGCACATTATAATTTTTAAGTGGAAATTATTCCACTTAAAAATTATAATATTATTATGATTTCTTCTGAATGGCTTTGCTATGGAATTGAATTTTAAATTATGCATTAATGACATCTGAAATTCTGCTTTTTTTTTTTTTGCTTGCTGTTTAAAGTTAACTTATTTTCATTTTAATTTAATTAAGATTTTACATTGACTTGCCAGCAATTTGTAGAAAGGTGCAAGAAGAAGAGGCACACCAAAACAGTGGAAGGGCTTTGAAGATGACCAGGAGAGATTTGTCACACTAGTCATGCGTCAAAAACCAGGCCTATAGTCAAGGAAAAATCAATTCAGAAGCAGCAGCAATCATTTTGCATTTTAAAATGTGGCCACTAAAAACTGGAAATAATAAATCAAGGTAGATTCGCTATCTGCAAAATACTAAAAATGCAGGAAGATTGGCAAAAATCCAAATTGGCATTTAAAGGTATCTTTCTAGGGGTGTCTGGGTGGCTCAGTTGGTTGAGCGTCTGATTCTTGATTTCTGCCCAGGTCATGATCTCATGGGTCATGGGTTCTAGTCCAGCATCAGCCTCCATGCTCAGCAGGGAATGTGCCTGAGATTTTCTCTCTCCCTCTCCCTCTGTCCCTCCCACTCATGTGTTCTCTCACTCACTCTCTCATTTTCTCTCTTTCTAAATTAATAATAAATCCTTATTTTTTTAATTATGTTAAGTTGGCCACCATACAGTACATCATTATTTTTTGATGTAGTGTTCAACAATTCATTAGTTGTGTATAACACCCTGCGGTATTTACCCCAAAGATACAGATATAGTGAAAAATAAGAGGCACAGACACCCCCATGTTCATAGCAGCAATGTCCAGAGTAAGTAAATCTTTAATAAAATAATATAAAAATATCTTTTGAGTTGCTTAGCTGATTTGCCAAAAAGGGACAATGTTACTTATCATAAGACACGGTTTATTTCTGTATAGAACAGCTATAAAATCAAGAGACTTGTTTTTCCTTATGTGTGGGGAATTTTTTTTAACCACTGCTAAATTCTATTATGCCACAGTGTTATTTTCCATTTCTCTAAACATCAAGCACTTTTCAGTGATGTTCATATATTCCTTAATTTTTGTACTCCTGGCCATTTGACACTTATATTTATTCTATTTATATTCAAAAGCACTCAAAAAGATTTAAAGCATTAAATTTAAATTTAAACTAAATCTTCAATATCAAAAAAATCCAAAATTTAATTTGAAATTAGGAAGCATGCAAGATGAATCAGTTTTAAACTAAATTAAACTAGAATTTATATTCCAAAGCATACAAAGAAAATCAAAAGTAGCCATTTAGTTAAAAGTTACACATAAATATTAGCATAAACTGAAAAGTTCCCATGTGAAATGCTAAAATAGCATTACTAATTATAAAATATGTTTCTTTATGTAGCATCATTTGTAGCAAAAATGAGACATTTATATTAATTTTAAGACATTCCCATTAAAATAGCTAAACATTCTAGTCAAATATTATACACTATCCAGTTTGGTAAATTTGGTACATTAGTCAATAGGTGAAATTGATCATTTGGAAAATTGTCCTTCTAATAATTTCTTTTCAGGGAATTTGACTCAGACTCAAGAATATGTAAAAGTGGGGAAAGGGAGTAAGTTTCAGGGTGAAGGCCTCAGGGTGCGGGGCAGGCTGTGATTTTTCTCTTCTCCTTAGAGGCTGCAATCTGCCTTGTGGGTGAGGGCCAGGTAGCTGAGTCACCCCAATAACTTGCACTCCTAGTGGACTGCAGTGCTGATGGCTACGCAATGATCCAGAGGCTTAAGACATGTTCCCATCTCGCAAAACAAGCCTCTTCCTTGTGAAGGAAACCTAATGCATTAATTATTCCAAACTACTAAGCTTCACTGATATAAGTGATCATTACTATGTAACCCACGTCTATACAGCCTAAAATTATTCTAGAACTTAGCACTGCCCCACGCCAATAGCCCTGTTAGACAAAAAGAGTGATACCTTACCATAATTTCTTCTTTACTAGTGGGAAAGCTCCAGTTCTGAGAGACTAGGTAACCTATTCAAATTCACACCACTTATCAGTGGCAGATCTTAGAGGTTAATTATCCATGCTGCCCAAGTTGGTAGCCACTTTCCACACAATAAAGTGTCAGTTAATTGAAATTAAGAAAATTTATAAGTCACTTCCTTGGACTCACAAGCCACGTTTTGAGTGTTCGATACCCACAGGGGATAGAGGCTACCATATTAGCAGGCTCAGATAAAGGGCACTTCTAACTCCATGGAAAGTTCTATAGAAGAGCACAAAATCTTTGCACTCCAGAAAAGCAGCAGAAGCATCACCTAGGAGCTTATTAGAAATGCAGAATCTGGGGTGCCTGGGTGGATCAGTGGGTTAAGCTTCTGCCTTCAGCTCAGGTCATGATCTCAGGGTCCTGGGATCAAGCCCGGCGTCGGGCTCTCTGCTTAGCAGGGAGCCTGCTTCCCTCTCTCTCTCTTCCTGCCTCTCTGCCTACTTGTGATCTCTCTCTTTCTGTCAAATAAATAAGTAAAATCTTAAAAAAAAAAAAAAAAGAAAGAAAGAAAGAAAGAAAAGAAAGGAAGAAAGAAATGCAGAATCTCAGCCCCCATCCCAAACCTACAGAATCAGAAACAGCATTTTAGCAAGATTCCCCAAGAGATTTAGGTAAAGTTTGAGAAGCACTGACCTAAATAACCCCACCTTCCACTTCATTTTGCTGATGAAAAAATGAAGTACATAGAGAAGAACTGACACAACCTTGTAAAACTGCCATTGTACAAGGCAATGGAGTGTAGCTGGGGCCAGGAGCCAAGACTCGGGCATCTGCCACTCAGCCCTTGAGTGGGCACTGGGCCGTGGAGACTGTGGTGCCAATGCCTCTGTTCCCACCACAGCAGGAAAGAGGGCAGAGGGCGATGATGTTGGCCCCGAGAGGGCAAGGGGAGGCTGGCAGATCTAAGAGGCCCTTGAATGGAGGACCCCGGTCCAAGATGGAAGGTGATACCACAGAGCTGTCAGGCTGAAGAGCAGGAGCTGGGGCCTGCTGACTGGCGAGGACTGCAGCCAAAGGAAAGCTGGTGATGCAGTTGTGTCCACAGCAGTGAGAGGAGAGGGAGTCTCTCTTCCCTGGCAGGGGGCTTACCCCCTACTCTGAAGGGCTAGCTTCCCAAGGGGCTGCCAAAAGTTTATCTCCAAGGTCCTCCCCATCCCCAGCAAAGACCCCAGGGCCACCCATTCCCCATCCTTCAGCCTCTTTCAGCACACCTGGAGGTGGTACCTGGTTAACCAGAGAGTCAGTCAGAAAAGTGTACAAGCCAAAACAAGAGATGGGCTCTGTGCTTTGAGCCTCTGGAGACAATGCCCCAAGTCACTGCAGCTTCCCTTGGGAAAACTCCTGGGCCTCGTCAGCAGAGTAGAGGGTTGTACACTAGGATTCAGTCCTAGACTAGACTGGTTATATGACTCCAAAACAGCATTACGCAAGAGAAGTTTCTACAAAAATAGGAACGTTCTCTATCTGTGCTGTCCGACACTGAAGCCAGCAGGCACGCATAGCTGGAGAACATTTGCAATGTGACTGAGGAACCAAGTTTTTAATTTTAGTTCATTTCAATTTAAGTAGCTGCATGTGGCTAGTGGTTGCCATATTGAACCACACAGCTCTACACAAGTCTGTCCTCCTCTCTGGGCTTCAGCCTTCTCAGATGTAAAATGGAAAAGCTGGACCAGGTGGGCTGATTTTGAATATGAACCACAACCAAGATGACAGAGGTATTTGTTTTCCCTTTGGTCAACATGCCACAGGCAGATATTACTCACTTGTTCTTCTTTCCTGGGTTGATAGCCTCCCCACTGTGCCACCATGGTGATGAGGAAGAAGATGCCTTCAGGCAAATAAAAGCCCACATATTCTCCATCTCAACACTTTCTGTTAAGTTATCTTAAAAGGAAAGTTTAAAAAAAAAAAACATGTGACAAGTACTTTTTCCTTGGGCTATGTTAGATCTGAAGTGTTCAACCCCCTGACTGACACAGAGTTTTAATACATATATGGTGGTTTTATTTTTTAGCTTATTTTATTTAAAGTCAATTAGTTAACATAACGTATCACTAGTTTCATATGTAGAGTTCAGTTATTCATCCATTGCATATAACACCCAGGGCTCTGACTGTCCTCTATTGAGAGGTGGAAGTGTCCCCTCCCCTTAGCTATCTGGGCTAGTAATGGCTAGCAAAAGGGAGGCTAGGTGATGTCCAAGGCTAGTTGTAAAGGGATGAAGTTCCACCTTCACTGGGGCACTCACTCTTGGAGCCCTGAGTCTCCATGTACGAATTCCCTCTGTGTCACCAACATGACTAAAAGAAGACATTAGTCGATGCCCCAGGTGACAGCCATCCCAGTCAAGGCACCAGATCTGGGAGTGAAGAGGTCATCTTGGAAGTGAATCCCCCAGCCTGGCTTTTTCAATCTGTAGACATCTGTGCCATCCCAGCTGAAGCCCGAGACATCATGGAGAAGGAAGAGTCATGCCCACTGTGCCCTCTCTGATTTCTCACTCTCAGAATTGAGAAAGCAAATCCTGTGTCACCATGTTTGACAGGTGGTTTGCTCTGAAGTAATAAGCAACAGAACAGGATGTAAGTAGACGGGAACCCTGTCAGGTAATGTGTAGGTTCTCAAAAGGGGGGAACTCTCCAATGATCAGGTTCAAGCACAGGTCTTAGAACTGGGGTGCTCAGATTTGCACCCAGCTCTCTTCCTCAGTGATTCTAGGAGTGTGAGCAGATTCCTTAGCCTCTTTAGCTTCTCCCACCAAATAGAATCCTGTTTGTGGCAAGTAATAAAAGATGATGCTCAGGAAGACCCTTCAATGAATGCATCATGAGGAGAGTCAGGGGGTGTGTACGCAGTCAGGTTCCAATGCTAGTTACGTGGCCACGGACAAAGAGTGTATGAACTGTTTTCTCATGAGATCACCACGATGCAGTCTGGACCTGGAAGATTAGAAATGATGTGAATTTAAGAGGTTAGAAAAGCATTTGAGCCAATAGCTCCATTCTGGTTTATGAATTTGCTTCCATTGCCTGTGAGGTAAAGCAGCTAACTATTTAGAAGACAATAATGATATTGTAATAGAAAAGGAAGGAATACCCAGCTCAGAATGTACTGAAGGATGATGCCTTCAGGCTCTGGTGTCCTAGTGGTGGCCTGTGCCTTATTTTATCTCCCGTCAAACTACCTGGCCCAGAAGCTGTCCTCTGAGTGCATCCCCTTCCTCTGAGTTCTCCCCTGAGCTAAGACCTTTATTAGAAATGACCCTCTTTTTCTTCCACCTCTATCCCTAACATCATACCCCTCCCAAGTCGGAAGTTCTTCTTAATATCTGACTTCGGTGACCCATCCTTCTCTCTTGAACACACACACACCTCATCTTTCATCTCAGTTCCATCCTTATAGAAGCTGGAACGTCAATTTCTCAGACATAATGCACTTTCTCTCTGTTCAGTACTGGCCCCTTAGCTACTATTTCTCTTACCACATTTCAGCTGAGAAAATGCCATGCATGGCAGTTAAAGAGGAGAGACATTAACAGGTGTTTTCCAGAACTGAGCACCAAGCGTGTGGCCTCTGGGCTGCCCTGTGGAGCATCTGCAGCATTGCCCTCCTGAAGGTCCCCCTCCCCTCCTCTTTCAAAGATTGAAATCAACAGGCTCCATTAGCAAGAGCCAACAGTGGGGAGAGGGAGGGAACTTTATCTCTGGAATTCCATCTTCTCAGTGGTCCAGAAAATGTAGAAAGGGCAGGGCACTCCATGGGTCCCTGGTACCTGACACGACCTGGCAGCCCATGTTCCTCCTCTGATTTCCCTGTCACCAAAAGCCTGGCAAGTCTAAGAGCCAGTGTGAGGCTCTGGGTGGGATGGCAACAGGGAGAGGGGAGGAGGGCACTCTGGCCCTGGAAGTGGGGGGTGAGCAGCCATTGCTCCTCGCTGCCGCTAGAGGGGAAGAGTGAGGGGAAGGGGAAAAAGATGGAAGACCATTCCATGCTCTTGGATATTGCCATCAGGAATACAGGGCAGAACAGGAGATGGTCAGCCAGGCCATTTTGCCATGTCTAATCTCTCGGGATGGAAACAGTTTAAGTTAGAAGGAGGGGGATTTGGCGTAAGACAGAGGGAGGGGCACTTGGGTGGCTTGGTTGGTTAAGCATTCAACTTTTAGTTTCAACTCAGGTCATGATCTCAGGGTCCTGGGATTGAGCCCCAAGTCCAGCTCTGGGCTCAGTTCTGAGTCTGCTTGGAATTCTCTTCCTCTCCCTCTGCCCCTGCCCCCGTTCATTGTCTTTCTTTTTCTCTCCATCTATCTCTTCTCTTTCCTTCTTCACTCTCTCTCCCTTTCTCTAAAAGAAATAAATCCTAAAGAAACAATAAGATAGATGGGAAGAACAGGGATGATGAGGCTGGTTTCATTTTCCTTCTGGCTTTGACTCGCTCTTGCCCTTACTTTTTTTTTTTTTTTTTAAGATTTTATTTATTTATTCGACAGAGAGAGATCACAAGTAGGCAGAGAGGCAGGCAGAGAGAGAGAGGAGAAAGCAGGCTCCCCAACAAGGAGAAAGCCCAATGCGGGGCTCAATCCCAGGACCCCGGGACCATGACCTGAGCTGAAGGCAGAGGCTTTAACCCTCTGAGCCACCCAGGCACCCCTTGCCCTTACTTTTCTACCTAAAAGTTGGTCTTGCAAAGTGGAAACAGCCCAGCCTCTGGCCCCATATACTCCAGCTTTGACACTGTCATCTTGAGTGTGGCATTTAACTTCTCTGGGCCCCACTTTTTCCATCTGTAAATGAAGTGATATAATATCAATAACGGTGGTGAGAATTCATCAAGGAAACCCAGATGAAGTGCTCTAGTGAAGTACTGGACTGGTTGAGATGCCCTCTAATTGTCAGTCCCCACTCTCTGTTCTGCCTCCCACCATCCACCTTTATGATAAAGAACAAACTCTCAGCCAAAAAGAAAGCAGAGAAAAGGCCATGAGCACAGGGGCAGGTTGCTGCAACACTTGTTCAAGGCATGTAATCATCATGAGGTCAACCTTAATAGCTTCTATTTATTTTGCACCTGTCCTTGAAGAGCTCTGTCACTCTCAGCCTCTGGATGAGATCAGTCACCTTTGTGAACAGCTGAGTGAGGTCAGGAGAAGAAGCACATGCTATGCTTGGCTCAGGTTGGAGGGCTCAGCCCAGAAAGTGATCTGCCCAATGCTGTTCGGATAGAACAGAGATGGAACTGAAGCCAGCACATCGTGATCACTGTTCAGTAATCACCAAGGGTCTCACAGTGTTCTTCTGCCTCCAGAGAAAGAACAGGGTTGTGTCCACTCTTTTCCACTACCTTGGGCCATACCAAATATGATGATCCAGGGTTCCACAGGCCTTGCAAAAAATGTCTAGCTCTCAAAGCTCCATATAGCCAGTGAGTCACAGAGTTTTAGGGAGAATGTGCCCCAAGGCAGAAGCTCTCCAGGGATGCAATTTTCATCCACCCAAGAACTACTTCCCTCCAGCCTAGATGTTAGACAATGACATTCAAGTGGAATTCCCAAGTGCCTATAAAAGAATTATTACTAAGTAAGAGTGGATGATGATAATTAATTACCCCCCATTAAAGAGAAAGTCCCTACAGCAAAAGCATCAAAGGGAATGTTTTACTGAGTTGGCAATTTCTCTGGCTCTGGAACAAGATGACTCCTTAGTCTGCATCTTGAGTCTGTTCTTTTCTCTCATATTCTGACTTGAAGAATATGCATTTTGACTTTGGAAAATTTCTTTTAATTCCCACCTTTCTCCTCATCCCTGATCCAGTAATCATTATTATTAAAACTTCACACCAGGGCCACAGACATATTTTATAACAATCCTTTGATGGATTAATTCACAGTTACTCTCCTTCTTTTCTAAAGTCTAATCAAAGAAAATGCACTTAGAGTGGAAAAAAAAGTCTCCCTGCCAGCCAACAGGGGAAGACCATAGAAAAGAGGCATCCAAAAGGATGATAACATCTATCTCCTCCTCCACAAATATGCTAATGGGGGAGGAGAGGACAGAGCAAGAAGGTATGCTATAATCCCGGAAGAATCCAAGGGACCAATCCAGATTTCCTCCAAATCCTGTCCTATGTCTGACTCTATGGGGTATATATCCATGTCTCTTAGAAATATACTTACTTCATGATTCTTGGTCCAGAATCTGAATCAGCTGTCCCATGACTAGTAAGAAAGTTCTCTGCCAAACTGTGGAAAGAACCAAGATGCCCTTCAATGGATGAATGGATAAAGAAGATGTGGTCCATATACACTAGGGAGTATTATGCCTCCATCAGAAAGGATGAATACCCAACTTTTGTAGCAACATGGATGGGACTGGAAGAGATTATGCTGAGTGAAATAAGTCAAGCAGAGAGAGTCAATTATCATATGGTTTCACTTATTTGTGGAGCATAACAAATAACATGGAGGACAAGGGGAGATGGAGAGGAGAAGGGAGTTGGGGGAAATTGGAAGGGGAGGTGAACCATGAGAGACTATGGACTCTGAAAAACAACTGAGGGTTTTGAAGGGGCAGGGGTGGGAGGTTGGGGGAACCAGGTGGTGGGTATTATAGAGGGCACGGATTGCATGGAGCACTGGGTGTGGTGCAAAAACAATACTGTTATGCTGAAAAGAAATTTTAAAAATTAAAAAAAAGAAAAAAAAAGAAAGTTCTCTGCCTACTGGATGAACTTGACAATGGAGAGAACATCCTGAGAATCTCATGTGACTTATTTGGGAAGGAATCTTGGAATACCCATGTATAGCAAAAAGAGTACAGAAGTTAGGGAGTCTGGGAGCTGAGAAGTCTCTGCACTTCCTGGCACTGTCACCTGGAGGCTCTCTGTAAGTCAGGCTCTTTATCTATAAGAGCAAGAGAAGAATTCTTATCTAATGGGTTCTTGAGAAGTTGGAGGAGGTCCTTGATGTGGTCTGGTACCTAGCTCAGTTCCTAAGTATGTGCTTTCCATCATGTTATATACTTGCCATCTTGGGAGGATGGAAGCAGGACCATGAAGGAGGTGAAATGCCACTATACATGCCAGCTCCCAGAAGACTGTCTGGACCTTTATAAGTACATAGTAAACATTTTTTGACTGAATCAATGCAGTTAGATCCACTGGTTGTGCTTATGTAGCCAGAATGTTGGTAGATTCAGTAAGAGCTCTCTGGACATTGAGGAAGTTACTTTCCAATCATCAAGCTGCAGGGACCTCAGCAATCCAGAAATGTCCTTTTGGGATTGGTTAGTACTCCAGGCTCCCACAAAGGATGCTTGTGAAAACTTGTGGAGACTGTGCAAGACTAGGCAGAAACAGGCTTCCATCATCTTATTCTGAAGAACAGCCGTTGCTTGCTAGAATACTTTTCCTGGAAACAACCAGCCTAACACAAACCTATTAGGATAATTATTGCTGGTGGTTGGCACAGGCCAACACCTAATCTTGATGTCTTAACATAACAAAAATTAAATTCTTACTGACTAGAAATCCAAGGTGGCTTGGTAGGAGTTTTCCTTCAACCAATGACTCAGGGATATTGCTTTCAGCATATTGCTTTCCGAAGTTGCACCTGAAAAGGAAAAGGAGATGGAGATGGCACAGTGGTTCTTCACCACATTGGCCCAGAAGTAGCATACATCATTTCTGATGACAGTCATTGGATCCCTTCCCTCTAGCATATAATGCTTTAACTGGAGGGGCAAAAGGAGGCTTTTAGGCAAGATACTCAAACACAGGAGCCAGGGTCCAGACCTTGGGAAACATTTTCTACTTTGTTGATTACTCATCTTTTCTCCTCTCATTCTGATGAGTGAGTTTCAGAGGAGATTACTGAGGCAACTGTAGTGGTGTCTTTGTAGCTGGTTCCCTCCCCAATGACTCAGTTAAGGGGAAAGGTCATGGAAAACCTGGCACTCTTGTCCTCTCACTCTCATCTCCTAGAGAAGATAGATCCTCCCTTTCTGGAATGTATGAAGGCCACCAGTCACAATGTTAATTCTACCAGCAGTGGGGGCTGCTCCCCAAGAGTCTGACAGCCCAAGAGGTCTTAATAACTGTTTGGGGGGGCCAACGCCTGCAGGTGAACCCCAACTCCTCTGGACCAGCCAGCCCAGGACTCTCTGCAAGAGAGATTAAAGCTAGCCTGAGACTTATAGGGGAAGGGAACATATACACAGTTTGAGGCCCTGGAGGCTGAAAAGCTAGGCTTATATATTTCAGACTACAGCTTTGCCAAGTGTTTTCCCCAAGCACAAGGCTATGGAAATTCTGAATTGTCCAGTCACTGGCTGTGGTCCAAGCCACACTTCCCTTTACCTTCCCAATGCTCCCCTAACCACCCCCAGTTCCCTGACTGCCTCTGGGAGTCCCAGCATTTTCCCCCAGCAAACACATTGACAGTCCTATAAAAACTGAATGCAAGGAGAAGAAAAGGAGAGACCAGGCTTATTAAACCATCCCCCCACCGCCACCGCCGCGGCTAGCTGCGTGGATTCTTTTAAGTCCACTGTTGGATTTCTTTGAGGTCTCAGTACGTGCTGATTTGCATGGCTGGCTTAGCGGATAGGGGAAGGAGGTAAGACAAGCTTTGCACTGGATAAATAAAAAGCTCTTTGTTAATTAAGGAGCCACCGACAAGGCCATGGCCTATGTCAGACAGCCTACACAGAAGATTGGATTCTTCTGGAACTGAAAATAAGGAAACAGAGAAACTGCCCCCTCCACACTGCATAACTTTGTTCAAGGGCTGCTAAGTTATTCTCTGCTACTACATCAGCTGTGAGAGCCCTGCAAAACATGCTGGGGTTAAAATAGATCTCAAGCACCCCACCCCCAGCTTAGAAAGAAAAGGATGTGTTAAGTTATCTAAAACAGTTCATTTCCCATCTTCTCTCTGAAAATAAAACCTAAATCACAAATTTTTCTATACAGACTTTTTATGCTTTCCTGGTGTGTCCAAACAGACTAATCTGAATGCAGGATGTGAATAAACCACCCAAGTTGGCTTGAGAATGTTGAGTGGAAAAAGGAAGTCAGATGATTCACCCAATGTCTTGGACCCACAAGATCTTACAAATGGCTAGCCTTCCATAAGGGCAATTTCTGGCCTGACCTGCCAAAAGCTCTCTGCATGCCAAAGCTTAGACCAAGGACCTGGCACCTGGCAGCAATCTCCTCTCCATGCCCTCTCCCTTGTTGACCCAGCCTCACGTGAGTTTCTGAAGCCAAGAGTCTAAGGTCAAACTTCCAGGCCTGCCTCTCGCATGGACAGGTCACAAAACCTGTGTTCAGTCCAAAGAAATTAAGAGGATTGAATGTGACCATGTATTGTGCCTCCTACACACTAGGTGTTCAGTAAATCACACGTAAATAATAGTGTGGTAAGATGACATTGTTGCTCTTCTCTTTATCTCCTCCAGCTCTTGCTTCACTTCCCTGGAAGAGAGCCAGTCTACTCCAAAGGGAACTGAGCCATTTCCAGGCAATATAAGTTGGGCTGATCAAACTTTTCCAAGAGATGTGAATAGGGCAGAAAGGAATACAACAGCGTGAAGTCACTACAAGCTCAAAGGAATGCCCTGACTTCCTAAGAGTTTACCTATCCTGGGCCTCTTTATACTTATTATAGGGGGCCACCCCTGCACTGACTCTTCCCTTCTGTGATCTCACTGGATCACTCCAGCAGCTCTGCTGCATATAGGGGCCCCGTGCCCTCACTGCCGCACTGCTTACAGGCTTTTCTCTAAAACTCAGCCACTCTTCCCACTATAAAAACCTCTTAGAGCCTCCCTAACCTCCAGATGGATCACAGAGTCTCTAATCTTTGGGAAGACACCATGCAACAAGCCTGGATTTGAATCTTGATTCAATCACTCATTAGTGATTACTTGCCACTAATCCTTAAGCATGGAGTTTTCACAACTGGGAACTGGAAACAATAATGTCTTCTACATGAGGATCCCAAGAGTGTTAGAACCTCATCAGAACACTACCCAACAACTCACCAGCAGTAACCACCTCCTTTAGTCAGAGTCTGCTGTGGGTTACTCGACTAGACAATTCTCATCTTTGCCTGTTGATGGTCAAAATAACACAGAAGTCTTTCATTCCCAACTTACTGATGTCAAAGTTCAGAGAGATTATTTAATGTGTGCAGTTCACAGGAGGTGGGAGATCTGGGATTTCAATGCAAACCAATCTGACTTCCAAGTCTGCCCTCTTACACAACTTCACGCCTTTCTTAATTTGTCTCTCCAGTAGCCTACCTACCACACATTCTTCTTACCACCACCATTTCCTAGCAAGACACCCTGAGGGCCTTTGCTCTGAAGATTGCATGGCCACTCACCCATGTTCTAAAGAACAAGTGTGTTCAGCCCTCTCCAGGAGACAAAGAGCAGGAACCAAGAAGATGAAATTTAATGGCGATAAACATAAGGTTCCACATTTCCATTCAAACCAAAAGTTACATGAAGAGACTGTAGAGAAATTTGGCTCAGACTAGTCAAGGGAAGGGGGCTGTGACAGAGAGAGCAGCTGCCACTTACACTCTGGCTTTAGTTCGGCACGAGGTGTGTGGTATATGCTTTACTCCTGACCTCCCCACAATTTCACGTGAGCCATGAGATGAGACTTCTTTAGAAGCAAATGTCTCAGGGCTGTAGGGAAAAATACAAAATGTACCTCAGATGAGGTACTAGTCTTACCCAATGGCCACGCAGCTTAAGAGTGGTGCTTTTAATTCCCTGCCTTTTTAAAGAAGGTGCCTGACAAGAAAGAAAACATCTGAGATACTGGATACTCATATCCAAGGAGGAGCACAAATGCATCCATCAATGTGAGAAATATTTATTGATCCCTTTATAAGTCAGACACTGTTGTATAAGCTGAGGAGACAGCCAAGTCTCTGCCCTGTTGGAGGCCCCAAACATCCCCTTCTTATGTGTGGTTTCCAAGTTTGTAGCTTGGTCTGCAGGTCCCTAGCAGCTCCGCCTCTGACTTTCTCTGACCTCATCTCCCACCATTGTTCCCTCTCTGACAGTGCTCCCAGAACATATCTCTTCTTACCTTTCCTTGAAGACACCAAGATCTCAGGACTTTGCATTTATAGTTACCAAAGCCCTCCCCACCCCTTGCAATTTTAAGAGTCTGTTCTTTCATCCCAAACTTCGTCAAAGATTATGCTGTCTCTCAATTTTTTTTTAATATTTTTCTTTTTTTTAAACTTTCTTTCAATGGATTTATATCAATCTTCCTATTCTGGTTTAAACAGTTTTAGGTCACAGGGATTGTATTTAACAAGATTTGTTTGAGGGAATTGGATATTTACTCTAAGGGAATAATTATAATGACTTGTTTCTGTCACAACTATAGCCCCAGTGCCTTGGGACAGTGCCTGGGACACCATGGGGCAGAATAAGTTGTGGGATGATTGAATATTGGAAGTAACAAGAACCAAAATACAAATGATTACAATGCCTATACTTTCTTTTGTTTTCCTTGTTGTGATTTCCTTAGATCTAAACCTGTTTCCCTTTGATTTTAAGTTAGTTACTTGAGAGTAAATATTAATGGTACCAATATCTTGCCATTGGTTGATGGTTCTAACCACAGTGAACACTGACTTATTAAAAAAAGAAGAAGAAGAAGAAGAAGAAGAAGAAGGAGGAGGAGGAGGAGGAAAGGAAAAAAAGGTGGCTGTTCCAGCAGCCTTGACTCCTCCAGATGGGTTCTGCCTTTAAATTTTATGGTCCTGATGATGGTTTGGTTCCAAGAGAGGTCATCCCCTATCTGGTGACTTTTCTCCAGTTTATGGATATTTTATTAAAAGCTGTATCCGGTGGACCCTCCAAAATGTCCAGCAAAAATGTCTTCCATTAAAGGTAAGGAAATGAATAACAGCATTTGGGTCTCAGAGGAGTTATTATATGCAGAGCAGAAGCCAGCTGTTCTCCATCTTTTCTGAAGATGTATCAAGAGGAAACCACTGAAATCACAGTGGGCAAGATGTAAGTCGCACAGGTAGAAAAGCATGCTTAAGAAAAAGGATTATGAAATAATGGAAGAAGAAAAGTTGAAGGATTTCTTCCTCTAGAGAATTTGAAGTTGAATGAGGTCATGAATGCATCAGTCTGGGCTGATTTAGCCAAAGGGCACTTGGAGGACAGAACACATACTGTAAAGTGACCTAACTCTCCCAATGTGACTTTAGACACGAGAGGATTTCTATCAAAACATAAGGATTATGACTATGAAGATATGCTTTTGTCTTTTTTTTTTAATAACAAATTACGTATTTTACTTCAGGAAAAGGCGTCAAAGGTAGAGGAGGATCCTCAGTGGTTATGTCAATTTAGCACATAACCTTCAAAAGTTGATTTTTCTTAGACTCTTTATACCTACAAGCAAATGACCAAAGAAACTCCTAAATGAAACTCCTTGACATCTGCTAAAATTTCATTTTCTAAATATTAAAGATGTTTTACAGCTATCATCGTAAATGGGAAGTCAGTTTCGCTGCACTCTGCTCCCTAAAGAAAGGGGGTTTGGGAGGACTAATCCTTTTAGTCAAATGTACAGCAATGCCAGATAGACATATATGATGTGGGAAGACAAAAATTGGTCTCAGAGTCAAGAGACATGTTATCTTCACTTTTCTGTACCTAAATTTTTTTGTATTAGACAAACCTTGTACTCTCAGTCCCTTGTTCTTCCCCTTTAATTGCAAAACCTGGGGGTTGCTATGTCTCTCTCTAAATATATTATAAATATTAGATAGGATATCATAGTCCAAGTCCTGTTATATGGTAAGCTTTCAATATCAATATTATTTTCAAAAAAAAAGCAGCCAAAAAAATCATTTTTGCCTCTCTCTAACTGAAAAAAATGACACAAGTCCTTAACATCAGTCTTAACAAGTTCTCCCATTGGTGACTTATACAAAAAGAAGTTGGCTTTCCATCCCACCTCCAAACAAAACCTAAACTATTCAGACAGATTGTTCAAGTTCTCACCATGAGTGAAGCACCATACACTTTTCCTTGATAACATTATTTGGGGATACTGTGCAAAAACTCAGAGAGGATACTTGTGAGACCAAAAAGAGTCCACGAACAATGTGTGTCCAACCTCCACAGAATCTTGATGTTCTCAGTGTGACACAAATAAACAGAGCCACCAGACTAGAAGTAGACCCTGAAGGGATGACAGGTAGCCCTAACCAATATAGATCATTGTCCATGACTTGAAGGGCTCCCCAAAGTTCTGGTACTCATAAGACCCTGGGACCTTTTTGTCTGGGGACTACCAGGATAGCAGACTGAATTTCCAAATGGTTTGAAGACATGAGGAATCAGAATTATATTTTTGTTAATTTAGAGGAAATAAATGCAGTATTTCTTGCATACCTGAGTTTATGGGCTAAGAGCCATACCTGTAATCAAGAGCATACTTAAGAACACATGCTCAGCCCTACACACAGGGGACCTGGGAATCTTGAGAGATGATGTGGAAAAGGTAAAGTTACGTCTGGAAGTCTGGAAAGGCTCCAAGAAGACAGAATTCTGAGAGATGTCCAATCAGAGAAGAAAGCGTTCAGAGAAGAGTGAATGGTGCATGAAGTAGGTCTCAGGCAGAAGAAATGAGGTGAGGGACATTGAACTAATCTCCATATACTTGACCTATTTGGATGTAGCCATGAAGCAGAGACTTGTGAAAAAAGTCTCATGCAGAGCCTCATACTTTGTCTCTCAACTGAATCCTGGGAATTGAGTCTTTGCCTTTCCCCACTATTCTTTACCTTAACTTTGTGTTTTATGCACCTTCATTTCTTCTTTCAAGGATCAGTGCAGTTGGTGATATAGTTCACAGTAAGATATTAAATGATAGCGATATTCCAGAAAAAAATCAAGAAATGGATAAATAAATGCATCTGGAAATGATTCCATACATTAGAATATCAGTAAGAAACTAATTTGGCTGCACTGGGCTCCTAAAGGAGTCACCTGCATGACCTAGGAATCTTACCTACTCCTAGACTACTCTTTGTCAAAATTCTCTCCATTCAAATAACTTGGATTATTTGTTAAAACACAGATCCCTTCTTCTTACCTTAAATGTACTGAATCAGAACCTCCAAGACTAGAGGCCCAGCCTAAAAATTTTAAGCAAGCTTCCCAAGTAATCCTAATGCACAATAAACTTCGAGGAGGCTTACCTTCAGGCAGTGAACAATGTCTCTTTCCTGACCTTTAGCATCTTGACCATATATTTATTTGGTACATATTTCACAGCATATTTGATTGCATGTCTGTGTCATCCATGTGAACTTCGTAACAGACAAAGATAGTGAGAAAGGGGCCAGGTGGGAGAACTAGAGGACCTTGAGAAAGTATTATAAAAACATCAGTATACCTTAAGGATGTTGGTGAAAATTTAATGAGTTTAATATATTACATGAAGTATCCAACACAAGTGTTAGCTTTATTCCTTGACTTGCATGGATACACTAGAATATGAGTTTTTTTAAAGATTTTATTTATTTATTTGACAAGTAGGCAGAGAAACAGGCAGAGAAAGAGAAGGGGAAGCAGGTTCCCTGCCGAGCCAAGAGCCAGACATGGGGCTCGACCTCAGGACCCTGGGATCATAACCTGAGCTGAAGGCAGAGGCTTCACTCACTGAGCTACCCAGGCACCCCTAGAAAATGAGTTCTTAAGGACAGGGACACTTCCCTATCTTGTTCATCCTTGCCATTCTGGAAATTTGAGTAGAGACTTGGTTCTTAGCCGATGTTTGCTGTATAGTCAGCTTCATGAGTGAATTCATGGTAGTGACCTTATAGTCACAGTAATTGCTATGTGATGATGCTAGTTGCCCTGAAAATGACTTTTGAATGAATAATTGAATACATTAGTATCTGCTCATGATATGTGTTTCCTTTCTGCTTCGTCAATGCCAACAAAATTTTTTTTTAAATAAATGGGTGCAACATAGAAGTATATATGTATTTTAAAACACTCATAATGGACCACTCATCCTGCTCTAACTACCCCTCTGGTGTGAGTCAAAGCAAACCAAGAAATGTGGACACAGATCTCACACATTTTGTTGAAATTAATGAGCCAGAGAGGTCAGAAAGAGGAATTTGATTCTTATTAGAGATACAGAAAGCTGCTTGGAGAGGTCCAAGGGATGTAAACTGCTCAGGTAAATGACTCTGGAATTCTGTTCTACCATATCCAGTTCTACGGTTTACCCCAAATCAAGAATGTAACAGAGGAGCTCTGGCAGCTGAAGGCAGGTGGCTGCCCCAGGAATGAAGAGGACAGACTTCTTTTCTGTTTGAATGCAAATACTGTCATCTGTAGAAAAAGGCAACTGGTGAGGAGAGGAAACCAAGCACATGGAGAAACCCAATGTACACATGTATATGAAGAAAGACACTGGCCTAAATAAACTTACACTGGAAATGACCCACCTGGTGGGGAGTGAAAAGCTGAAGTTATAGAGCCATGGAGAGCCAGAGAGGAAATAGAAAGAGCTTTCTTTGGGGAGGCTGTGAGGCAGGAAGTAATGCCTCTGTGGATGAATGAATGGGATCATTCAGAAGCCCTGTTTGGTCCCCTTCTGCTTCATAAAGGTACAACTGCTAAGGATATCCAGTGGGGGCTAGTCAATGCCAAAAATACTGTTCAATTCAGACATGCTAGCAAAAAAGTAAACCACTCAATAAAGAATCTGAGCCAAAACAGTTTTATGGATTTGGGTAGGCAATGCCAATACATGATAGACTATATATTTTTCACTTTCTCATAGAGTTCCCAGGATCAGGGAGCCTTGGCTGAGGAGCTATGTTCAGATAAACCAGTTAGCTCAGAGAACTCACCCATAGTCCAGTGAAGAGAAAACTCAGCCATGAAAACTCTTGGTATCAAGTAGCAAGGTAGAAAGCTGTCAAAATAGTAAGTAAGTAAATTCATTATTTTTGCACCACACCTAGTGCTCCATGCAATATGTGCCCTCTATAATACCCACCTCCTGGTACCCCAACCTCCCACCCCCTGCCCCTTCAAAACCCTCAGTTGTTTTTCAGAGTCCATAGTCTCTCATGGTTCACCTCCCCTTCCAATTTCCCCCAACTCCCTTCTTCTCTCTAACTTCCCATATCCTCCATGCTATTTGTTATGCTCCACAAATAAGTGAAACCATATGATAATTGACTCTCTCTGCTTGACTTATTTCACTCAGCATAATCTCTTCCAGTCCCGTCCATGTTGCTACAAAAGTTGGGTATTCGTCCTTTCTGATGGAGGCATAATACTCCCTAGTGTATATGGACCACATCTTCCTTATCCATTCATCCGTTGAAGGGCATCTTGGTTCTTTCTACAGTTTGGTGACCGTGGCCATTGCTGCTATAAACATTATGTGGAATCTAAGGAATAGCACAGAGGACCATAGGAGAAGGGAGGGAAAACTGAATGGGAAGAAATCAGAGAGGGAGACAAACCATGAAAGACTGGACCCCCAAGAAACAAACTGAGGGTTACAGAAGAAAGGAAGGTGGAGGGATGGGGTAACTGGGTTAAGGGTATTAAGGAGGGCACGTGATGTGTGATGAGCACGGGTTGTTACACACAACTAATGAATCATTGAACACTACATCAAAAACTAAAGATACACTGTATGTTGGCTAATTGAACATAATTTTAGAAAAGAAAATTCTGATCTAATCACAAAATTATCTATCCACTATTTTCAATTATATGTGTATAGAACGTGCTGGTCAGGATAAACCCTCTTTCTCTTTCTTCTGGCTTCAAATTCTGTTACTACCCATCCTTCCTGCAAAACACAATGAAGACGAGTCAACTTCAGAAATGTGTGTCCATATGCAACAGAGACAAGATTATAGCAGTCTGTGAATGTTATTGAGATTTGGGGAGTTAGCCTTAGGGATTTGGAGTAGAAGTAGTTGTGGAAAGAAAAGAATGAGGTTTCTGTTCACTTATGTGTATAAGTTTGGAGAATCAAATCATTTCATGAGAATTATTTATTTTCAATGTCCTGTATTACATGACAGTGTATTTTACAGATATATGAAATGTGGAATGGATGAGTCACATTGTCTGATGTATAAAGTGTCTGAGATCTCTTACAGGAAATGTAGAGAATGTTGTACAGAATGTTATACAATGTACTCAGAAATCAACCAGTAGGATAAAATAAATATCTATGAGTCCATATGCTATAAATAAATGATTGAGTAGATAAATGGGTGAAGGAGAAGGGACAAATACTTCTTACAAAAAAATTCCAAATAATGCACATAGAAAAAAAAAGAGAAATATAAATTCACCATTACAACACCAATGTTGATGCAGGCAAAATTGTGGATTAATGGCAAAATTAGAGTAAAAACTGTAAGGAGAAGCAGAATATTTACATATTCTTAATATCCCTCCCAAATATATAGTAAATATATTAAGTATTTATTATAAACTGTAGTGGTTTTCCCCTATCTCCACAAATTCTATGATACTTCTCTCTCCAGGATGTGGAGTTTAATTCCCTTCTCCTCTAGTGTCCATTAAACTTAGTGACTCATTTCTAATAAACCAAATATCAGAAAAGAAAAACAGTAACCTGGCAGATACTACCTTATCCAAGTAAGGTAATAAGTAACCACCTTCACCAGTAATAAGTCATATTGGTATCACATAGATGCTAGTATGATGTGATAAAGGAACACTTCACCTCTGTGGTATTCTTCCCAAAAATATGTATCTCCAAGTCATGAGAAAACCATAGACAAACTCAAACTGAAGAGTTGGGGAAAATTGGAAGGGGAGGTGAACCATGAGAGACTATGGACTCTGAAAAACAATCTTGAGGGTTTTGAAGGGGCAGGGGGTGGGAGGGTGGGGTACCAGGAGGTGGGTATTATAGAGGGCACATATTGCATGGAGCACTGGGTGTGGTGCAAAAATAATGAATACTGTTATGCTGAAAATAAATAAAAAATAAATTTTAAAAAAAGTAATTAAAAAAAAAGACACAATAAAAAGATACCTGTCTAGTACTCTGCATCTTAACAAAGAGACAACCCACAGAATGGGAGAAGGTATTTGCAAATGGCAGTACAGACAAAAGGCTGATATCCAGGATCTATAAACAACTTCTCAAACTCAACACACACAAAACAGATAACCATGTCAAAAAATGGGCAGAAGACATGAACAGACACTTCTTCAATGAAGACATACAAATGGCTATCAGACACATGAAAAAATGTTCATCATCACTAGCCATTAGGGAGATTCAAATCAAAACCACATTGAGGTACCACCTTACACCAGTTAGAATGGCCAAAATTAGCAAGACAGTAAACAACATGTGTTGGAGAGGATGTGAAGAAAGGGGAACCCTCTTACACTGTTGGTGGCAATGCAAGTTGGTGCAGCCACTTTGAAAAACAATGTGGCTGATTCCTTAAGAAATTAAAAATAGAGCTTCCCTATGACCCTGAAATTGTGCTACTGGGTATTTACCCCAAAGATACAGATGTAGTGAAAAGAAGGGCCATCTATACCCCAATGTTCATAGCAGCAATGGCCATGGTTGCCAAACTGTGGAAAGAACCAAGATGCCCTTCAATGGACGAATGGATAAGGAAGATGTGGTCCACATACACTATGGAGTATTATGCCTTCATCAGGAAGGATGGATACCGAACTTTTGTATCAACATAGATGGAACTGGAAGAGATTATGCTGAGTGAAATAAGTCAAGCAGGGAGTGTCAATTATCATATGGTTTCACTTATTTGTGGAGCGTAAGAAATAACATGGAGAACATGGAGAGATGGAGAGAAGGGAGTTGGGGGAAGATGGGAGGGGGAGATGAACCATGAGAGACTATGGACTCTGAAAAACAATCTGAAGTTTTTGAAGGGGCGGAGGATGGGAAGCTGGGTGAGCCTGGTGGTGGGTATGATGGAGGACACATATTGCATGGAGCACTGGGTGTGGTACATAAAAAATGAATTCTGGTACACTTAAAAGAAATTTAAAAAATTAAAAACTAAAAAAAAAAGAAACTCAAAAAGAAAAACAAGATGGGATTGGGAGGGAGACAAACCATAAGTGACTCTTGATCTCACAAAACAAACTGAGGGTTGCTGGGGGGAGGGGGTTTGGGAGAAGGGGGTGGGATTATGGACATTGGGGAGGGTATGTGCTTTGGTGAGTGCTGTGAAGTGTGTAAAACTGGTGATTCACAGACCTGTACCCCTGGGGATAAAAATATATGTTTATAAAAAATAAAAAATTAATTAAAAAAAAAATTAAAACCAAAGTAAGGAGAGAAAAGGAAATAACAAAGAATATGACCTAACTCAAGGTAGTAAAAAACAGAAAAATAATAACAAAAAGCAATAAAACCAAAAGCTGGTTCTTTGAGAATCTCAATAAAATACAATTACCTATATTAGGAATGAAGAAGGTAACATTATTTCAGATTCCATGGATATTAAGAGGACAATAAGAGAATGGTACAAACAACTTCATTTGAGTGATTTTGATAAATTTGATGAAATGGAGAGAAATTCCTTGAAATGCAAAAACTATCAAAGTGCATTCAAGAAGAAATAACCTGAATAGCTCTCTATCTATTAAAAAAAAAAAATGTATTGGTGGCTAAACATTTTCCCCCAAAAGAAACTCTAAGCATAATCATCTTCCCTGATGAAATCTACTAAACATTTAAGGAAGAAAGAATACCAATTCTGCTCAATCTCTTGCAAAAATTTGAAGAAAAGGGAATATTTTTCAATTCATTTCACTAAGCTAACATGACCCAGATACCAAAACCACAGTAAGACATTACTTAACAGTAAAATATTTTTTTAAAGATTATTTATTTTTTTATTTGACAGAGAGAGAGGCAGGCAGAGAGAGGGGGAAGCAGGTTCCCTGCTGAGCAGAGAGCCTGATGTGGAGCTCGATCCCAGGACCCTGAGATCATGACCTGAGCTGAAGACAGAGGCTTAACCCACTGAGCCACCCAGGTACCCCTTAGCAGTAAAATATTAAAGTTTTATCCCTAAGATCAAAACCAAAACAACACATCTACTTTCAGCACTTCTATTCCACATTTGACTGGAAGTTCTAGCCAGTATAATAAGGCAAGAAAAATAAATTAAAAGCACCTAGAGTATATCTTTATTGTAAAGGAAGAAGTAAAAAATCATCTTTATTTGCAGATGACATGATTATGTAGAAAATCCCTTGGAATACACACACACACACACACACACACACACACACACATACAGTAAAACATGAGTTTGCAAGAAACAAAATGAATATACAATATTGTAGTCTTATATATTATGTACAATGTACAATCAGAAGGGAAATTGAGAAATAATGCCATTTATAACAGCATCAAAAAACATCAAATGCTAAGGCACAGATCTGAGAAAATACATGCAAAGCCTATACCAAAAAACATTGCTGAGAGAAATTCAAGAAAAATAAATGGCGCTGTATACCTTGTTCATGGTTCAGAAGACTCAGTATTATCAAAATATCAATTCTTTCCCAAATTTGCCTATAGATTCAGTGTGTTTCAAATCAAAATCCCAGCAGACTATTCTGTAGAACTCAGCAAGTTTATTTTTTGTTTAAAAATTTATTATTATTATAATAGCAAGTTTATCTTGAAATTAATATGGAACTGTAAAAAAGAAAAAGAAAACAGAATTAGAGGTCCAAAACTACCTGACTTCAAGACTTACTATAAAGCTAAAGTAATCCATCCAGTATCATTTTAGCATAAAGATAGACTCATGGATCAATAAAACAGAAGAGAAGTTCACAAATAGACCCATATGTATGTGAACTGATTTTTGACAAGGTACAATATCAGTCTGGTAGAGAAAATACAATCTTTTCAATAAATGATGTTGAAACAGTTGGATACCCATATGTAAAAAAAAAAAAAAAATCAACTTTGATTCATACTGTATGCCATACACAAAAAAATTGACTTAAAATGTATCATTGACCTTAATTTAAGTGTAGAATGATAAAACTTTTACAAGAAAATACAGAGAAAAAAATTGTGATAAATATTTAAATACAACACCAAAAGTGTGACCCATTAAAAAAATGTGATAAATTAGACTTCATCAAAATTTAAAAACTGTATACTTTGAAAGACACAGTTAAGGGAATACAAAGACAAGTGATAGACTGGTAGCAAATATTTTCAAATCACTTACCTTGAGGTAAGCTGATGTATCCAGACTCAATAGGGGACTCTCAAATTCATTAATAAAAATAAATATTGTAAATGGACAAAAGATTGGAAGACATTTCACCAAAAAAGATATACAAATGGAAAATAGGTGCAAGAAAAGATGCCAAGTTAATCATTAGTCTTTATGCAAATTAAAATGCTAACTAACTTAATGCCAATTAAAACCACAATAACATACTGTTATGCTCCCATTAGAATGGCTAAAATTCAAGACTGATCCTATCAAGTGTTGACAAGGATATAGAGCAACTGAAATCTCATACACTGCTAGTGGAAATATAAAATAGTGCAATCACTGTGGTAATCAATTTGGCAGTTTAAGAAATTAAACATGTGATTCAGTCACTCTAACTCCACTCTTAGTTATTTACCAAAGATAAATTAAAGCATATATCTATATAAAGATTTGTATATAAGTGTTCATATTAGCTTTATTATAATAAGCAAAAACTCGAACAACTCAAACATCCATGAAAAGATGAATAGATAAACAAATCATATTATATCTATACAATGGACTCTGCTCAGCTATAAAAAACAAAATTTAAAAAAAAATGACAACAACAACAAAAACCTAAAGGTAGGCTATTGATATCCACATTATCATGAATGAACTAAAAAAAGAAAGCCTGAGTAAAAGAAGAAAAACAACAAAGAGAACATACTCTAAATTTCCATTTATACAGCATTCTAGAAAGTGTAATTTTATCTATAGTAACGAAAGTAGCTCAGTGGCTTCCTAAGGATGAGGTAAATGTACAAAGGCACCAGCAGAAACTTTTGACGGTAAAGGAAATGTTGATAATCTTGATTGTGGTGATGGTTTCACGGGTGTATATGTTTGTCAAAACTTACCAACTTATAACTTTAAACACATGTAATTTGTTGAATGTCAATTATATCTCAATTTAAGAGAGAAAAATATATACAGAATAATTACCATGCCAACTTTCACAGAGATAAAAAAAAAAAAAGGGTAGTTAACTATGAAAAGATGTATTATACAGAGTTCCAGGTGAAATACTTAGCACTCTGGTACACTTTGAGCATATAACCATGGCAAAGAATTCTCAGATGCTCTGCTTCCTATTTCAGATTGTCCTTTATGCAGACACTGGACATATCTGCTATTCCATTTATATGTCCCTAACCCCTGTTAGTCCCTTTTCTGGCCCCAGTACACAGGAATGCTCAGGGCTCCACCTGGTGCCTGCCTTAATGTGAGATATCTATAGAAAGATGGAAAATACTGAAGGATATGCTCCCCTGGGTGTTGTGGGTTATTCCAGAAAGATGATGCTGCTAAGATGGCACACCAGCTAATAGATGTCTATTGTAAGTTGGTAGGAGGATTAACACCATCCCAGAAGTATGACTCTAAGAATATACCGGAAACAGCTGCTGGAACATGGGCTCAGACCTTGCAATGATAACAGACCAACAAATTCCAGCCAATACCCTGCAGCATCTACTGTTGGATAAACTTAGCACAATGGTGGCATTGCTTACTCATGTTGGTATTCTGGCCCATGGAAACATCCTAAGAATCTGGGCAGAGTTGTCTGTCGATTTAAACCCTGATGAACTGGAATGTGAGAGGAATGAAGGGACCCACACTCTTTTAGGATCTGTACCCAGGAAGCCTGCACAATTTACGGTGACCTCCACATCCCTGAACTCAGAGCAGTCTACATCTATCCAACTATTTGCAACAGTCAATGTATCAGGCATTGCCTGGTGCCCGACACTGTTATCCAGTGTGAGAACTCAGCTCTTGCAGTGAAACTTAACCTTACATATTCATTCATTCATACAATAAATATCCATTAAGTTTCTACAATGGCAAAGCAGTGTGTTGCATACCGAGGTTACCAGGATGATGAAGACAAGCATTACCCTCATGCAGGTGAATTTCAAGAAGGGGAAACAGACATTAAATAACAGTATACAGTAGGTGATCTAATCATAATTGTGGCAAGAATGAAAGTTAAAGGTGGCATCAGAACCAATTCAGAGGAACCTGAGGAGTCTGAAGGATGGGGAAACTTTCTGGAGAAAGGGACATCAAAGCTGAGATCTCAGAAGTGAATAAGAGTTATCTGGGGGAATCAGAGGAGAGCATTCCAGGCTGTGGGAGAGGAGAGAGAGGCACAGGAATTTATGAGGAAGCCAGAGGAGCTGGAGCAGAGAAAGAGAGAGGTAGACAGAGGCCTCATAATGAAGGTCTTGTAGGCTGTGCGAAAGATTTGGGGAAAATGGAAAGCCATGGAAGGATTTGTATTTTACTATCTTTGTTAGATTGCAAACTCCCTATAACATAGGGATTATATCAGTTCAACAGAAAGTAGCCTAGCCACCCAGAAAATTCCACCTGCAAGCAATTGATAATAATAAACATTTATTCAGGGTCATCTAGGATGCTTACTTGGGATTAACTACTTTAAAATCTTGTCTAAAATGTCTGATTTCACCTTTATGTTTTTGTAATTGCATACCAGAGTTTTTTTTTTTATTTATTTAAATTCAATTTAGTTAACATGTAGTGTATTATTAGTTTCAGGGTAGAATTTAGTGATTCATCAGTTGCATATAACACTCAGTGCTCATTACATCATGTGCCCTCTTTAATGCCCATCACCCAGTTACCCCATCCCCCAATGCTCCTCCTCTCCAGCAGCCCTGTTTGCTTCCTAGAGTTCACCGTCTCTTATGATTTGCCTCCCTCTCTGTATTCATTCCTTCCCTTCCCCTATGTTGATCTGTTTTGTTTCTTAAATTCCACATGTGAGTGAAATGATATGATCATTTTCTTTCTCTATCTGACTTATTTTGCTTAACGTAATACACTCTAACTCCATCCACATCTTGGGCTCCTTTCACATTTTGACTGTTATGGACATTGCTGCTATAAAATTGGGGTGCATGCACCCCTTTGACTGATTCCACCTTCTAATTTCATTTGGTGTAGTAAATTAAACCTCAGCAAATCTTTCTTTGCTGATTAAGTAGCTGGCAGAAGAAATCCAAGTCACTTACTATCTGGAAATTAGAGTGATAGAATCCCAGAGTTGGGGAAGAAAGAACTGATCCATTCCCGCACATCAAAAGAGGCTTGCCTAGGGTTGCACGGGGAAGAAGAAAAAACCAGGACAGAATCTGGGCATCTCAGGCCCTAACCCAAATGCTTATGACCCTGTGATGGTCCTTAAAGGCTGTGATCTGGTTTTGCTTTCTTTTTACTTACGACTCTTCAAAGGCAGAAAACAAAGTTACTAGAGAGTTCAAGATTGTTGGATCCCAGGTAACTCAGGTTGTTTTTAGAGATGTTTTAGGTAGAAGAGCTGAAGTGGCATTGGGGACAACAAAATTAAAATTGACTCTTCACCTGTTGGGGGCCAAACACAACTCCAGGTACTTACAAACACACTTTTTCCTCTCCCTAACCCCATAAGTTAGAATTATTAGCCTTGTGTTACAGATGAGGAAACAGTTTTATAGAAGCTCACCCAAGCCCACAAAGATAGCAAGTGACTTGAGAAAGAAATCTGAAATTCTAACCCAGGTCAGTATGGCTCAAAAGCAGTATTCCCTCTATTATCTCGTGCAGACTCCCAGACTGACTGGGTTCCTTGCCCACACACTGATAGATGACCTTACCTTTCAGGGAACTTTACCACTGCCTAGGGTTGCCCTAAAATGCAGAACCCTCAAAAGCTTGCCACATTCCTGGGAGATACTGATCTCCAAAGGGCTCTTTGGGATCTTTGACCCCGGGGAATGTGACATTCAGCATCTGGAGTAAAATGGTCTGCAGGATGTTAGACCCAAAGCAAGACATGACAAAGACATGGAAAATCTCCCTACCAGCCTTTCCCTCAGAGGGGTTTGGTTCTTATTTTATTAGAGCCTTCTTACCTGTCTAGAAACTTTTCCCTGCCCTACCCCTAAAGGTGAACCTTCTGCAACACTCAGCTGGTCTCCTGTATGCTCAGGAAATAAAGTATTTCTGTCTTCGTCTCTGTCTGTCTCTAAGCTCTGTCATCTTTGGCTTCCCTAGAAGCAGTACAGGTCATGCTGAAATGTTTTTTCTTGAGAAGAAAGGGCAAGGGACAAAACATGTGTCATTCCCAGAGAGAAAATGAATCATGTGTCCTCTGATTACTTGGAAATATCTGATTTCTCTTTCCAAGAGAAAGGGTTACAACTGTGGTCCTTGGGTGGTTCAGAAAGGAACAAAATGTCTTTTTCTCCTTTATCTAAAGAATATGTCTCAGCACTTTTTTCCATTCAAGCATGAGAGTGAGAAGGTAATTGCCTTACCGTTCACCCTCCCAGGAACCTATAAGCAGCCTGGGACCAATACTCATGGTCTTATATCAAAAATATAACTTGGCTTTGGAACTAAGCTCCAAACCCAACCACCTAGTGATCAAAGCAAAGCCTTCCAACTTGAGTCCTTCTCCCATTACCTCCCACTCCAGGGTCCACAAAAAATGGAATACAGGAAGAAACTAAAAAGGGTCAAAAATCAATCATTAAGGATGAATTCCTGGAAGCAAAAGAAAAGGAAAAGCAGTGTGCAATCACAGAAAAAACATTGGTTAAGGAGTAAGACATGGTGGGATTTGTTTGTAGCTTTGGCCTCCACTATCCAGATGACAGTAGGCAAGATACTTCACCCTTCCAGGTCTTTGACTCTTCTCCCATGATATAAAAGTGCCTGGCTTGACCTTTAAAGTTACTCTGCTAATGACATTGGCTATATCTATTGTCTTATAAGCTGGGAGATTGGAAGGGAAGAGAAAGATGCAGAAGAGCATAGGGAAGAAGGTGAAACTTCAGAATAAATAGAGTAACAAGAGAACCATGTTTGACACTCAGCACAAAGAAGAACACCTGGAAAACAGAGGCTAAGAAGATCATGCAAAAAGGAAAATATTTTGGAATCTGACAAATCAATCGTGTTAGTCCAACTTGCAACTGGATAAGACCCAAGACAACTTGTACGGATGCCCAAGGCTGGCAGAAGAGAGAGTAAAAAGAGAAGACAGAGCTGCCTCCCTGTCTTCCCACCTGCTATGGGTGGGAAGAGTCTGCTAGAGTCTATGGGCCCTAGAACTCCCACCTGCTAGAGTCTATGGGCCCTAGAACTCCCATCTCTCTACCAGGCAGATAGCGACACCCAGCTAGCTCAAAGGAAATATCTACCCAAGTCTTGTGGGTGGCTAAGAAGATGCGCTTTCCTACATAAATGTTAAGTACTGTGATTTGACTAAGGAGGCTTGAGCCTGGCCTGAGACTTCTGAACCAGTGACTAGAAAGACCTTGCATTTAGTGTAAACTTAGAATGACAAAGCAGGGTGGAATGGTGGGTGGGGTGGGGAAAAGAGAAAGAGAGAATGGATGAATATAAATTACCTCTGGAGGTAATTGTTGACTGCTTGTGGGAATGTTGTGACTCAAGTTGAGAGGACAGAAAGGACAAGGAGACTCACACTCCCAAGGGCGCAGAGTGGCCTTGCTAATTGGCCTTGAGCTGGCCCATCAGTGACTCTTTCTCTGCCCCAAGCTTGGTAAGGCTGACCATAACTTGCTACTGGAGGGAGATTTGGTGGGATTTATGAAATGAGCTAAGGGGCTGTTCTTGGCAAGCCAAAGCTATAAATGTATAATACTTTATCTCCTGCAGGGATGTTTTCAAGCAAAGAAAAGACGGGAAATGTCTACATCAAGTAAAAACCCCTGGTCAAGGAGAGTGGCCTCTCTCTGGAGCTACATCAAAGGGATGGTTCTGTCTGCTCCCTGTGGCCTCTGTGGATCCTGCCCTGGGAGTTCAAAAGTTTACTTGGAGCCAAAGAGAGAACGAAGCACACCCACTGCCAGTGTTCTCCCAGGATTGTCAAGAGGAGGTTGTGCTGGGACTGCTGGAAAAACCACCATTGCCCCCTCCCTAACTCCCTTTCCTCAACATTTCCTCACCCTCAGGATAAAATGTTAGTGCTTCAGTGGCACTGATGCATGATGAAGTCAAAACACTGGACCAATAGTCTGCAACTAAAGAGCTACAGGGCCTGCAGAATGTCATTTCCCCTCTCCAAGTTCATTTTCTTAAAAAGTGAGAGAGTCAAAGCTGAATTAAAAGCATTCTTAGTGATCCTCTCCAGTGACCACAGTAAGGCAGAATTGGCTTTTCAAGTTCAGAAAAAAAAAAAAAAAGAAAGAAAGAAATTTCTTATGCAAGAGAATTCCATTTAGAATTTGATGCAAATCCCACTCCTTCTCTAAGTCACTTCTAACTGGCCATGCTCTGGTGAATGAGACCAGCTGGGATGCGACAGGAAACACAGACTAAATTCCTGAGGGCCAGCTGAGGAAGCTTGTCTCACCCTTGATGCCATCTTCTCAGAGTCTATAAGAACAGACAACCTGTTCTTAATTTTCTAGAGGATGTTGCAACTTCATCCCAGACATTATGTTCTTCCTTTCTCTCTCATCCTTAGGGACACGTCATTGAAAATAAAGTGCCTAAAGCCAAGGCTGCAAAAGCCCATACAGAAACTGTGTAAATTAGAAAAAGACAAGCCTATGCCAGAGCAAAAAGCTTAGGGAGTGTTGCACAGAAGGGATGTCATCTCTCATTTGACTTAGTTGGCTGGAGGCTCCCATACAATCTTGTAAAACCTGCACAACTATAGCTGAATAGCAACGCTTGGCTTACAACATTTATTCAAAAATCTATATGTCAATAATAATGGTACATTTCCATGTGTCACAAGTGAGGTTCCCCAACAAGCAGATTCAGAGCTAAATATCCCTATTCAGGGATACATGGCCAAGATCAACAACTACAGGGGAGGGAAGGGAACAGTATGGGGCAAAAGAACCACAATGCAATTGGAGCAAATTCTCAGCCCATCCTGTAGGGGTCTTGGCAGTTAAGATGGTCATTCTGAACTGTCTAGAATTTGGGCAAATTGGCTGGACCTTCGTATACACTGTGTAGACCAATC
This sequence comes from Mustela erminea, assembly GCF_009829155.1. Taxonomy (NCBI): domain Eukaryota; kingdom Metazoa; phylum Chordata; class Mammalia; order Carnivora; family Mustelidae; genus Mustela; species Mustela erminea. The sequence continues at coordinate 27,532,198 of NC_045621.1, forward strand.
AGGGATGGGAGCTGTCCTTGGGAAAGGGGTATGACATTGGGGGAAAGGGCCCATAATGCAAGGACAAGTCTTGGGAAAGAACTCAGCTGCAAGCAATCAGCCAGGAACACTGGCAACATCTAGGGGAATACAAGCTTCATTTGTGATAGCTCTGGATGGCACAACACAGAATCCACTATCCTTTTTTAAATATTTCATAGTTTAACAAGCATGTCCCATTTGCTCTTCTGGATCCACTTTCTGCTTTTCTCCATCTTGCTCTTTGCTCTGGGAGGCTGACCTGTATGAATTACATCAGTCGGCTCCCATGCCCTCTGACTCCCATTTGGGTTCAGCCAATAGAGCCCTGGCTGAAGATCAGAGGGAGGGAAGAGAGGGAGGTCAGTGCGCTTGTTGCCCTGGCTCCATCTCTGCAAGGTCACATTGGATTGGACACCTCCTCCAACTGAAGGTTAATGACTCCTATCCAAGACCCTCTCATGGACCATTGATTCTCTCCTTCCAGGTTCTGGCAACTACTCCCTCCCCTCACCTTTTTACCTTGGTGCTCTAGCAGGCATCCCTCACTCCACCATTCCATGGTACTAATGCTGGGATAACTCCACCTGCGTGATTTCTCAACTCTGCCCACACTTTTGTAGAGTCCTTTCTTTACAAAGGGAACTCTCCCTGAATTACCCTAATTTGAGTGTACTTCTTCATTTGTTCCTTCTAGGACACTCCTGATACTTTCAGACATGTATTGTCTTGCCTCTTCCTTTCCACCTTCCTATGAATCAGTTGTGTTTGTCCCCACTTTAGAGATAAGAAAGTACAAACTCAGAAGAGTTGTATGATTCTTTCAAGCTCCCAAGTTAGTAAGGTGGCCCTTGTCTGTTGACTCAGATCCACCGTCTACATCAAGATTACACCTTAGTGCTTCTCTCAGATTATTCTCTTTTCCCACACAGCTCGGCGGGGGTGGGGAGGGGCAGGGTGGGGGGACAGGAGAAGGAAGAACAGACATGGAAATTTGAGACCACAAAACATTCTAAAATTTAGCATGAGGATGCATTTCATTTTAGCACTCGGATTGAGAAAGAAAGAGAAAAGAGAGTCCTCTTTATGATTCTTGCCCTATCCAGTCTTCCAGTCTTCTGGAAAACTTCAGTTTCTTTTCTAAAGTACCTCTCTCAATTAGAAAATTAAGCTATTTCAAAATCCAGATCTGCCCCAATCAGCTGCTTGACCCTGGTCAGGTCATATGACCTTTGGGTCTTTGGTTTCTTCATCTGCGTAAAGGAAAATTGTTAACTATGTGAATCCCAAGCGCCCTTCCATTCTGTGTTTCTATGAGCTCCTTGTTCTCTTTGCTTCTCTTATCCTAGAAACAGACAACAGTCATGTGGATAAGCTCTCATACTCACAATTGTTAGTCTCATCCCTGGGAAAAAGAAGAAGGAGCTCAGATGGTGCTATGCACAAAGACTCACTTGTTAGCACTAGGACCCTTCAAAAGGTCTTGTCCAGACCCTTGCTTTTAGCCAGAATAACAGTTAAGCCCGAATGAAAAAGTGTAGATACCATTTCATTCTGCATTACTCCCAAAGTCCCTGTGTGTTTCAGATACCTAGATTCTCAGTCCCATCAAAGGTGGTGTCTCTGTTTTTCCTGACCAAAAGCGAATGGCTCTTCTCTGTACAAAATGTCTTTTGTCCTGTCTTGCTTGCACTGTCCCACATTATTGATGTATTGTTCAGTACAGGGATCAACTAGAAATGAGAAGTCCCACTGTGATGCTGCCACTACTGTGAGGAGCTCTCATTTATGGAACCACCAACTGCAAAACAGAGAGAAGTAAATACTTGTTCCTCCCTTTCCATGTTCCTATTCCTAGATCTTGGAGTAGGAATTAGAGACACTGGGTTCTAGTACTAGTTCAATTCTTAATTTCAGCAAGTCACTTTCTTTCTCTAGACTTCACTGTATTATCTATTAAAATGATAGATGTGGGTAGCATCATCTTTTCTGGGTAGCATCATCTTTTCTAGGTCTGTGGGTAGCATCATTATTCTAGGTCTGACTTTCCATGAACGTCTAGGGATAAAGAGGATTCAAGTAGGTTAATTTGGACAGATGGCATCTTAAGGTGAGTTCCCCCAGTAAACAAGATCTGAGTAGAAACTTACATTGGGAGATACAGTCCCAAGGCATCAAAAGTGAGGGAAAAGAGCACAAGACAAGGAAGAATGAGAAGCAAAGTTGATGTATTATTGTCTTAGATGATTTTGACTGCTGTAACAAAACACCAGAGGCCAGGTAGTTTTTAAACAACAGAAATTTATTTCTCATATGTCTAGAAACTGGAAGTCCAAGATCAAGGTGTTTACATGGTCACCTTCTAAAGAGGAGCCTCTTCCTGGTTCATTGTTGGTGCCTTCTTATTGTGTTCTCACATTTTAGAAGGGACTAGGTATCTCTCTGGAGTCTCTTTATAAGGCAGTAATCCCATTCATTAAGGCCCTATCCTTATGATTTAAGAGCCAACTCCCAAGGCCTAACTCCCAAAGGCTCAACTTCTTAATACCATCATCCTTGGGGTTAGAATTTCAACATATGAATTTGGGAGAGATACATTTAGACCATAGAAATTATCAACATAGCCACAGCTTTACCTGCTCCAGAGAAGTCCAAAGTGTCATTTGATCACACTGGACATTTCTGCATATGTTGTACAGAAAAGAAATAATAATAAGTCTTGGAAAGAAGAAAAAAGCAGGGATTTATCTGTAGACACCCTCTGTTTTTCTCTCTCCCATTGGTCAAATTTTACCCACTGGGATTTCTTTCTCCTGTTCTAGGTCATATCACCTGGACACTTTTAAAAAGCACTGGGGAAGCCAGATCCTTCAACCGGAAGTGTGGCACTGCACCCCCCCCTTAAAGAGGTGGGAAGAACCAAGGAATTTGGCCTTCAGTCTCCTCTACCTGGAACCCGCTGTTGTGGCAGAGGAAGGCAGCTAAGGGTTTGGGAGATTGTGAAGCTACAAGAAACTAAGGAAGCATAGATGCCATAGCTGGCACCAACAGGTAGAAATGGTTTTGATGGTGGGGCACCTGGGTGGCTCAGTGGGTTAAGCCACTGCCTTCAGCTCAGGTCATGATCTCGGGATCCTGGGATTGAGCCCCACATTGGGCTCTCTGCTCGGCGGGGAGCCTGCTTCCTCCTCTCTCTCTGCCTGCTTGTGATCTCTCTCTGTCAAATAAATAAATAAATTCTTAAAAAAAAAAAAGAAAGAAATGGTTATGATGGAAAAGTGTACTAGAAGAGAGCTCAGGTACCTTTATTCAACAAATGTCTTCCAAGAAATTTGATTGCAGAGGTGGGAAAAATTTTGCTCCCCACAAGGAACACTGTCTGTTAGGGAGATGGACTAAGACACTGGCAATGACAGCAAAGTGATCTGTCATTGTGAATGGTTACATTTGTTCTTCTCATGTTACATGGAGGGACATGAAGCCCAGGCCTGACCAAACTGACATGAGGAGTCTGGGTCAGAAGGAGGTCTACAAACCCAAGCTGTGAATTTCCAAGTCAGCACTTCATTGGTGGCCCCTCTCTCAAAGTCACAAAAGTGGTGTAGAGCAGGTTATGTTCTCAAACAAGAGGGGATGAAACAGGTCTAGTGGCATCAGGGCCTGGTTGAGCCACAGGACTCAACTGTTTAGAATCGCCTACAGATCAGAATGACATCCTGGGGACTGGGTCTGGGGTGGGTGTGCGGAGGAGGAGGGAATGTTAGGGAACTCTTTGTGAACACAACTCTTTGCTAAAAGGAGCCAGGAGGAATCAGTTTAATTGAAGTTAAAGATATTTTAAGGAAGGTAAAAGCCTATCTGAAGGTTCAGCCAAGGGGTTTCGTTCTGCCTTTGAAAATGAGAAGAGTTGAACAGGATCTGTATGGATGAGCTGATAAAATAGTCCTTTGAAGTGGACAGGGATCTTTTTATAGCCTCCGATTAACTTAGCCCGGGTGAGGGAAGAGAGCTCCTCTCATTTACAAGCATGGAAGGTGGTGAGCTGTCCCCCTCCAGTTGGATTTCTTCTGGCTTGGCCATGAAAACAGAGAAATTGGCCTGGTGTCCTTGTCTAGCTGAGAGAAGATAAATCTGGCAGTGTTTCACACAAGAGAGCATAGATGAATGGCCCAGGGAAAGTCCTAGAAGGCTGGTTAACAGACATCACAAAGAAAGGCACAGAGCACAGAATCAAAATTCCCACATTCCACCCCTAGTTCACACACCATCTAGCCCACTAGATAAATCATGAATTCCACCTTAAAAAGAATTAAGAAGTCAACAGTTACATGCAACTGATGAATCATTGAACACTACATAAAAAACTAATGATGTACTGTATGTTGGCTAAGTGAACATATGAATAAAAAATTTAAAAATAATAAAAAATAAAATAAAAAACAAGTCAACAAAAATGCCAAGAAATTACAGCAATAAAAATTAGTGTCATGGATTATTTACTTTGTGCAACATGCTATACAGGCAATATTTCTTGATTCATCTTAACAACCCAGGAGGTAGGTATTATCTTTATTCCCATTCAATATTCGAGAAAAGAGAGGCTTACTTATAGATGAGCAAATTAAAGCACCTTGTTCAAGCTTAGTACATCACAGGCCAGAACCCAGATAGATAAAACTGCTAGATAATTGTTCAGGTAGCATGAGGTTAGGTTACCTTTGGTTACAAACCTCACGCCATGGAACTCCATGCCCATTTTATTAGCACCCATTTCTCTTGGCGGAATAACTGTACAAGTTGGTCTAATCCCCCATTCCCCAAACAGTTCAGAATCTCCCTTTGGACATGGGAACATTCTGCCAAAAGCTTAAGATTCAGCTTTCCTCAGACTCCTGAGTCCATACCACAACCACCCTACCCCCCCAGTGAAGAGGAAGAAGAAACTTGGAGACATGAACCACAGTGATAATAAACCTGCCTCTAAGAGTGAGCTGTGTCTGTTGTTAGCTGGTTAAAAAGCTGCTGATTGCTGCCCTTCATTCCTACGGAAAACTGAAATGGGAATTGGAGACCCAAAGTACAGTAGAATGTAACTTAACCTGACATGGAAGGCCTTTGCCAAGATCTTAGGCTTTCTAACACCCCAATCTGGTGCATGTTCCTGTAAACACAATGAAAGTTTAATATCTGAAGCTATGAAGTAAAAAAAGGGAAAGAAGTCAGGAGACTTTGGGTTTAATCTCAGTTGCATCAAAATCCATGTAATGGCCTTCTAAAGGGGCTCTACCATCCTCTTGACTTCTAGCATCCTGTCTGGACAATGAGAGAATTCCACACAGTTCATCTCCAAGGTGTCTTCCTCAGCTCTTCCCATCTTGGGCGATATCCTCGCCTTACTAATCTCACAGGGGCTGCAGCAAGAGTGAAAATTGGTAGAAGTGGGATATGGGGAGAATAGACTCTTAAAAGGAAAGTCATAATGTTTTATATCACACAAGTACAAAAGGACAGAGAGTCTTGGTCAGTCACGTACTCTTCCTAATCATCCTTGAGACATTATAAAAACAAATGGAACGCTTTGAAACTCCATGATAAAGAAACCTCTCCCGTCCTCTTTTTGGATGGAGACTTGACTCTCGAGGCCTATGAAAGCTTCCTCTCCTCTGCTAGATGGGCAGGAGTTCAAAGTCCAGTAAATCCCGCTCCCCTCGCCAAGCTGATGCCTATGGGGTCTCCACTTCTGATCCCTCACCGACCTCTTTCCTTTTAAGGACAAACCCTGGTAATGGACTTTCAGGACACACTGGAGCTGAAAGAGATTAGGGAATTTTTTTTTTTTTTTAAAGTTCTGAACATAGGGCATGTGCTAATTGGCCTGGGTCTAGCTATGAAATAAATTGCTGTCATCATTATTTTATTCTCTGAAGGAGACAACCTCAGGTTAGTATTTCAAAGAAGAATGAGTCACTGGGAAGGTTTAAAAGTACCTGCTAATTATTTCTTTAAAGAAAAACCTTAACTCTGGGAGAAAGGAGTGAGACACAGCATCAACTGGCCATTAAGATGAAAGAGCCAAGTTACCTGGGCTGCTTCGGGAGGCCCAGAAATAACAAGAGTGCCCCTGTATTTGCAGAGCATATTTCCCTGCAGAGGCTTTTCCACAGACATTATCTCACTGACCCTGAATTCCTGAGAGAGGAGCAACCCACTGCTGGCTTTGTTATCCCTTTCTTTTTGCCTCGCTGTGATGTGAGGAGGCTGAGGGAAAACAGGTCAGTGCTGAGAAGGGATGAGAGTCTTTCAGTTGTTTGTGAGTCAGCATATGCACAGCTGCTTAGAATCCTTAGCCCCTGAGCTTGGAGATGTCTGGTCACCTTTTCCAGCGGCTCCCAAAAGATGTTTGGGATTTATCCTAATAAAATTCTATGAAGAATCCCAATTTAAAACAGAAGAGCAATTCTAAGGTAAATTCAGATTTTTAATACTTATTTATTATCAAGCCAAACAACAAAAATAATGAGGTTCATTTGAGGAACACAAAACTTTGCAACCCGCATCTGGAGCTCAGTGACCACAGAGGATGAAGTACATTATGGTTCACACTTCAAACTTTTTGGAAAAAAAAAAAAAAAAATTCCTCTGTGCCAATGTTTTTAGGATCTTGAATGGCTTAAGAACTCAGTTAGGTTAGTCAGTGTTATGGTCAACAGAGACATTTCCAGACAGTTTGTCCAAGAGGAGAAGGAGATGAAGGCCACTATCCAGGGGAAGACAGAGGCTCAGTTTCAGAGAGGATGCAATCGTATTTTTCATATCGGAGAGGCTAGGGAATGACAAGTTCTAGGAGGGCACAACCCTGTGCCCTTACCCAAAGGCTACATCCCAAGTGAACCTCTGATAGGGCTCTCACATGGTTGTTCAGTGATGAAGTATTGGATATTGAAACTCTGGGAGCTGGGACTAGGCCCTCTGGCCACACCTGGTCCCTGGAAAGTTGAATTTAAATTGGTCATGCAGGTCTGTCCAATGGGTGTCTTCTGAAAGACTGCTAACCAAAGAATACAACCAAAAAGGGTAAGGAGTAGAGGACACAATAATGAACTTTTTAACCACCCTGCGAGCTAGGACTAAGACACAGATTTTGTTGCAAATACAAGAATTTTATTACAAGAATAAAGGAAATTCCCACTTACCATGGTGTGAATGTTGGGGTCCCCCAAAACTCTTATGCTGGAAACCTAATACTTAAGGTGATGGTAGTAGGGCCTTTGGGAGGTGATCAGAGTGATGAGGGTGGAGCCCTTGTGAATAAGATTAGTACTCTTACAGAATAGATACCAGAGAGATCCTTTACCCTTTCCACCATGTGAAAGTAAATGACAAGTCTGTGATTTGGAAAAGTGCCTTCACTCAACCACCCTGATCTTGGACTTCTAGCTTCTAAAACTGTGAGAAATGAGTTTGTATTGTTGATAAACTACCCAGCATGTGGTATTTAGTTATAGCAGCCCAAACAGTCTGAGATACCAGTCCACACCTTGAGTGTGACAAAGCAATTCACATCCGTTGCACTGGCCCTGGTTGTTTCTGGTACCTCCTCTTCCCCAAGTTTATTCTCTTTTACTTTGGGTTTAGCCTTCCACTCTCCAGGCACCCATTCTTTCTCTTCTAGGTCTTAATTTCCCCCAAACATTGTATTCCTGATGAGCAAGCACATCATGGAACAGAGAAGTGGGTCCCCAATGGCGGTTGTCAGCATCAGTGCTGAGTAGCATCAGGACACATAGATTATTTTCAAGGGAAGCTTCTTCTCTAAAGACTACCTCACCCTCTTAGGGTTACATTTTAGTGCCAGCTGGTTCCTCCACTGATGCAAAAGTCTAGTTCAAACACTTCAGCCAGTTTTCATTTCTATGATGTCAACCTTCTCACAGGGTGGAGGCTGTAACTTCTGCTTATCTTCCCTCTCCAGAAGCTTAGGTAGGTAATGCTGTCTAACCCACAGAGGCAGTGACCTGGGATAAGTAACCTGAACCCAAGCGAAAAGCCTTTCCTCCCAGTCCCTCTTCCTTCGAGAAGCTCCCATATGTAAGTAATGATCACACAGTTTACTAGAAAATCTATGAGACATCTTGATGAAACAGGAACCACTGGTTTCAATTTTCTGTGAAAGGACTCAGGTGCCAAAAGCTCCATCCCATGTATGGTTCTCTTATACTTAACTTCCTATCATTTCTTCCTTATCTTGTTACATCCCTGAGTTAAAAAGCTCCACGCCAGGGTCAGAATGTCTAAGTTCTAGTTCTGCCAATTAACAGCACATGTAGCCCTAAGCAGGATTCTTAATCAGCTTGTAAACTGAGGAAACTGGGTAGAGCTATGTACCCATCACCTCCATCTTCTATCAACTTCCAAGTCCTCCACCCATGAACAGTCAGGACTAATACAGCACAGTATTAACAGCCGTTCTCAGGCCCTGGGGGCAGGGAGGAAGCCAAAGGAAACAAGTGGGATGTTCAACTAGTTTCAAACAGAAGATGCTTTTGGTTCACCCAGGCTGAGGATGAAAAGCATTCCAGAGAGCTGAGGCAGTGCTGGGACAAGGGTCCATGCTCCCTGAGGGCTCTGAGCAATGACGAAGAGGCATGAAAAAGACAGAGAGCCCCCCATTAGGGTCTGGCTCTCAAACCTGACCCAGTAGGAACTGGGAACAAGGGGAAAATAAAATGATTGCCCCTCAGGGAACATAACCGAAAGATCAATGCCCGCCCCCTCCCCAGACCACCTCCCAGCGGGAGAGGGAGTGAATGCAGGATGAAACAAGGGAACAAGTTGGCTTTTGATGAGATGAAAACCTGAGATGGAAACCTGAGATGGGTAGAAGCTGAAACTACCCCCTGATTTACGAATCTAGCAAAATCTAAGAGTGATCAAGGTCCAGGTAATAATGGTAAGCAACCTTTCCATTGTCTGTCTCTCTCTCTCTCTCTCTCTCTCTCTCTGTCTCACACACACGCGTGCGCGCTCACACGCACACGCACACGCACACGCACACACACACACACACCACTACCACCACCAACAACAACAACAATAAGAAGAACTGTATAAACCCTTCAACTTCCTCCTGCCTGCAAACTCATCTGGGAAATGTTATAATAGAGAGCAACAACAACAACAACAACAACAACAAAGGGGGGTGGTGGTGTCTGGGTGCTCAGTCAATTAAGTGACTGCCTTCTGCTCAGGTCATGATCCCAGGGTCTTGGGATGGAATCCCACATCGGGCTCCTTACTCAGCAAGGATCCTGCTTCTCATTCTCCTTCTGCCTGCTGATCTCCCTGCTTGTGCTCATGCACTATCGCTAATAAAAATAAATAAAATCTTAAAAAAGAAAGAAAGAAAAAAAAAAAAAAGATGTGGCATCCATGCAAGGGAAAGGTCAAGGAGAAAGCAACTTTTGTGAGGACAAAATAGAAGGGAATAGGTGTGGACAACCTTTCATCTTACCAGAGGGACCAGCACTACAAGATGTGGTCTACTGGGTCTCAAGTGGAGGCCCATGCCTGGAAATTCCCTTGTCATGGCTATAAGCTCTCAGTGCTGCACACAGAGGAAGGAGTCTGTGTTCTTCTGGTCCTGCAGGTTGGCTGTCACATTATGAGACTTCAATTCTACCTTTAGAGTCCAGGTCTCGGTATTTTTTTTTTTCTGTAAAATGGAAAATAATGATCCTTTGGCCCAGCATATCTTAATGGAGATAAGATTCAGGAAATAATAGGGGAGAGAACTGAAGGGGTTTTGTGGATCTGGGAATCAAGAAATTATGTCTGAACCAAGGTTTGAACCTATATGGAAGTTCTCAGAAGGGAAAGAGATGTTCAGGTCATGGAAATGGATAAAGGAGCAAGAAGAGTAAGTCCAGTAACACAATGGTTCTTTATTGGGCAGAGAAAAAGAGCCAGAAATGAAAATCAGAAAGGAAATGCTGAGAAGTAGTGGAGCCATAAAAACCTGAACAAAAGTGATCTGAGAAGATAATCATTTGTGTCCACAGATTTCTTAAGAAGTTAAGCTTTGTTCTTCTTTTTTCCTTTATATCCCCAAAATCACTGTGGGGATCAAGCAGCACACAGAAAATGACTATTAGAGGAGAGAATACATGTGACATTTGTTGTAAGCCTGGAAAGAACTGTAGGGCGAGTCCCTTTCTCCCTGGTTGTTTGCTGTGCAACACTGGACATCTAACACACGCTTTCTATGCTGGCCTCAAATAGTATTTATCCAAATCCTTAGTGACTTGGGTCCAGAAGATGTGGGTTGTAAATCCAGCTACTCCTGGACAACTGACTCCAAAGGGAAAGGTGAGCCTCAAGTGGGAGTGGAACACACTGCCACCAAATAGCCAGAGTCTCCTCTCCCCAAAACCTGGTTTGCCTTAGAACAGAATGAGGATCTCAAAGTTCTTTTCAAAGGAACCACACTTGCTGCTTGAAATTCTTTTCATACTACCCAAAATAAATTTGCTTCCATAGCAAATACTTATGGAAAACCCCCAACTGCAATCTATGGGCCAGGTCCTGAGAGGTTAAAAGAAGATAAGGACTAGAAGACCATTGAGGCTCTGAGACATGAGGCCCCACGTTCCAGAAACAAAGGCAGACTCTTACAGTCAGACTGTGCTAAGTGTCTTCACAGAAATACAAACAAAATGCAATAGGAACCCAAGTGGTGGTCATTAATCTATACCCACAAAATCCAAAAAAACTATAGAGAGGAGGTACCATCTGCACTAGGTCCTGATGCTGAAATGGATTTTGATATTCAGAGAAGGTAGAATGTATTTCAAGCTGAGTGAACATGGCAGGCAAAGTTTTGGCAATAGGAAAGGTTTTCTGCTTTAAGAGTAAGCTGATGGTTTGGGACCTCAGTCTGTATTCATTGTCCTAAGTTAAGAAATTTTTTTAAGCAAGGGTGTGGTAAGATTGGTTTTGCTCTTTACACAGAGCTTTCTGGCCAGAATGAGGAGAGAGAATGGAAGGGTGGAGAACTGAGGGAGGAGACTTCTTGGAAAGTTGTTAGCAGAGTGCAGAAGAGGAACCACCGATATAAGAATAAAGAAGCATTACGATAGCAAAGACTGAATGTTGTTTCAAGGTTTTCTAGAGTGTGCCCGTAAACACAAAAGTATGGAACTGGGAAACTAAAGAGGAGATAAAATTACTTTTAGACAAGTTGAATCTGTCACACACAAATGGGTTAGCAAGAGAAAAGTTAGGAACCTGTGTTGGAGATGACTGCAGCGTAACCTTAAGGAAGTTAGGTTCTGAAGGCCACACTCAAGGTCAATGTTGACCAGAGGCAAAATAACCACTGCAAGTCCCTCAGGGAAATGCAACATCTGAAACTGAGATCCAATCGCACTGTCAGTCCAGTAGGACCAGGGATTGTTCCAGAGGGGGAGGGGCCATTGGGCCACCAAGAGAAGTAGCAGGCTTACATTCTGGGGTCTGTTATAAGAGAAACACTAGAAGCCAATTTCCCATTACCAGGTCACTAAGTAGAATGGTGGCCAGAACAACCTGCATGAGCTAAATTGTTGCCTGTTCACCACGCAGTTGATGCTATCTATGTTCAGGTGGGCATCATGGATCTGTTTGTGCAGTGAGGCAACTTCAAGCCATGGCTATGAAATGCCCATGTAGAGAGAAGAGATCAAGAAGTACTAAGGGCTGGGGACAGCACGGGTGTGCTAAGGGCTGAGTAAAGGAATGTGATCAAAGGAGGTACAGACAAAGAAGATTCAAAAAAGGAGAATGGGGGTATTAAAAGTTGTGGAAGTCAAGGAATGACAAGGAAGAGGAGGTCGTCAAGAAAGAGAGAGCCAGGGCACCTGGGTGGCTCCGTGGGTTAAAGCCTCTGCCTTCGGCTCAGGTCATGATCCCAGGGTCCTGGGATTGAGCCCCACATCGGGCTGTCTGCTCAGTGGGGACCCTGCTTCCCTTCCTCTCTCTGCCTGCCTCTCTGCCTACTTGTGATCTCTGTGTCAAATAAATAAATAAAATCTTTTAAAAAGAAAGAAAGAAAGAAAGAAAGAAAGGGCCTTCGGATGCTAAATTCCATAAAGAGAAGGGGGCTTCAAAGTCCTCTGATGAGATTGAGACTGCAGTGTTATCAAATATGTTAAAAATAAAAAGCTTCCATGAATGATAAAAATGGCAGCCAAGATATAAATGTTGGAGGTAGGGGCGGTTAAGAAAGGTGGAGGATGAAGAAATGAAGGCAATGAGTTACATTCTTCCAAAATTTGATCATAGGAAGAAGGAGAAAAATTGAGGGGTTATGATGCAGAAGCAGGGATAAAGAAACAATTTTAAGTGCATGGGCTGGTTTATAAGAAAATCCCCAGTTATTTATCCATAGTAATAATAGCTAACACTTATTGAAGATTTACTGTGTGCATTGATGTAGTTAAACTTAGTTAACTCTTGAGACAAATACTCTTATCCACCAGAAGAAACTGAGGGGATGACAGCAAAGAAGTCAAGCAAATATCCCCAAATCCCATAGCTGTTAAGGGGTAGAGGCAGGATTGCAAATAACCAGTCTGGCTCTGAGACCCCACTTACTCTCCTGTGTAGAGTAGGTGGAGGTTCTAGATGTCACTTCCCTGAGACCAAGCGTTGGTCTTTGTTCAGAAGCTTCCTATACTATAGTCTGCCCCTTTTGTTCCCAGGATTTTGAACACTGCTTTCACTCATTCCTAGGAGTTCACATATTGTATCTATGTAGAATTGTAGTGATAATTCATGTGAATGACACATGGATCAATATCCCTGTCCTTCTGCTTGGACACCCTTGAGAGTCATCTAGGATGCTCATGCTACTATGTCCTGACTTCTTCCTCCCACGCTGAATACTAGGACTGCATACGGAGTCAGCTCCCTGGCCCTTGAACTCACAGCAGGTGAAAAGCCAGGAAGCAAAACAAGGAGAGAATAAAAACAAGTCCTATCAATTATGACAGAGGTGAGCTGAGGGGTGACAGGAGATAAGGGGTGCAGTTAGGGTCCCTTTCTGTAGAATTTCCCTTGCTATAACATGATACGAAATTACCAATAAGAACTGAGAAATACAGATGGCGTTGGATAAAGAACCTGTGCCAAAGGGTGAAGAAGAAGTCAGAGTTCCATCTTCGTGGCATTGCCATCTAACCGACACATTTTTTATTGAGCAAGTGCTATTGATCTTGACCATGCCAGGCAACAGGACCACACAGTTCTGTCAAAGAGGCTGTGCTAAGACATGTGAACAACTAAGAAGAATGGTGTGGTGTGAATGTTGTGCTTCAAAGAAGATGGACTCACTGAGGGCTGAAATGGCCATGATCATGGTCAAGGTAAGACACAGTTCTGCAGCAAACTGTTCTAGGGAAAAGCTGAGGGTGCACATTCTGGGGGTACCTAGGAACATGGCAGGTGGACAGTGAAGGAACCTCCAGATGGAGTTGGTAAGAAGATAGCTCCACCACAGTAGCATATGAATGAATTCTGCAAAGAAGTAGTTGATGAAGTGGAATTAAAAAGGAGATGACTTTGGGGTGTAGCGTTAGAACAAGAAATAATCTTGAAAATGGTGGGGGTGAGGGAGTGAGGGTATTTTGTGCCAAGACAATGGATAAAGAAGACTATCCAGAGTGATTCCATAGAACAGGGCAAGATGGGGCCAGCACAGAGCACATTAGAAAAGTGGAGTGATATTATCTACTGTCTGATCTGGTTTAACCAGTTATAATACACTGACCTCTTGTGTCACAGTTTACAAACAACTTCAGAGTCATTTTCTTCCTGAATTTAGTTTTTTTAACTTTCTAAATCTTTTTAACTCTTTTCTTAACTCTATTTTTTTTTTTCAAATAAAGAGAAAATCAGAGGATCCATGACTTTCCCAAGCTCCTTCAGCCAGTGAGTGGCTAACCTGCCTTCTGATCTCAGTTTCCTTTCCAAATGTCCTCCAGTGGCTTTCTTGACCTTGGACCAGTGAGAACACAAGAGTTTGTCCCTAGTTGCTCTCACATGCTCTCATGTCTGGGAGGTGTCAGCTATCTAGATTATAGTTTTTTATTTACATACCCTGTACTCAAACACACAAAGCAAGAGTAATACATCAGTCCATATAGGCCAAGTGACATCCCCTTCCTTCTCCTTCAAATCTGGGCTGTGCCATGGTGAGTGATTTGGAGAGGACCTGGAATCACCACACAGGGCCCTGGATCTCCAAATACTTCTACTTAAAGACAGAAGCTCTCAGCACAAGGGAACAGACTGGCTCAGAGAACCTACTGACTGCACCCTCTTCTGGGTGAATCAGACATGAGATAGGGTCTAGCCAGAGCATCTAATTACACACAGGCCAGGTCAGGCTCTGGAATCAAAGCTCCGCTCACTACCAAGCTACCAGCCTCCAAGGTGTCAGAGAAGACAGCCGCGGGCGAGGGGCAGGGGACCCACACTGGAACCGACTTCAGCAGTCCTTGGTCCCAGGCAAACCTGCTCTACAGACTGGGAAAAGTAATAAAGGGCTCTAATGGAGGTTTTATTATGGGCTGGGAGGCAAAACTTGGTTATCCAACTGGCAACCTGCTCTGAGAAACAAGCAGATTCCTTTCATGTGGCAACTCTGACATGCTGAGATCATGCCGAAGAACAGGGAGGCAGGGCTCTGAATTTCTGCAACTCAGCACAGCCTTTGTGGGAGATGCCCAGGCAGCTCAAAGCGGGGGCTGCTGAGCCAGACCTGTAGGCAGGCTGGGCAGGCGCAGGAGCAAGGCTCGACTGAGGTCCTCGGGCCAGCCCGTGGAGAAGCCCGCACCTCTCCTCATCTTGCGTGAAAATAACATTGTCTACTGGCAGGGCTCAGGGCCCGGGACCTCCTCAGCTGCATATTTATTTTCTTTTCTTAAAAGAAAAAGTCCACTAATTCATAAGCGGCTGCCAGTCACTTGGGAAACTCGTTACAAATCCAGATTATTGCTTCATACTATAACGACCTGGCTTTTGATAATCGGCCTGCTTTAGAAATGAATTCATTAGAGTATCTGGAGGAAGGTAAAACATATTATTTTGTTGTGGTAAAAAGGTACCTATCATAAAATTGACCATTTTAACCACTTTTAAGTGTACAGTGGCCTTAAGTACATTCACACCGAAACAATTATTTCTGAGAAAGAACCACTAGATGTCTAGCATTGGGTAGAACGATTCTTAGGGGAAAAAATCTGTTGTCACTGACGTACATTTGAGAGAACTATGCGTCAGCACTGTACTGTTCTCTAGTGGGTAAAGCTGTTTCTCACGGTGGTATAAGCTAACAGTTCTGAAACAGCTGGACCTATGTGCCAGGGTTGAACAAATAAATAAATGGACATCAAATATGAGGAGCCATGTTTCTCAGTGTTGGGAGTGGGAGGTTACAGATACGGAAAGGGATGAACCATGGGGTACTGGATTAGCCAGAGATAGCCATATGAACTCATGCTTAGCTTAATATAGATGCTGATGGGTATATGAAAATAATTATAGACATATATGTTAGTATACATATATGTATTTTCTTGATCTGGCCATTAAGAGGGCCTAGAAGCAATGACATTCTACTAGCAACAAGCATACCCAACACCCAGATCTTGGTTGCTAATACATTATACTACTAAAGGAACCAGGGATCTTGATTCTAGGGCTGAGGCATAGAAAATATAAGATGAGCCTACAGCTTCTTTGGAGGGCCAGAAATTAAGGATGTGCTCAGAAAACAAAATAATAGGAGTATGTCAAAAAGAAGTAGGAACCAACAGAACTTCTAATGTCTAAGGCTGAAACAATTTGAGCAATAAAATAAGTAACATAGTATTAGATTATATAACCCAAAGTATAAAATAAATAAATAGGCATGCATCTATATTGACAGAAGTAAAAGCTTGAATAAATAAATGGTAGAGGATAGGTAAGTTTCCCACTCAGAATACCAAATAATTTATGCAGACACTACCCTCTTAAGGAGTGAAGTGTAACCCTCTACCTCTTAGATGTAGGTAATCCTAGTGCCTTGCTTACAAAGAATACAGTATGGAGAGAAAATAAAAAGTAATTTTGCAATGGAAAAACCTGACCAACGTACCTAAACCAGATGACCAAGATCAACATCATCAGTGAAAGGCAAGTTTATAACATATGCTCTTGATACAATATATTGAGAACTCACTGCACCAGAGCTCTGTAGACTTCTTTTCAGAAATATGCTCGCATGCTCTCTCTCTCTGAAATAAATAAATCTTTAAAATAATACTAATATTTCAGTATTGAAATATTGTGGCAAATGTGCCATCACAATGTAAGACATCAACAATACGGGAAACTGTTGGGTATATGAGAACTCTCTGTACTATCTTTGCTACTTTTTCGGTTTAAAAATATACTTAAAACAGAAAGTTTATGTAAAAAAAAAACACACACACACACATACACCATACATATATTGATTTTATTTCCTAGGCATCTACTATGAGCTGGAGATCACGCCTCGTCTTAAAAAACATACTCCAATAGATAAAAACAAAACAAAATATCCCCAGACAGCACCGTACAAGAAAAAGGAAGATGAATAAAGAAGTGACCTGCAAAACAAACACTCCGGTGGTTCAAGAGAGGAGTAATCACACCCACTGAAAAAGGATGAATATCAAGTTTACTTCCTCTATGAGCCCCTGTGCTCCAGCCTCTCCAGTGAACCAAACAATTCCTTCATCATCTCTGTCCCTGGGTCTGTGTTAGAATGAATGAGACGTCATCTCTGTAGGGCATGTGGTCACATCCATAATTCCTTACCCCAGGTTCTAGATCAATGCAAGCCCTTCCCTACATTCCCAAAAGCAGTGAAGGCATTCTGAAGAGTCCCTACTTCTCAAATATATAAGTATGAGGTCATTTTTCAGGGTCTGAGGCCCCATCCTGGTCAATTCAGCAGATAAGGGTCCAGGACCCTTGATGCCATATTCAAAGATGTGAGTCCTTGAATGAGCCACTTAGTTTCATCCCATCCTTCAATTTATTCCTCCAACACATACTGAACCTCTGCCCAGCTGCCAGTCTAGCATAATGGCCCAAGCCTGGGCTTTCCACTCAGATGTCCTGAGCGCAAATCTGGCCCAACTACCTACAAGGTACATGATCTCAGGGAGCGAGTAATCCATCCAGGCCACAGACTCCTAAGGTATAGAGGAAGAAAGGATTGAACGTACCTTATAGAGTTGAAGAGATTAAATGAACACCCAAAGGGCTTAGCATGGTATGTGGCACACACTCTATGCTTAATGAGAATTAGCTGCTATCATTATTAGGGGAAGGAATACAAAAGTAGACAAAGCCGATACAGTTGCTTGACTCATTAGAAAATGAAATCTAGTCGATTACATCCAGTGGCCACAAGTTGTTCCCCTAACCCAATCTCCTTTAGGCAATGGGAGGAGATTGGCAGAGAAAATGTGATCTGACTACGGAATAGCATTGTTCATGAATAATTTGGGTCATGTGTCAAGTGTGTCCTTACACAGCAAATTCTTTCTCTGCCAAAATCAGAATCAGGTAATATGACAAAGGAACAGTTGTAAAATATTTTCATGATAATGCTTAGCTAAATCATTATGGCAGTTACAGTTAATAAAGTAACATCATTTCTGCACTATATTGATAATTTAAAGGTGTTCATGATGGAATACTGAAAACCAGGTCTATCATAAAAAAGTTAATACGTATCTCCACTAAACACACACACACACACACACACACACACACACACACACACACACACATACTCGTCAAGAAAATACTATCTTTTTTAGTAGTTAAGGGTCCCTTTCAGTTTGGTCCCCAACTGACGGAAAAAATACCCTTTGATTTCCAGCTCTAGCTAGCAAATTGAGTCTCCTACTGTCACCCTTCACCCAATCCACCCTCAAGAAAACAAAAACGAAAACCATTTGCTCTAAAAGTTGGATTTTCTCCACAGCTGGGGGTGTGGGGGGGTTCAGTGAGCCTCTGCTCCCTATTGTGTACCCTGCGACCGCTCCTCCCCTCTGTACCTGGCAGTATATCTGCATGAGCACCCTCCCACCAGTCTGTCCCCGTGCTGGATGGCAACAATTTATTACTGAGTTAAGCAGTAGCCTCTCGTTAATCAGATAAGGTTCCTACAAAACAGAAACTGCACAATTCACTGAGACTTTCAGTCCTATAACAATCTGTTTATTTCTTCAAGGATGCAGACTATCCCTTCTATACCCAGTGCATAGGACTTCAGAATGTAATAAAGAAAGAAATTTCATCTTTTTCCCCTTAGCTATGAACACTACTGTCTAGTGCATAGGGAATCCTTAATAAATATGTATGAGGTGGTTGTTTCTTTGAATGAATCTCTTCTATTCCATCGCTTGGCTATTTTTATTTCACAAATAATTACATGGTACTTACCGTGTACTCAACACTGTCCCCTGTGCTTTTACATATATGCACTCATTTAATCTTCACAATAATCCTGTGAAGCAAGTACTATTATTATATCCTTCTTACAGACAAGGAATCTGAGGTACAGAAAAGTTAACTGGCTTAAGGTCATTTCACCAAGTGGCAGAGTTGGATTGGGAACCTGGAAGGTCTAGATTTAAAATGTGTGCTTCCAACCCTATGCTATGACTAACCGCTGTATTAGTCCACCCTCCTCCTGGCCACAGGGGATGGGCTCAGCCTTGAGCAATCAGAGGACCACATCTCCCTATCAAAGTAACAGTCTGGGATGTGGACATGCAGTTCAAGCCAGGTCAGAGAGAGTCCCCGCCCCATCCTCCTCCACCCCACCCAGGGTTCTGCCATTTGAAGCTGTAGGTGAAGGTATTTGCCTTTGGAGGAATGGGACAGGAGAGACGTGAATCCTGGAAGCACTGAAGAAGAAATCTATCTCTTGAAGGATAGAATAAAGCCCAAGGCTGAGGAAGTGGTGTGGAGATGTAAGCAGAAATGCAGAGGGAGATGACACCTTGCTTAAACGTATAGATCTAGGTGTGACTGAAACCCCTTCCACCTATGGGCTTTCTGTTACACCTCCCAGGATGTTCCCCACTTTGTAAAAACTTAAGCTTGTAGAGTTGGGTTTATGTTACTTTCAAATAAAACTGCTATTCATTTGTTGGGGGAGGGAGGTGGATGATTTAATAAAAAATGAATGCCTAAATGGCCCTGATTAATACAACTCAGCCATCCATTAAATAAATAGCAGTTGTGTCATGAGCTGTGACAGGCATGGGAGTTCTAGCAGTGGACACAAGAGCCCCCCATCACACAGAGAGGGAAGACAGACATTTAAAGGATGAACTGCAATGGGACAGCAAGCTCCATCAAGAGCCAAAACCACCCCAGGGCAGCTGCCATGTAGAGTCAGAAGCGCCTAGGACAAAGAGAGGGAGAGAAGCAGGGTCCAGATCATGCAGAGCAGGGAAGGCCATGTCAGAAATTCAGTCTGACTCTGAGATCAGTGGTAGGGGTGAAGGGGAGGGAGGAGTGTGGGCACTGGAAGGTTTTAATAGGAATGACATGTTCAGATTTGTACTCTCAACAGCTCTGCCTGAAGCAGGGAGAACATATGGTCTCCGTAAAAAGTAACGGTGTCCTGACCTAATGTCACAGCAGAGGGGGCTAGAAATATCTAGGAAGTTAAGTTTAGGTCCCAGCAGCCCAGGCTAGCAAAGCCAGAAGAGAAATTAAAGATTTCTAGAGATCTATGGAGCCGCTTCCTTTATCCACAGAGAAGTACCTCGAAGGTACAGAGCAGCACCCTTCTTGAGGAGTTTAGCATACATCTGGGCAAATCCAGATCACGATGGATGGCTCCTCCACCGGTCGTGAAACAAATAGTCCTTAAGATGAATGCACAAAGCAAATAAAAATTTGAAATAAAGATTTTTCTTTCCTGCTTGCAGTGGTTTGGGAGCTGTAAAAGCCACAGCTAATTCGTTTGCCCCTCTTCCCCCGCTAGCATCAGTGAATTTAGTGCCTCATTTTCTCCAATAGATCATCCCTCCTCAGTCTTTCTGGTCATTTTTATTGTCTTTCACATTAGCCTTGACCTCTAATTGAGGATTTTGACATTATGGTAAAAGAAGTCAGCCACACATGAAAGGATGAATAGTGTATGATTGCACTTCTAGGAGGCACCTGGAGCAGTCAAATTCAGACAAAAAGTAGGGTGGTGATTGCCCGGGGCTGCGGTAAGGGAGGGATGGTGAGTTACTGTTTGATGGGTTTAAAGTTTCAGTTTGCCACCATGTGAAAATGCCCTGGAGATGGACAGTGGTGATGGTTGCACCAGGGGAAGGTACTTAATGCCAAAGAACCCCACACTGAAAAATAGCTACAATGGTAATTTTTATGTTACATATATCTTCCCACAATAAAAATAAATTTAAAAAATAAAATGTAATGTAATTGAGTACATGTTTGTTCCAAGAAGCGTTCATATTTCATTCCTTCTATTTTCCCATGTCTTTCTCCATAGAGTGATCCTGACACAGGGACCTGATTAACACATATCCTTACTTTATAAATGTTGATTAAGATCCCACTTTTGGCAGTTCCTTGTATATTCCTAACAACCACCCAGTGTGGTGATAATATTGGCCCTACTTTACAGATGAGCTTCAGAGATTTCCACTGAAGATCACAAAGCTTGTGCTAAAGTAGCAGAGAAATTTCTTGTTAAAGAAACTGATTCAGGACTCATTTCTTCATTTAAGGACTGTAAAATTCATTCTGAGAGCCTTAAACCCATTACACCTAAATCATTTAAGAACCTTGTAGCAGAATGTGGGATTTCTTTTTTTTTTTTTTAATTTTTTATTTTTTATAAACATATATTTTTATCCCCAGGGGTACAGGTCTGTGAATCACCAGGTTTACACACAGAATGTGGGATTTCTTATGGGCAGTTCCTCAACATCCTGTTTCCACATCCATATGTTCTCTCTTGTAGGAAATGACCAGAATAAATCACTGTTAACACACACGAACCCATCTCACCAAACCCCAGCAGAGACTCTGTTCTGGAATATCCCAACCCATTCCCAAAGGACTGTTACAAAGAAATGGACTAACTGTTCCAAACGGAATTAACATCGAGGGTTAAGTGAATTCTTTTTCATTTTTCTAAGTGTTCCATAATTAAAAGATGGATGGTTGTCTCCATGAGTATGTTTATGTTGAATGCCAATATTCCTACACAGAACCCAACAATGCTCTAATAATAGCAACTACTCATGATTACCATGACCCATTTTCCCTTATCCAAAGGCTATCCATGTGTTCTTTCTTGAGGTAGGAGAAGTCTTAGAGAGTGTCCCATTCCATCTTTGGTTTTTCTGCCCTTCCTGTTATCCTGATATCACTTCAGTCTTCACCCTACAAACACATAGCTCAAACCTGACAGACCACCAGGAGTCCCTTCCCTCCACAACCACTCCAGCCTCCTGGGCATAGGTCCAAGAGAGAGTGGGGCTGCCTGAGGTCTTCAAGGTGAACCCTAAAGGCAGATGATCCCTGGAGACCTTACAGACTGACTCCCCAGACAGCCTCAGAACCAGTTGCCAAGGAGTCTCTCCTTAATCTGCAGCACCACCTTTTGAGAAGACATTGTGTTGGGGTATAATGTTGGGCAAGACCAAGGCTGGGAATTGGAGTTGCTAGCTTGCTGGGTGGATGGGGAGGTCTGCGAGGCATCCCTGCCACACTTCTGGCCTGGAGCAGAACTGCCTGACAGAGAGAGAATCCCAAGCAGGGTCCATGTCCAGCATGGAGCCCAACACAGGGCTCAATCTCACAACCCTGAGATCATGACCAAGAGCTGGCCACTTAACTGACTGAGCCACCCAGGTTTCCCCTAAAATCTCATTCTTTTTAAAAGCTCCTGTCTTCGTGATCAAGCTTACCTAGATTGGAGAATAAATCCCAAGCTAGCTCTTGAACAGAACTAAATAATATTCTTCACAAAGACTTTTGTGTAGGAAAGCCAACTAGACAGAAGGAGAAGTGTGTCTAATTTTTAAGTGAGAAAATGAGAGGAAAGATAGAAAACGGTGTGCTTGAACTTAACACTACAACACAGGGCACACAGCCAGCAGGTCAGGAACCTAGTTCCAATGACTGTAGAAATGGTCACTTGACCTTCACAAGCCAGGCCATTCAGCCTCCCCTGCAGAGACTGTCTTCCCAGGTTGTTTACTCAAACACCAAGGGACGTTTGCTTTCCATGCATGATCTGAATTGGCACTTTACCTCACTGTTCCTGAGTTGAAGTGACTTGTTCCTTCTCTTTACACCAAATGACTATTTTCTCTCTTGTTCTCAGAGCTAGACAGCCACTGCCCCACCTCTGGATCCATGCTCTGTCTTTGTGCCCTGTGCTATCGCCCCAGAAGGCTAGGCCTTGAAGATACCATTTTCAACAGGCACGTTTCAGATTCAGCCAGTGGAAGGTGCTGGTAGAAGATCAGAGGGCAGGAGGAAGAGAGATTAAGGACATTCTTCCCCACTACATCCCTGCCTCAGCCTGGTTCTGGGGTTTTTCCTGCACCCCTCCCTTCTCACAGCTCCTACCAAGGAGCCCTCCTTCCTGAGCTATCTCTCACAGGGCTCCAGTGGCACCACACCCCATGCCTTGTCCCCTCAGTCCCACAGATGATGGCTGCTTCCTGCTGACAGTTTTCTCTGGAGGCTTCAACATTCCTGTTCAATCTTTTAATAGCCGGTCCTCACTTTCTAAAGTAGTGCCTTCATCAGAGTCTCCACTGGAACCATCTATGGTAAGTTCTGTTTCCTGTCTGCACGCCTCATGCTCAGATCATACTCAGCTCCTTGCTGTGACACACATATGGCCTCAGGATCCCTCCACATACTTTTTCATTTCCCTGTAACACTCGATTCCCAGATTCCTGCTTTGCCCAATTCCTTACCTCAGGGATACATTTCCTGACCACCCTCCATAAAATGGCAACCTCTCCTCTTCCCCTTGCACCCATCACTCTATGTCTCCCTTACACTCCTCTGATTTTCTTCATATTTTTGTCATTTGTCATACTATATAGTGATAAATGTGTTGTTGTTGTTGTTGTTTTTCCTTTCTCTTCCCCAACTGGAATGGAAGCTCATTTAGAGTTCATTGCTAACCTTAAACAGTGCCAGGAATATGGCAGGTACTCCATAAACATTTCTTGAATGAATAAATGCATTGTGGAGACACTGCTTGGCTCTCCGTCATAACTTCAGGCTGTGAACTCTGCGTGTAGCTTTTCCCCATGAAGTGTTCCACACCATCTCGGGGAATAATTACTGCTGAGTCAAAGGTGCTTGGAATTGTACTCAGCAATAGTGGATGCAGCATCAAGAGAAATCAAGTCAGAAAAAGAAAATAATCCCCAAATTCCAAAGACCAGCAGCATTTGGAATCTAGACAAGCTCCAGAACTAGGAGTAAGGTGCAAGAGTGAGTCAAAGAGCCAAACTCAGAATGGATGAATTCATGAGGTGGGTCAGGGTTGGGTGGGACTGGGCTGGAAAGAACAGAAGGAGGAAAGGGTAAGTGCTGAGATAAAGGGGCCATGTCGCACGTGGCCAAAGGTTTTGTCCTTGGAAAATGAAGAAGAAAATGCAAAGTCCTGTATCTTATTGTGTTAGGCTTCCTCTTTATGAAAACTTCCAGCTTCGCTATGTCACCTTGGCAACACCTTAAGCCCTTTATCTTCTGAAGCAGGAGTGATGGGACTTGGTGCCATCTCCTTCCCAAGGGTCTAAGGAACACTGAAGGGGAAAAAGTGAGCATCTCAAAATAAAGTCATGTTGGCCCTGAGAGATACATTAAGATTTCATGGATTAGAATTCAGCCCACCTTTAGAAAACACCATGGAATAATTCAGAGCCAGGGAGACCTGGACTCTTGGGCCCACATAATCTGATCACACCCACATTGTGTCCCCCTGTACACTCCTCACCACTCCCCACTGCCCAGAGCCATGCTAGACCCCTGACAACTCTTGGCCTTTGCTCATTTCAGCCATTCTCACAGAAGAGTAGCGTTTCCTCATCATAGTCTCAGCTTGCATTTCCCTACTGACTAACAGTGTTGAACATCTTTTCATGTGCTTATTTGCCATCTGTTCATCTTCTTTGGTGATGTGCCTTTTCAAATTGTTTGCTCATTTTTTATTTTACTGACTTTTGAGAGTTCTTCACATATTCTGTAACAAGTCCTTTATCAGATAAGTAAGTGCAAATTTTCTCCCAGTCTCTGGCTTAACTTTTCATTCTCTTAACAGTCTTTCAAAGAGAGGTTCTAAATATTGATGAAGTCTAACTTAGCAATTGCCTCTTTTGTGGCCCATGCTTTGGTATCATAGTGATGCAATCCTCATCTAACCCAAAGTCACAAAGTCTTTCCTTTTCCTCCTATGTTCTGGAATGTTTTCTGTTATCTACTTAACTCCATTGTGATCACAGAACATAATTTGTATGATTTCGAGTCTTCTAAATCTGTTAAGGTTTGTTTTATAATGTAGGATATCTTGATGAAAATTCTGTGTGTTCCTGAAAAGAATGTATATCCTGTCACTATTAGGTACCATGGGTTAAAGACCATTAGGCCCAGTTGGCTGATGGTGTAGTTCAGTTCCACATATTTACCAATTTTCTGTCTATTTGTTCTACCAATTGCTGAGAGAGGACTTCTAAATTCTTCAACTGTAATTGTGAAATTGTCTTTTTCTCTTTTCAATTCTATCTGCTTCTCTCCTTCATGTATCTTAGTGTTCTGTTGTTAGCAGCAAAACATTTAGAATTGGTAGGTCTTCCTTGTGAATTGACTCTTGTATCATTATAAAATGTATAAAGTCTTTCTTTGTGCCCATGAGTTTTGGTTTTGTTTTGTTTTGTTTTTTCTGTGAAGTCTACTTTGTCTCAGATTAGTAGAGTCACACCAGCTCTCCTCTGTGTGGTGTTTGCCTGACAGATCATTGCCCATCCTTTTACTTTTAACCAACACCTATCATCTGAAGGGAGTTTTTTACAACATAATTATTGACAGGCTTGGATTTAGATTTACCATTTTGTTCTTTGTTCTATTTTTCCTCTCTGGGTTTTGTTTCTCTATTTCTTCTTCTCTGCTTTTTCTAGGTTTATTTGAACATTTTTTACTCTTCTATTGTAATTTATCCACTGCATTTTTTTTTTACTGTATCTCTTTGAATAGGTTTTGTAGTGGTCGCTCTTGAAATGACTATATACATAATCAGCTTTTCCAATCTAGTTTGGTTTGCTATTTTACCACTTTAAGCGGAATGCAGAAACTACCAGTTGTTCCCTTCATCTCCCCTCTAGTCATAGCTGTCCTAGGTTATATCTACATACACTGAAAATTCCATCAGACAACGTTGTATTTTATTGTTTTTAATCATCAGACAAACTTCAAAGAACTCATTGGAGAAGGGTAGTCTATTAAATTTACTGAGATATTTATTATCTCTGTTACTCTTCCTTGATTCTTGATGTTCCCAGTTTCCTCCTGGTATAACTTCTTTTGTGTCTGCAGACTTCCTCTGGCAATTCCCTTAGATCAGGTCTGCTGGTAACAGACTCTTTTCCCTTTCCTTCATCGGAGATTTTTTATTTTGCTCTCATCCCTGAAAATATTTTCACTGGATGTAGAATTCTAGATGAAGAGTTCCTGTCTTTCAGCACATGAAAAAATGTTCCAATTTCTTCTGGCTTCCTGGTTTCTAATGAGAAATCGGAGAAAGCTGCAGTTACTGGAATCAGGTTTTCCTACAAGAAATGCACCATTTCTCTCTGGCTGCTTTCTAGATTTTTCTGTTTTGTGTTTTCAACAGTTTAATTATGACATATCTGAATGTGGTTTGCTTTGGATTTATCTGAGGTTTGAGGTTCACTGGGCTTTTTGAACCTGTAAGTTTCTGACTTTCATCAAATTTGGAAAGTTTTCAGACCATTTTTTTCTTATCCTTATACTTTTTCTCTTTTCTTTCTGGTGCACTGATGACCTTTTGTTATTGTCCCATAGGCCCTTGAGATCTGTTTTTAGTTTTTTTAATCTGTTCTCTCTGTGTCCTGATTAGATCTATCTTCATATTCTGACTCATTTCTGTCATCTCCATTCTACTATTAAACCCATCTAGTGAGGACTTATTTTTATCTCTGGATTAACAAATTTTCTTTATTTTCCTAAATTTCCTGGATTTTTTTTTTTACATCTTCTGTTTCTTTGCTGAGAATTTCTATCTTTTCACCCATTTCAAGAGTGCTCTCCCTTACTTGTTAGAGAATTTTTTAATAACTGCTCTAAAATTTTTGTCCACGTCAGTGAGACATTTACTCTGTTGCCTATCTTTCTCTGTATGGGTCAAGATTTTTCTGGTTCTTTCTGTGTGCCAAGTAATTTTGGATTTTATCCTAAACGTATTGAGCATTGTTTTCTGAGATTCTGGGTTGTATCTAAATCCTATAAAGAAAGCACTTAGGCCACAAGTTCTAATTAGCCTTATAAGGTCTGTGGTTCTGGTATCAGCTCAGCTTTCAGAGCTGTTGTAGTACTATTTGGATCAGTCTCACAGGTATACTACCCAGTGGTCACACTGGGATTTGGAGAGTGGTATATCCCATAGTTCAGGTCTCAAAATCTATATATGCTTTTTAGGGTCAAGCCCAGGGCGTTATACCAGAGCTCCATAAACCACATTAAGGGGTTTCCCTCTGGTTTCAGATTCCTGCAGGCTCCCATTGCTGCGGCTACCACAGTTTTGCTTGAGCTGGGACAATAGAAAATGAAGAAAAGACCAGAAGAAAAGAAAAACGAGGACTTCTACAGTCTCTCTAAATATTAGGAGTTTTCTTTCCTGCTTAAGCCAGAACTCAAGGACTTCTCCTGGACATTTTTGTCTGCATCCTCCTTCCTACTTGCAGATTTGGGGCTGATTGAAGTCAGGGAAATAACAGAGTGGGGGGAAAATAATAAACTCACTCCCAGTTCAGGGGTAATACAAATTCTAACCTTTTCCCCCAATCCATATGATACTATTTACTTTTCAGAATCCTCAAATAGCTGCCCCATGAATTTTGTCCAGGCTTTGGATTCACAGGTCAGAAACCAGAATCTTCTGCAACATTTTCAAATGGAAGCGATACATGTGATCGTTGATGTTTTTTCTCACATTTTTCTAATTAAACCATTTAAAATAATAAGAAGACAGTGAAATGACTAAAACAGTTGCTTGACCTAGATTTGTTCTTAAGAAGGATGAGTAGCTTTATGGTCTCTGTCTTCACAAACATTGACTCAAGATTATTGGATAAGGACTCTAGATAAGCTTTAAGGGGCACTTCAAGGATCTAACAAATGATGCAGTCACTACTGGGCTCTGTGAGTTTTTACTGGTTGAATAATGCATGGTGATCATGCACCTAGGCTCCAGTCTTCAAGAGGCAAGTCCATCCTGCCCTTGCGACACCAAAACCAACCTTAACTGGATATTAATGGTGCCACTGCATCTGCGTGATAGGAGTTATGTTACTCTTTCAGACGTTGAGTACTTCTATGGGCAGACATTGTACCAAATACTTCTCTCACTTTATCTACTTTAGTCCTCACCACAGCCAGAAAGGTAGGTATTATTAGTAACATTTGGAGTTGAGAAACCCAAGGCTCAGTAAGATTACAGCACTTGCCACGTTCCCAGAGCTACTAAATGGTGAGACCCAATTTGAATCTTGTTCCAGTGACTTTATTCTTCCCGCACATTACATGCCCCCTTGAGGGGAGCATTTATATTTGATTACTCTCTGTAAATCCAAGGCTGTCCACCTAGCAGGACTCCATAAATGAATTTATTAATTTAATAATTTAATTTAATATTAAATTATTAATTTAATAATTTAATTAGCCTCTATCTTGTTGGGTTCTTTTCCTTTTCTTCCAGTCTATTTCCATGTATTTTCCTTTCTCCTTCCCCTGTCTTCCAAAGGGACCCTGAACTCCTCAACAATCTGGCAAGCAACATCTGGTCACTTAAAAACACTGCAATGACTGACTAGATTTCCCAGTTCCTGTTCAGATGCAGAGCATGCTGGAGACACCATAAGCCCCATTTATGCTTTCCTCTGTGTCTTCCTGCCACAATCAGTGCTGGGCTCTGCAAACAGCCAGTACCCCCATAATATTGCCAGTTGTTCCAGTCCTTGGCCAAACCTTTCTTGTTCTTGGGTGCCTGCTTTTTTGTCCCACCTTTTCTACTTGCACTGGAGATCCACTCTCTAGGTTTCTATAAAAGGGATTCTTATATCTGGTGAGAGATTTCCACTCTCTAGTTTCTATAAAAGGGATTCTTATATCTGGTGAGAGACTGGATGATATGGCCTCCGAGGTTGTTTCCATGCTAACATTATGTCCCCTAGTGATTCCAGAAAGTTGCACTGCTGACTGTTGTCTCTTGGGAAGAACAAAGGGACAGGTGGCAAAGCTCCTGCTCTGTCGTCCAGGAAACACCAAGCAATATGCCTTATTTGACCTATGAGCCATCTGACCTTAGTAACATACCCTAGGAAGTAGCTCTCAGACATTAAGGTGATTAAGAATTATTTGAAGTGCTTGACAAAAATGCTGATTCCCTCTCCCAGTGAACACATTCTGAATCAGTAAGGGTGCTAGGGCAAAAATTCTTCAATTTCCACAAGTGCTCACAGGCAGTTCTGATGCAGGTGGACCACAGCCTACATTAAGAAATCGTGCACCAAAGAAAACGTATTAGTGAGATATCTTATTTTATACAACACTTACACCAGCAAGCACTCAACATAAATGGGCTGATGGTAATTAATTCTGGAAAGAATGATTTTTTTTGCCTAAATCAAGATACAGACTGTCCGTAGCAATAATAACAATAGCTGTGATTTGCTGGGGGCTTATTCTAACCCATCAACAATTCTACATTATCCATTTCATCCTCAAAACTCATCTGGACAAGGGCTACTATCTAAATTTTCAAAAAGACAAAACTGAAATTGGGGGTTAAAGCAGGCCACAGCCAGTATATGGCTAAGCCTGGACTTGAACATAGGTTTATGGGACCCCCAAAGACAATGCTCATTCTACACCACCACACTTCCTCCCTTCCTAGTAATTACCTTGGGGGAAAGGAAGAATGATTATTATGTATAAGCTCCGCATGGTATGAGCCTACCTCCCTTAAAATTAGAAAGAAATATGTTTGATCATAAAGGAAAACACCCTACAGTGAGCCCGGGAGAATTGGTGGACTCTTCCACTAAAAGTCTTTAAAGCGTAAAGAACTCGGTTGTTTAGCTTCATCCTCCTAAAGGCAGAGAAATGAAAAAGACGACACTCACCCCAAGTCTTTTCGGGCCAAGAATTTCATTAAATCTTGCCCTCCAGTAAATACCTGTCTCCATTCTAAAGGACTTGCTGTAGCCAGCTTCTCCAGCCTGTAGGTGCAAACATCTGGATGGCAGGTGTTTGATTTTGTAGGTGCCAGAGGACACACAGCTGAGCTGCACAGCTGAGGGGACAGGAGACGAAATGTCCTGCATTGATGTAGCACCTTTCAACTCTCCCTGAGCCCCCTTCAACAGGGAAGTGATGGGGGTGGGGGGTGACCGGAGGGCCAGCAGCTGTGGAACAGCTGCACAGGGGAGCATTTAAGACTGACTAGGACAGGAAGTGAAACACAGAAGGGCAGTCAGTCTCAGGGAGGGTCTGAGGGAAGTGGAGGGGAGCGGGGCTAAATCTTCCTGCCTGATGATGATGCTCTGGGGAGGGTCTGCTTAAGCTCAGAAACCAAGGACTCTGCTTCTAGTTTTTGGAGGGGAAGCGAAAGAAGGAAGTGGAAAGAGCTTTTCTGTTTGTTTTCATTAAAAAACAAAAAGAGTGGGTGCCTGGGTGCCTCAGTGGGTTAAGCATCTGCCTTCCACTCAGGTTGTGATCCCAGGGTCCCAGGATCAAGCTCCACATCAAGCTTCCTGCTCAGTAGGAGAGTCTGCTTCTCTTTTTCCCTCTGCAGCTCCCACCCTCCCCCGCCTGCTCATGCTCTCTCTCTTTCTCTCTCTCTCTCTCTCAATCACTCTCTCTCTCAAATAAATAAAATAAAATAAACAAAAAACAAAAAGAGTTACACAGGCAGCATGTGCTTCCTCCACCATTCCATGCCCTTCCCTGGAACTGGCTGTGGAGTTCAAAGAGCCCACCACCTCACAGGTACAAGGGCATCCGTTGTCATTTTCCTTCAATCCATTTGTACCTCATCTCAGGTCTCTTACCTACCAGGAGGAGCAAAACAAAACAAATCCACTCCCATTCTCCCAAGAGACTTCTCCCCAAAAGGGTGCCAACGTTGGAGACAGCCCTCTGCTCATGGGTAATGGATCTCCCTGGTACTGGCTAAGATGTCCTTGTGCCAGCCTGAAGAGTCCAGTCCCTTCAGGTCCAGAGCCACTGTGCCCCAAGTCCAGCCTCTCTAGGTCCCCCACACCACCATCCCCTCCAACACCAGCCTCCTCTCCAGGCACCACCAGGACCCCCGCAACTCCGGAGGTGCCTACTGTCTGTCATGCTGCTCCCAAGATATTTGCCTTCTTCCTTTTTCCCTCCTCCTCTGGAACACCAAGAAAATAGACTGGTAGCTTTAAACATACACAAAAGACAGAGACTTTGATTTCCATGTCACTTCTACATTCCATCTTGCAAGAAAAGCACTTAATAAAATATAAAGCATGTATAGCCTTTTTATGTGCTAAGTACGTAAGCAGTAAAGCATAAAGTTCTAAGCACTTTATATATGCTAGATCACTAAATTCTCACAAAAATGTTACAAGGTAAGTCCTACTGTTCTCCCACTTTATAGACAAGGAAAATGAGGTACAGTGAGACTGAGTAACTTACCCGAGGTCACACAACTAGGCAGTGGTGGAACCGGGATTTGAACCCAGGTCATGTCTCTAGAGTCTGTGGCCTATGATATAAACCATACTCACAAATTACCTCCTTGAAATTAGAGAAGGGAAAAACAGATTAAAACACATAAAAACAAATATTTCGAAATTTGTTTTTCCACAGAAGAGGATAAGTAAGTAAGTTTCCTAGAAACTCTAGATACTCTCCCAGTACCACCACATGATACCATAGTAGAAGCATAGAAGCTTATCTCTCCTCAAAAGCCACCAGCAAAGAAAAGAACAAAAAACAAACAAAGAAGAAGAAGAAGAAAGGGAAAAAGAAAGAAAAAAAGAAAAGAAAAAGGAAAATCAAGTTCTGCTTCAAAAAATTAACCTGAACTAGATCAGATTTCAAACGACGAGTAACTAATTTGCATTGAGGCACAGGGTTAAAAGTTTAAACCATCAAAAACAGATTTAAATACAGAGAACAAACAGTTGTCTGCCAGAGGAAGGGGGGCAGTGTCTGGGCATGAGTAAAAAAGATAAAGGGAGAGAGGGGTTAAACCATCAGTAAAAACAGCAGTTGAGTTCAATTTGAAAAAAAAAAAAAAAAAAAAGTAAGTTGCTTTTCTAAAAATCTGAGTTGAGTGATGGTTTTACCTGGTACATATGTTCTCTATCAACTAGTAAAGTGCAAATGTGTCCTTAAAAAAATAAAAATAAAAATACTTCTCCAGCTGGGAGTAGGGGGGTCTACAAAAATTGCAAGTAGAACCATCAGATAGCTATGTAGTTTCAGCAATAAAAAATAAATCTTGTTTCTGTATCGCCATCCCTGATCTCCCTCCTATGTTTCTTACTCATATTTCTTGGCCCTTTGAAGGCAACATGGCACAATCCAAATCCTTTACTCTTCTCTTAAAACTATCCCCACTCCTACATTCTTTAACTTCATGGCAACATCTTTTCAGTCTTCCAAGCCTAAAACCCAAAAGTCAGCCTGTTTGGGGTGCCTAGGTGGCACAGTTGGTTAAGTGTCAGACTCTTGGTCTTTGTGTGTGTGTGTGTGTTATGTTAGTCACCATAAAATACATCATTAGTTTTTGATACAGTGTTCCAAGATTCATTGTTCATGTAAAACACCCAGTGTTCCATGCAGTACATACCCTCCTTAATACCCACCACCAGGATCACCAGATTCTTTGTCTTGACTCAGGTCCATGTCAGTCTCTGCCCTCAGCACAGTGTCTGCTTAAGTTTTTCTCTCCCTCTCCCTCTGCCCTCCCATCTCTCTCTCTCTCTCAAGTAAACAGAGAAATCTTTAAAAAAAAAAAAAAAAAAAGTGAACTTGTGTGTTTCTTTCTGCATCAGACCCTAGTATCAAATCGGTCTCCAAGAAATTTTCACCCTTCTTTGTAAACACCTTTTCAATTTCATTTCTTCTCCATCCTCAAGTCCACTGTAATGAGTTCATGTCCTCAATATTCTTACCTCGGCTTTTTCTCACAGCCCAAGCTGCTCTCCTGTACTTCTTCCTCTTCTTTATCAAATCACCACTCTTTCCCACTGTTACTAGTCATCTTACGATAAGCCGTTCCTCCCAGGGCTCCCCCAATACCTATTAATCACGTAAGTCATAATCACCATGCTAATAATACCTGGAATAAGTGGACAGAATAAGCTCAAGTGCCCCCATGGCTTTCAAGGTCCACACAACATGGTCCTAAGCCCACCCTTTCAATTTCACTTTCTGCCTCCTGCACACCAGAGTCCCTGTGTTACAACCCTCCAGACAGCCACAGTTCATCTAAAATACCTCATTCTTTTCCCTGCTCCATGTCTTTACATGTGCATTTTCCTCTCCTTGGTATTCGCTACTCCCTTTTTCTTTGCCCAAACCACTCCTAAGTGTCTTTAAGGAATCAGTTGCAAGACCACCTCCCCAATGAACATCCCCCATTGACCTAAGCAAGTTTAGCGTCTTGTGTAGAACCCCCAAAAAGCTGCACTGAAATATAAAGAAACCAATAAAATCAAGGTGGATCTTCTGACTCCAGGCTATGAGTTCCTATGTATTCCTAGTAACTCTTAAGTGCACCTCGTACACAGGAGACAACTCAGAATCTTTTCAATGAATCATGGATGCAACATTTTATCAAACCTCATTTTCTTCACATTGGAAGTGATCAAAGAGTACGTTCAGGTGGACAGAATGCCTAAACTTGAACTCCAGCTTCACTTGC
The DNA here is from genome assembly GCF_009829155.1 of Mustela erminea. Taxonomy (NCBI): domain Eukaryota; kingdom Metazoa; phylum Chordata; class Mammalia; order Carnivora; family Mustelidae; genus Mustela; species Mustela erminea. The sequence continues at coordinate 27,565,508 of NC_045621.1, forward strand.
CAGTTTTCTTATCTTGAGCAATTCATTTAACCTCTCCATGCCTGAGTTTCCCCATCTTCAAAATGGGATGCAGCTGGCACAGACTTTCAGAGGCCATAGTGAGCATGAAGTGGGCACCACATGTACAAGACTCTGAGAAGAACGTACAGCAAGCATCACACACCAAAAAGAATGGTTACTATTATCGGCTTTCTAAAGATTGCTTAGGAGACTGTATTAGTAACATCACTTTCATATATACATATACACCCCTTGCTTTTCAATGATTTGGAGTTTTTTTTTAAGATTTTATTTATTTATTTGACAGACAGAGATCACAAGTAGGCAGAGAGGCAGGCAGAGAGAGAGAGAGAGGGGAATGCAGGCTCCCTGTTCAGCAGAGAGCCCGATGCAGGGCTCCATCCCAGGACCCTGGGATCACAACCTGAGCCAAACACAGAGGCTTTAACCCACTGAGCCACCAGGTGCTCCTGGTTTGGAGTTTAAAACTAAGCAATACCAAACACAGCTTTCTAACTCATATTTATCAGCATTTCCAAACTGAGGTAGATAGCATTTCTTCATGAAAACTTTATTGCTAGCTTCTCTCTGGGACTTGCCTGACAAGGGTATAAACAACATATCTATACCCTGCCACTTTCCTCATTTTTTTCCTTTCTTTTCAATGGGTTTGCCACAGCAGGATTTCACTTTGGATCTAAGAATTTCCTGGGGGCATGCTTACGTCCTGTGTCCTGGGGCCCAGAGATTCCAACTCAGTAGGTGAGAAGTGGTACCCCAGAATTGTATTTCTCCAGCACCCAAACTGATCCTGTTATAAGTGGAACATACCCATGCCCTTGAAAAATACTGCCCTATGAACACCCATCCAAGACCTAACAGAAAACAGAAAAGCCTGTCAGAATATTCCAGAACAAAAGGAGGAGGTGGTGGCAGTTGCAACAGCTAGAGGCACGTATCTCTTTATCTGCCTTGTTGCCAAGCCCTCTGTCAGCACTCCATAAATAATAATCACCATGATAATAATAGCTGGAATGAGTGGACTGAAATTAAACATAAGAAAAATGGAGTCACAGCTGGAATGTGCAGTGGTATAATGACATGGGGGAGGGAAGTTCTGGCTCTGATTAAGGAGAGCCCCTCGGAGGCCTCATCGCCTCAGCAACCACAGGTCAAAAGCAAGCAGTCGTCCTGATGCTGATCCAGATGCAAGAATTCTCATACAGAATCATCCTCACGTGGTATCTGGGACTCCCTGGGTGACCTCCTTGAACCCAGACAGGACTGGTGTTCCTGGGGACCATATGAAACTAAACTTCTTCACTCCTGCGTCAGAGATTACCATCCCACCCCGGAAGTCACCCAGTCTTTCCACCAATCTTCAGCTCCACTGCTCCCAATCTCTTGACCAATACTTAGGGTTCCACTAGGGGCAAGGCACTGGACCAGACACAGGGAGATCACAGAAGGAGACATTGTGGTGGTCTCCTCAGGTGGAGATGAGATCAAGGATGTGACTTCTTGCTCCCCCAGGTCCACTCTCTACTTACATCCAGCTCTGAGGCCTTAGTCAATGATGTCTTAGGAAGGCATGAACAAAACTCCCATTCCCTCTGGCTTCCTTGGTTCCACTACTGGCAGCCGACAGTGGGAGAGATTGGAGGGAAGGAAGAACAAGAGGTCTAGATATTTATTCCCCAGTCCCTCCCTTCCTGTCCAAGGGCTGGCAGTGCTTGAATATACCTACCTGGGGACACAACTGCCCTTTGGAGGCCTTTCCCAATAGCTATCATCGTACCAAGTCCCAGCAACTATCTTCTCCCCTGGGCCTTTCTTAGGTGTTTCTTTGATTTCCAGTTCCAGTGCTGACCATCCAGGGGATAAGAACCTTCCATTGTGCACCTTGCACCCACCAAACTGTCTCACATACAACCTGGAGCATCAGAACTATTCAACACATAATGGCTTTAATTAAATTGAATTGAAGTTCTCTGGTCATATGCATTGTCTATCTTTGTAAGAATGGGAAGAAATGAGCCTCCAACACATACAAGTCCTGAGGACATGCCCCAGGGAAACTGGTTCCCCCCGCCCCTGATTTTAGGGAGGCAGAAATGAAGGTCTCTTTTATCACTAAGATGGACACTTTCCTTTCTCACCCCCACTATGTTCTTTGCACTATGTTGAAGAGCAGAACATAATATGTAGGGAGGGAATCTTTGTTTATGTTTCCCATAAAACCTCCAATAGGTAGAATAGACCTTGAACACAGCGGGTACTTGATTCATGTCTGTGGAATAAAGAAAAAGAATGTTAATTTTGTGGCCATCACAGTCCAGTCCAGGTCCCAATGGGAAACAGAAGGCACAACCAAATTGGGATCATTTGAGGTGGGTTTAATAAAAAGACTATTTAACAAAGATCTGAGCAGAGTGTAGGGAAATAATGAGTAGTCATGCAGTACTCCAAGGCAAGCAACAATGGAGCACCATTATTATCCCTAGACTTGACAGGTTGGCAAGTTAGCTGTTATCCGACCCAGAGAAAATTAGTGGAGAGGACCAACTGACAGGAGTTGTGACCTTCAGTCTGGGGACATCCTTTGCTTGAAGGGATCCCAGAAAGAGGTCATTTACATCCATGAACCCCGAACAGTGATCCCCTACCCTCACCACCCTATCTGTGTCCAAATAACCGTTTTTGCAAATAATGTGGTTCATTTCTCATGTACTGAAAACCAGTATTGAATGATCTGTCACCATTTTGTTTTCTCTCTTAAGTCCTGGTAGTTTCTTCACATCTCCTTAAGCATTCTGCAGGCAAATTTTATGAAAGAGGAGAACAAGTTCCTATAATCAGAGTTCAGAAGGAACTTTAGAGTCCAAAGTTGCCTGGTCTGGTCTTCAATCCAATATTTACATGCCTCTAGATGGTCTCCCAATCTCTGTTGTTATGCCTATGTGATGAAGGACTCCATGCTTTTGATGTGCCCTCTCCATCTAGGCAAGTCTGACAAGGAAAGCTTCCCCCCTGATAATATACATGTTTACTTTGTATGCAAAAGTTTCAATTTTCTTTCTGCCCTTTGGAAAGGGCCCTATGTACTATGTAAAGCAAGTCACGCTTCCTTTCATATGAGAGCCCAGATCCTGACAGGTCTCCACAGAGCAGTCATATCTCTGGTCTCCTCTCCACTTGACCCTATCACTTGGTTCTTATCCCTTTTAAAGTGTGTCTCTCAGAATGGAACACACCACTTCTAGAATCATGTTCCACCCTTTTGACAGATATTGAAGATTAGGTCCTAAGAAATTAAGTAAGACTTCCTGAAAGTCACACATACAGGCACACAACATGGATGATCTTCTTGGGTCTACAGCTAGGACTGAGGGTGGCCACGGATGCCCCTGGGAGGGCCTATCTCATCTCTTCCACCCCACCAGCAGCATCCATACCTCAACTGCCTCCTCTTTGTGGATGACACCAGGCAGGGAGGCAGGCAGTATATGTTGTATGCTCTCCCCTCCCCCTTTCCGACAAGGGGTGGCCATGGTGGGAGCCAGGAGAATTCTATTTACAGCCACCTCAGTTGCACAAGCGGGGGATCTGGACAGCCGGCTGGACTTATCCAGGATGTGAAGCTCTGGGAGATGCCAGATTGTTATCATTGTCAGATACAATTTCCTCCCACTGCCTCTACCCCTCCATCGGGCCCGTGGTGTCCATCTGTTTATGGAAACAACGAGGTCCTGGCTGGGTATTTTTAGACAGAGCCTTTGTTGGGCAGGAGCGACTTCCCACCAGAGCCCCACTTGTCAGCACTGTCCAGGTTCTCTTCTCCATTTATTTGTTGTAAAATCTCTAATAATATATAAAACCACAAAGCCGGGGGCTGAAGGTTCCTTGGAATGTGGTGGATGCTGACCTTTCTCTTTACCTCCTCCTGCAAGGGTGGATTTTCCTGTTTTGACCCGCTTCTGCTTTTGTTGTGTTTTGGGGTGTTTTTTTTTTATTATTTTTTGGTTCTTTTTCTCCTCCTGTCATTATTTTGAAAAAGAATAACGTGCAGCAATTCCCACCCCCAATGAAAAATGAGCTTTATTTGAGAACTTCCTGAGGGATAGGAAATTGCTCGGCATGCTTCTGACAGCTGAGTCTGCGGAGGAGAGGAAATAACATGAGGGTCAAGGGGAATGAACAGTATTTCAGTGTTAGCACGATTGAGTCAATGATAGGCTATTAGTGACCATCGAACCTAATCATTGTTTTACAGATAAGGAAATTAAGGGACCCCAAAGGGAGTCATAAGTGGCAGTCTAGCAGCTGTGCTTCAAAACATGAGTGTCACCCATCACCTGGCACAAGAAGGTTGGGGGCAGAGGCAAATGAGAGCAGCCTCTTTGGGGAGAAGCAGCTTTAGGAAGGAGAGGTGATGAGCAGGAGAAGAAAAGTCCAGCAACACTTAAAGATAACACATATCCCCGTGCTTTAGAAATCAACTGGGTGCGAACTGAGACACAGTAACAGTGGTTTAAGTGGAACTCCTTCAGATTCTGAACCATATTACTAACCAAATAGCTTTGGGGGCACTGAGCTTAAATTTGCTAATGCAAACAAACCCCAGTGCATGCTGGGTTCCAAACTTAAACTATGTGTGTCAAGTTTAAGCTATTTAAATTGTGAAAAACTTGACTTCCATCAGATCCATGCAAAAGGATGGTCAGGGGAAAAGCAATGGAGATGAAACTGGCCTTGGGAGGACCTGATTCCAGCTCCAGCCCCTCCACTAACTCCCAGCAGCACATGCTGGGGTAGGTGGTGATCTCAGCCCTTGGGGCCTCAGTTTCCTTATCTGGAAAACGCTAGACAAGCTTTTAAAATTTTTTCAAGCTCCTCTTCTTTTAAAAAATTTCCTAGTCTTATCTGAGAACCAACAGTATGTAGGAGTTGGAGTCTAGATCCTTCAAGTGGCACTTACATTGTCTGGTTTTCTAATACATATTGGAATAAAAATCAAACCAGAACATGGAATAGCAGATAAAAATGCAGCTTCTGGGCACAAGACCCTGGATTAGAAACCTGGTTCCACCACACACCCTTTCTGTGGCCCTGGTGAAGATCTAACCTCACAGTGCCTTAATTTCTTCATTACAAATGGAGACCCACTACTACCTATCTCATGAGATAGTTCTGAGAATATTTTTTTAAAGATTTTATTTATTTATTTGACAGACAGAGATCACAAGTAGGCAGAGAGGCAGGCAGAGAGAAAGGAGGAAGCAGGCTCCCTGCTGAGCAGAGAGCCCGATGCGGGACTCGATCCCAGGACCCTGAGATCATGACCTGAGCCAAAGGCAGAGGCTTAACCCACTGAGCCACCTAGGTGCCCGATAGTTCTGAGAATTTAATGAGTTGATATGTCCAGATCCTGTCATAGAGCAAGCAAATCATGCTGTTAAAATATTCATCTGAGACCATCTAAAATAAAATAACCTTGTATACCACCAAACTTCTGAAAACAACGAACCTGAGGGTGAGTTCTAACTCGTTACAGAGAGAAGGAAGGAAGATGAACAAGTAGGGAGTACAAAGAATTGAGGTGGGACTGGTTTTTATTGTGATCTCCCAGGAAGTATTAGCCCTACTGCACATGGAGGTTCTGGGAAGGGGAGAATCAGCTCCCAGAGTTCTCCACTGGTCAGGCCCAGCATGCACCGCTGCACGTCTTAGAAGGCCTGCTTGTTCATGCTGGACAACTGGACACTGGGCCTGAGGGCAGCATGCCTTTACGGCTCCAAGAGAAATAGGAAGAAAGGGCTCACCTGGGAATCAACATGGGGGCTCCACAGCTAGCTCTGGAACTATGAATATGTAACCACGAACTATCATTTCCTCTCTTGAGCACCAGTTTGTTGTTCATACCAATGAGGGGGACGAGGTGAAAATATCTCTGAGGTTTCTACCACCTCACACAGTACATCTCTAGGACGGGGTCAAGTTATGGGCAAGTTCGCCCACCTTCCTCTGAAGGATTACTGGGGCCTTTCTGAACAGGCCAAGGAAGCTGAACCACATAAAGGAAGTGCATAAGCCCTTCTGCCTTGATCCAGGTCCTTGTCTTGTGATCAGAACCAGGGATGAGGCACCTGTTCCGTGGCCCTTTCCGAGAGGACAACAGGGAGAATAGTAACCATTCCCCCTGGAAATGCTACCAAATGGACCCAACCTGCTAGTTGCCCACCCTACATGCACATTCTCATAGAGTAAAAGTGCTTATTAAAATGCAGATTCTTGGGTCGGCTTGGAACCCACCAAATCAGAATTTCTAATGACGGGACCAGGGTATCTGTATTTCAACAACTTCCTGCAGGCAATCCTGATATAGAGTCCTATTTAAGAATTCTAGTTGCAAAGAATACCAAAGCCTATTGCCATCCTTCTCTCCGCTGGAAGGTACAGACAGCTGGTTGAGTATGACTTGGCCTTCCATTACCCAGCTTCAGAGCCTGCTACATCATGGCAACTTATATAAGATGTGTGCCACACAGAGACCAATATAACCTATGTGTCCCCTTCAGGGGTATTTAGTGCATAGACAGAGATGAGGGAGTGGAGAGGGATGAAGAGACAGACCTCAGATGAGTAATTAAAAATACAACTGGATCTGAGAGATATAATAAGAAATGGGCAAATATGAGCCACTATGGAAAGCATTGTTGTAAGGAGTATGGCCTTTGGAAACACAGAGAGCAGAGTTTGAATCCCCTTTCTACCACTTATCAACTGTGGATTCCTGTGGGCCTCACTTTCCTATTTCATAAAGGGGATGGAATGCTCAGAGACTCATGAAAATCACATGATTGCATCTGGCACAGAATAGATATTTGGTGACCTCCAACCCTTTCCTTCTCGCCTCTGCACTTCACTAATGACCCTCTGTCCACCAGGATGCCACAGAGACAAAAAGGATCGCTTATCAGGAGCTATTGTTAACTCCAGTTGTCAGAGATAATAACATATTCATCTAGTTGTCTGAGAAAAGAGTTTGTTTCACTTCCCATTGTTAAGCTGAAAATAAGACTCTGTCCTCTGGGGATCTTGAGGGCTATTTGTTCTGGCTCTTCAGAGAGCCCTGGACCCCTGGGAGTGGCATGTCCTGGAAACAGAATACCTTGCCTTCCCAGTGGGAGCGTGATCCTCCAGGCTGCTCCTCCCCAACAGATGAGTCCAGCATGGTCTGGGAGAGAGCCAGCATCTCCTCTCTTGGGGACATGTCAGCCCAAGATGCCAGGACAAACCGCCTTGTTGTTTGTTTGTTCTCTGTCAACCGAGTCTATACCGTTTACAAAGTGCTTTCCCACACATGGCCGACCCCACGATGATGTCAACTTGTTGGTAGTGGTAACATCTCAATGACTCTCTCCCTCACCTCCTCCAAATCTTTGCTCAAAATCACATTGTCAGTGAGGCCTACCCTGACCACCCTATAAAAAGTGCAACCTGTGTACATCCCAGCTCCCCCACCTTCCTTAACCCATTCCACTCTTTAGAAGTTACTTTTCACATATGTAACATGAGAATGCACCCTACAGACCAACTCAGTTGGCCAAGAGCCTCAGCTGCTCTGACCTGATACCTATCGTTGCGTTTGAGCTGAGACCCACCTTCCAAAGGCTGTCCCCAGCCAGTGACTGGGTACATCCACAAAACTGGGACTCCTCACGTCCAGCTCAGTCCTGAAGTCTCCCTGATGGCCTTGCCAACCCGGGAAGCCTTCAGCCAGACTCGTACCTCTCCTCACCCAGGGTCAGACTTGCATGGTGGTCCAATGGCTCACGTTTCTCCACAGCCCCCTACTTTCCCTCCCACAAGCATTTCCTCTGAGTAACACTCTTTAGCTAATTTCTCTACCAGTATGCTAAGACCTTTGCTTATGGTATTTATCTTATTTTCTGTCTCCACCCATAAGAAGGCAGGATTTTTTTGAACTCTTGTGTTCACTGATGTACCTAGGCTCCTAGAAGGTGACCCTACATGATTAATTTAAAAACAATGTCCGTTTTACAAATAGGAAAATGAGGTTCAGAGAGGTAAGTGACTTTGGCAAAAGGCTCATCCAGTAAGTGGTGAAAGTGGACTTAACTAACACCAGCCTTCTGACGTACAAACCCTGATCTGTTCACTCTGATCTGTCTTCTGTCTTCCCTCCCTACTCCATCTTCCCTTCCTTTCCACTCACCCATCAGAGACTACATTCCTCCGTTTCTCTACTTCTGGGTCCTTCTCTTTGTTCTTCATGATGTTGTTTGCCTCTCATGTGCTCAGTCTTCATAGTGTGTGTGTGGTATGTGGGTATGTGGTGTGTATGTGAATGTGTGTGTGTGGTATGTGTGCATATGTGTGGTGTGTGTGTGGTATGTATACTGTGTATCTGTGTATGGTATGCGTACGTGGTTATCTGTAAGTGGTGTGTATGTGTGTGCATGGTGTCTGTGTGTGATATGTGTATGCGTGGTGACTGTGTATAGTGTGTGTATATGCATAGCACTGTGTGTGTATGCAGTGTCTATCTGTGGTATGTGTGTGTATGTGTTTGTGTATGGTATGTGTGTGCATGTGTACGTGTGTGTGTGTGTGGTATCTGTGTGTGGTATGTGTATATAAGTAGTGTGTGTGTGTATAGTGTCTGTGTGTGGTATGTGTATGCGGTATCTGTAAGTGGTGTGTGTGTGGTGTCTGTGTATGGTATGTGTGCATGTGGTATCTGTGGGTAGCATGTGTGTGTGGTGTGTGTATATATGTAGTATTATGTATGTGTGTGTAGTGTTTATCTGTGGTATGTGTGCATGTGTGTGTGGTATGTGCATGTGGTGTGTGTATATATGTAATGTGTGTGTATAATGTCTGTGGGTGGTATGTGCGTGTGGTGCATGTATATATGTAGTGTGTGTGGTGTCTGTGGGTGGTATGTGTGTGCATGTGTGTGTGGTATGGGTGTCTGCATGGTGGCTGAGGTCCCTGTTGCGTCAGTGTTGCTCAGGATTGTGGGGTCAGAGGCCAGGGAAAGGCTGATGGGACACAGGGGGAACCACAGTTGTAGGGCTAGGAAAGACGCCAGGAAGAGTGAAAGGACTGCTCAGGGAGGTGACAAAAGCAATGACAGAGACATGCGCCCAGATGATAGACAAATGTTCAGGCAGGAGTGGGATGATGGGCCCCACCCTGCTCCACACCAGCCTGGGGACTTTGGCTGGGTCCCTGAATTGTCTTCACTTTAGGAATTCCAGGCCAGTGCTCTTCACAGTAATAAAGACCAAATGAAATGGTGGTGGGAAAGTGCTTGGGGAGTTAAGCATCCTTAAGGAAGGACAGGTAGATGCAGGTGACAGAAAATTCACAGCCAGGTCTAGGCTGTCTCGCACTCCACATTGACCCCAGATGCTGCCACCCATTGAGTGGTTGGAAAGAGGAAATACTTTTGGCCTGTGAAATTGGGTCAACCACAAAGAACTGCCTGACAGCAAGGGCTACAGAGGTGATGGAACAGGTGCCTGGGGAAAAGCCGGGGGTGTCGCCTTCCTGGAGCGTGGGATCAATTTCCACGTCCCAGTGTGATTTACACGAGGTCATGAGGGCACACCTGGGAAGGGAGAGACATTAAAGTCATGAAGACAGCAGATGGTGGACAGAGCCCAGGACAGAGGCACAGAGGGCCTGATGCTGCCTGAAGGAAGAGGTTGGGTACCAGCACAGGGCCATGAGTGCCATGAGTGGAGGAGGCAGTGGCCCTGCCCAGAGCCCTCCCATCCAGGAGACTCTGGCTCCCAGGCCCTAAGGAGGGATAAGCAGAAGATTGTGGGGAGCTTGTGTCCTGCTTATCCTTCTGCAATCACAGAGGGAAATAAAATACAAAGTTCAGTGAGGGTTTCACATCCTGCCCGACCCAGCACCTGTCAAAGTCACAGCACACGTTCTAAGGGGCTTACAGCCACCAGGGAGCAGAAATCTTCTGATTCAGCAGAGAATGTTCTTTCTGGGCCTCAAGGAATTCTCCAGGAAACTTTCCCTGATTTACGGCATGACTTAGGGTCTCCCACCGGCTCCAAGGCTGGAGAATGGGCAGTCAGGAAGATGGACTGTGAACTCAGCCACTGCCTTGCTGAGGGGTGAGGAACATGGACCAATCACTCCGAAAGGAGGCGTGAGAAAGGGGCACCAGGAGGGCTATGCTGCCCAGGCCCCTGTGGAGGTGCAGGTGCCCGTCCCAATCACCCCAAGCACCTGCAACCACTGGTCCTCGCAACCTATGTGCAGCAGAGTTCTCTACCAATGGACCCCCCTTACTGCTATTGTGAGCTTCCGCTCCCTCAGGGACGGGGAGGGGAGAGCTGCTAAGGCAGGGATGGGATGGTATGAAGTCTGAGGTTGGCACAGGGGGAACAAGCAAGCAGGGGGCCAGGGGACCCAAGCCTACCTACAACGCCGTGTCACTTGGAACGAGTCATTTCCTCTTTCTGAGTATGGTCTTAGCCCTTTATTGCTCTGAGTCTCATTTTCCTCACATATACAATGGGGGAAAAGAGATAGTTTGGGGTGTCTCCTGCAGCTCAGACATTTGGGGGATCCCGTTCACACAGCCAGGTAAAAGGAGGGGTAGCATGCCAGCTTTTCCTGGTAGAAGGAGTACAAGATCGCAGGAAACCTGGAGGCCTGCTTGGGCTCTGCCAAGAGCTCCCGTGAGACTTTCCAGGTCCCCAATTCCTTCTTTTAACCAACAAGGTCATGAGGCTCATGCCAGGCCCTTCAGGCCAGCGTTCAGTGGCATCCCCTCACCCCCGCCTAGAGTGTGGCCCCACGCAGCCCAGATACCACTGCAGTTCTGCACATTATCTTATCTGGTGGCCTCATGTCTTTGTCCATTCTCGGCTCCACTGTCGAATGGGGATGAGATATCCAGGAATCAGACAAGACAAACCCTGCCTGTCCCTTCCCTACTCGCTTCATGCTCTCCCTGCCCAGGTCCACTCTGAGGGGGCGCATGACAGAAAATAGATGAAAAATTTTTTCTCCGGCTTTACCAGTCACAAGCATGCTCCCTGCAGGGACATCAGGAGAGCGTCAAAGCCTCTTTCTCCTTCTGTCTGTCTTCTCTGAGGGCACAAATAGAATACATAACTCTGTGGCTTTGAGGGGAGTGCATGGTTTGGGAAATGGCATAGAGAACTAGGTGAAGAGTGTGACAATGCTCGTCATCCTGGAGATTAATCCAAGCAGTCATTGATGAGGACCAGAGAGGAAGTCCCAGCAGGTTCATGCACTCTGCAAGGCACCGCCTGGCCTGGCATCGCGCCCACACTTCCTGGATGTCAGCCAGGCCATCCCAGCCAGACCAAGGCCAGAAAAAGGACGGCAGTGGAGCCCCATCGATCTTGAGCCTGGGGAAATTTTATTCTGCTGAGCCATAGACTCATGGAATTCCAGGAGTCCTTCGAACTTGCTCTTGCTCAGAAACCTCCACCCCACAGTTTTCCTGTCTGCTGGTCCTTTGGCCTCTGCTTGGCCACTTCCATTGACAGGGTGCTCACAACTTTACAGGACAGTCCATTTCACGGTGGGACAGCCCTGGATGATAACACAGAGCTTTATAGAATAAAAGGTCTGCCTAAACACTACCTCCCTCCCACCTCCTTTAGCTCCATGACTTGGGACCTGGGATACCCCTTCTCTGCCATCTTCCTCAGTGCCTCTGTGGGGGAAAAGTACAAAGACAAAGGACAACTAGGAGAACCTGAGGACGCCTGTGGCTCTGGCATTCTAACTTTGCAAAATGTTAAAGAAACACAGAAAGAAAAATTTCTTTAACCTCAAAAGTGGGCATAGCCCCCAAGCCCAAGCTTTTCTTGCCCTCCTGTCCCTTTCTGGTTTTTGCCCTCCCACTCTACTCAGAGAAAGTCATCTGGGAAGTGGAGTAATAGAGGAAAGCCATGACCAAGACAGAACCAAATTCTGGGCTCTGGTCGCCTCAGTCTGTCAAAAACCACAAATGAACTAAATAACCATGTGACCTTCATAAAATTAATGTTCCTTCTCTGGAACTCTTTGACTCACACACCCAGTGACCAATCACAGGTTTGGACTCTGGATCACCGTGTCCATTAGAGCCTCTTACCTTCTCATTGGGAGGGGATGAGTATCCTGGAGTTCCTTCCTGGAAATTCAGAGCTGTCCTGTCTCTGCCATCGCATCTAGATGAGGTCTGGGGGTTGGGGATGGTCTCAGATCTCTCTGAGAAGGTCTCCATGCTTCCAAAGAGCAAAACTGGGTCTTGGGCGACCTCCCAGGGTCCCTGCACTGTGAAACAAGTAACGAATGGGACAGGCGGCATGCTACCAGGAGGGCTCAGAAGAAGGACAGCCTCTATAGGTGTCTTAGAGACCCGCTGGGGTGCATTGTCAGCTTGTGTGGGTCAACATATGCCATGGTAAAGCGGACAGCAGGGATTGGCAAATCCAAAGCCCCATAGTGACCCGGAAGCCAGCATGACCACAGCGCCATGCTCTGTCATCAAGATGCTGCGAGGGCCCGTTTTGCCGGATGGCGGTTTTATTTGCAGATCCTGGATCCTGCTGGGCCCTCCTCCACCTTCCTGAGCTGTGAGTGTGAAAATGACTCAGCCCAAGGCAGTCTTTCCATCAAAGCAGACTAAACTAAATCTGATGGGAGTTCTCACCATCCCAGCTCAATTCTGCAGGTCTTCCAGACACTCCTAACCTTCATCACCAGGTACATTGAGGGACCCCTGCCTTCTTTGAGGTCCCATCTAAGAAGGGGGAGCTACGGGTCCCATATGAGCACATGGACACCTTCCTGAGTACATCAGGAGTTCTGAAAGAGCTTCCTGGCAGAAACTATCTTCCTTGCTGCCCTGTCACCATGGAATAAACAGTCTTCTCTTCCATTTGTAAATGCAATTCAGGAAACTACCCCTGCCCACATGCTTAGTCCTGTGTCTGGGCCCTATGTCTGACTCCACTGCCCTGTCTACTTCCATGACTGATCAAAGTCAAGGTGATGGCACATGACCCAAGACAAGCCAGAGAGACTCAGGACAAGAACTTCTGAGTAAAACTGTTGTTAAAATGCACTTGCCATTGGGGGTGCTCAGCTGCCATTACCTAAGCTGGGAACTTTGTCTGATGTCTATTTTGCCACCTTAAAGAGGACTCTTCCTGAGGATAGAGCCACTGCATAAGAGAGCAAAGTGATAGAGAGAGGGAGAGAATCTCACCAACATTGTCTGGAGCCAACCATAGCTTAAATGGCTCTCCTTCTGAGTTTTAGATCTCTGGGTTAGAAGAGAAAGGGGCTGATACTGATCCCAGCATTCTTCCTGGCACCTCTATGCTTCTTCATTAAGTGTGAGAAAAGTAAGCCCTCCACTCTTCCTTCCCAATAGGGCATCACTAAGTAATCCACCAACACCAGCCCCCAGCAGACTAGAGAAAAATCCTAAAAAGCAGGGACTATGGGAAGACACAAAGAATGGATTTAAAGAATGAAACAGCAGAATTTTGGAGTCTGGCAGATTTCTCTTGCTATGAAACCATTGACAAGTTACGCTGTGCTTTGAGGAGGATACCTTTTGTTTCACAATACAAATAATTCATGGATCTACAATTATAAAAAATTTTAACTTAATACAAAAAAAAAAAAGGATTAAGTCCTGAAAGCCCACCTCATCTTATCATCTCAATCCTACTTCCTTTTCTAGAGGTAACTTTGGAGCATATCCTTCTAGACATTTTTCTTTTTATTTGCTTAAGTGTGCACAGGCACATGCACACGCACACACAGCTAGTTTTATTCTTTTTTACATAAATGATGTAGCAGAAACCATATCACACTATGTATTCACCACATTATTACTTAATCCTGGGCATATAGTAGAAAATGTTTCCTAGCTTCCCTTGCACTTAGGTTGGGAACATGCGACTGATTTATAGCCAGTAAGAGTGTGAACAGAAGTCATATGTCACTTCTGGTCCAAAGCAATTATGTCAACAATGCCTTCTCCTTGTTGCCTCTTTTTCATCCCCATAGCCAGAGGTAAAGAATTCTGAAATGATCGAATTACAAGATGGTGGCAACATGGCTTCCAGGTCCCCACTTGGAAGAAAGCCACATCAGAGAGCCAACGGACCCACACTGGAGTGGGACATGAGTAAGAAATAAGCCTTGGTAGTGGTACGTCTCTCAGATTTGATATTTATATGTTACTGGAGAAGAGCCTAGACTATCCTAATACAAATAAAATCATATTCTTCCTATTTTTCTGCATTTTTTTCATCTTTAACAGTATGTACTTTCACATCATATATCCTCTCTTCATCAGGAGAACATAGAACTGTTGTGAGGGGATTGAGAGCACCCCACATAAATTCTCTCAAATTCAAGTAACCCTTTTTCCTCTCCCGCATGCCCTCCTTGTAGCAGCAACTAATGCTCTGAAGGACACCTGAAACATTGGGGTTTTCTTATTCCTCTTGGGGAAAACAGAGTAGGTTCTCTGCTTTGAAATGCTCTAAGAAGACATCCTCATCTCCATCCCATCTCTTACGCTGAACCATAAACTCCATCATTAGCCATATATTCCTTTGGGCCTGGAGGCTTTAAGATTTCCGGCAAATACTTTAGGAGCTATAACATGCTAAACCTCAACTACTTAAGTGGGGATTCGTGGTCCACATTGAGAACTTGATCGTAACAGGGTGTGGGGTGAGTAACAAGGACACCCAGATAAGAAAGAGGTGAAAGAAGAACACAAAGTTATTTGATTCTTCACAGTTCTGTTTTATCAAAAAAAAAAAGCACATTTTTTCCAGGAGCGCTCTAGTGTTTGTTACAGTGTGTTTTTTCTAATTCTTGGAAAAGTGGTCACCCACGTAGGGAATCCCTGACAACACTCCATTAGCTGGAGTGTCCAAGTAACCAGAAGGCCCGAGGGATATTCAGTTGGGAAGCACAATGATGATGAATCCTGTCCATATTGTTTATGATTTAACAACTGGTTTATTATGTAGGATGTTCTGGGTCACTCCTGGGAAACTATTTAAACAAATAATCTGCAGTTAAATGATCTAATAGAACAAGTGTTGTCAGGTTCTTGGAAGAGAAGCATGATCTAAAGCTAATCATAGATTCTTGGAATTGGAAGGTACTTTCAATATCTCCTTATAAGATTCCTTTTTCTAGTAGTGAGTAAACTGGGACCTAGAGAAGTTAAGGAACTTGCCCAAGGTCAAAATTTGCATTCTTCACCCATATCCTGACCACGAAAGGGCTGATGTCACTTTCACCGCATTGACATGCCTCTGGTATTATGGAAAGAACACTGGAATGTGAGCCATAAGACCTGTTCCTAGTGCGGGTTCTGCCACTCAGTAGTGTGTGACCTTGAGCAATGGGCTTAAAATTTCTGAACCAGATCCGCCATAAAGGTCTTAGGAGCCTGCCAGTTATATGACTCCTTTTATGCAGTCATTCTCTGCAAAAATTGCTATAACTTATGCTTCGAGTTGAGCTAAACCACCTAGAGTGGTCAAAGGCAACCACAACCACACATCAGTTGATTTTGGGTAAGACCACTGACGTCAGAGATGAAACAGTATGAAATCTACCCAGGAACCACACAGGTGCTGGCAGCTCCCTTTTGAGATGCTTAAATGCTAGGCAATGTAAACTCACTTGGATATCCATCCAGCATCTCTCACCCCTTTCTCCTTCCTTGGAAGCTCTGGGTTTGTTCAAGTGTCTGCTCTTGCCAATTATTCTGTGTGCCCTCAGATGTGGGTTCTAACTCCACTACTTCAATCATGGCAGTCCCATGTCCCTGACCAGAGTTTGGCTCAAGTAATCAGGTTTAAGCCACTCAGCACACAGCATTCCTATAACAATTATTATTTGCCCAGAAATGGGCACATGACTTAAGTAGAACTACCAGGTAGAAGGAAAGGACTTTCATTCCATGCTGGGGAAGGATTTTTATTCCGTGTTTTCCCTATCTGCCTGAATGTGAAATAAGAGAGCTTGCTGCCCCCGCTGCTATGGGCAGCCATCTTAAAACCAGGACAGAAGGTGGCCTGAGCCAAGACCAATCCTTAGAAGGGGGGGGGGGTAGGGGGAACTGAGCAAATTACAAAGAAATGATCTGATAAGCATCCCTTGCTTAGAGTCCATACTACTGCTAGATGTTCTCTGTGTGAGATTTTAAGTGTCTCTATCATTTAAAGAAGTATGAGGCTCTGTTTCTTGCAGTTGGAAACATTCTAACCAATAGACAAGGTCAATACATATGGAAGAAGACAAGCTCCTAGAAATCATGGTGTATCCCAAATAAGGTCAAGAGATTGCTCTAGTGCCATAACTCTTGGTCCTAGAAGCACCAGGTCCTACAAGCCATGCTGCTGAGAGGTCACATTCCAAACTACTCTACATTCCTTATTCCTTGACATCTCTGAAATAAACCCCAAGAACTGAAATTTGAACTAGTGTGTCTGTTCTTATAACCTCTGAGGACTTCGGCCAACATACTCTGTAGTCCACAGTTTCCAGATATAAACCAAGTTGATACAACTTACCTAGCTGACCTTCATTGTCCACCTAATAGACCAATTGACCATTTCCAAAACCCCATCTATTTCCCTTCTGCTCATCCCCTCTCTGTCTCCCCTGAACTTCTCAACCATGAGTGGGGTCAGGTTTGGAGGGAAGGGGTGAAATGAAAAGTAGAGGCACTAGAGCCATCACCTGAAAAGATACGGTTTTGCTCTATGGATGGTCAGAGCCTCTAAGAGGAAACAAAATTCGTTCAGATGGGAGGACACCACCCTTCTGCCTCTAACCCAGTGCCTGGCAACCCCTTGTTGGATGGGCCAGGGCCTCCAGTCCTTACTGTGTACCCTCAGTCTGTCCTTTTGGCCTTTGGAATTCCATGCATTTCATTCCTGGGCCCCAAAATGGTGCTGGAATGTCACAAGTCACTTCCACTTCTTCCCTGAGAATGCAGTCTTCCAGGCACAGACTAGGCCAGATGCTGAGCATGGACCCCCTGAGTGGGAAGGGTACATCAAATCATACTGTATGCAACTCCTGTTTTCCTCACCCCTCACTAAACACTTCAGCCAGGGGTGCCCGAGTAATAGTGAATACAGAAGCCGCACTTGTAGGGAATAAGAGAGCCAGCAAAATTGCATAGTAGAAACTGGGGGACTCTATGAATCTCCTCCCCTTCAGCAAGGATCCGTGAGGCAGTCATTTTTCTTCGACCCCCAGAGCTGCATCCCCAAAATGTTTCTATTCCCTCAGGGCTAGATATAACAGCATTCAGACATTTCATATGAGAAACAAGGTTGGAATGAAGAACCCCAGAGGTCCCTTTAGACCACATATTCTTGGTTACAACCTCTCCTAGAAAGGAATTCATGACACTCCTAGAATTGAAGACTGGAGCCAACAAGCTTCTCTCTCACATCATTGTCTTCCCCTGTTCCATGGAGCTCCACAGGTCTGCCAGGCTTTGCCCACAATCAGAGGAGGGGAGTGGACTTGTAAATGAAGTATAAGCAACTGTCTCGTTTTCCTATGTGAATAGAATGGAAAAATGATCTGTTTCTCTCTCACTCTCTTTCTGCCTCCAGGGAGCATGAGAAGGGGTGACATCCAACCCAGGTCTTCCCTCTATATTCTACCCCCCCAATCCCAGACATTTGTGGGGCCTCTTGCTGCAGGTCCCCCAGTAGGGAAAGACAACTCTGCCCTTCAGACCTTATCCCCACCTGCAGAGTGCAGTCTCCCCCAGCACGGGGGTGGGCTGTGTCTCACACAGTGCCTTCCTGCCCCCCGAGCATCTGTGGGTATTCACACCAGACCTCAGCTGTGGGTCACAGCAGACCCCGCATACACCCAACGGGCTGTGTAGGTTCCCAGGCTCAGGATCCACTCCTGCCAGCTCCACCTGGCTCCTGATCAGCCTTGGAATGCATGAGCAGGTGAGGGGCATCTGCTCCTCTTCCCATTATACACTTGCTTGTCTCTCTTTTCTGCTTAGCAGACTAAAGTTCAAGTCAGGTTCAGGGAAAGGGCTTGCTAATGTGGTTCAGATTTCAAATTCAGAAGGAGCTGAGAGGCAATTTCTGGTCCTCTGTTTAAAGGTGTCCTAGAGGATATTTTTCTCATTTTCCTGGCAATCATGTGCTGAGCACCTAATCCACGCCAGGCTCTGTGTCCTGGGCCAGGGGATACCAGGATCGGTCCCTTGAAGCCTAGAGCAAGGGGACAGACAAACTGATGGTGACAAAACTACTGAGCACAGTGTGGGCACAGGGTTGTGATCTCTGAGAGAGGTGACCACAGTGAAGAAAGGGTGCAGAGGCATGTGCCATTTTAAGGTAGGGTTCTTAGGACAGAATACCCACTCCCATCTGGAAGCAGAACCAACTTGATTTCTAAAAGGATCTACCACCTCACCCTGAACAGGATCAAGCTTCATCTCTCTTTTTTTTTTTTTTAATGTTTCTAAGTTTATTTATTTATTTATTTATTTATTTGACAGACAGAGATCACAAGTAGGCAGAGAGGCAGGCAGAGAGAGAAGGGGAAGCAGGCTACTTGCTGAGCAGAGAGCCCAATGCGGGGCTTGATCCCAGGACCCTGAGATCATGACCCGAGCTGGACGCAGAGGCTTTAACCCACTGAGCCACCCAGGCGCCCCAAGCTTCATCTCTTGTCTCTGTGAAGTCTCTGGAGGTACGCAGGACACAAGACCCATGCAAACCCACACAGCAGCCCTGCCTGACATCGGTCACTTGGAGCAATATTGTCTTTATTCTTTTATTCAGTCCGTCAACAAATGAATACCAATGACATGCCCACTACGTACTGGGCTTGGCAATTATGTATTTTATTGACCTGACTACTCCTCCACCAGACTGCAGTTTAATGAGAGTAAGAGATCAGGTTCGACTTGCTCGTTTCTATATCCCCAACACCAGCCCAGTGCTCAGCACACACAGGTTTTCAGTAAATGTTTGTTGAATGAATGAGCAAAATAAATGCAGCCACTATGGAGTGTTAGGGTTTTGTCAGTAAAACTGTAGCCAGGAGTTGTCTCTCCTTTTCTTCTACCTTCCCCCAAGCATACAATATCCATCCCAAAATCCACGCCCAGGGTAGGCATGGCTAGGAAAAGTGGGAGAGAATGTTTTTAATTGGAAAGTTCCTAAGGGAGAAAAAAAAAAAAATACCATCACAGTACCTACCTCATCCTCTTTCTTCTTACTGGAATCCCCTCCTTCTGTGCCTCGGGCCCAGACTAGGGCTAGTTTTCACCAATCCTTGCCAAATTATAAAAAAGTTTGGTGACACATATATAGGTAAGGACTTAGCTCACTAAGGAGCATTTGTGTCTAGGTAGAGGGCTCTGAAATGTAACAGTTCAGCCAAGCATTAGCTGAGATCGAGCCAGTGAAGCTACTAACCCCAGGACCAGAAAATCAAAGATAAAGAAGACATCTTTCCAAGGACAAAAGAATTTACATAAAAATAAAAAGTCAAATGTTGTGAGTCTAAGAGCCCTACAAAAGGATGTTGAAGGTTCAGAAGCAGGAATGGTGGAAGAATCCAGGATTTTCGCAGCCAAAGCAGCACTGAGATAGATCTTGCTGTTTGTATAGGCATAGATGGTGTGGGCAAAGCTTTCTAAGTGGAGGAAAGAACTTGAAGAAAGATGGAGAGATGTCTGGTCAGTTTTTCCCTTTCTGGTGGCGCTCAGAATACACAGAAGGGACCAGGACACAATGTCAAAAATAATAGCAACGCTAGCTAGTATTTCTTGAGTTCTCCCTCTATAGTGAGTACTCTGTATTTAATCCTCATGACTGGGGAAATAGAGAATATTGTCCCTTTTGACAGACGGAAGACACAGAGGCGTGGGGCAGTTAAATGGCTTGCCCAAGCTTGCATCTTTTTTAAGTGGCGAGGCTAGAATTTAAATGCAGGTCATCGGAACTGCCGAATCATATCGCAAATAAATTACTGTTTTAGACTGTTTCTCAAATTATGTCCCAGGGAATGCTGATCTTGTGAAATGACAGCTCCTCCACACCCCTCCACGCACCATCACCCAAAAAAATAACTTTTATTTATAACCATCTATACTACCCCGTCCACCCTCTGGGAGAAGAAGGATGCAAAATTATTTATTGAACAATTTCTGGTAACTCCTATTGTAAAGAGACAGGCTTCACTTGGTCTAACCCAGTGTTTTCCAAATGCATTTCACCAGAAAACTCGGCAATCATGAAGCACTTATTGATAACCTAAGGCCCAGTGAGCCACAGAAAACTTGGGAAACCCTAACCTCAGGATGTTATTCCTCTTCTCTCTCTTCCTTCCTTGCAGCTCTAAGTCCTCGGAGAAATAATAATAGCTTCTCTTCATTTCACTCGAGGGTTTTCCCAAGTGCTTTAACAAATATCATCTCATCTCATAATATTTGAAGCTTTCAAACTATCTTTCTAATTTCCTTCTTTTTTCTTCTTGGAAGCAGAACCCCACACGATTACATTTATGTAGGTGTATCTCAGAAAGTTAACACCCCGTCTATCTTTTATTTAGATCAGAAGGGTGAAATATTCTACTACTTTAAAAAAAGAGAGAGAGACAGAGAAATCCTTTTCTTCTAACAGATTTTATCAGTTTCTAGGAATTACTTAAAATGCGCTTATAATAGTAAATGTCAAAGATTAACACTTCTCAACTCCCTTAAGAGGTCTCCTGCCAGGCATTTATTCTGATACCAACTACTTTTTTGTTAAGGATTACTTTACAAAGAACACAGTTAATTTAAAGTAAAACATTTTAAAAGAAAACGAGAGTTGTTGTTTTTTTTTTTTTAATAGAGCATCTTAGTAGCTAAAGGACTTCCCCCTCCCAGAAATATTCACATTCAAAAGCAGAGTTTGGCTTAACTCAAAGGAAGGGCTCTATGATGTGATTTTCAGGCTGCAGGAGGAATATCTGGGGAGGTGAAGGGTGTTATTTTTAGCCCTCAAATCACCCCACCTAAACAATTGCATCTCTATCTCTCAGGTTTGTTGGGTTCTTTCTACTCCTATCTCCTGAATTCCTGGACTGCGTGGACATTGAAATTCAAACTGGTGTGAATCCTGGCTCCATCCTAACGCATCAGATAGTGTTTCTTAAACTACTTCTATCTCAGCTTCTTTATCCCTAATTATAAAATAACACTGTTTAATAACACTGTGTTGTTGTGAGAACAGAACTGGGACAGATGCAAAGTATCTAGCACCCTACCTGACACTTAGCATGCACCCGGAGGTGCAAGGCTGCAGATCTCCCCTTGCCTTGCAAACTGCAGGCAAGAAAGGCAATTGGGAGCCAAGTGGCACCTCGGTGGCCCAGAGCGTGGACTTCGAGATTTCTACTTCACATGGAATCGTGAGTGAAGGTTTGTCTTCTCTCCACCTGGCAACCCAAGTGGAGACTTAAGAAGACCACTGGCTCCCCGCCCAGCCGCATTTCTCTAGCACTGAATCCCATTCATTCCACAATGGCAGCCATCGTTCTAGGGTGCCTGGCCATTGGTAAGGGCGGCTCGGGGGGTCTTCACTGTTTCTCTTCCTTTGCAGCTGTGGCCAGAAAATCACCCAGGAGAGTGAGGCACAGGGAGAGGCTTAGGAGACTGGGATGGGACAGGGGCCAAAAAAACAAGCCTATTCTCTACCAAATGCCAAGTTTAGTAGCTTGGAAAAAAAAAAAAAAATAGTCCTAACCCCCAAGGTTCAAGGTCACCATCCAGAAATGGAAAACCATCCCCAATAAATTGCTGCCCACTGCATCATCTCTGGATTTCAAAAGAAGCTGAGTTCAGCCTTTATTTCTCCCTTTCACTGCCCCCAAGTTTATGCCTTAAAATGGTAGAAGACTTGGAGACCCAAACTGTGGCTGTGAATGCCCAGGAAGGGCGAATGGGCTTGCCCTCTTCACAGCTCTTCAACAGCTTCACCCTAAGGCCACAGCTATTTAGTTCCCCCTTGATTTCCAGAGGCTGGGCTCCGTGGACAAAGCCAGCAGATCAGTGAGCCCTTGCCTCTACAGTGACTCCTCCAACCTCTACTTTACACCCCCCAGCCTGAGAAGCCCTCTTCCCCTCCCTGTGTTCCTCCAGAAGTCCCAAGGGTGGTCTCAGGTGTCACCGGCAACCAAAGCTCCTGTCTGCCCTGCAGGGCTTAGCACAGTCCCCAAGCCCCGTCACCCCAGCCCCCCGACCAGAAAGCTGAAAGGCCTGGCGTTGCTGACGTGAGGATAATGGGTCTGGCGGGCTGAAAGCATTCCAGTCTCCCACATTCAGTAGGAAGGGGTGTGTGGTGGGGAGGAAAGGTCGAAGATGCTGATGGTTTACGTTTTCCCAAGCCAGCATTCCTCACAAACAGCTGTGTTTATACAAAAGCGGGAGACGGAGAGAGGGAGAGAAAGGACAGTGTCCTGGGGATGACATCACTCTGTCTTGTCTGCTTCAGCTCCAACTAGGGGAGCAGGACGAGGTGGGCGGCGAAAACTACAGCAGGCTGGCGCTGGGGTGTTCGCATGTGCATGTGTTTATTAGATATATAATTTTCTGACTCTCCAAACTGCTCCCTCCCCTCTCCTACTCCCAGAGCGACTGAATACATTGTGCAGAACACCAGTTTCCCTACAATAGCGCCCTCCAAGGAAGGCTAGATTTGGGGGCTCGTGTTCACTCCTAATCTCTTTAACAACCCCCACCCCACCACCCAGTGAAGAAAAGCCTGACAGGAGGCAGAGCCATTAAAGTGAATTAAAATGCATCCAAGAAGAGATTAGCCCCCAAAGCCATTCCCATATCAGACAAAGGCCCCTTTCATGCAGACTCCAGCCACTTGGAGCCCTGGAAGCAGAGATTAGGGAACAAATTCTTAGAACCCAGAAGCACTGGCTCCTCGGACACAGGCCAACACAACCTACTCTGGCTCAACCTTAACAACTCAGCTTCTGCTGAAGCTACGCCCAACTTCTTCATGCTAAGGGAAGGGGCTCCACTGGAGAAAATGTATCCCCCTCCACTGAGGCAGTCTGGCCCTAACACGATCATAGGCACAAGACCCTCACCCATTCTTGCACCTTGCCGGAGGACATAATGCTCATCCCAGCCTCCCGTCTCAGTGTTTCAGGGAGGATGGCCTTCCACCAGGAGTCTGGACACGGTCCCTTCTGAGCCCCATCGCCTCATCTGCAGTGGTCTTTGCTGAGCATCTGTTTGGTGCGGGCTAAGCAGGACATGGTGTAGATACAAAGCGATGGCCAGAACAGGATCCCTGCGGTTGAGGCACCTATTACTATATGTCCGAGGAAGACAGATGTGTTAGGAGTGAGTGCATTACCTATTACGTGCACCTAATAGAGGCTGCCCAGAATGATGCAAGAAGGGCACCAAACATGGTTGATTCTCCGCCTGGAAGGCTCAGGACAATTTCATAATAAAAGTGACACATGAGCCAAGTCTTGAAAGAGGAGTACACGTTCACTAGGTAAGAGCTTGGGCTGGAGATGGAGGAGGGAGGTGGAGGAAGACTATTGCAGGCAAAGTGTCCAGCATGACCAAGGGTAGTGAGCTTGCCAGAGCACGTTGCCCTGAGTAGCTTCCAAGGTTCTTCCCTAGAGGAGCAGAGCATCTGAGGAGCCTCAGATCTGAGGGGCCAGGTTACAGGTGGCCTTTGTGCCCATCTGAGGAGTTGGAAGAGACGTCATCTTCAAACTTCAGAGCTGCTGGGGGATTTTAAGCAAGGGACAGTCCATACTCAGCCATGCATTTTAGACAGATCGCTCTGGGAGATGGCCAAGGTCAGATGCAGGGAGACCAGGTGGAAAATTACTTTAAGAACTCACAGGAAGAGTCGGTGAGATTTGATGGGTGGTGGTGACAGCACAGGGGTTGGTGAGAAGGAATACGTGTATGAGACATACTGAAGAGAGAAAAACAGAAGTAAAGGGCCTTCATCCAATAGGAAGAGTCAGGGAAATGGAGGAATCTAGAATGACTCCAAGACCTGGTGGCTGGAAGATGCAGTGTCAGTCTCTAAGACAACGGTTGCAGGAGAAGAAGCCTGTTGGGACGAAGGCACCTGTCCCCTCTTGAGCACCAGCTCCAGCCTCTCGGCTTCAGCAGCCGGCTCTGGGCAAGGACCACAGCTCAGCGCTGGTGCAGTGTGGCTCCACTTGGGCCTGGACACTTTCCCTGGGGAGTCTCACACTTCTCTGGCCTCCAGTGGCATATAGAGCTCCGGCTTCTGACGGGACCACTGGCCACTCACATGTGTCCAACCCAGAAGCACAGGAGAAGTCATGCCCACTGGGCACCCAGGAGGCGATGGGGATGATGAGAAATGTGTCCCCTTCTCAGAAGGTGCCACAGGCTGGGTCACCCTGTTGCCCATGGCAAGCTTGGCGATCTGTCTTTGTACTGGATCTCCCTCTCTCTCCTGTTTCATTCTCCTTTTCCCTTACTCCTCTTTGGAGTCCTAGGTAAACTATTCACACATGAGATGGGTAATTTTATCTCTCAGCTTGGCTGGACTACAGTGCCCAGTGGTGAAACATTCTAGGTGTTTTAGTGAGGGTGTTTTGGGATGAGATTAACATTTGAATCAGTGGATTTTGAGTACAGTGCAAAATGCAGGTTAGCCTCACCTAATCAGTTGAAGGGCTGCGTCAGGTAAGGGGCTGTCCTCTCCCAAACAAGAGGGAATTCTGTCAGCAGATGGCCTTCAGCTTCGTACTGCAACATCAGCTCTTCCTGGGTCTCCAGGCTGCAGGTTTACCTTGAGATTTTAGACTTACCAGCCTCCATAATATCATGTGCCAGTTCTCTAAAATAAATCTCTTTGTATGTAAATATACATTCTTTTTGTTCTATTTCTCTGGAGAACCCTCACTAGCGCAATATATAAGTCTCTATCTCGGGGTCTGCTTTCTGGGGAACCCAGCTTAGAGGAATGATGTTGATCTGGGGTTATAAGGAGATGGAAATGAATATCCAACAGGGGATACTCACAAAAGGAATGTCAATTTAGGAGTCACCCATCTGCAAATGGCACTTGAAGCAAGAAGGGTGAATAGAGGGAAAGAAAGATGACACAGGTCCTTCAAAGACCAAAAATCATTAGGTTAGATCCCTTGTCTTCACCAAAAATAAATGAACTCAATTGCTTCGTAAAAATTTACTCAAATGTTTTAAGGGACAGAAAGGGAAATCTCATTAAAATAGATAAAAATATCACTGTGACCATAAAGGATGAGTGTCACCAGGAGAATCACAATTTCAACTTGAGATGTTTAAAAACAATTGCACAAAATCTTTCACCCACTCTTCCATATGAAGTGCCATTTTCTGCAGCCCCCAGTGACAGTGGTCACTACAGTGTGCTAGAGTATAAGTTTCTATCCCTTTTCCATACTAACCACCTCCTTCTGGCACCCAAAGCAGGTGGATGGCATGGTTTTGTCTTCTAGAATAGAATTATTTTTTTCTTTTAGAGCAACCCCTTCTCCAAGTCTCCTTAATGGCCACATCCCTCACCCTGGCCCCATGGTGTCCTGGCATAGACTGGGGTGGGAATGGCGACACTGAAGTTCTTGCCCTGACTCCAATCACTGATTCATCCCACATGTCTGGCCTCAGTCCTGTCATGCAGAAATGGGAGAGTAGAGCCAGGTATCCCTTAAGATCCCTTTTATATTGTGCATCCTGGCTTGCTTTCTTCTTTTTAAAGATTTTATTTATTCATGGATGCCTGGGTGGCTCAATGGGTTAAGCCTCTGCCTTCAGCTCAGGTCATGATCTCAGGGTCCTGGAATCGAGCCCCACATCAGGCTCTCTGCTAAGCAGGGAGCCTGCTTCTCCCTCTCTCTCTGCCTGCCTCTCTGTCTACTTGTCATCTCTCTCTCTCTCTCTCTCTCTGTTAAATAAATAAATAAAATCTTCTTTAAGATCTTTAAATCTTTTTTAAAAAGATTTTATTTATTCATTTATTTGAGAGAGAAAGAGAGGGAGAGCAGGGGGAGGGGCAAAGGGAGAGAAAAAGAGAGAATCATAAGCCAACTCCACACTGAGCCCAGAGCCCAATGTGAGGCTTGACAAAAGATCCCACTTCACGACCCTGAGATCATGACCTGAGCTGAAACCTAGAGTCAGATGCTTAACTGACTGAGCCCCCCAGGCCTAGAATCCTGGCTTTCTAAGATGTCACGTGCTTACTCCCAGCACGTCACTCCCCTTTAGAGAAGGTGACTCCCCTGATGCTCTCCTCTTTAGCATTGGCTCTCAGGCCATTTTATTGGGGGACCAACCTGTGTTCAACTCAACACACCACACACACCACAAGCATACACTCACCACACACACACACACAGAGCACAAAGTTCTGTGTTCACTGCTTTATGGTCTGTGTCCACTCCAGTAGCCCTGCCTCCATAAGGCCTCACTTCCTCTGTCTTAATTTTCATCTGCACAGCAAAATTCTAGGGGAGGTTGCAGATGTAAAAACTTTGGCACAACAAAAAAGCAACAAGGATGCCAATGAATATTTAATAAAAACTTCCCCCAACCTACCCTTTCAAAAATGGAAAGGCTATTTGTCTTTCATCATTGACTTAGCTACTTCATCAGCCATCAGGGAAAACCCTTTTCTTATTTAGATCTTAGAGGAATCTTGACTCACTTTCATCTTTTAATTGTTTGTACTTATTTTAACATCTGTGCACATTCTGGAGCCTCCGACAGTTTTATGTTGCTTATGTGCTACAAAACACCGAGAACGCACATTTGCAGGCCAAGAATCTCACTGGTAATGTTCAGAGCGGAAGGAGGCTGCTGGCCTCTGCTGGCCCCATCTGAAAGACAGAGCTCACCTATCCGAGGGTTTCTCTCTCTGTCTCCTGTTTGTTTCCTTCATAACACTTTTTGCAAATATATACATTCACACTTTTGTTTTATTACCCCGCTAGACTGCAAGACCCCCTGCAGAAGGGCGCCCTTTGAGACGCTGCACCCACAGCTCTGGTGCAGCGTGCAACATCAAATCGATGCCCAGCAAATGCTTCATGGATGTCCGTCCATGAAGGGGCTGGGCCAAAAATGCAAGACATTACACTTACAACAGAATTAACAACCCCCGAGCTTCAGCTGTTCTCTCCCTGCAGTCTGAGAAAATTAAAACAGGCTGAATAACATCCAAGTTACAAGGGCCATGAGGCCCTGGAACAAGTTGAAATGGAAGGGAAAGCCCTGGACTGAGAGCCAAGAAGTCTGAGTTCAAATACCAGCTGTTTCTTTATCAATATATGACCTTGGGCAAGTGGCTTATTCTCTCTGTCTCTCATTCCTATAAAAAGAGGAAATTACACCTGATCACTATTTTTTTCAAGGCTTTAGGACTTCATATTTTTTATAACAGGTTAAAGTAGCATTTCATTAGCATACAATATTGTCTGAGTTCAAATATATGATATTTATTTGATTGTTTACAAGAACAATGGGACTGATGAGGCTGATTCAATGAATTCAAAAAAATATCAGATCCAGAGCTATGGAGAAAAGCTGACACTTTCTGTTAAGTATAATTACACCATCTCAAAATTCAGATTCACTCAGATAAATGGTTTAAAAATGGTGACTCCTCAGATAACCACGTCTGATTTACAAACATGTGTCTAAGAGAGTCCCTTGAAAAGGCAGAGGCTGGTTAGCTGGTCAACTACATTTCTCAGAGTCCCTCACAGTTAAAGGGGCCACATAACATATTTCCAGCCAATAGCATAGGAGTGGAAAGATGGGCACAGTCCCCCCCCCCCCCGTCACACACCTCTGACACACAATTCTCTATGTTTTTTGCTCTTGTGCTAGCTCAAAAAACAGGGACCCAGACAACCTGGAAGTCCCAGATGAGATATTGTGGAGCCACAAGATGGAAGGAGCCTGGGTCTCCACACCTCTGCTTGAAGGAGAGCTGGCCAGCATTCAGAAACACCCGTTAGGCTATATTCCTCTAGTGTACTTGATCCATTATGTAATTTTTTAGAGCAACTAGCACTACCTAATTACCTGTCAACACAACTTAACTTTTTAGGGCTCTCAAATGCACATCTCAAAATGCAATCTATGATACGTGTTGTTTTCATTGGAGCTTTTGAAATAGTTTTTATGTTTTCCAGAATGAAATGTGAATAAAATAAATGTGATACCCCTGAAACTCCTTTATGAGGCCCCAAGTCTTTATAAAATATATCTGAAAATCACTAGGCCAGCACTAGATGCTTTCAAAGATCCTTTCTGGAGCCAACATATTATTGTTGAGTTGTACTGGTCTTCATAAAGAGGAAATAAACTCCTTTTGCCTCTGAAATAAAATAGCATCTAAGAAACGCCATGGGATACCCATGGTATTTCTAACTTAATTGTTGCATATTTGGCAGGGGGAGGTTCTTCTTTAGAGGACTTTTGTTCTAGGATCTTATTTCTTTTAGATGAAGTAACAGTCTTGCTAAAAATGTTCTGAACACTCTGTCAAGCAATGACATAAGTTGTCTGGGAGGTCCTTCAAAGCAAAGTCAAAATTAGAGCATTTTTTCATGGATTCTATTTATATGCAAACGCATTAATAAATGGCACTTTGATAAATCTCACAATTACTAACCAGAACAAAAACAAGCAAGGCCATTTTCTTCTGCTGTGGTCTTCTTTAGGAACCATGATCCTCAGAAGCCAAAGGATGACCACAATGACCTCTGCAATGTGCAGTCACCATAGTAAATGAATGACAGTCCTAGGCACAGATCAGAAATTCCCCAAGCCACAAGGAAACCCAGCCTTCACCTGCAGGCAGGACTACCCCAAGAACTTTTTCTAGGCACATAGGAGGGCCAGTCTCTGGAGGAGACAAAGAGAAAATAGCAATGTGGAAAACCTTGACATTTCCCAGATTCTAAATTTATCTTAACTTAGTAATGTTCACTTCTGGGGACAGGAGTATGCTATCAATCTTCAGGGAGTTTAAGACCTCAAAGAGCCAAATATCATCACTGCCTGCCAAGTTTGAGAGCCTTGAAGAGAGGTTCTAGCTAAAAGGATAAGGAAGAGATTCACTTTGGATCTAGGCATCCCCGAGTTTGAATGCAATGCTTCGCATGCTGCCATGTGACCTTAGTGAAGTTATGTAAGAATCCTGAGCCAGCCAGCAGATTCTAGTGTGAAAATGGCAACTAGAGAGGATCTCAGGGTCCAGTCTTATCCAGCCCTGAGACTTCATGCCCAGCTACAAGCCTCTGATCCCCACTCAGCTTCACTTTGTCCCATGGTTCTAAGGCACCTTGCTAAATGCTGAACCTTCCAGAAGGGGAGGGTGCTCTGTCCCAGCAAACCAGAGGTTCCAAAGCCACTGCATCCTTGCCCAAGTTGTGTGGTAGAAGAGGAGAGGTTGTTTTCCTTTTATTTTCTTTTTTTCTCTTTTCTTTTTCTTTTCTTTCTTTCTTTTTTCTTTTTTTTTTCTTTTCTTTCTTTTTGTTTTTCTCTTGCAAAACACTTGAGAAGCTTGGGGAAAAGAATCCCTGTGAGCCCCTGCAAAGATGTAACTTGATATGGCCTCCCAGCTTAGCCAGGCCTGCCAGTGTCAAGCTGGAGACCACAAAGAGAAAGAGAGTTTTCGCACAAAGGAGGCATGGGTCTCTGGGTATAGATGATCCAAGGGTGAACCAAAATAAACTTGTCATAATCTGAATGCTGGAACAGGCAAAACTACCTCCCAGTACAGAAGGCCTCTCACCTCCTGGACCAGACTGGAGAAAGAGTATAAAATGGCTCATATCCACTCTCCATCGCATGGATATGGCCTTTGCCAAAATGCCAGACAGCAATGTGGGATGGTCAACAGGTTGATTTTCTATCTGGCCTGCCTTATCCATCCTATTTCATCATGCCTAAGTCCCAAAGTCTGACAATAGAAAAAAGTAACTTACTGCACTCTCCTTCCAGAGGGATTATATCCCTATTCTATTTCTGAGGATAATCCTCATAACAGACTCTTTCTTTTCTCTCCAGACTTAAGAGCCCCACCTGCCCCTAAGCCTCAGTTGCTTGCCCAGCCAAAAGAGTCTCTGCTGCTACTACTGCCCCTCCCCCATCTTTAAAAACTGCCAGCTGACTCAGCGTCTCCACAGAGCAGGAGCTGGGTACCCACTGACCTCCAGCACACCTGCTCTGAGGTGAAAGTTCTGGTGGTTTCAGAGCCTCAGCCACTCTAGCACCCAGCTCTGACCCAGCTGGATTCATGGAGCTTCTGCCTTTCCCAGCAGCTGCCAAAATGGGTCAACTCTGAATCATGAGAGGCAAACAGTACAAGGATCTAGCTGATAAATTCTTCTCACTACTCTCCAGAGTCGAGTGTCCAAAGGACTGTTCCAAGATATTCCAACATTATTCCTTCCAGTCGCTCCAGAGGGATTTCCCATTTACCCAGATGACTTGCCGTGTGTCTTCTTGGAAGGCTGTGGCCAACTCCATAAAGTACCACTTTGGATTTTTCTTTCCCTCCTTCTGTGCCTCCCTTCTGTATCCCTCACTCTTGCTGCCCTCAGATTGTACTCTCCAAAAAAAAAAAAAAAAAAAAAAGATTAGCATGTTGGCCTCAGGCTCTGTGTGCTAAAGAATGTAGCCTAAAACAGCGTTCATTATCCTTACTCTCTCCCCAGCTGGAGGTATTAATTTAGACAAGCCACCCTCACTCTCACCCACTTAGCTCTTCTAGCCCCTCCCTCTCCCAACCATGTACCTCCCAAAAGGAAGTAGTGTAGTATACCTTTCCAATGGTAACACCAATGACTTATATTCACTTTTTTTTTTCACTTCATGTGTTTTTTTAGTTTTATACCTTGAACTTGTGGTTTTAGGATGCCCTTAGTCAATGTATCAAAAATAAGCTATAAATACATGTCCATGCTTTCCCCAGGATCTAGAAAGAAAGAAAATCCTATTCATTTGTGCAGCAAAGAAGACCCACAGCAACAGTTTCTAATGTCAGAGTTCACCCTAGAGTAGCATTTCCCAAAGTCCAATCTACAGAACACTGGTTGGGTGGGATATTAAAAGCAGATGGTTTATTCTCAAATATGCTTAGGTGCCTGAGGGTTAAATAAAGTGGAATTGTCTCCCTGGCCCTATAGGATATATGAGGGTTTACTATAGTATTTCATGGTGTTCCTTTCCAGGAAACGAGTTTGTGGCATTTTCGGAATTTACTGGAACACACCCTTTTCTTCCTGAGCATCTCATAGGATTGATGCTACACGAAATACTCAGTTCCTATGCTTACAGATGTGGCAGAAATTGTAGATGAACCAGCTCCTGGGAAGAAGTCTCTCCAGTTACAGGATCTTTGGGTCCCTGCTGAAAAATACCACAGCTAGCTAGATTCAGTCTTATTCTACTATCTAGAGAACTATAGAACTAAGAAAAGACAAGATTAACCACCCAGAACTAATTCTAGGCAAAGCGTACTTCCTTCTTCCTATTCTCCATCCACAGAATGATTTGTATTCATGATTCACCAACTTCTTTTCCACATAAGGCTAAAGCTACTCCCCCCACTCCACTTATAACCACTGTCAACCTGACTCTTCAAATCCCAACAGAAAGAAGAAACCAAGGTACAACTCATCTTCCAAAACTGCCTATCGCCACACATGCCCCCACCCTGACTCACTCAAGTGAGGTCAGCAGTTACCAAGGGTTCAAGGCATCGTGTGTTCCTCCCCACCCAGGAGTGCTCTCTAAAGTCACTTTTCAGTTTTGAGGTACTGAAGTGCAACCAGAAAGTTTGCTGCGGTCAGTCCTGGGGCCTCAAGCTGCCATCACTACATAAAATCTTCGGAGTGAAGGCTTCAATAAGCAAAGCAGACTAATGCCTACTGTCCCTCTGGTAATAAGCAGCGGAAACGAGCTTCTGGGGAAAGCCAGTGTCCCACATAAATCCACATGTTAGCAGGTCTGCCTGCTGGAGCAACAGAGCCGGGCAGGGGGCAGGCAGCATGGTGGGGCTGGGATGGATCATGGAGCTGGGAATGGTCTGTGGAAACCACCTAAACCAGCTTCTTCATTTTGCTCAGGGGAGACAGAAGTCTGGATAAGTAAACTTGCTTGCCCAAGGCCACAGCGTGCGTTAGTGTTGAGCTAGCAGGAAAACTCCAGGTTAATCTTCCCAGAGCAAAATCGGGGGGCAGCTCAGCCAAGCTTTTTTGCATAAAAGCCTCTCTCTGGGTCTTGAAGACATTAATGTGTGCCTTGCATGTCTGGGAAGACGGTGATATCAGCAATGGTGTGAGAATTGGAAAGCAGAGATTATTCTGAATCTCTGTGCCTCTGTTTCCTCCTCTCTAAAGGCACAGCATGGAAATGGGAACATGGTACTAACATGCTTGGGAGGAATTTTGAAAGGCAATCTGTGTTCTAGATTCTCCCATCAAGAAAGGTAACTAAACCTGATTTAACAGTTTAATTAGAGGGACTCACTGTTAGAGTATAGAACAAAGAAGAGTAAAGGAAAAAAAATAAAAAGAACTGTGAGCTAAATTCCTCCCTGGTCTAACTAAGCAAAACACCCCTCCCCTCAACACTGGGAGACCTATAAAGCCTCCTTCTGGGCAGCAAAGATCCTTGCCCAAAGAGAAGGAAGAGCCTCTATTTTACAGCCTTTATATTTTAGTATAAATTCTCACTTAGCCATGCAGGGTATGGAGAAGACAGCACCATGAGTACAACCCAAGCCCCAGCTAATGGGACAGTTCTGCGGGGTCTTAAGGAGCCCCTCAGATTCCAGCACTCTGGAAACCCTGCCCTGTCTTCTGGCAGCTCTCCAAGGCCAGACACATGGGCTCTGCATGCAGTGTTTCACAAACAAGTCATGTGTGAAGGGGGATCCTGAGCCAACGTAACCAAGAGCACCCCATGAAGAAGTATTCCAGAAGAATCCTTCTCAACGGTTAGCTCTTATTTCCTATCCTCCTGCGGGCCTGGCATTTAGATGCGTCTCTCATCTCCAGCTCTCAAAAGAAAAAAATGCTCCCTGCCAATCCAGCATCCTCTCTGCTCAGTCCCCAGACTGTGTGAAGCACGAGACACACTGTGTCACTCTGAGAAAGCCCCCCTGACTCAGGACCTCACACCCTCTGCCTGTGTGACCAGGGGAAACCAAGGACACCTTTGCCTAGTGTGCCTGCTGGCTCTGTGACTCGGGGACTCTATGAATTGATGGCAAATAAAACAGGGCAGACTAACATCTCCCAGAGTGCTTCCTCAGCTAAAACCTATGCACACTCTCAAACATAGCAAACAGTCCCTCTGCAAGGATCTTTTTTTTGACCCAGAAAAATGTGACTCTGCAAAGCCTACATACATACGTCTATGATAACCTACCAATTGTGTGATGGCCCTTTGTCCCCCATGCCCCCGGCTAGAAAAAGCGCAGAAGAACAAGTCTCCCCCTGACCTCTCCAACCCTGAGCCGAATGTTTCTTTGTCAAGATTGTCCAAAAAAGGGAAGAATTTAGCATGTGGGATAGATTGGTGGGGATGCCAGAAAGTGATCCAGACAGGGCAGAGACTCGGTTGCTTCACCTTCTTCCAGAGAGCAGGGACAGATGACCTCAAATTTCATCCCTCCTCTCTAAGGCCCCCAAATTCCTTTTGCCCCACCTGAGCACTCTACTCCACCCATAAACTGGTAGACCATCGTCCCTCAACCAAGCCTTCTCACCAATCCCTGGGCCTTATTTGTGCTATGGGGAAGGGAAGCTGGCCAGAGCTGGTGGGAGCAAGATGTCTCTCCTGATTTGCAAAATCTGGGATCCAAGACCTCAGCCAACCCAAGCATGGAAACTTAGAAAAAGAAGACTCAGATGTGGGGCTATGATTCAGCTTCCAGGATCAAGATAGTCTTCCTCAGGGAGAAACCCTCTCTGCAGGTACTAGGTCAGAGTGGTGATCCAAAGAAAGAAAATCCAAAACTGTACGAGTTTCCCAGCATACTTCCTGGAAACCTTCTAGAACATACTGTGGATTCCTGTTGGGTAATGTCACAATGGAGACAAGTTGTCATGTACTACACATACCTCCAGTGCAATTCATCACCCCTTGGATCCAAGAGGCTGAATGGAACTATAATTTATACCCTCTGAAGGCCTGGAGACCTGTGGTTGGTTCCAAAAGAGATACCTAACCCCAGAAAATCTCCCAGGACAGAACATCTACCCAGGTTAATTCTTAAGAAGAAAAATCACAAACCAGAGCTTCTTAGGGCTGAAGACAACCCAGAAACTGCCTAGATTCTCTCTTAGGGTCCCCCAACAAGAGCCACAACTAAAAGATCCCCAGGAAGTTGACCGATAGTTAATTTGAAATGCCTAAGAGATTGGTAACTCAGGCTAATTAGCCCTGGGGGAAGCTCTACACAAAATCCTTACACTTCTATGGCCACCAAAACCTACTTTCTCATATCCTCCAAAGCCCTTCTTAGTTCCCTAATGTCCAAGGAATTAATTCTAAATTCCTGGCACTTGATTGAAAGACCTCTAGGACCTATACCCAGTCTACAGTTTGAAACTGAGTTCTCTTTGAGCCTATTCATGCATCCCGTGCCCAGGCCATACCAGTCTGACCATTAGTCCCCAAGCACACTCTATACTTGGGCCCATGCTCTTCTCCTCACCTGCTACACAAGCAGCAACACTCCCACCACCCATCTGCTCTGCTCTTTTCTAAGCAGTCAGCTCAATTGTCCTGTGTTCCATAAAGCATTCCACTCTAAGTCTGAATTCATAGTTCCTACTTTGTATTTCTATGGAGGAAACACCAAATTTGAGTGAGTCAGGGCAGCAGCTCATTCATCAATTTCTTCATACATATCTACTGAGCCTCTAGAGTATGCTAAGCCTCCCAGCACTTTGCTAAGAACTGTCACTCTACAAAACTGAATAAGACACTGTTGGATCTTTGGGCAGCTTATGGTCTAACAGGAGAGTTAAAGGAGAAAACGCAGATTACACCATAACATGACCACTCTGGGGGCATGCAGATATCGTGTGGGGATAGAACAGACACAGGCCAGCTGAAGCACATGCTCAACAAATAAAATTTGTTCAGACCCAAGTGCCACTGAAAAATCACCAAGACCACTAGAAAGGGTCTTGGGAATTATGTGTGGAAGGAACCACACTAGTTAGAGATAAACCCAATAGAAATGGTGATTCCTTTTCTATTCCTCCCCCCAGGGAGATCTTGGGGGTGCTCATGGCATCTCCACTCACAAGCCTTCCTGGATGAAATTGATGGGGCTTCCTCAGGGTGTAGGGGGAAACCATCAATGTAAATTAAGGACCTACTTCCCCAAGTTCAACTCAACTCAATTACATTCCACAAACATTTCCAGGATCCTACTAAGAGGCCCTGTGAAATCATTCCTTCATGAAACCAAGCTCAAACATTGAAGATGGGCCTCAGTACCAGAAAGCCATAGTTATTCCCAGACAGGCTAGGAATCCTGTTCCTAGAAACTTCTTTAGCCCAGTGCCCATGACTTTCTGAGTCTCAGTTTCCCACACAAGACTATTAACTCTGAGAAGGCAGACACTGCATTAGCCTGATTCATTGACTTTCACATTTTCAACCTTAGAACTCCAAGTTTAAATGAACTCTTACTTGGGAGCATGACTGAGTAAAATGGAGCAAGGAGAGCTTGTACCAGTGTCCTGGGGCTGCTAGAATGAATCTCCAAAAACCTTTTTGGCTTACAACAACATAATTGCATTATTTTACAGCTACCAAAGGTAGAAGTCCAACACAGATCTCTCTGGGCTAAGATCAAGGTGTCAAGGTAACTGTGTTGCTTCCTGGAGGCTCTGGGGGAGAGTCCTTTTCCTTGCTTTTTCCAGCTTCCACAGGTGATACATGTGGCCCCCTTTCTCAGTCTGCACAGCCAGCATCATTGAAGCTCTTGAGTGTTTCCTCCAAAAGGACATATTCTTCTCTGACCCTCCTCTTCTGACTCTCTCTTCCACTTGTAAGGACCCTTGTGATTACACTGGTCCCACTCAGATAATCCAGATTGTTCTCCCTATTTTAAGGTCAGCCAATGAATTACCCAAATTCCATCTACAACTTTAATTCCCCTTTGCCATATAACACAAACTATCCATGGGTTCCAGAGATTTGGTGTGGGCATCTTTGGGGGGGCCTTATTTTCCCCTCTCACAGAGCCCAATCCACCCCCAGCCAGGAGTACAGATTATAATACAACTGGGATTACCATCACGAAGGATTAAGTCAGCTGTGTGTAGCCTCTGCAGGGGTCAAAACTGGCTCTTCAGCCCACCACGCACAATGACACACAGCTCCCAGCTGCCTCTTGCTGGCACACCTCAGGCCTCATCCTTTCCCTGGAAGGCCAACTTGCCAGGAGTGTGAGGAGAGAAGGGTGGAAGAACCTAAAGGGGACCAGAAAGGAGATCTGTGATAGAATGACACCTGCAGAGAAGAAAGGTCTGTGGGAGAAAGCACCTTTCAGAGGTGACCTCTTCATCCCGACAGTTGCTTTCTTATCACATTAGGCTGTTTGAAGGCAGGATCTGTGTTGTATTCACTTCTGGGTCCCTTTTCTTTCACTGGCCAAAGCATCAAGCTTGTATCACAGCAGGCAGACCAGAGTCATCACAGAACCAGCCCCTTCGGGGGGCAGCCCTCAACCAACAACAGACTAGAGCTAATGGGTAAGCAGGCCAGCTTCTTTGCCCTTCTTTGTCCTCTGTCCTTTATCCCTCTTTGTCATCTGAAGGCATGGTCTACACTGTCGTCCAGGTCTACACATCTACATGAAATTGACTGGGTCCAGTTGCCTGCAGCAGTAACCTACTGACGAACGCAACTAGGTGACCAGCCTCTCCCAGTTTTCCTGAGACTTTCTCTGTTTAGCCTGGGAAGTCCCATGCCCCAGGGACCAACTCAGTCCCTGGCAAAGAGGATGGTTGGTCACCCAAAACCCAACCTATTCACTAACACAGCTTTCTTCTTTGCCTTCCCCAATTCATTTTCACACTCCCTCTTGGTGCTTCCAGGTCTCATCTTCCAAATAAAGGACTTCTGCCAAAATCCTTACCTCAGGCCCTGCTTCTGGGAACAGTCAAGCCAAGAAAGGCCCACAAACTAACGAGCAGGGCTGGTGTACTGAGGCCACACATGTCAGGCACCCCCAAACTCCAGGGGGCGCCATCACATAGACTATGATGAAAATGATCTCCCTGGCAGAGTGCATTTTGGAGGCCCTTACAACAGCTGGTATCTCTGGCTGGACCCCCTGTCAGGTTGTTCTAGGATGAAATTCTCTTTTGCCCCATCTCCCACCACACGGGAAAGAAGAGACACATATTACCACAGGAACTCTTCCCATAAAGACAGAGCAGTTTTAATCCTCCCCTGCCCTTATCCCCCTCACCCCAGCCCTGCCCTGCCCTTTTCCAGATGTTCCCATTTAGTCATGGTGGGAGCTGAGCTGCAGACGAACAGCGTGACTGGGCCTGAACACCC
Source organism: Mustela erminea (assembly GCF_009829155.1). Taxonomy (NCBI): domain Eukaryota; kingdom Metazoa; phylum Chordata; class Mammalia; order Carnivora; family Mustelidae; genus Mustela; species Mustela erminea. Next base: position 27,603,228 of record NC_045621.1, read on the forward strand.
TTCACCATCGATTGAGCTGTGGCAGCTGGGCTTGCCCCCAGATGGGGAGAGCTCTGTGCAGACAGTGATTCTGTCTGGGAACAGAGAGCCTTGGGGACTGGCAGGCATGACTGGTGTCTCTTCCATTCCCACTGCACTTCAATTAGCAGCCCTGAAAATGAGGAAGGGCTCTCTGAGCTCTGACATGCCTCCCACAGACACCGGCTTGGCCTCACCTGGGGAGACAGCTTGCCCCCAGGGATGGAAAGCAACTCTAGCAGTGGACATCTGGATCCCCCTAATGAGGCCAGCCCAAGATGGGAGCTCAGCTAATTACTCAAATAGGCCGTGATGTCTGGATTCCAGCTGCCACGTCTAGCAGCCTTGTTCAGATGTCTTGAGTTTACTGTAAGGTTGGGACTGAGAGACCCTTAGGAATGGGGGATGTTAGCTGGGGCTCATGCTGAAGCAATTAAGGGGACATTTGTTGTAGGTGAAGAATGGTGGGACAGTAAAATAAAAATATCACAACTTGCTGACATCTTACCAGGAAATCCATAGTCCCCAGCCAAGATGGGCCATTCCAGAAACACAGAGCGTGTGGTGTATGATTAAAGAGAAAGGGAGGGGAGACTAGGAAATGTCCTTGGGCCTGAACTGGGACCCTGGGTCCTCCAGATGAGAATTGGCCAGATCATGTCTCATCTCATGCAGCCTGAAAAACAAGGAATCTGCTTATCTGCCCTGCGTCCAGACCAGATTACACTGAAGCCCATGAAGGTTAAGCTCAGGGCTCTCGCTTCTAAGGCCAGTTTCAAGGTCCTGGAAAGAGTCCTAGAGATGGTTTAAATGGTAGAGTTTCATTTTTTTTTTTCTTTTTCTTCTGAGCAAAATTTGCAAAAGAAGGATATATGAATCATAATCAATTAAGAGCACTGTTTCTTTCCATTCTGACTTTCCCACAGCCACACATCCTCTAATGGCAGGTGGTATTGGTATGGGGGGATTTAGCTAAAAGAGTTGATTTAGGGTAAATTTAGTTTGGGTTTAGTGGGATAGTTTTATGTAGTTCACAGTTTCTTCTCTTCAGCTGTCCTGTTGTAGAATGGCTTCCAGAAACACTCCTATTTACACACTCGACTGACTCACCCAGTGTCATGGCATACAGGTGTCAGGCCAGAGAGCCTATGATGACATAAATGTATCTTATGGCATTAGAAATGGAAGTATTTGCATAATGTAGAAGAATTCAGATTTGAAATATAAGGAGCCAGAAGCCAGGCTGTAGAAAATTATTCTATCATCAAAAGCATAGAATTATACATGGAAAATCCAGTTCTCATTAGTCCCTAAGCAAAATGGAAGAGTTGTTTTTACCGGGAGTACTCTTAATAATTCCACATTCACAATTATAAACATCTTATGCAGTAAGGATTAGTTTTCATAGATTTCCACAAGAAATCAAGAGATTACTCTGACATCAGTAAGTGAATTACACCAAATTTTTGGTGGTTCCAAAAGCACCAATTTATCAACAGAGATAAATTTGAAATAGGAGTAAGGACTAGACTCTTGGATTGTTAGGTTGTTCAATTTTAAAGGAGAAGAAAATTATATAAACATATTGGAAAAAAGAGTTTAATCTCTTGCTAATTGTCTTGGCACTAAAAAAATAACAAAACTCACAAGATGCAACTAAAAAAATACCATGAAAGGGAAATTGGTTAATGAGCACAATCAATTCAAGAGGCATTGAAAATTAGTCACTGCTCGAAAAAACTTGATCAATACCAAAAACAAGAACAAAACAACAACGCAATTGAAAAATGGGCAGAATACTTGAATAGACATGTCTCCAAAAAAAGATAATACAGATGGCAAATAAGCACATGAAAAGATGCTCGATATCACTCATTAGAGAAATACAAATTCAAACCATGCTGAGACATCACCTCATTCCCACAGAATGGCTACTATCAAATAAGTAAATAAATAATACATATCATCAAGGATGTGGAAAAACTGGAAATGCTATAACTGCTGTGAAAAAAATCAGATTACAAATGGTGGTTTCTCAAAAAATTTAAAATAAATTAACATATTATCTAGCAATTCCACTCCCAGGTATATGCACAAAAGAACTGAAAGCAGGGTCTCAAAGAGACATTTGGACACCCACATTTATAGCAGCTTTATTCACAATAGCCAATGGGTAGAGGCAACCCAATTGTCTGCCAGTGGGTGAATAAGTGAACAAAAGGTGGTCTCTACATACAATGGAATATCTTTCAGTCTTAGAAGGGAAAGAAATTCTGACACATCCTACAACATACATGAAACTTGAGGATATTATATTAAGTGAAATAAGCCAATCACAAAAATACACACTGTATGATTTCACTTACATAAGGTACCAGGAATACTCAGATTCATAAAGACAGAAAGTAGAATGATGGTTACCAGGGGCTGAGAGGAAGGGGAAAGGGGAGTTGTAATTTAATGGATATAGAGTTTCAGTTTTGCAAGCTGAAAAATGTTCTGAAATTGTTGCACAATAAGGTGATTGTACTTATCACTATTGAATGGTACACTTAAAAAATGGCTAAGATGGTAAGTTTTATGTTGTGTGTATTTTATCACAAGTAGAATTTTTAAATCTCAACAAAGAAAGAAAACTTGTAATGCCTTAAATCTTATAGCTCATGTAAGAGAGAGAAGTGACTGGCATGTTCCCACATTTAGGATTTTAAAACCCTAAAAATCACATGACATCACCAATAATAAATTATAAAACAGACAAAATGTACAAATGATCAATAAATAAAAAGCTATTGTAATCAACACAAAAAAGCCTAAGTTATCTTTGTATTCTTGTTGTAGAGAATATTACCATGGGTAATATGAGCCTGGGTGGCTCAGTCAGTTAAGCGTCCGACTCTTGATCTTAGCTCAGGTCTTGATCTCAAGGTTGAATTCAAGGCCTGTGTTGGGCTCCACACTGGCCATGGAGCCCATTAAAAAAAAAAAGAAAGAAAGAAAAAGAAAAGAAAATATTATCAAATTGTAACATATTTTAGAAAAACAATGGAAAAGTATGCATTCAACAATGTAGAAAAAAGCATCATGGCATGGGCGGTCTGATAATTAATAAAGTTATAAATTTTTTTTCTGGATACCATGGTATTTATGGTATTCTATAAGCATTTTTGAATTTGCAGTGTGTTCTGATTTCTTTTCTCATTCTAAGTAAATGTTCACTTGTGTACGGAATTTTGTATTATTTTCCTCAAAGCATAAGACCCCATAGAATCTGTATATGCCCTTCCTTATGCCCATCCCTTAACACAACAGTACTCTTGGGGAAACTTGAGATTAGGTCCCTACTGGGAACAACATGGCTCTGTCACTCTGTCTGCATGATCTTGAGCTTGTCCTGTCACAGCCTGAGCCTCAGTTCTCTATCTTAAAATGGGGGAAAATTCCTTGACATTCCCTACTTCCCAAAGTGAGACTCAGATCTACAAGAAATCACCATAAAACCAAAAGTACCCTAGAAATGGTCCTGAAAGAAAGAATGAACCAGTGTTTCTCCAAGGGTATACTTCATTTATCTGAATTTTTTCAAGGTGATTTGTCCCATTGGACTTCCCATCTATGTTTGGGAGTAAGGTTTGACATGGGATGGCAAAGGCCACAGGATAATAACTGAATACAAGGAAAATGTGAAGGGAATCCAGGCTTACTTGGATCCATTGAATGAAGAGATACCCATTTGGGATCTATGACAGGAGAGTTGGTGGCATACTTGTCTAGAGAAGCATCCAAAGAAGATCTAATTAAAACTAATTAAGCCAAAACACAACTCTCCAAGATGTCAAAGCAGTAGAACATGGACCCAGTAATTGGTTTCAGGGCTCTAGTGTAATATAAGACAATGACCCTCAGAATAAAAGGAAAAAGTAGAGGGAAATTCATTCCTTCAAGACCATTAGACTGGATATAGGAAATAAGAACAAAAGTTGAATAAGGGTGATTCTTAGATTTTAGGCTCAGGCAACAAGATTGAGGGAAATGCTATTTACTGAGATCAAGAAGGCTGAAGAAGAAACAGGGTGGAGAGGACACAGAGTTCCTTTCTCTACAAGTTAAAGTTGAAAAATTTATAAGACATTCAGATAGAGATGCCAAGTAGGCTGTCAGTTATATAAATCCGGAGCTCAGAGAAAAAGTCTAGTTTCAGATTATAAGTTTGGGAGTTATCAGTATAATGATGGCAATTAAATCATGAGAATGGATTAGATCATCTGAGAAAGGACAAAAGAGGGGATGGAGGGGAGGAGAAACTAGAATGAAAAAACAGCATTTAGATGTCAAGTGAAGGGCACCGGGGCGGTTCAGTTAAGAGTCTGCCTTTGGATCAGGTCATAATACTGGGGTCCTGGGATCAAGCCCCTTATCAGGCTCCCTGCACAGTGGGGAGCTTTCTTCTCCCTTTCCCTCTTCCCCTCCCCATGTTTGTGCTCTCGCTCTCGCTCTCTCTCTCTCTGTCAAATAAATAAATAAGTAAATCTTAGATGTCAAGTGAAGAAGCCAATAAAGCAGAAGTGGCTGAGAAGACAGGAGAAGAACCAGGAAAGAGCATGCCATCTTTGAATCTAGGAGAAGAAAATGATTAAGAAAGAAGAAAGTGCTCCACTATGCCTAATGCTACTGAGATATAAATCTAATTTACTGCCTTTCTGTTATCAGATGACCTATGGGACTACTGTCCAACAATACCGTCTGACCTCCTGGTCAGGGTCAAAGGAAGTTCTCCCAGTGTTGGCAGGGAAGTTGGTCAGGAAGGTTTTTCTGACTCCAGCTGAATAGGAAGTCGCAGAGCTGTCCAGAGAGTGGACAGCACAGATGCATTTATCCTCAGGTAGACAAGAGACCAGTCAAGTTTTAGCAAAGACAGAACTGCCCTAGAGTGGCTCTCAGTGTCAGTTAAGAGGGCCAGGAAGTGCCATCCAGGAACCCAACATCCATCATCAGCTGGTCTCAAGCAGAGAAAGTCCACTCAGATCAGTAATTAGAGAAATGAACAAAAATTCAGTGGCCAGGGACTTTCCTTTTACATTCTCTTCCTGCTGGCTAAAAAGACCAACACCACATCCACAAATTTTTGCACACGCCCCCCACTGTCATCAACAAAAGGGGAATTACTCCATCCATGTTGCACCAACTCACACCAGCTCAGAATGCTGATTGTGGGCAACTCTTCCCACTCACGTTTCATGTTGGTAGCTTGAAATCAGCTATGGTGGGAATATTTGCCCCACAGAAATCACCAAATATTAATAATTAGGGCTTTCCCCATCATTCCCGGAGAGCCTATTGTTAAATATTTCCAGCACACTGGCCAAGAGTGTTCTGCAAGATAACATTGCACGCCAACAAAGAAAAAAAGTTCAAGTCAAAGAGTTTAGGCGAAACACGTCCTGCCTCTCTTGGAGATTTGTGCGCACATTAGAACATTACAGTGTTTCTCTAAAGAAATCTCTTCAACTTTTTTTTTTAATAACAAAGAGTTTTCCAAACATATTAACCTGTAGAATCCTTTTTTGGAGAGTGTGTATTACTGTCATCCAAAGTTCATGCTGCTTTGGATTTTTCTTTTTAAATAAAACTAAGTTGTTAGCATTGACGTGGAGATAGAAATTGGCCATAATACTTCTGCTGTTCGTTCCCATGGCTATTTTGAGAGGTGTGTAGATGATGAATGTTTGTAGCCAATTCTTGTGACTGCTGAAAGACACTTATTATTTATGACCTGAGTTCTGGGTGGTGATTGCTGTCATTAATAATCATAGGATAGCCCCAAGGCTGGGGAGACGGCAGCTCTGGAGTCTCTCCACTTAGCCTGACATTCCTGTGATACAGGAGTTAGGGCTGTAAAGCTCAGAGCACTTACTTAGTACCAGCACAGGGAGTGCTAGATTTCAAATTCTGGCCTCCGTCAAGAGCAGGCTCTTGGGGGCCCAGGACGGGGGTCTCACTCTAAATGTGGAAATCACCACAGGCTAATAGATTGAAGCAGGGAGCTCCTGGGGACTTGGGGGAACAGAACAACTGTGTTCACTAAGAGAGCCAGGAAGCAGCCGTGGGGGTCTTGTCTATCGACAACTTGGCAGGACACAAAGTATTTTACCAAAAGGAATCTCACAGCTGGAAGGAGCAGGTGCGGGCAGGGCTGAGCCAGTGCAAATGTTGGAGAGAGATTAAGGCAGGAAGGAAATTGGATTTTCCCAGGTTCCACAGGGGAGGAGTGCACTAGGAGGAGAAAAGTGGTGAGAGAAAGAGAGAGGAAGACTGAAATGGATTTAAGACTTGAAATAAATATCCTTAACCAGTGAAGGGGTTGTCGTTTTGCATTTTAACAATTTAACAGGCAAAAAGCCTCAGCATTGACTGAATCCATGCCTTCAACAGAAAGGGAGATTATCAGTGACTAAAAAGGAAAAGCTATAACTAAACAGACAATTTTCACAACCTCCATTCCCCCAGGAGCAGGACCTGGTGCCAGGAAAAATACTTCTGTCTGCTTACCCTTCAGTGTTCCCATCCCTGGACAACGGGACTTACTCCCAGCGCTAGCCCTGCAACTCTGGATTGATGACTAGCAAATGACAGTTTGTCTCCTGGGGTGCAAAGAAGAAGGCCAGTACCAGCAATGGACAAGCAGCAAGGCTTCCCTTCCAGACAAGGGTAAAGTGGAAGCTGGCCACATTTCCAGAAAGTTGTGGGCTTCTGCCCCTAATCACATTAGGTTCAACTTGGGGCCATGTTCCCTCCTCCACTTCCTCTTACTCCAACTGTTTGAAGTGGTGTTTTACTTCTCAAGATTTGATTCGCAAAACAAAATAAAATGAAACCACACATATAAACAAACAAACAAACATGAGAAGTTCAACCAGATGTAATAGCACCATAAATCATATTTTAAAAACCAATGCAAGGTCATGAGATGTCAACAACAACAACAACAAAAAACAAACCCGTGTTCATTCCCAAAAAGACAGAGTGCCTCATCCCCACACTCACAAGTTGCACTGTGGCTAACACAGCCCTCACTGGGAAGTACAGAGGAGCCTGGGTCATCCTTTACCTAAGGGACATTAGACCCTTCGGATACATCACTATTCAAGACTTTCAGAAGAGGGCGAATGTGCTTGCATTCAAGAACAATGGCAATTACATTGGAGAATTCTTGTTCTTATTCATATTCAATCTTTATTTTTTATTGTGTTATGTTAGTCACCATACAGTACATCATTAGTTTTTGATGTAGTGCTCCAAGATTCTTGTTTACGTATAACACCAGTGCTCCATGCAATACGTGCCCTCCTTAATATTCACCATCAGGCTCAATCTTTAAACAGTGACTGACATTCTACAAAGTCAGTATCATTGTATTTGTATTTAGTTCTTAAAATAATCCCAGGAGTCAGGTGATATTCTGATCCTTGTTTTCCAGCTAAGAAACTGAGGCTCAGAGAGCTTGAGACAAGCCCAGCTCAGGTCACACAGCTGGTAAGCAGATCTGTGTGACTCTAAATCTCTTGCTCCTTCCTCCACCCCTCGCCATAATCCTCTGGAAGCAGGGATCTGAACACAGAAGTGTGGGCAGGCGACTGCTTCACTGAAGAATGAGGAGGCGGTCTCCTTTCCCACCGCCCCTCATGTTGGTTCTTGGTGCCCAGCAGACCCCCCAGCTGCACCATTCCCTCTTCTCTGCATAGACAATGTAACCTCAACTCCCAAACCAGCTTTAGAGAACAGATTGCTGAATTTGCTGGAGAGACTTGAAATTGCAACAAATACTCAGCCTTGTCCTCTCCAGCACTCCTGCCAGAGAGCACAGGGTTCTTTAGCCTGAAAGGTGGAAGAAAAATTACTGGAAGGATCAAGGAGAGCATACCCAGCAATTATGTGTTGAGCTGAATATTCCCCCAAACAAGTCCGCTGAACATATCACATCAAATAACTTGTTCTCTCAGGCATCCAGCCAATTTTTGCACCTTTCTAATTTTTGTCTGGTATCTCCTCAGTCAGGACCCGAATGTAGCTCAGCAGCCCAATCAGAAAAGACATACATTCACATTCACCTGGGAGACCTGAGAGAGGGCCACATGTAGCCTTTGCCTCTTAGATCTCTCTTGATGCTGCCCTACTCTTCTTGAGCCAGTTCCTGCATCAAGCCACTCCCTCAACCCAGAATCTTCAGTGGTTCCTCACTGACTCTAGAATTAACTCCAAATTTATCTGCAAGACATTTCACAACTCCATACCATCCAAACACTACTCATGCATACATATACTGGATAGATGGATGGAAGAATGGATGGATGGATGGATGGATGGATGGATGGATGGATGGATGAAGGGACAAATGGATCTAATACTCAGTTTCCAATTAGAACACTTCCTCTGCATCAGTGGGGAAGCAACAGTCTTCTGCGTCGGGGACAAACAAATAAGCTTATCCCTTTTTCCTGCATATCCCTTCCCCAAAGCAATACACCCTTATCACTATTGACATATAAGTCTCTATTGTTTTTATGGCTCATAATCCAACCCACCAGCCTAGAGGGGTCAGAGGATGGGCCACATCTTAAGATGTGGACTATTCTGAAGCCCCAGGTTCTAAGACTTCTAGAATTATGGACAATGATGACTCAAGTAACTTCCTTCTAACATCTCCATTTCCTGGTTTGTGAAATTGAGGCCTTTAGATACAGATTAGATTTGGGAACTCAAAAGCCCCTCTTTGTTTGGGACTATGCAATATTCCCCAATTTCTCAGACATCAGACATTTCGGGAATGCAGCTACTGAAAGATACTTAGAAAATCCCCCAAAGTATTTGCAAATGCAGTGTTCTTGAGTGTAGCCTACAGATCATGACCCCTGCTGAAGGTTACGTGAGAGGATGAGGAAATGCAAACCATGCAACTACTAAAAGGGTTCCCAAGGGTGTCCAGGTAGGTAGTCAAGGTCAAGATCACCTCTGCTACCTACTACTGCTCCTGCGGCTGGGGCCATGAATGGAAGCGATCTCAGCAACCATAGAGACCCAGTCTTTCATCACTTCCCCTTGCCTTCCTTGACCCTTGGTATCTCTGGGACATAGCACACATTCTCGTCCAAGGTCAAATTAACCTAACATTTCTTTTTTGTCATTTTTAATCTCTTTAGTCATTCTAATGAAGACCTCTGGGGCCTATTACTGCTCCCTAGTGAGCAGGAACTGGATTTTTATTTCTTGTGAATTGTGGATAAGAGCTCTATTTGTTATTACATTTTATGAGCACACACTCCTTCCCAGATGATAGTTGCTTAATGGACAAGGGTTAAGAAGTAAGTGATTCTACAGATGCTCCTTTGCTTGCTCCTCAAACTTCTCCTCACCCACCCTCTGCCCTATAATGCTTCCATCTGTGAAATAAGAAGGACTCTCACATGACCTCTCAATCATCCTGAACTCAAAGGCAGCCTGTTCCCAGGCACAGTCCAGCTCTTCCCTAACAGACACATGAACACTGACCAAAAACAGAATACTACACCCTGGATCTAATGGAAGCTGGCCTAGAGGCTCCAAGGGGCCAAGGATAGGGCATGGTGGGAAAGGTTAGGAAGCATAAGTCTGCATTCCATTAGGGCCTGTTTCGTGATTCCATGTGGCCTCAGATAAGTCCTGTCCCTCTCTAGGCCTGCTTTCCTAGGGTAAAGGAGGAAGAACTGACTTATTCCCACTATCAATGAAAATTATAAAACACCTCTGAAAAACCTTCTTCCAGGAAATGAGAAAGAACATATGTAGAAAGGCATACAGAAGATCAAATTAAATGGAAAATACTGTGTTTGTGGGAAGATATCCATTGTCTCACCTTGATCTGCAAATTTAATGCAATCACCACTTTCAGGAAACTTGGCAAGATGATTCTAAAGTTGATATGGGAGGACAAGTGCATAAGAACAACAGAGAAAATATTGAGTAAATGAAAGCAAATCACGTAAGAGGAAATTCTCCCCACTGGATAAAATAAGGATAGCCCTTGTCATTTTTAAAATGCAGTATTGGCTCAGGAATAAATGAATAGAGCAGTACAACAGAAGAGAAAACCTACAAATCAACTGTATGGTAGAAAGAAGAATGGACTTCCAAAGATACCTCCCCCTCCCACACCATGTCTTTATCCCCAGAGCACATGACTATGTTGTATTAATTCGTATATTCATTTGCTAGAGCTGCCATGACGAAGCATCACAGACTACGTGGCTTAAACAACAGAAACTTATGTCCTCACAGTTCTGGAGGCTGAAAGTTCAAGGTCAAATGCCAGCAAAGTTGATCTTCCCTGAGGTCTCTCTCTTTGGCCTACAGATGGCCACACCACTACTGCTTTTTACATTGTCTTTTCTTCCATATTCATGTGTCCTTCATGTCTCTTTGCATGTCCAAGTGGCCCCTTATAGACACCAGGCAGATTATATTAGGGCCCACCCCAGCAACCTCATTTAACCTTAATTACTCTCTAAAGACTCCATCTCCAGATACAATCATGTTCTGAAGTATTGAAGGTTGGAGCATCAACATATAAATTATGGGGAGATAAGATTCAGCCCCCAACACATGGAAGAGGGACATTTGTGTTGCAAATGAGATAAATCAGCTGACCCTGAAAGAAGTGAGGAGATTATCCTGGATTATCTGGTTAGGCCCACTGTAATTACAAGAGTGCCTAAAAGTGAAAGAGTGTCATGAGAGTCAGTTTCATGGTATCCAGTAAGAGAAAGACTTTACTGGCCATTGTTGACTTGATAACGAACGGTAGGAGCCACTGATCAAGGAATGTGAGCAGCTGGAAAGGGTATGGGAACAACTTGTCCCTAGAACCTCCAGATGGAATGCTGCCCTGCCAATACGTTGACTTTAGCCCCAAGAAAGCATTACAGATACTGATCTCTAGAATCAGGAGATACTAAATGTGTATTGTGTTAAACCACGAAGATTGTGTAATTTGTCACAACAGCAAGAGGAAACTAATACATCATGTATATGAAGAAAGTAAGACATGATAAAAGCATCATTTCAAATAGCTGGAAAAGGATAGATAATTAGCTCATCATCTGGTCAAAAAAATAAATAAAATATGATTTCTATGACATGTCATTCACAAAAATAAAATCCAGATGTATTACAAACCTTAACAATATGCACATGAGAGTACTGGAAGAAAATATGGGAGGATGTGTTTATGACTTGGGAGTAGGGAAGGGAAAATAAACAACAAAAATTAATAAAGTTTACAATATTAAAATATAAAATATTTGTTGCAAAAACACTATAAACAAAGTCAAAAGACAAGCAAAAAATGAGAGGAACATATTTCCAACATACATACTCTTTGAATTTTGTTGTCATTTTTTCTTCTTGTCAGTGAGCCTGGATTACCTTACTAACTGAAAACAAAAAAGGAAAAAGAGGTAGAAAGAATCTTCTCTACTATCCTCTTCTTCCCAGGAATGGGATTGAAATAAATGAAGAACCTCCCTGAAAGCAAATTCACCATGGGAACACAAGGCTCTGTTTCACTGAAATAAAAAATAATTATGATTTCTTAGGGCATTCCCTCCTTCCCCACCATGTGTCTTCCCCACCTTCTCTGACTCCTCCCCTTCACAACCTATCGTGTGAGCTAAGCTCTGCCAGTATTCTTTAGGAAGACTGCTGAAAGTCTAACCAATCTAGGACTGTGGCTGGAACTGGCTGTTTAGTTCTTCTTTCTCCCTTCCTCCTGGGCACACAACTAGACTATAATCCCCTAACTTTTCACTGGCAGGTAGATGTGCCCCCTGTGTTCTAATCAGTGGACTGGGGGCCCAGGTGTCACTTCCAGGCTGGGTGTATGAGAACCTCACATACTCCATGGTCTTTCTTCTCTTGCTGGCTTGATACAGATGAGTATGCAAACTTGATGCCATATAAAGGAAGACACTTTGGTCCCTGAATCACTCAGGGACCAGGAAGAGAATCACCCAGGGATCAGAAATACCTGTATTGGACTTATGAGAGCTAGAAAAAAAATTATATTATATTTGAGCTAAAAAACACTTTTGAGTTTGTGTTTGTTTCAGTATCTGGTGTTACATTAACTAACTCAGAATCCAACCTGACTTCTTTTGGCAAATATCTTAGTATGGCATCTCCTCAATGGCTCAAGTGAGCCTAACAATTGTTTGGGTTAAATTACCTCTGGTAGTGGACACCTGGGTGGCTCAGTTGGTTAAGTAGCTGCCTTCAGCTCAGTTCAAGATCCTGGAGTCCTAGGATCAAGTCCCACATCAGGATTCCTGCTCAGAGGGGAGTCTGCTTCTCACTCAAACTCTCCCCCTTCTTGTGCTTTCTCTCGCTCTCAAATAAATAAAATCTTTTTTTTTTTTTTTAATTTACCTCTGGAAAAATCAGACCAGTTGTTTTGACTCATGACTGGGCCTGATATACTCCAATACTCTCTTGGAGATGCTTGGTTTCCAGTTATCAGTGGCACCAACAACGCAGAAAGAGCAAAATGATGACTTTTGTCTTCCTCCACCCAACACCCTTGCCCTCCCTACCTCTTGCCACACCCAGATAAGAAGCAAACATGCCCCTGCTTCCTGCTGGCATTCAGTAGACCTCTTACCCAGAACTATGAACTGGAGGTAGGAGGACCCCATGTTTTGTCTCCTGTGTCACGATGTCATAGATTGACCGGCCACATACTAGACACCACCTCCACCCCAAGAAAGTTTGGGTAAGCCACAGAAGTGAATTCCCTACTGCTGCCCTCTGACACCCCTTCCAAGTGGCCACTCTATTCACCTACTCTCTCTGATCCAGCTTCTACACCAGAACAAAGGCACAAATCTTGGAGAGAGGGGCTGTTAGAAGAAGGGAAGCTTCTTAAAGACCAGGCTCTGCTCATCTGTGTGTTCTCCATTCTGAGGCACATAGCTCAGAGGATACAAATATGGACTTGCATCTGATTATCCCTTCAGAGGATTTATATTTGCATCTATTCCCTTTGCCTTACACATGACAGACATTCAGTGAGCCTAGGGGGACTGGAACAGAATGGAATTGGATTGGGAGCCAGCTGCCAGCTGAAAGGTTGCCTCTTCTGAGAAGGCTTCTCCTATTACCCTGGGAAGATCTGGTTTTTATTGCCCCCTCTGCATTTCCACAGCTCTTACGTGATACTTCTGTGTAGCCCTTGCCATGTAAAATTTCATTTGCTCTGCCTCTGTACCTGCCTTCCTGATATACTACGAACTCCCCAAATACAAAATATCTATGCCTTGTTCATTTTTGTGTCTGCAGGCCTAGTAAAGAGTAAGTATTCCAAAGATGAGTAAATAAATGAGTGAACAAACACTGGCTGAGGAAACAAACTTTCCACAAAAAACTAATGCTAAGCTCAAGTTCACTGCCCTAACCAAACAGTCCCTTCCACTGTTCTACAGATTTGGTCCTTAGAATGGTTTTCCTTCTGGTTGGCCAAAGTCTTTCTCCTGAAAAACCTCTCTGTGGGTTCTAGTTGTACCCACTGGAAAAGACACCTCTGAAATATTCCTAACTCCTAGCAGAAATTCTAGAAGATGCCAAGGTACAGTGCCCTGGGCCATCTCCAATCTGTCACTTCCGATAAGTATGATACACAGCCAGGGAGTTCATTTCCTTGTCTCCAGCTAGGATTCTCAAACATACACCCTATTCCTTTCTGGAGAACATCCACAGGAAAGCAACCCAGCCCATTTCTCTGTTTGTCCTGGTGCTCAGTTCTAATTCAAATCCTTTTCATTGCAATCTCTGTTACTTCCCTCAGTGAAGAAAGAGTACTTTTGGTCCCTACACTACACAAAGTAACCAATTCCTCTCTTTTCCTCCTCCCCCACCACATGACCCTGGCAACCCAGTCTTCTCTTTTATGAGCTTATTCAGAGGTTCTGAGTGAACAAAGGCTTTCCTTAAGCCCCCTTAGTGCCACATGTGGGTGAGCCCACAGCCTCCCAAGGGCCAAAGCATACAGGAAGCAGACTCTGTGCCTAGTGCCAGCACCTCCCAAGACATATCCCAAGGCCCCTATGCCCACCATGTCCCCACTTGGACAGCCACGTGTGGGAGCATCACCTCAGCAGGGGATGGAAGGACATGAGAACTAGCAGGTCCCTCCTGGCAGACCTATTGTGGACTCTAACCCTCCCCTGCTGACCAGCCCTGAGGAGCACTGGCCCCCATGCCGTGAGCTTAATTACTTTGCAAGAGGACATTTGTAACTGGACTTCCTCTTTGTTGCAGAGAAAGCTGGGAGTGGGCAAAAGAACAAAGGCAGGTCTTTGCAGAACACAAGTGAGGGAGAGCCCATGCTGCGAATCTGGGTCTGGGCCCATGAACAAGGGAGCTGAGGGCATGAGGACTTGGGAAGCATGAGGATGGGGCTCAAAGGGAACTAAACCTCCACCTGAGTGCTCGGGCAGCCCTGTCACTGGGCTTCCACAAGATTTAGCCATATCTGAACTAATTCATGGAACCAGAAAGGGACAAAATGCCTTGAGGTTGTCTCTCTCCTCTTCCCCTGATCCTGGAAAGCCATTCTCTTAAAACAGGTTCTCTTTCTGTTTGGGCAGAAGGCATGGAGTCACAGGGAGTGCAAAATTTGTGTTGTGCCCCTGATCAAGGGCCTGAAATATCGCTGTTAAACTATTTGTCATGATATCTAATCTAAATTCCTCCAGCTACTCAATGCTGAGTCTACAGAGACTCAAAAACGTTAGTGGGGCATCCTTTAATGTATATAATGGGATCAATGGTTCTTCACCCCCTGATTCTCCCTCCTTACTTGTCTGGAGGAAAATTCCCTTGGCATAATAATTCTCTGAGCAATTCTCAGCACCAGTATTAACAAAGGAAATGTCTGTGTGTGATCAGTGTTCCACTCTGAGAAATCTGACCTAACACAACCTGCTTCTACAGAAGACCAAAGGGTTCCTCTGGCTGGCAGTGACCAAGACAGGTGGGGAGAGAGGCAGAGAGAAGACCCAGAACTAACTGGGGAAGAGGAAAGGTGAGGAGACAGCATAAAGGAACTCCAAGGTGCCCGTCCGAAATTAGAATCTATAGGCTGAAAACAACTCCATAGAACAGGTTACCTTTGCTGCTTACCTCGATTCCTTCACTCTGTGTGTTTGTGTCCACCTGAAAGTATATGTTTCCTCTGATGAATTTAGCTGCTCTCCTTTCTGCAAGCTACAGTGTATGCACATGGGAATCACCTTCCAGTATATGTCAAGGTCATTTCCAAATCATCCTTTGACATTCTTTTCTCCAGAATGGCTCTTTCCCCCCTTTCTCTTCCCTCAGAAATTTGAAAGAAGGGAGAGGAAAGGAAATTCATGAATTGAATATATAACACAAAGGAGGCAATGAGGGAAATACTTTCCATCCATATTTTCATTTTACCCTCCTAGCTAGCTGCAAAGGTGAATGTAAATTTATCATGAAAAGAGGATAACCTTTCTCAGATATGGAAACTGAGGCTGGAGAAATGAATTGAGTGGCCCTGGATTACTAAACTGTTAAGAGTCACTCATCAGGTTGAGCCCTGGATCTTTCAGACTCCAAGAATGGGATCTTCATGACCCTTCCATCAGCTCTGAGTCTCTGTTACTAACCCTGACCCACTTGCATGCCCCCATATCCCATTAGCGCTGCTGTTGCTTCAAGCACCTGACATAGATCTGAACACAGAGAGAAAACCGCATCATGTAGCCAAGTTGGAAGGCAGCATATAACCCCTAGGTCTGGGTCAGACTCATGCATGACCCTGTGGAAGTGGAAGCTTCTAGGAGAAGATGAATATCTGAATACAATTATTATCCATGGCACACAAGGCTCAAGGGCAGGAAAGGGTTCTGACTCGCTAGTAGCTGAGCTTTTCTAGAAATCACAATGTGCAGCACTCAAGGCCCAGCTTCTGTAATTACCAAAGCGGTGTCAGGAAGATGGATTTCTCAAATGTGGTGAATTCTCAAATCTGTTTTCCTTTTTATTTTCTTATTTATTATTTTATATATATATTATTTTATATTTCATTTATTTGAGAGAGAGAGTGAGCACACACAAGCAAAGTTGTGGGAAGGAGCAGAGAGGGAGGGAGAGGGACAGACTCTGCACTGAGCACAAGAGCCCAATGTAGGGCTCGATCCCAGAACCCTGAAATCATGACTGAGCTGAAACTAAGAGTTAAACCCTTAAACTAGTGAGCCACCCACATGCCTCTCTGTTTTCCTCTTTAAGCCTGACTGTGAATCCTAGAAAGATCTCTGAATACAAGAAACACAACAGAGGCAACCACCAAGCTATAGAATCACAGAATATCACAGCTGGACAAAACCTCAGAGTTCATCTAACCAGACTCCCTTATTACACCTCTGGAAAACCACCTGTACCAAGTCTTTCTCCACTTGGCCAATGACAGATGGTTAATTCAACATTGAGACCCCCAAACTGCCATCCAACCTTCTTACCACTTCCCCGTGTATCCCAGTTCAAGTGATGTATTTAGGTGTCCTTCCAGCTTGGGGGTGCCATGGAGGCAGCAGAAGGCACTGTTATAGGAAACCACGAGAAAGGACAAGCACTCGCCCTTATCTAAGAAGTCTGTGCCTGCCTCTTCCTATTACTGTCAGGCTTTCTTCCACATCAACACCTCCTCTTCCATGTGACCCAGGCAGAAATGATTTCTGTCCCCTTCCAGGACACTGACATCATAAATGCACAGCCTAAGCTCATATTTTGCCTAATTGCTTCTCATCTCAGCCAAAGGAGACAAAGAATATTCGGTGTGCTAGGGCCGTAGGGCTCAAAATGGCAGAGGGGTGAATTCAAGGATAGAGTTGGACTCTTGTAGTAATATGGGTAAGGCCAAGGTCTCTATCCAAGGCTCTAGGAAAATGCAGAACCATGGAGGAGAAGCCACCAAACTATAAGGAGTCTGTTTCTCTGTCTTCAGCCAGAGCTGTATGACTAACTTATAAGAGTTCTTTGACTATATGCTCACTCTGGCTTCAGTTTCTTTTTTTGTTTGTTTGTTTTTATCTCAAGAAGAAAAGGAACCAGAAGTTTATCTGGGAAAAAACTCTCTGAACCCAACTAGGGAAGGCTTAGACCACTTCACCAGACTGCCCTTTGCCTAGGAGACATTCCTGAAGCCTGACAACCAAGAGGAACCTCCGAACCCAGGGAGGAAGACGATCCTCCTGGTTCTGAGGGTGTCAGAGCCTGCAAGTTTGTCTGCTGTCCACTGGCTTCCATGTCAGGTTATAAAACCACTGGCCAACCCACAGTTTCCCTAAACATGCTCAAAGATTATCTTACCATGGAGGGTTTTATCTGACACAGAGATCTTGCTGCGTTGCTCGGGAAAATATCCTAACAGCCACAAAAAGGTAAATCGAGACGCCAAATTCACGCCAGCCGGGGCCAGTAGCAACATAGCCTTTTGCCTGGCAGTTCTAGGACAGTTCGCAAATGTAAACACCTCTGCTCTTCCTCTTGTTTCCTCCCCCTTGTCTTTTTGTTTTCTTTCCTAAGGATTAAGAGATTCCATTTTCATTGTTCCATAGAAGGAATGGGAGGTCTTTCTGAGCCAATGCCAAGCACTGTGTGTTCCTTATGGTTTGGTTTGGAAATAACTTGAAACTCTCTGTCCCTTACCCGCCAACCATCCCACACCGTACCTACCCCCAGTCCCCCGGAGCCCTCCTATCAGAATCTCGTGAAGCTGCTCCAAAAGAAGCAAGCCTTTCTCCAACCTTCCCCAACCATGTAGAAGCCAGGGAAGGCCAGTGGAAACACTGCCACCCTATCTGAGACAGGGGTGCAGGCTGGTAAGGAAGAGGAGCCCGAGAAGGGGAGAGAGCTCTGTTAACAGTCTATCTGGAAGTCCTGATGTCTCCACGCATGGATGAGACAGGGGCAGGGTCCCGGGCTAAGGATGACTACAGGCCTTAGACAGTCCCTCTCCTCTCTTGGGTCACTGGTTTCTAGTAAGCTCTTGGAAGAAGCAAAGGTAGATATCGAGAGATGGGGCAGAGGGAGGAAGAGGAGCAGGGTCCTGCCCGCTATATGCTCTAGTCATTCTCCATTTGCATGCTCTCATGCCACCCCACAACAGGTCCACTCTCCTTTCAGTCTTGGGCCCTGGGACCCCTGGAAACACTGTATCCATTGTCTTCCAGCACCCAGATGGGTTCAACCAAGCAGTACTTCAGGAGGCACCTGGAGAGTGGAAGAGCAGTGGTCCCTTCTGGATCTAAATTTTTGACATATTCCTCCACTACTCCAGTCATTCCTCACCCCACCCCCAATCCCCCAGAGAGCCCAGCCTCATGAGCCCAATACTCTCCAAGACTGGAAATACTGCTTCCTTCTGTTCATGCCTTAGAATGGTCACCACTTCCTGCTGTTGCTGGTCTCTGGGTGCTTGTGTGCCCCTTAACATACCCCCACACTTTGTAAGCCACCCCCTCACTGAAGTCTTTTTTTGAACCACCCAAGCTGAACGCTGTTTCTTGCCAGAACCCTGATTCCTGCATCTGGTATGTTCAAGGCAAGTGTGGAGGGTGAAAAGGAAAAGAAGGGAACTGTCAACTCTGAAGAGGTCGTGTGTGGTCCCCGGGGCCACCTGGGGACTTGTTACTATTGCAAATTTTGGGGCCCTACTGCAGACCTAGTGACTCAGAAACTCTAGAAGCGGGTCCTGCAATCTTCATTGTATCAAAAGCTTATCTCAGCAACCTAGTTTAATACCTCCATCCTGGCAGTCACCTCAGAGGCAGTCACCTCTGACACACAGGAAACATGGAAGCACACTGCTGTGACCCTTGGGAGCCAGTGACAGGAGTCTTCCTCTTCTCTCTCTCCCTCTTTCTCTCTCTCTCTGTTCTCCCTATCCCCTATCCTATCGCGAGGGGAGATGAGGAGACAGACCATCCAGATTGTCCACAGTCATGAAAACTGGGCTCCTGCCCCACTTGGTCATCCTAAGATGACCCTGTAGGGGACTTTTACCACTTGGGTGGTGGCTTGGGTTAAAGAAGTCCCTGTGAGAGGACAGCCCTTCGCTGTACTGTGCAAAGGGGACAGAAGCTTTCTGCTGCCGTCAGGAGCTGGTGCTCAACATGCCTGTTACTCTCTCAGATTCTTTGCACGTAAACGCAGTCCAGACGCTTTGTTCTCAAATGCATGAATCCACAGCACGTTGGCTGCAGATACTGTCTAACTGCTTTCTTCCAGCGGTGCCCAGCTGTGTCACATGGACTGAAACACTGTGCTTTTTCATCATCAGGAAAGTTTTCTTCCACTCTCTCTGTTCACATGTGGCCCATTCTGACCCTCCGTATGCCAGCTGCTCAGGAACTCATTCACATTGGCAATGGAAACACTCAGGCTCTGGGGGAAAGACAGACCTCGCCTGGAATCTGACTACCCATTGTGCCAGCTGTGTGCCCACAACCAGCTCCTTCATTTGGCATTCGTCTCCTTCATCTATAAAAGGGGAGTGATAATCTCTGTCTCTCGGGGTGAGGTACGGACTCACTGAGATGACACGCGTGCAATGCTTTTGCGTAAGAGGTGGCCCGTACTCAGGGTGGATAAAAACTTGGTTTCTCAACTCCTACTCCTGGGAGGCTATGAGCCTGTGTTTTCTATGGTGAGCAGAGCAGAACCTGGAGTCAGACGGCCTGTGTTTGTCCCAGCCCCGCCACTTATTCTCTGTGTGTTTGGGGGCAATTTATTTAACCTCTGTGTACCTCGGTTTCCTCAACCACAAAATGAGGATGATAATAGTACCTACCTGACTGGATGATTTAACTCAGAGCATACATAAAACCTAGCACTTCTGTCCGCTCCGGATGCCAGCAGCTCTTATTCATTACAAATAACATTACTATTATACATTCCAAGTGAAAGACTGAGAATCAAAGCTATCAGGGAGGGGTCAACAAACAGGGACAATGGGACAAAATATTTGAAATTAGGACCACATTCATGTGCCTCTTTGCATCTTGCTCATCCCCAGTGTCAGGGGTAGGGAGAACGGTGGAGTTTAATACACCTCTCCAGTAAGAGTTTAGGAACACAGAAGCAAGGAGATCATCAGAGAGGGTGTGAAGAGTCTGAGAGTAGGAGGAAAATGGCCCGATGGGGCTGGTGGTAAAAGAAATAGCAAAGCTGAGCCAGACCCAAGGACTAGGTCTTTGAAAGGTCCTTGCCGCAAAGTACTTCTCATGGGCGAGTTTTTCCATTGCCTGGAGAAGAACCAGTCTGTTTTCCATCCCCGCGTCTCTGCAGAATCCTCCACCACTACCCACTTTGTCCACGCCCTTCCCTACCCTGTAAAGCTGTTCCTTCTTTTTTCTCCTTCCAATCCTGCAGGACTCCACTCCATTCCCACTTCCTCTGGGCCACTCCCTGGTGGATCCATCCCTCTCCTACTTCCTCCACCGCTGGAGACCCCCATGTGGGCTGTGGTCAACTCCATGCTACTTAGCACAGATTTGTCTGCATTCCTAGCCAGTATGCTGTGGTTTCACACATGCAAGTCTTTTTCCCCAAACCAGTCATAGGCTTCTCCATGAGGGGAAGGACCACATCTTCCACTGCTCCCAGGCCCAAGGCTCTGAAAGAAATTAGACCAAAAGGAAGCATAAAGGGTACGTTGAAAAGCTTTGAACAGCAAGGGACTTGCACCAAATCTTTCTACCCAGACTTCAGTGACTCTCGCCCCTGCATGCTTCCTTGTTCACAGGGCCCTGAGACAAATGAAAACATAAAGGAAAAATGGCAGAGTGTTCTTTCTCTATCTTGGTGATTCACTGTCCTTGTATTGGCCTGAATTTTAATCCTACCCCCACAAAGCCCACGATTTCCCACTCCCCAAGATAACTCCAGTGCTCTGCTGCTCTCCTTCCTCCACCAACAGAACAGCAGTGGACAGAGGTGTCAACCGAAGGGACTTTGCTACTTGGTGCCCCTCCATATGAGATGGCAGAATTGAAATATGGATCCAAGGTTGAAATGTGGATCCAAAATATATATCTATAGGAATTAATAGACGATTCTAAATTTAAAATTTAAAAATTAAGTGCAGAAGCATGGCATGGTGAGAGTTGACTGCAACTTCAATATAAAATAATAAATATTATTAAGAAAATTAAAGCAACCTGGATACATCAATAAATACCTGATGTTCAAAACATTGGTGGTGATATTTCTGCTCTACTAAATGTATTAGTCAGACCAGAACTAGAACATGTGGGACTTTTTTTGTAGGGAAGGTACAGACCAGAGCCAGGGAAAGACAAGTTCAAAAAAAGCATTTATAAACCAAACCACAAGAATAATGCTGGAAGGAACTGAAAGCATTCAGCCTGGAGGGGGGAAAAAAAGGTCTCCTAGGGATATGATCCCTATCTTCAAATATTTGAAAAGTATTCATGTCAGAAAGAAACTACATATTCTATTACTCCAGAATAAGGGGAAGCAGATCTCAATATGAGAAGTTCCTTTAGTGCTCTGAAAAGTATAATGGACTCCTTTGTGAGGTGGTGAGACCCCCACCACTGGAGATATTAAGGAGACATGGCTCCTTGCAGAAGCCTGTTGCTTTCTAAGCCTGAAATATTTAGCTGAGTCCACCCTCCCCATTGAAATCATACCTATCATTCCAGAAGGGTTCCTATCTCCCTCACTGACACCTCCCTGTCTGGCCACCCACCCCAGCCACTGTGATCCCTTGTTGCCACTTCAAAGACCTTCATGCATCCTTTACATGGTCTATTCTCCTTCAGTTTGTGTCCACTGCCTTTCTGATGCCCTTTATGTGCCCTTTATGTGCTCCTCAAGGACAGAGAACGCTGCATCTTGCATCCCAGCATTAGGGTGTTCCCAAATCTGTTCAATTGTTTCAACCAAATGACTAGTACTCTCGAAGCTTCTCAGCCATCAGCACCCCCTCCATTTTCTCTAACCTGGAGGAGTATCAGAATCACTGAGGACTCACTGAGACCTACAGAATTGGAACTTTCAGAAATGGGGCCTTGGAATCTACATAGTTTTAAAGGGGCTCAGGTGATTGTGAGGAGTGGTTGGGTGTAGGCACCACTGCTCTTGGAGATATAGAAAGCATTTCCTCTGGCCTTGGACTCTTCCCCAGATGACTCAACTCATCCAAGACCATGTTGATAAATCCCCCATTGTGCTATGGCACCCATGCTCCAGTCTCCTGTCTCTTGTCTTTCCCCCGTCTGCCTGGTCCTCTAAACGTACTTCTGTCACTCCCACCTTCTGCTTCCCTTCCATGCCATGAACTTGCACATCACAGCCCCAGCCCCCTTCTGAATGGATCCCCACATCAATGCAGTCTCTGGCTTGGCCTTCCTAACCAGCATGCTTTGCCAACAATGACCTGTGGGGAGCTACAGAAAATGTCTTAGTTTATTTGCTATTTCAGGGGAGTTCACCCATGTATTTGCTCCAAGATAAACACTCAAGAATATGACTGATGAGGTAGAATGTACCTAAAAATCTATTTGTGCTCTGTCTCTTATCTTGCAATAGATTCTTAAATGGGGGAGGGGGGAGATTCTCATTTAAAGAAATTTAGTGCCTTTGAAAGCATGAGCAGGGTTTCAAAAAGATGTACTCTTCCTAAATGAGATCTCCCATTCAAAGAGCCAGTGGCCTTTATCCCTACCTGTTTGTGACATTTGATGTGCCTAAAATCTAGACTAGCAGGGCTGGAAGGGACCTTCAGTGACATCTTATCCAAGGACTCAGAGAGTCACCTAAAGTTTTTAGAATACAAACCAAGCACTTAAAACTTTCCTTATAATTTTATTGTCGGAGGCCACACCTTTGTCTTGTCCACCAGGAGATGGAAACAGTGGATGCTGGTCTCAGACCGTGTTAACCCTTCACACATTTGTGTTCCGTTCCAGGGATTCGGCCACAGGGTACTGATTCCCTGTGGCAGGTTTCTCAACAGCAGCACTACCAATATTGTTGACCCAGTGTTCTTTGTTGTAAGGGGCTGTCCCAGCCACTACAGCCACTTGGCAGCATCTCTGAACTCTGCTCACCAGAGGCCACCAGCAGTCCTCCCTAGTCCTTTGAGGGGAGAACAGAATAGCCCCCAGAAAGAATGTTCCAGACAGTTCTATCCTCTAGGAGCCCACCATCCAGATAGGACATCGGCATCTCCACCAGTACTTGCCAAACCCCAAGATAAGCTCTATCACAGGAAAGAGAGAGGTCCAACCCTGCCTAGAGAGGCAGAAGAGCCTTCACAATTTTCAGAAAAGTCTTCATGGTGGGGTGACTCTGGGGGAAAGTCTTAAAAAATAAGAAGGCCTTTCCAGAGGAAGCGTATTTCAGCTGAAAGAAATAAGCTTGCACCCAAGGCATGGAATTGCGTGCTGTATTCCTTGAAGAGAACTGTTCAGAGGAGCTGGAGCTGATGGGCCCTGGTAAGAAGGGACAAAGAAAGATAAAACAACTGAACCAGAACTTTCAAAAGCTCCAGGTTGAGATCCCTGGATGGTGTTGTCTTTTCTGACAGCCCAGCCAGTGCTGGAATTCAATGACGGTGACTGCCATGGCCCAAACCCAAGATCTTGCATCCAGGTGTGTCTGGGTGGGGAGGTTACATGCCAATAAAGGCTGGGCTTACTCTGACAGAAGGCACTCAACGTTCTGCCAAAAAAGAGAAGCTCCCTGTCAGTAGCCATTGCTTCTGGCCTTCCCAGAATCCCAGTAGCCCTCGCTACCAAACTGGCCTGCCCTCCCTCCCAGCCTCTTCTGCTAGCCTTGAGGGATGGCTTCTGTGGCCCTTCCCCTCATCATCCTTCCTCCCCTGGGTCTCCCCACACGTGACAGAATCAGAGCGAAATAGTTTCATATCTTTGGGGGTACATTTTCTCCCAGTACTTTGTCTCCATCTTGTCGCTGCCGCTCACTTGGACCCTGGCCGATGCATGCACTGTTGGGGAGAGCAGGGGCCTCTGGAAGACCCCTCCAGCTGACATATCTGATTCTATATCACTGAGGAAACTGAAGAAAGGAAAGTGTTTATTAAAATCAGTGAGACCTAACAAGGGGGTGGAGACGGGGGAGCGCCTGAATTCCAGCATTCTCCCCACGGAGAGAGGGTGGAAAAACCCAGGCCTTCCAGCCTGGACATCATCAGATCCCAGCTTCCCCAGAGTCAGAAATCAGTGGAAATGTATATATATTTTAATACACCCTCATTACCAATAAAAACAGTGTTACATCAATACAGGGGTTGGTTGAAACGCGTCCCAACTTCCCTAAACGGGGAACGCATCGAAACGCCTGTAATAATATCATGCAAGGCAGTCCCTTTGCCAAAACGTCCATGGAGGGGAATTCATACTGCCAGAGAAAATCTGTTCTTCATCAGGGCTTCAATATTTGAGGAAGCCGGGGACATTTTTCCACAATTGAAGCAAATTGCTAGCTGCCAATACTATGATTTAATTCCCTCTTTTTTTTCCCCTCATTTGAAACAATTATCATGAGGGATTGGTGGGCCATGAAGTCCCTGTGCATAAGCCCACCTCAGACCCACATGGAAGGAAGGAATGTGCCCAGGGAGAGCAGGAAGAGAGGGAGGGTGGTGTCCAAGGGAGGTGAGGGAAGAAAGGAATGACAGGAGCCCAGGAGAAGTGGAGGTAGGGAATAAGGGGGAAATGGGGGCACTGAATGAGGAGAAAGAGAAAGTACAAGGAAAGCAGAAAAATGAGTTAGGGAAGGACAGAGGAGAACGAGAACAATGTGGGCGAGGGGCGGTGAGGAGGGGAAAAATCACAGCCGGAGAACAGACAATGCCAAAGTCAGAAAGGAAAGACTCAGAGATGGCACAGCTTGGTTTCCTTTCAGGGGCGAAATGTTTGCCCAAGGCCACGGAGCTCAGAGGGAGAACCAAGCGCTCCTGACTCCTCCAATGCTGACTCCTTGGCAGCAGGCAGAGAGCAAGGCGAAGAGAGGGGAATTAAGAAGAAAAAGATGAGAGCTTGTATGTGTGTGTGTGGTTAACTAGTTTTCAATCCTGTCATTATTTAATAGTATTATGTCAATGTTGATTTATTTTGATAGCGGCTCTGGGGTTGTGTAAGATATTAATATTAAAGGAAGCTGAGTCAGAGATCTCCAAGACCTTTCTGTATTACTTTTTGTAATTCCAGTAAAACTCTTATAAAAACAAAACAACAACAACAACAACAACAAAAAAAAAAAAAAAAAAAAAAAAACCTTCATCATGATTTCAAAGGCCAGATTTGAATTTAGAAGTGGCAGTAAGTCCCTGGGTCCTAATCTCTGGACTCTGGTCAATGGCTCACCTCTCTCGTCTTCCCTCCTTCATCTCCTTCCCATACAAGCAGACACAAGTGGATGCTCTAGGTTGTTTGCCCAAGCTCCGGCCCTGGCCCCCTGATCCTGCAAATAGCCTCTCCTTTGCCACCTCCAGGCCCTAGGACTGTGCACACTGGCTATGCCATCTACCCCGGGAAGACAGACCCAGGGAAAGCTCAGGGCCTTTTGAGCAGGAAATTTCACAGTCTCAGGTGCCAGAAACATGGCCTAGAAGCAGATGTGAACCACAGGCTCCAGGGAGGCCCATCATTGGCATCAAAGTCTGAGAAGGCGCATGGGAAGAGAACTTTTAGGTTAAGGATGCCTTACCAGCTTCCTCTGTCTCCATGAAGACAGTGACCACACTCACTGTAAGGAGGCAGGTCCTGTACATTCACATCCTGATCAAACACCCCACACCCCTCACCTCCCATCCCCTTTCAGGAAGCATCCCCAGATTCACTCCATCCCCAGACACAAGGATGCATGCTTTTCTCGATTCCACATCACCTACCTGAACTCCTAGTAATTCTCTGATTACAATTCTTTGTGTTCAACCTGTGTCTCCTCCACTAGACTGAGAATTTCTCAGAGTCAAGGACTGTGTCTCATGCACCCCCCACACTCCCAGCCCCAAGTATGGCACATAGATGGGCATTATTCATGGATGGTTACATTGCTCTGTCTTCCAGAGAACAGAGCAGAGAGGTTAGGAGATTATGTTGCTTGGAATCACGCAATTCAGAGTTCAAATCTGACTCACATATTTAATTGCTATGTGACCGTGAAAAAGTTACTTAATCTCTAAGGCTTAGCTTCCTCGTCTGAGTTGTTGTCAGAATTAAATGAGGCAATGCTGTTGAAGCACTTGGCAGAGCCCCCGGTATTCAGCAAGCACACCATAAATGTGATGAACGGTAAGATCAGGTTGCCAGGATCATGGGCTGGTCCGTGGATGGCTGGTTTGCTCACACCTCAATAGCTGTCTCAGTTATCTCTAAGTACAGGGAGAGCCAAAGCAAAAGATAGAGGCAGCCCTGAAAGAAATCACCCCGGGTGCCTCCCAACCCCAGCAGCCAGGTCAGCAGCCTTGCTCTGTAAACTCAGGCCAGCAGGATGCCGCAGCACTCCCAGCCCGCTGCTGACTGATGGAGCCCCAGACACTTTCCAGAGAGCTGACACTCTATCATCTCCAGCTCAAGCCATCATATTTCAGGGTGGCTGGTGACAATGCTGAGACACATCGGGAGCTGACAAACCAGAAAAGACTGTTTTCAAGAGATCAACACATCAACACCTGTTAGTAAAAACTAACTAATTCCAGCAGCCCGGGAATGCCAAGAAAGAAAAAGACATGAAAGATGGATCCCTGGATGGTAGTAACAGAGACTGAGGTCTCAGAGCAGATGGCCCTGTGTGGCCACAAGTCTGGTGTGTTGGGATAGGGCAGCAGTCCCCAAGGGGGTCCAGGAACAAGGTCAAGAGGAAAGTGTAGCAACTCAAAGCTACACCAAATCAATTCCAACTGCAATTAAAATGACAAAAAGCAGAAGGAATAAGAAAGTAAAGGGTAAAAATCCAATCAAACCCCACATTAAAAAAAAAAGTTTGTTAGAGAATTAAAATGTAAGCAAATTCAATTTAGGTAGAAGAATTTCACTGGATAAAGGGCATTTCTGAAATACAAAGTCAAACAGTTAACAGATACATAACTAACTGTAGACATTGAGGGTCTAGTTCTGGGGCAATAAAGCAGCAGTGTTCTGGAAAAGTCTGTCTTTCTCATTATCCTGCCAACGCCACCAGTGAAACCCTGCTCTGCAGCGTTTGTAGGTTTCCACGGTGTGAACATTTGGAGGGAGGGGCAGGGGGAGAGGGGAAAGAGAGAATCCCATGCAGGCTCCACACCCAGCACAGAGCCCAACTCAGGGCTCAGTCTCACCCTCTGAGATCCTGACCTGAGCCGAAACCAAGAGTCAGATATTTCACCAACGGAGCCACCTAGGCGCCCCTGGACGCACTTTTTTAAAATAAGTTGTTTGTCTTGTTATAACTGAGTTCTGGGAGCTCTCTGAGTGTTCTGGGTACTAGACTCTTGGCAAACATTTTCTCCCATAATATAATCTGCCTTCTTACTTTCTTAATAGTATCTTGCAATGAACAGAAATTTGTTTTTTAATTTTGATGAGTTAAATTTATCCATTTTTTTGTTGTTATTAACTTTGTGGTCTGCTTAAGAAATCTTAGCTTACCCCATGATAACAAAGGTATTCTCCTATGTTGCCTGCTAGAAACTTATTGTTTTAGCTTCCACATTTAAATATATACCCATTTCAAATTAGTTTTTGTTTTTGGTATGAAGTAGTCTCTTTTTTAAATCCCATATGTTTCTATTCAGTTGTTCCATTATCACTCACTGAAAAGAAGACCTTCCCTTTCCCACTGATCTGCTTTGGTGCCTTTGTTGAAAAACAAGTGACTCTGTACATGTGGGTCTAGAATCTACAGCTTTCCAAACGGGTCTGCCTGCCCAGGCACCTGAAACTTCATCGTTAGAGATAATTATCTTTGTAATTTGCATGATCCAAGTCCTTAAAATCCCAAATATCTGTCTGTGAAACACCAAATTGAGCTCTGTTCTCAATTTATACCTTGGGGTCCTGGCTTTCATTAAGTGCCAGACAGTAAAAATGCCCTGGGCCTGAAGTCAGAAGATCCGGGTTGCAGACAGTTCCAATCCAGCAAACTTCCACTGAAGGCCTTCTCTTTGCCAGGCAGGGTGCTTGGTTGTGCTGGGGTAAGGGAAGGGGAATGGGAAAGTCTGAGAAACACTTTCCCTGTCCTGAAGGCCTTCACAGCTGGGCTGCGGCTCAAATGGTCTGAGACCACCTCCACTGACCCCAAGCCCTACAAAGAACCCTAGAACCCAGAGTGGAGAATTTGGGAGATTTTCCATTCCACTGGTAGTTTCAGAAATTTTAAGATGTCCTAGTCAGCTCCCTACTGGTTCTCAAGAGCCCTAAATTCTCCACTGTTAAAGAAAAATTAAAATGGCCTCATTCATACACAGTGCTTAGCTCTGAACTTGACATCTAGTAAGTGCTTAATAAATAAGCTGTTATTGTGATGATGGTGATGGTGGTGGTGGTGGTAGTGGTGGTGGTGGTGTTAATTCCTCCCAGGGCTGTGATAAAAATAAAGTTGTAAGGACACAAAATCTCAGGGTTGAAGGAAACTTCCTACTGGATATCAGTGTTTAATTATCCAAGTGGCCTAGATATCTCAGGTAAAAATACAAATTCCCAGGAGTCAGCCCAATATTCCATTCTTTTTCCACTGGGTGAAGCCTAGGAACCTGTATTTGGAACAAAAATCTCCGGATAGTCTATGATCAGCTAAGTGTAGAGACCACTGACCTCTGCCACAACCAAAGAAAGGTGGGGTTGGGAGGATGCCTACTTTTCTTAGAATGGTGTTATTATACAAATGTAGTTGGTTAAGCAGACAAAATTGCTATAGTCATCAAATACTTTCCAGAGAAACAGCTACCACCAGGCAAATGCAGGGAAGGAAAGAACATGAGATAGGAGGGGGCTGGAAAGGAAGATGGGTAGGTGCCAGGAACACATTTCAACTATTTCACAATTTTACCTGGGGCCAGGCCTTGCTTAAGACCCAAAACCAATTTGTATCAACTTAGTGATGGATGAAACCAACAGGTCTGGTAGCCAATTCAAACTCTAATATGAAAAAATAAATAAATAAATTGTAGCCAAAAACTAATTGAGTGCAAGATAAGACAAGCTGATATTGCAAACTCCTTGAAAAATGATTTTAAGGCACAGTAGCAAATTTCCAATTCTGACTAAAGTATGGTGACCCAGCAGGACTGCTGAGAGTCAGGGCACCTCCAGAGTTGTGCAAATCTGACAGATGACAGGCCAAAGTAAATTGATTTCAAGATGGAACAAAGCAGGGAGGGGTTGGGACTGGTTTGGTCGGCAATAAAATTTTCCATGGGTCACTCAGATTTCTTCTTTTTTTCTGAATTTCAGGTGCTTAAGCAGATGGCTAGAGCACAGGAAGAGAGGAATAAAGGATCTGGCTGAGAAGAACAAAGTGGAAGTCCTGTAGGTCATGACTGAGACCGGGAAGCAGAATGATCCCACCCCCAAAATCTCCTGAGGACACTCACAAGCATACAGCCTCATGGTACAAGAGGAGAAGGCCTGGGCTGGGATGCAAGAGGTCTTGCTTTAGCCAATAACAACCAGAATGACCTTGGGTGATCCAATTCCATTCCCTTGGCCTTAGTCTACACATTGTCACTGGTCACTAGTCACTAGATCCTACAGCCATGACCCCTAAGGTCCCTGGAATACTGGATGGCTATTTCTGGTTCACTAAGCCTTACTTAGAGAATAGGGAGCCCACTATGGTCACCAAAAATTGCTTACCGGTGAAACTTCTCCCACTTTTCCTCATATCCACTTGTGTTTCTCAGGGTGAGTGGCTGAGGCCACAGTGCGCTCAGTGGTATGGAACTGGGGAAGCGGGGGCTCGTAAGTCTCCTCTCCAACTGCAAACCCCACCAGACCTGAGTAGGAGATGGCCTTAGAAGCACTGCTGAGGTCTCTGCTAACACTTCTCCCACCCAACCTCATCCCCAGTTCCCATCATCACCTTTTCATCTGGGCTGGGGACCTGGAGACTTGTCCACCGAGGGCACTCACTCATGCTGTGGAAAAAAAGAGAGAGTTAAGAAAAGCCAAAGGGAGCACTGCCCTCCAAGTCCAGAAAACCAGTAGTATAAAGCATATTTCCTCTCACCGTCATAAGCTAACTCTGGAATGGCAAGTCCACAGTCAAAGAGAAACAGAATATTTGGCAGATAAGCTCCAACTCTGATCTCTTGGTATTCACATTAAGGAGACTTATCTTTAAGAGACAAATATGGCACTAATATTCGCTCTTTCTCTTACACACACACACACACACACACACACACACACTGTTGACACCATGCCCTACCACAGCAACAAAGCCCAAGGAGAACCCCCAACAGAAGTTGGGGAAGAAGTTGATTTTTTTTCCCTTTGTTTTTCTTGCCTTACTTTAATTATTTCATGGTGAAGTGATATATATGTCTTAAAGAATCTTATTCCCGACAAGCCTGCCCAGATGACTTCCTAAACCATATCACCTGATGAAAAATGGCAAGACTGACTTGTTCAGTTGAATCCCTGGAAATGGTGCAGTCTCCTGATCTGTCCTTCTTATAGAAAATATGCCACCATCTTGAGGGTTGCAGTGGAAGTTCAAATGCAGCCCAGTCACTGTGACTGGGATCGTGATGATGTGGATGATCAGTTGAAACCAGCATTTCAGGAGAACCACCCTTGAGGCAACCTTTCATCCTTGGAAACATTCCTGCCTTGCCTTGGGTCAAGCTCACTGCCTTCTTGGTTGGGACAAAGAGCAGGGCAGTTCCACACTTGGAGACTCAGGGCCCGCTATCGGCAGATTACCCATCTGATGACTCACTTAAGGAGACCTGAAGTCTTTCTTTCCCTATTTCCAATGCCTGGCACAATTATTTGTACACATCAATGCAACAGAATTTCAGAAGACATTAGGACATAGTCAAATTCAACCTGC
The DNA here is from genome assembly GCF_009829155.1 of Mustela erminea. NCBI lineage: Eukaryota > Metazoa > Chordata > Mammalia > Carnivora > Mustelidae > Mustela > Mustela erminea. Next base: position 27,634,386 of record NC_045621.1, read on the forward strand.
ACGAATAGACACAAAGACAGCCAGGCTAAGAATAGATTTCTAACAGAGTCACCTAGTGCTTTGTCCCTTTCTTAAGAACAGAGTTTGGGCATTTTCCCTTGTTTCTAATTTGAACCTTCTGGCTATTTTATGAGCCTACTTTCTTCTTTTAAGGGAAGAAAGAGGGCTCCCTAGCACAGAGAAGACCCCACCCAAATTCTTTCTTTTTTATTGTATTTATTTTTTTCCTTTAGAGATGGGTGGTGGTGAGGGACAAAGGGAGAGGGAGACAGAAAATTCCAAGCAGGCTCCATGCCCAGCACAGAGCCCAATTCAGAGCTCAATCTCAAAACCTTGAGATCATGACTGGAGCTAAAATCAAAAGTCAGATGCTTAGCTGACAGAGCCACCCAGGCACACCACACATTCTTAACATCAAAACAATTCATAGCCTGGAAAGAGATACAGAATTCCTCAGACTATATTGCCTGTAACTTGTAAGATGTCTGTAGGCCTAATCTTGTAAACTTACTTATTTTCCCATATTTTGAGAAAGAAGTCTTCCAAATCCCTTTTTATAGTCATAGCCACATTTGATATATTCCTGAGGTCTCAAAACCTCAAATCCACTATTGTTGGTAATGAACACAGAGGTTCCTCTACCAATAGAAGGGTCTATACAAGCCAGTTCTATAAGGCACACATTCTTATCAAGAAAGGACAGGACTCACCACACACCAAGTGTGAGCACTGTGCATTTGAAATATTTCTCAATTTTTCAGATAAGATTTCAACCAGTTAACTTCATTCCACAGCCAATATCCTTCATGCAGTAACAACCAAATGGCCATATGGGAATCTAAATTGCTGGAGCTTGGTGCTTCACCACGTGGCTGAAGATTGTGCAGGCACACGGGAAATTTTTCCATCCTAGACTTCCTGGAAATGCCAAAATCTGTTTTGTCCTCATCTTAAGTGAACTGAATTATAAGTTGGAAATAACTCAGTTCCTTGAAAAAGGAGGTGTGCTAGGTACATTCCATCCCCAGATCAAATTAAATAGTTTACTCCAAAGTGATCTTTCCCACACACCGAGGCTCATCTGAGTTTCCCTACAGTAAGCACAGACTTCGCTCAGTGGGAAAATCTCCCTTTCACAACACCTAGACCCTCCTCTGAATCGTGTCCATTTCCCCTGCTGATTCTGTTCACTCTTAACACTGACGAATTGTTAAATGGGTATTCTCTTTTATTTCTCCTGTTTCCTCCCCTCGCCACACCCATACTCTACCTCTTTGCAAGTCATGAAGGAGAAAATGAATCTCGAGAGCCAGAGAAACTAGGTAGTCTAGAGAAAGTTCTTTGGACTTTGGAGGGTATGCCCAGCCCTAGGATAGCTGGAGAAGAGTTTCACAGAGTAAGAGTCACACATGGCTAGAACTGTGTGGTGAGTGGGCTTCACCCACCTGCACCCTTGGTTTCTGTCTCCTAAGCTACCATGAGAGGGCAGAAGCCCTCTCCCACCCTCTTTAAAAACCAGGCCTTCTCAGAGGCTGGTCACTGATAGGTGCTGTGGAGAGTGGAGTAGGGACGTGGGAGCTCCCTGTACCATGTCTGATGGGCTTCATCATCATGGTCCTTTGGGTAGTTTTAAAATCTGTTTTCAGGGGCACCTGGGTGGCTCAGTGGGTTAAGCCTCTGCCTTCCGTTCAGGTCATGATCCTGGGGTTTTGGGATCAAGCCCCACATCAGGCTTTCTGCTCAGCAGGGAGCCTGCTTCCCCTCTCTCTCTCTGCCTGCCTCTCTACCTACTTGTGATCTCTCTCTGTGTCAAATAAATAAATAAAATCTTTAAAATCTGTTTTCAAGTATTTTTCCAACTTACCCATTTCCAAGATTGTATATGTCAACAATAAGGATATCATTACATTCAACAGATCATGTATATGTCATTTGATCGCCTAGCATCTAAGATCTTCCCTGCTGGAGTATGAAGAGTCTGAAGAATGAGACTGTGAGCTTTTATGTCTGTATCTGCAGATCTTAGCTTAGAGACGGGCACATACCAGGTGCTTAATAGAGATAGTTAAGTGAATAAATAAAACAATAAATGAAGTCTCAACCTAGACCCAGCATTAACTAGGCAGACCTTGGGCAAGGAAGGGAGACAGGGAGGGAGGAAGGGGGAGAAGGAAGGAAAAAATAGAGGGGGAAGGGGAGGAAAGTAGCGGCATAATGTACAGCACCAGTTCTCCAGAAAGATAAGATTTTCCTGCCTAAAATAATTGAGGAACAAGGAAATTCGATTTATATAGTTCCCTCCACTGGAAGACAAATCAGATGAGTGAAACTGAGTTTCACAGGCAAAAAAGAATGTGTGTGTGCATGTGTTGAGGGGGGAGAGGGGAGGAGATGGAAGGTAAAGACACATAGTCTACTGCCAAAGAGAAAAGGGTTACAGGCCTGATTCTGCCAGGTTAGCCGTCCCTATTCATCAAACTCACTTAATTGCTGTAGTCTGGACTCCCTTTTGCCTGAGTAAACAAAACCTAAAAGATTTTTCGAGTTTATGCCCTTGTTTTCTTAGCTCTTCTGAATGTGCTGTCAGCCAAAGGCATTGGCCGCACCCCTCTCTTTCAACACACTCCAGGGGTTTGCTCTGTTTATCAAGCAAACAACTGGATTGCAGCAAAGACTATCTCCAGCTTCGGGGAAGCTGCTCTGTTGGCTAGCTAACCTGTTTGAGGAGCTGACAAAATCAATTTTCTCTGTTGGAATCCTCAGAAGCCATACAGGGTCCTCCAGGCTCCTTACTCTGCACCTTCTTGGATAATCAATCCATCCCCTCCCCAGGTGAAAGCTGAGACTGATGAGACCCCCTTCCCAGTTTTTGTGTTGGCCTCCTGGCTGTCAAGGCCACGTTGTCAACTTAATTCCATTGCTAGATCCTGAAAGTTTTAGCTACATGTTGATGGCAGCCCCACCCATTTGACTTGCACTTCTTAGATTACATGCTGAGTAAAAGGCATTTCTTTTAAATATCTAGAAACCCACCAAATGTTGCAAAAGCATGCATTCATGTGCACGTGCACAAACACATACACACACACAAATACAACCTGAAAAATCTCATTTCTCACAGGATTCTGAAGCCTTGCTTCTCCCGAAGCAGCCCTTATGCACTGCACAAGGCTTATGCTTCCACGCCCTAGAAACCTCTTTGAAATAAGCTGTTTTGAAAATTGAGCAAGTCAGAAAGATGGCGGTAGGGAGGAAGGTCACCTTGTGTAGATTAAAAGGAGTGTTCCAGTTAAATGCCTACATGTTTTGTCATCATCTAGATTGATTGTGACATTCCAGTAACACAAATATATTTATCTTAGAGTTCTATGTAATGTATATATAAATCTTACATATTTGTTCAACATTTACTGCCATTATTTATAACGGTCTGTGAGCACTGCAGATGTTAGGTTGATGCTATCTGTTTTACATCAAAAACTTAGTCTACAAGGTAAAAACCCAACTCTGAGCAATGACTCCAAACACAGAGGTTTCCAAATCCAACTACACATTAGATTCATAAGGAAAAAACTTTTTTTAATATTGATTGCAGTTCCCACCCCTGATTTTCTGAATCTGGATCTTGGGGAGGGAGTCTTAGACTCTTTGCTTTTAACCGCATTCCTCAGTGATCTTTATCAGTCAGCTCAGCAGGGCAGGACTCAACAGTCTAGCAAATGTAGCTGCAATTATTAACAGAGTCTTCCAGATGGAACAGCCTCTGCTGACACCCAGATCTCTCTGAAGTCCGTACTCCCCAGGACCTGTGAGAATGAGATAAGGGAAATCCTGCATCCCTGGGGCATGGTAGAGACCTCAGAGAAGGAAGTTCTTGAGTGAAGACCCTGAAAGATCATGGTGGAGATCAGCTCGCTCTGCTTCTTTCAACAGTGTCAATCTCTTCCCCTACATCACCCTTCTCAAATTGTCCTTCCATCTGCAGGTTTCCTGTGGACATGAGGGAAAAAATGAAATCCTGAAAGATCACTCAGAATTGCTCCAGAGACCTACCCCCCAAAACACTTCTGAAATGACCTTGTCTGCTGCTTGCTCCAATTCAACATTTACCAAGGCTGTAGTTTTTCACCTTCTCTCCGTCCCCCAAAAAGATGTTGCTCAAGCTAGTGCCATAAGCAGTGAGGACAATCATTAACCTAATATAAGCCTCATCTCACTTCATTTTGCATCAGAAAACTCAAGAAAAGCCCAGAGGCCAAATTACCTCCTCCTTGCACCCTTTATATTCCCCTATTTCTGGACATTCAAAGATGCGAGGGATTCTGGAATCCTTCCAGTTCTCACTTCTTTATCTTCTACTCTGGCAACATTCATCTCTTGTTCTCTGCCTTGCTTTTTTCTGCAGTTCCTTTTATACACTGTACAGACCACCAAAAAAAATGCTAAAATTCTATCCCTTAGCAAAGCAGAAACAGCTCAGTAGTGATGTTAACCTCAAGTTGGGCTTTCAGATCCTCTCCTCTTTGAACCTCTTTCAGAATCTGTCAATCCAAGGACACACACTCTTGTCTCTAAGTTCTTTATAGCTATGGTTCATCACCATCCACAAGGTCACTGACTGCCCTTCCCCATGACCTACAGCTGTATTTGTTTGCAGCCTTAAATAGTACTGGCTTCTCCTTCTAAACAACTGCCTCCCTGCCCCACCTCCCACCCACCACTCCTCATCCTTCAGCCCTGGGTCAGCCAGTGGTAAGTCAAGGGCAAGTACAAAACAAATTTGCAGTTCTCCTTCCGGCCCCAGATCTTTCTTAGTGCTAATTTTTTCCAGCTTTTTCCTTAATGCTCAATATTTGTATCTGGGATTCCTGTCTCCAGATGTATTAGTTTGTGTGTTTCCAGGCTGGACTTTAAGCCCCTGTCTCTTCCCTAGAAGAAAGGATCTTTAAATCTAGAAAGTTCCATTCTGGAATCGTTCCTATTGTCCACCAGAAGCTCCTATTCCAGAATCCACACATGGCTTGGAGAAGAGGTTGGGCAAGGGTGAAGCTTGTTCAGGCTGTAAATATCCAGCCAGTCCATCCCACAACACACACCAATATTGGCAACCAACATCGTGGCAGCTACCACCCCTCCCTGTGACCCTCATTTGAGCAGAGAACTGGCCACAGCGCCTCCCAAAATAATCTGCACACAACTTAAATTGAAATTTACAAGGAGTCCTATCACATTTTTTCCTAAAATTCTAAATCCATAACATCTACAGAACTCCTTTTATCCAGTTATTGAGTAATTCTGTGGATGGAAAAAAATGGAAAAGACAAACCCATCCTTCATCCACCCATTAAGGTTTTCATGTTTTGCTCTTTCTTTTCTACCAGCCAGACCTTTGCACTTTGCCCATTGTCATACCAGTTTGGTTTTCTACAAGTGCTCTGGTGCATATAGAAGTGATTAAGTTTGATTAGAGCTCCAAATATTCACCATGCTCTTGAAAATCAATGATGCCTCCCTTCCAGGGTCTTGGTGCTAAATGTATTGATCCATTAGGTGTTCTCTAAAATATGGCACTCAAGGTGAGTCCTGTGGGTCTGGAGGTCTGTGAAAAGGTAGTTCAACTTCACTAAGTACCTGGCTCCCTCATGTGACACCCGGGGGCTCCTAGTTCTTTTATACTAAGCTAAATCTGAATCCCTTGAGCTAACAAAAAGAAATCCAGCCATACAGTAGTTTTGGGAGAAAGAAGCACAATGAATCCAGTCACTACCATGTCACAGATTCTGAAAGTTGGGAAATTTTTGCTCTCTGGAATGTCAGTGGGCCAAAGTGACAAACTAATTGTTCTTTTCCATCTGGGTAGTTGGCATCATGTGGACATAACTGGTATCTGATTCTACTGCCTTGACAAATACTGAAACTATGCAGACAAAATTTTATTACAACAGCCTCAAAGGGCTGTCCATTTATATCATGCTGAATTTTGCTGCATCAAAGATTTTGCAAAAGAAGAGGCCACCTGCTTAGAATTCTTGTTCCTGCCTGGAGAGTTAGAAGAGAGCAGTAAGGGTCCCCCGAAGCCAACTGTCACATGCAGACCTCCAGTGCCCGCAGTGGCATAGCACGTGCTAGCTGGCACCTTCCAGCTGGAAGAGAAAGACAGAAAGATATATGGAGAAAAAGAGACACAGAGTGATTGAACTCAGACCCCAGGCTCAATTGTCACACCCTAGTTACCCTAGAACAGAGTTTAACAGGCCATTCCCTGATCCAGAAAGTATCTCAAGAATTCTGGTCTAAATTCCATGGTCTATTTAATTTCTCTCTGCTTATCCAGAATTCCCAAACTCATTCCAAGCTGGAACTCTGGATTCTGGGCCTGTGTGAGGCTTGGTGACCCGTGAGCACCTCTGATCTTGGGTGACCCCCACCTTCTAGTTTGGATCCTAAATCTTAAGTGTCTCTTCCAACTTGACAGGTTTCTACCTTGCCCTCAAGACTCACTATAAAAACCCAAACTGCCCGGGGCTCCCAGAAGTGAGCTGGCCTTGGTTCAGTGATCTGGAACTAGATATTTTTATGAAGGGCTAAGTTGTGTCATACCTTTCCTGAATTCCAGTCCAAATTTTGTTTTTAGAAGCTCACTAACAAAGAATACACAGCTGGAGAAAGTTATCTCCTTTCTCTTTGTTTTCTAACCTCCAAATTAAAAACTAGAAGTCACATTTCCAATAAGATATCCTGGCCTCTTGTAGATGTTCAGAAACCTGGGTTTCACTCCAGATTCTGGCACTAACCTATTTGGTGACCTTGGGAAAATCCCTTGACCTCTCTGAGCTCAAGTATTCTCTTTAGCTTCTATATGTTCCTGTGAGATCTAAGAAGTCACAGCCTTGCCAACCTAACCACCCACCTGGCTTAAAATCATGACTATAATTTGGTTATTCAGGTAACCCCTGTGATGGTGAATTTAGGTGTCAATTTAAAGGGCATTTTTGTTCCACATATAAGTAAAACCATGTGATAATTGTCTTTCTCTGCTTGACTTATTGATTATATAGCATAATCCCCTCCAGTTCCATCCATGTTGATGCAAATTCATCCTTTCTAATGGCTGAGTAATATCCCATTATATATATGGACCACATCTTCTTTATCCATTCATCTCTGGAACATAAGGAATAGAACGGAGGGCATTAGGAGAAGGAAGGGAAAAATGAAGGAGGAGAAATCAGAGGGGGAGATGAGCCATGAGAAACTATGGACTCCAAGAAACAAACATGGTTGCAGAGGGAAGGAGGGTGGGGGAATGGGTTAGCCCCGTGGTAGGTATTAAGGAGGGCACGAATTACTGTATGATGACTAACATAATAATAAATAAATAAATAAATTGCATTTTTTATGAGATTTGCATTTAAATCAGTACACTTTGAGTTAGAAGCTCCTCCTCTGTAATATGAATGGGCCTCATCCCAACAGTTGAACCTGAATAGAATAAAAAAAGCTGTCTCCGAGTGATACAGAAATCTCCAGCAGACTGCCTTCAGACTTCATCTGCACCATCAGCTCTTTCTCGATCTCCAGCCAGCCAACACTGCAGACTTTGAACTTGCCAGCCTCCATAATTGCATGAGCCAATACCTTATAATAAATCTCTCTGTATATACAGGCTCATCCGATTGGTTCTGTTTCTCTGAAGAACACTTACTGACACAGCTGCCAAGGACTGAGCATCTGCATGTACTGAGCCCCATGGCCATCTCTGAAACATAGGGTTCTGCTACCAAGGAGTATGCAACCTAGTTGGAAAGATAAGACAAACTTGGAGGAAATAAGGCAGAACAACATACACAAGTGGCAGAGAGTGTGGGCCAGTTGCTGGTGCTATGGCTCAGAAGAGGATTCAGAAGAAACTCTGAGGAGGAGATGACACTTGTACTGGGCCTCTAGGACAGCTGGAATGTCTCAAGGGGAAGAGAAAAGGAGGGATGGCCCCAAAGTGGAGATGTGTATGGTTCCTCTCCTGCCCCTGGTTTCCTGCCTTCATGAATGCCATCACCGTCTCCATAGGTGCCCGGATCACGTGGGCCTTGGCCTTGTCTCCACCCAAGCACTCCAGCCTCTACTCCTTTCCCCCACAGTCAAGCATCTACCTTTAGAGACTAAATACTGAGAAACATTCCCCTGCTATCAAGCCCCACAGCTGCCTATCTAGTCCAGGCCGCCATTTTTGTTCCCTTGAGCCACCGATATACCCCTTATATGCTCACCCTTTCTTTAATCTTGCCTCTCCAGCTCTTTGCTCCCCACAAAGCAGAGTGATCCCTCAAAAGTGAACATTGGGGGCGCCTGGGTGGCTCAGTGGGTTAAGCCTCTGCCTTCAGCTCAGGTCATTATCTTGGGGTCCTGGGATCGAGCCCCGCGTTGGGCTCTTTGCTCAGCGGGGAGCCTGCTTCCCCCTCTCTCTGCCTTCCTCTCTGCCTACTTGTGATCTCTGTCTGTCAAATAAATAAATTAAATATTTTTAAAAATAAAAAAATTTTAAAAAGTGAACATTGGATCATTCTCTTTACTTAAAATTCTTCAGCAGCTCTTCTATTTCCTATAGAATAAAATGCAAATTTAGTATGGCTCCATCATGTTGTACTCTAGCCTTTGCTATGTCTCCATCCCCATCACTTGCTGCTCACATCTTTTACTACTAAAAGCTCTCAAGTCCTCAGAAATGCCATCTTTCCCATCTCCAGACCCTTGCACATGCTACGCCCTCTACTCAGAACCCTTTTCCTCTTTCTTTAGCTACTTGCCACTTTTCTTTGGGTCTCAGTTCTTCTATTTTCTAGGAGGAAACCCCCCAACTTCTGCAGATTTGTTTGGGTGTTTACCCAGCTATGCCCTCTCCTCCCTCTCTCCAAGAACTTACCGTGAGGGCCAACTGATAAATTTCCTATCTTGCCAACTGGAACTTAAACTTGAGAGACATGTCCAACTCCCAACCCCAAAAATTCCCCCCAAATACTAAAGTACACATGCTAGAAACTCACATGTTTTAAGTATGCTAGGTTTGTCCTGTGCCCCCCAATACAGCAATAACAAGACAAGCCTGCCTTCACAATGCTCACATGCCAAAAATTACCAAAAAGTAGATAATGTATAAATGCAGTTAGAGTTGTGAATACAGCCATAAAGGAAATAACTAGAAGGTTGTCCTAGGCCATATTGGAGGAGCTTGAACTAGAACACCTACTTTAGACAGCAAGTGGTAGAGAAGGTCACTCTGAGAAGCTGACCTTGAGCAAAGATCAGAATAATGAAAAACGGCCAGTCATGCAAAGACCAGAGAAGTGAGATCTTGAGGCAGGAGAAAGCTGGGTATATTCTAGGACTGTCAGAAGATTGGGATGGCAACAGAGAAGAAAAAGAACATATTCTTCATGCTATTAACCCCACTATTAAACCCCACTATTAAAGCCCAGAGGCTCAGACTGCAACCACTTTATCGCCTGCGAGATGAGTCACACAAAGAGGTGGTTTAGTTCCCTCCAGTGGGAAAGGCCCTCAGTAATAGAGGAGCCCCATACAGCAATGCCTTTTCTACAAAACATTTCAAAGTCCTAAGGCCCTGGCTTACAAGCTCAAATTCCAGTGCAGTGAAATGAAACTTGTCTTATTTTAAATGTTCCATATGCTAAAATCAATTAATAACTAGTAAAGAAAGAGGAATGAGATTGTTAGTGGTCCCTTTTTTCCTTGATGGGGAAAGAAGAGGATGGGCAGAAGACAAGACTTCTGGTGTCCTTCCAACCATCACATCAAGATTATCTCTTTGAGAAGCTAGGCTCTGAAGGTATCACTGGGATGAGCAGACCTCTTTCTAAGGATTAAGAGTAGGGACTTCCCTTATGGGCATGGCATTTTCCAGCCACACCCACTTTATTCCAAGGCTGCTAATGCACACTAGATCTGGAATGTGACCTGTCATCTTCTCCTGGGCTGGTTCCACCCTTTCCATGCCCCAGAACAATACCCATGATAGACTGAGTAACTGTGGATAATAACAAGGACACTGGAGCCAAGAACTATTTACATGTCCTTCTGGACACCCTGTTCTCTTAACCCACGATCAGAATCAGAGCTCCCTCCCTCCATTCGTCTGCTCCTTCAGCCCTCGGAGAGGGTACACATTCCTAGCTTAGGCAATGCATTCTTGCTGTCCTGACACATACTACCGGAGTAGGCCAGGCAGGCCATTGAGAGAGCCAAGCTACCCACCCAACACTTGACTTTGGCCAAGGGCATCAAGCCAGGCCATGGTATCATAGCCGCTAAGGTCCCTTGATAAGCCACATCAACTCAACTCTTAAAATTGTTCATGGTATTGTTGATGGAGTTCACGAAGATTACATCAGACTGTATCCCTCCAAAGCCCAGACTGAATGGTGTCTGGTGGTTAATTAGGACAAGTCTGGTGGTTAACTCTCCCCTCACTATGGAGGCAGCTGCTAGATCCAGATCTGGGGTGGGTTTCAGTAGGGACAATATTTTTGGTTATAGGATGCACCATAACATAATGGAAACTTCTGGGTATGCATAGATGTCTACAAAAGCTCTTAGATCCAAATCCATCACTATGAAACCACCACTGACTTTGGATTATTTTGGACAAATGTTCAATATCAATGCCTTCCATGAATAGGTTTCATTCATTCATTCATTCATAAATTGTATTTAGCAGTTCCTGCATGTCATTAGCTGTGCTAGATATGTGGGTAATGAGATAAATAGGACATGTTCCCATCTTTCAGGGATCTCCATAAACTGTGATATATTTATTTACTTTTATTTATAGAATAATAAATACATTTATTTCTCTTGAGAAGGTAGCTGAAATACCTCTACGTGAAACTTCCAAAGCTACAAAAACTACCAAAAACGTCATCGTGAACTATAATGAGCACCCCATCTACAAGGACAGTGATGCTGCTGCCTGCCAGCCACCCACCACACATGGGTATCTGAATCCTTCCAGCTGCCTTAGAGACCTGGGTCATTACTTTCTCTGGGCCAATAATTCTGATGTTCCTACAGCTCTGTCCCAGCCTCTGTCCCAGTTTCTGTCTCTGAGGCTGTATTAGTCATGCTAATGCTTTTTTCTTTTCCACAAGGCCTCATGTGTCATAGACGATTAATAGTTAACAAACAGAATGAAATAGAGCTGCAATCTCTACAGCAAAGAGGGCATTCCCTTTTTTTGGTGATTAATAATGTAACATTAATATTAATAATGACATTTGAATGCTTGCTTAGTCCCAGGAAAGTTCTAAATGCTTTCTGTAATTATATCATTGAATCCTAACAGTGTTACCAAGAGGTAAACACTATCGTTCCCCTATTTTCAACGTGACTTTGTAGAAGCAGCACCAGAGGCTAAGATTGACTTATGTTCTTTATTCCCTGAAAGGATTTCCAGGGGTTCCAGCTGAGATCTGCTGACCTGGTTCAGGCTTCTCACTTGATGAAGCCCATTCATTCAGGCTTTATCACTGCCAGTCAGTGGCTACAGTGCTCTTCCAAGTGGTGGTCACAAACCCACAGGTTCCAAATTATGAGGTTATTTAGTCATTCAAGGAATACCTATTCTAAATTCCCATGTGATGAGAATTCAGTGATAAAACAAACACAGTCTCTGTCTTCAGAAGGCTTTCAATCTGGGAAAGTAGATAAAAGATAGAAAAGCAAGAGCAGGCCTTGAACTGACTGGACTTCCTGGCACCAGCCTAGAAACCAGTCTGAGCCTGGCCCTTCAGCTCCCCTCCTTCGAGCTCCCACAACTGGACTCTTGTGCTCCAGGCCCTTAGTATGGCTCACACCTTGGAACTGTGCCTTCCTATGGCTCAGAACCCTACCCTATGATCAACCTCACTCCACCAGCACCCATGTCATCAGCATCATGGGCAAGACAATACCAAAAATCTACTTTATGCCTCTTAATGGAACTAAAGACAGAGAGAAAGCATCCAAAGAAAGTCGTTGGACAGACTGCCTCATGACTTCAGGAATTGGAAATCAGAAGACATCCATAGCTACTGAGATGAGCACTTCACTTGTATTGTGGCAGGAGAAGTCACTTGACCAGCATCTTTCTCTTCATTATGACGTGTCTGTGAACTACAGCCTGGACTCCACCATCTTCTTCATTGACATCATTGTGGCCCATGAACCTGATGGCCTCCTGGTCATTGTTACTGCCACCTTGCTAATGACAGAAAAGTGGATGGCCAAGAAGAACTTCCCAGTGAAGAACCTGGATGAGGTGGAGACCCTCATTCCACTTCTATCATTTGCTCTAAAACTGACACTGAGACTCACAATGGGCCCCACATGCAGTTTGACATTCAGATCTACATGGCTGACACACATGAAGAAGAGACAAACCAACTCTCTGGCTGAAGCTCTGGAATCTGGGCCTCCTTATTTAAGATAATAACACTGGATAAGCAAGTTGGGTTCAGCAAGGATAGGAAAATATTCCCATCATCAAGAAAGTTTTGCTTGGAGATGCCTCAGAAATTGCCCTTGGACGTTCTCAGAGGTCACTGTGGGGTGCTTGGGTAGAAATTAGGAAATAAAACTGCAAAAAGCCTGTAATCTCTTTTGATTCTACCAACAAATTTCAGCTCCTCATATATGAGAGTGATGGCTCCAGCGATAAATGCCCCCCAGTGATGGTGAAACCTTCTCTCTACGAAGGCCTCAGAGAGCACAGCATCATCACTATGAATGTCCTAGATTCACCCCTGGACAAAAGCACAGCTGAGGTCTTCCTCACAGTGTATACGGAGCTAGATGGCCTAGGAGAGAGAAATCCTTGTCTTGTACCTCCTCTACCTTCCAGCAAACAAGTTCTCAGAAACCTACTCAGTTGACAGATACCATGATCTTTCCCACCTCCAACTTCTGCTTTGTACACTCTTGTCAACAAAAAATACATCCCCTTCAGTCTGTGCACTGTGCCTGATGCACTCAGTGAATGCCAAAGTGCTGGTATCAAGATCATTATAACTACAGGTAACTGTCCTTCATAGCCAAAACACTCCCAAGGGTGTGTAGGTACCATTTCAGCCAATAGTAGGATGGTAGAAGATATCAAAAAATGCCCATTGCTCATGGGGAGCAAGTTAGCGAATAGGCTGCTAAGGCCACTGTAGTGGCCAGTATGGAACCAAAGGGCATAAATCATGAGCACCTGTATGAGTTCTTAACCAACCACTTGGGGATCATCTTTGCAAACACTGACCATTGTGTTAGGCTTTGAGAGATCAGACACAGTTGTTGCCATGACCAATGAGGTGGTAAATGATTTTCCAGTCTAAAGAAGGCAGATATTGGGATTGTCATGGAGGTGGCAGGTTCTGATGCTGCCAAAAAATAGGTCACACCATCTTACTGAATGACAATGACATCTCCTCACCTAGTCACAGAGTGGAGGAAGGCTGCCTAATCTTTGATAACCTGAAGATCATTGCTTTTACCCTGGCCTAGAACACTGCTGAACTTTGCTCCCATTTTTAATTTAACTTTAATTAATTAACATAAAGTGTATTATCAGTTTGGGAAGTAGAATTCAGTGATTCATCAGTTACATATAACACCCAGTGCTCATTACATCAAGTGCCCTTTTTAATGCCCATCACCCAGTGACCCCATCTCCCTGCCCTCCAGCAACCCTGTTTCCTATAGTTAAGTCTCTTATAGTTTGTCTCCATCTCTGATTTCATCTGCCCTTTTTAATTTATATTACTGCTGAGTTTTCCCTGCCCACCAGCATCATTACTATCTTATCCATCAGTATGGACAAAGACATAATTCCCTCATCACTTTATCTTATGAAAAAGCTGAAAATGATATTTTGAACCAGAAGCCTCACCATAGGAAAATGGAGGGGCTGGTGAACAAGCCAGCTGCCATATACTGCTGCCCACACACTGGCCTCATGCAAGGCTCTGGAGCTTTGGTAGTTCATGTCACTATGTATGCAGGGGGAGATTTAGACCCAGTACTCTCATTAACTCTGGGACAATGGGAAAGGACAGCATGAATGACTGGGAAGACAACTATGCACAAGAATGGGAGAGGTATCAGAGAAAATACCTGGCATGAACAGGCTACACAGCTGCTCTCATTGGCATTATTAAGGTCCAGCACAGAGTACATCTGATCGTGAAGAAGATCCAGAGTAATTTCAACTTCTAGCAAGATCTTTGCAGAAATAAAGCCATCAAGGCAGGGATTGCTTCCTGATTTGTCATAGCATTATTCCTTTCCTATGGCCTTAAAAGTACTACAGTTCTGAATTTCACTGTGTTCCTGGCACAGGGTTGGTCTGAGGATAGGCCACTTGCCATTCTTCTTCGGATGTATAATCACGTGTGAAAACTTTTCATCAGACTTTACTGTGGAAGCTGTTAGGATAATATATCACTAAGACATCCTTTTCCCCATGTCTCCCAATTTCACACTGGTGATATCTTCAGATCTCTTGTGCTATGATCACAGCATCAAAATCCACACTAGAGAACAACAAAAATTACATGAAAGACATTCGATGGATGTTTTGTACTTTACAGCTGAGATCTGACTGTTCATGCATGACTTTCATCTCTACCACTATCTCCTGTTATCAAACATGATAATGTCAAGGTGATGCTGTAGGGAACAAAAACACATTTTCATGTACACAGGTTTCCATGGTAATAAATAGTCTTGTATAACCCAGATGTGAGCTGGGCTTTCCCTGCTCTTAAGCTCTAAATAGGATTCTCCAAATCTCCATTCTGCAAACTGTTGAAGATCCAATGCCCTCCCCAATATCTCTGTGAATTTCTGAGGAAACTTTCTTCAAAAATTCAGCTCCAGGTTTGCAGGAAATGGAGGTGGCGGCAGGGTCACATCATAAGAACATGGGCTTCCACATTCATTACTCTCAGATATTGCCAGCATGCTTTCCCTGCACGTCACCCTTCACCCCCACCCCTCGCTGTCTCACTAGACCATTTTTGTATTATCTACTCCCATTCACCTCCTCTCCTGCCTCCCAGACTGCCCTTGACCCCTACCACTAGAACACCAATTTGGCTTCCCCTGACTCATACTCTAAAACTGAGCTCCAAGTGTACTTTGCATATCCCAACTCAAGGGGCTCAACTGAACAAAAGGGTCTTTCAGTTACCAGGAAGCCATTAGGGTTTGAAAGAGTAATATCTATTTCTTGTAAAACATTTGCAAAGCACTTTCCAGCACTGACATTTTGCCAATCCTGTTTCACAATTTTGACTTGCGTTTATTCATGTAGAACACATATTATATTGACAGGCCCAGAGAGAACTCATTTTAAAGTAAAAGACATTTTCTAAAACAAATAAAGATAGAAAATATAAAGTGACTAAGAAAGAAAGAAAGAAAGAAAGAAAGAAAGAAAGAAAGAAAGAAAGAAAGAAAGAAAGAAAGAAACGAGACTATCAGTAACTGACCTCTCACATCCCTTCTTAATTCCAATTTTCCATGATTCTGGGTCATGTACCGTGATGCCCAGTTAAAGGAATAAAAGAGGTTTCAAGGAGCAGGTGCATCTGGGCCAGACCTAAAGAAGATATAGTGTCAAGATAAGGGATCCAATGTTTAGAGAAAAAAATTAACTGATTCCATTTTCCTTTGAATGAATCAGAAGTCTTTACCCAAAAAATCAATATTGGGACTTTGACATTTCTGGGACATTCTCATTTATCTCTTAGGTTTTATTACTTGTAAAATGAGGAGATACCACTGCCTCTATTTCCATATTTATTTCCTTTAAGGAACATTTCTTGGGCGCCTTCTATGTTTTGGGCTGTGCACCAGGCACTGAAAATACAAAGATGCAGCCCCCAGAGGAAGGAATTCAAGTCAAATGGGAGAACAGAAAGACAACAAATGTAACTCAGGTTCAGACCTTCCACCCCCGCAATCCTGACAGTCTCTAGTTTCTTTCACTCAAATTTAGGCACAATACCCAGGGTCCCGCCCCCAAGTTCATTCCCACCCGCCATTTTGATGATTTTAATAATTTACAATAAACCTTCAAAGGGAATCAGGATCACTTCCTTCCCTTCACTCCCACAGTCTCTCCCATCCCCTGGCTTCCCCCTTCCCCCCTTTTCCTTTATTCTATCCTCACTCCCCTCTCAACAACAATACAAATTTTCTTCCTTGCCCTACGCATGTGGTTCCAAAGTCATTTTTTGCTACTTGAATACAGCCTTGGATGTCACCCTCCACCCATAGTGACTCAAAATATTTCTTCCAAAAAATACAGGCCCCTTCAAAGGGGGTCTCCATCTATGCTCAGAAAACGTAGCCATGCTCAGACTAGGGTGGGTCTTGTCCAGTACAAGGCAGAAGAGGCAGCCTGTGTGGGAAAGACTAAAGCGAATTCTGGTTGATAAAACATTATTTCTAATTCTCAGGAAGACTTTTCCAGAAATGTAGGGAGTTGACCCACATACTCGCCAATGTTTGGGTTATGTTTCAACCTTGCTTGAACACTATGAATGCACACAGTGCCAACTCCCATGTGCTTTGAGGAGGGCTGGGTACATTACGCTTCTCTGGTTTTGTTTTTGGGTCCTTTCCCCATGTGTCTGCAGTGTTTCTTCCATTAAAACCAGGACTTTTCCTCCCTCTGAGCTTCCACACAAACTCTGGCCCAAGCCAATACTCCCAAGGGATGCTAAATACACTTTTGGAGTCAAAAAATGGGATAATTTATTCAAAAAAACATGCCAATAACTCTACAAAGAACTTTTACAGGTGGTATCATTTTGCTCCATATTTCCAGACAGGAAGGAGTCATTTTGCTCACTCATGGCATAGCAATGACAGGTTGTTCTCCAGACATTTCTGTGATGGAAAGAAAGGCAAGTCTAGAGCATGAAATAGGGCCAGAAAGCCCCTGCAGCCTGGTGTGGGAATTTCTGCTTATTCACCTCTGAGTTCCCTCTTTTATCTAGGTCCTTCTTATGTGCAGAAATCACATCTCAAATCAGGATTCCAGATGCAGTCTCCCAGCAGACATGGTGTTCTTATTAAGGCAGCTTGGAGAGAAGATTTCAGAGAGACATGATCACTGTCCTCAAATAGTTAAAGGCATGTCACATAGAAGAGGCATTATATTTACCCAGCTTGGTGACAGAGAGGAATGGAGATAGTAGAAGCCACTAGAAGGCAAACACATCTTCATTATGGAAAAGAGGGCTTTAGACCAACATAGAATTGAGCTATTTCAAACATCTGAAGTTACAAACTCCCCCAGATTCCCCAATACCCAATTTATTTGTAGCACTGACTAGCATGTGGTGTGAGGATGTCCTGGGGAAATAACTTGAACTTGAACCATGGCCAAACTGGGGTTTCAGACATAGAAAGGGACATGGTGAATTTGGGGTGCATGAGCAAAACATGATAAGAGAAGCCAGACTTCAAAGGGAGAAGCAAAGCAGAATCTGCAAGGAGGAGGCAGAAAAACATCAAAGTGTGGGGTCTGAACTTCAGGAGTGGTAGTGGGGACTTCGGGAAGAGTCAGACGGCAGCCCTGCTTTAATCATGCCAGCCCCAGGCACCATGGTGACATGTGCATCAAGATAACCATGATATCTAAGGACTCAAGCAATTTTTCAGAGGGAACCACAAAGTAGACAACCAAGACAAGGAAACCATTTCTGTCTTGGCAAAGAAAAAACTCTTACGTAGCTTGGAACAGTAAGGTATCAGTCAGTAGCCTGGGGAAAAGTCTGGAAAGGCCTTACCACAGGCTACAGACCAAGTGCAGCCTCAGAGACAGAAACTGGGACAGAGGCTGGGACAGAGCTGTAGGAACATCAGAATTATTGGCCCAGAGAGAGTAACGGCCCAGGTCTCCAAGGCAGCTAGAAGGCTTCAGACACCCATGTAAGGCAGCTCGTGTAGACTGCCAGAGACAGGATGGTTCTTCTCATGACTGTCATTACACAAGGACCAAAACTTTGCAGCTACATAGATGGAGAACATCCAACTATTGAATTTTATGTCTGCATTCTTTTTTTAAAAAATTCAATTTACTTAACATATAGTGTATTATTAGTATCAGGGGTAGAATTTAGTGATTCATCAGGGCATATAACACCCAGTGCTCATTACATCAAGTGCCCTCCTTACTTCCCATCACACAGTTACTCCATTCCCCCACCCACCTCCCCTCCAGCAACTCTCAGTTTGTTGCTTATAGTTAAGGGTATGTTACGGTTTACCTCCCTCTCTGTTTTCATCTTGTTTTATTTTTCCTTCCCTTCACCTATGTTCTTCTGTTTTGTTTCTTAAATTCCATATATAAGTGAAATCATATGGTATTTGTCTTTCTCTGATTGACTTGTTTTGCTTAGCATAATACCCTCTAGTTCTATCCACATTATTGCAAATGGCAAGAGTTCATTCTTTTTGATGGCCAAGTAATATTACACTATGTATATACACACCGCATCTTCTTTATCCATTCATCTGTCAATGGACATCTGGGATTTCTCATCTTCTTTTATATTTCTATAAGGTCAGAGTTATATATATAATTTGCTTACAGTAAAATCTACCCTTTTAAGTATATAATTTAATAAATTTTCACAAGTGCATACAATGTAAAATCACTCCCACAATCAAGATACAGAACATTTCCATCACCCCAAAATGTGCCCTCATGACTTTTTGTAGTCAATACCTTTTTATAGTCATACGCCAGCCTCTAGCAACCATCAACCTGTTTTGTTCTTTCATTTTGTTTTGTTTTTAATATATACAACTGATCCTTGACCAATGAGGGGGTTAAGGACCCTGACTCCCACACAGTCAAAAATCCGTATATAACTTTGCCCAAAGCTTAGCTACTAGTAGCCTGCTGTTGACTGGGAACCTTAGCAATAACATAAGTGTTTGATTAACACAAATTTTTTATGTTTATGTACTACATACTGCATTCTTACAATAAAGGAATTTAGGGAAAAGAAAATGGTATTAGGAAAAGGGCTGATATCCACGATCTATAAAGAAATCCTCAAACTCAACACTCAAAAATGGATAATCACGTCAAAAAATGGGCAGAAGATATGAAAAGACACTTCTCCAATGAAGACAAACAAATGACTAACAGACACATGAAAAAAATATTCATCACCATTAGCCATCAGGGAGATTCAAATTAAAACCAAACAAACTGAGGGTTGCTGGGGGGAAGGGGGATTGGGAGAAGGGGGGTGGGGTTATGGACACTGGGGAGGGTATGTGCTTTGGTGAGTGCTGTGAAGTGTGTAAACCTAGCGATTCACAGACCTGTACTCCTGGGGATAAAAATATATGTTTATAAAAAATAAAAAATTAAAAAAAAAACACATTGAGATACCACCTTATACCAGTTAGAATGGCCAAAATTAACAAAACAAGAAACAAGTGTTGGAGAGGTTGTGGAGAAAGGAGAACCCTCTTACACTGTTGGTGGAAATGCAAGTTGGTGCAGCCACTTTGGAAAACAGTGTGGAGATTCTTCAAGAAATTAAAAATAGAGCTACCCTATGACCTTGCAATTGCACTACTGGGTATTTAACCCAAAGATACAGATGTAGTGAAAAGAAGAGCCATCTCTACCCCAGTGTTCATAGCAGCAATGGCCACAATCATCAAACAATGTAAAGAGCCAAGATGTCCTTCAACAGATGAATGGATAAAGAAGATATAGTCCATATACAATGGAATATTATAACCTTCATCAGAAAGGATGAATACCCAACTTTTGTATAAACAGGGGCAGGACTAGAGGAGATTATGCTGCGTGAAATAAGTCAAGCAGAGAGAGCCAATTATCATATGGTTTCACTTACTTGTGGAGCATAAGGAATAATATGGAGGACACTAGGAGAAGGAGAGGAAAAGTGAATTGGGGGAAACTGGAGGGGAAGACGAACAAAGAGAGACTATGGACTCCAAGAAACAAGCTGAGGGTTTGGGAAGGGAGGGGAGTGGGGAGATAGATGAACCGGGTGGTGGATATTAAGGAGGGCATGTACTGCATGGAGCACAGGGTGTGATATGTAAACAATGACTCTTGGAACACTGAAAAAATAAAATTAAGTTAAAAAAAAAAAAAAAGAAAATCATTAGAGGGGTGCCTAGGTGGCTCAATCAGTTAAGCAACCCACTCCTAATTTTGGCTCAGGTCATGATCTCAGGGTCATGGGATGAGGCCTGTATTGGGCTCCATCCTGGGTGTGGAGCATCCTTAAGATTCTCTCTCTCCCTCTCCCTCTCTCTCTTAAGAAGACAAGAGAAGAGAAGAGAAGAGAAGAGGATTATGGGGTGCCTAGGTGGCTCCATTGGTTAAGCATCTGCCTTTAGCTCATAATCCCAGGGTCCTGGGATGGAGTCCCACATCAGGCTCCCTGCTTACTGGCGAGACTGCTTCTCCTTTTTCTTCTGTTGCTCCCTCTGCTTGTGCTCTCTTGCTCTCTCTCTCTCTCTCTGTCAAATAAATAATAAAATAAAAGATTTTTTAAAAAGAAAAATAAAATTATAAGAAAAAAAAATATTGACACTAACACACTGCATTTACTGGGGGAAAAAAATCTTCAGTTATGTGGGTTCACTCAAATATATTATTTGTTGCTTCTTCCAGAATGTCATATAAGAGGAACTGTAAACTTACACAGCCTTATGAGTCTGGTTTCTGTAGATAAGGCATTGAAATTGATCCATAGTCCATGATGTTGCACATTTCAGCCCTGGGTCCTGGTTTCCTAGTAGTAGAGCTCCAGGTACAGGTACACCATGGTTTATCATCTACCAGTTGACGGACTGTTGGTGATGTTTCAGTTGTTTCTAGTTTTTGATGACTACAAATGAAGCATTTGCATCCAGCTTTTAGTGTGGACATATGTTGTCATTGGGTAAATAGCTAAGAGTGAATCGCTGGACCCAACACTAACTATATGTTTAACTTCTTAAGAAACCGTCAAAGTATTTTCCAAAATTGCTGGACACTTTGGCATCCCCACTGTCTCTAACTCTTATTGGGCAGGACCTCATTTAAACTCATCAAATCTCAGGCTGAAAATACTGATATTCTATGTCTGCTGGTTCAATATCTAGGAAGTCAGACGTGTCCTGAAGAAGTGGAAGAAACAGAATTTGCAGCTTCTGGGAAAGGGACTTTTGTGACACTGTGGGTATCCTGCAGGGGCTAGGTAACCACTTGTCATGGAGGCAGAGGAGGGCTAGATGACCTCACCTTCCAGCACCCTCCCCACTCTGCTTTCTGTGAGACCATGAAATGACTGTCACCCTGGCAAGCATTCTCAGACACCACTCACCATTTCTTACCACTTGGCTCACAGGCAAACATGCATCTTGATGTTTGACATCTTTATCAGTTTGACTGATGTATTTCCCTGAGTTGATATCTTTTATGCAATCAATTGGATCTCTTGGCAGTTTTTGCAAAAGAGGTAATAAATTAATGGACCACCCACCTTCTGTTTCAGGTTCATCTGCTGACCTGTTTGAGACTGTAGATACCTCACTCAGCCTCTGTATGCTTTAGCTTCCCCATCTGTGCCTGACAGCACCTAGTGCTGAGAATTCTGTGGAGCACACTGAGAATAGGAATGGCTGAGAAATGGTGTTAGTATTTATGACTAGAAATACTGCTTTTACTCTGTCCTCTTTGCTGTGAGTTTTGGAGTCCAACAAGCCTGAATCTGGATCCTGACTGTGTGACAAGCTGTGTGATCCTGAGCCAGTCGCTTAACCTCTTTGAATCTTGGTAAAATGAACATATTCTGCAGATGATTAGTTAATGTAGGCAAAGCACCTTGCATATTATCTGGTAGAGTCACCTTCTGGGAAACATGATTCTCGTATTTACTGTCAATGAAACTACTCTCTCGATCACCATTACCTAAGGGCACTGTGGTCATCTCAAGTTAATGTAGTGGGAAACCTGGGGCCGGGATGTAGCACTAGCTACAGAGTGGAATGTGGGGATGGCAGGAAGGGCTGGATGGGTAGTGACTGAGGTGACTCAGAAGTGACCCATCTGCAAGCACTGAGGAGCTGCCTCCTTGTGGTAAAGCTCCCCTGTTTCTGGGTTTGGAACCATTTTCTGTCACTGTCTATGAGCTCTTGGCTTGTGATATCTTTCTGGTTAGTGGCTTGCATTTCTGTGTCTCCCAAGGCTCTTGACTCCTCCCAGCCATACTGGGCCTAAAGGAGCAGAATTACCCCCAAATTACTTGAAAGGACCCCAGGACCACAAGTATTAAGCAGAAGGGTGGCCAAACAGCTCTGAAATGTTTTTCTTCTATAACCAAGGTAGTGGGTGGATCTGAATGGACCCTGACAATCAGTCTTGGCCAGAGAAATCAGAAACTTGTAATACCTGTGAACTTTGTTTTTAAAGGGATTTCCCTAAACCAGGCCATTGTCATCTCCAAGAACATGGGAATAATGAAGGGAATATGTCCTTCACCTTGAGAAAAGTCTGTAAACACTTTTCAAAACCAGCTCAGCTGACTTCTCACCTCCCATCTCCACCCAGGTTCCTCCTGTGTATGTCACCCCTCATCCCAACCAACCTACCTCTCTTAGGTTGGGGAGGCAAATTAATCCCTTCCCTCTCCCAGCCATGTAGTAAACCAGGACAGTGGGTTCCAGCCAAGAACTGTGCAATGAAGGAGCCAAGAGCTGGGTGGGCAGTGGTCACCCCTCTTCCCCAGTCCTGACCTATCCTGGATCTAGGGGAGGATGGGAGAGCGGGAGTCTGCACAGAGCACCACGGGGAGAGAACACTTGACTTGGAGGGAGAGCGCACCATGTAGATCCCGGCATTTCTGAGTCATGCAAATTTGGGCAAGTGACAACTTCTCCTAGACTCCGTGTTCAGATTCTGAGCCTATAAAATGGGGGTGACAACACTGCTCTTGCAAGATTATTTTTGGGGATTTGAGATTACACATATACAGCACCTAGCACATAGTAGGCACTTATTAAACCATAGATACTCTTGTTATTGTTGTCTTTCTTCTTAAGACAATTATTTCGAAATTCTAGTACCGATTCTCAGCAGGTCCTCCGATGTATGAATGGGAAGGAGGGGAAGGAGCAGGCTCATGAGCATCGGCTCTCCGGTCTCCGTTACTTGTGGCCTGAATAGGGGCATAAACAGGTTCTTTGTTTTTCCCCAACTCAAGCCTTGGAGGGAAATCTTAGAGTGATGGAGGAGCTGGAAATGAAATCGTTCAAATGTCACTTTTCAGCTACTTAGCTTTAGAAACATCTTCTGAAAGGGGGAGTTAATTTAGATGGCTGACTTTTTTTTAATCTTTATCAATTTGGGGTTCTAGACATCATTTCTCTGGGCTCTCCAAATGCTCCCTCACCCTCCCACGCCCACACCAAACCATGGAAAATCCAGAGTTGGCCTCGGACAGCGTGTTCTGCCTCCTCGCAGGTGATACCTATTTTGGGGACAAACAGAGGGGTCTGGTTTCCAAGGCTGTGGAACTGGAAGCCAATCCACTTGCTAAAAAGATTGGAAACAGCGTCTCAGCGGCTTACAGCTAAGCATGAAGGCCTCAGCCCCCAGGGAAGCTCTCACATTACAAAACTTGACAGAAACCACTTGGAGAGACAAGACCCAGGTCACTTTGTTCCTGCTGCAGGAATCTGGGTGGGAGACAGAATTGTGACCGGATCCTGGCCCCAAATGCCATCCCAGCCATGCAAGCTAGCTCAGCAAAATGGACTGCTTCTCCCAAGTCAGCCACCTCAGCCTTTCCGATCTCCCCACTCTGTCTTTATGTCCACTCATTACGCAACAGTGTGGGACCAGGACTGCTGGAGGGGCAAGATCTGTTCTCACCAACCCGGAAACTCCACACCAGCATTCCTGTTTTCAGTATGATACCTCTGCCTGCTCTGGAGAATATGCCTAACCAAGCCAGAAACCAAAAATGCCCCATCCTAGGCCTTGAGATTTCACCCGCCAAAAACATGTCTTTCTAAACTGTCCAGGAGATTCCAGATCTCAGAACAGAAGTATCTCGCGGCTCCTGGCTCTACATGCTGACTCATTTCTCATGGACAAGTTAAACCCCTTTGGGGATACAGAACTAAGCTACAGGTGCCCCAAACCCTGTTCCAAAAGCCCTCCAGGGGGGCTCAGACAGTGCCAGAAGAAGTGGAGGCGGGTGGCAGGGCTGGGAAGGCGCCAGAGGACGGGAAATGAGCTTCTGCCCCTCGGTCAGTTTCCAAGAGCGGTTCCTTCCAGCCAGACTGATTGGGACGCATACAGCTGTCTCCCTGGTGGGGTTTCAGTGTGTTTCCTCTCCAAAACTGCAGCTGGAAAGGACAGTTGTGCACAAATGAAAACAGGACTACAAATCCCTTTTCAGCTTCCTTTCAACACAAATGAAGTAAAAATGCGGTCAGTGAAAAATAGGAGAGAATAACATCCTGGTGAATTAGTATTTTAGCATAAGATTAATTGGAAAAATTGCTTAAGAACTAATTGTTTCTGTTTTGCATCTCTAGAATCCTGGGGAGCTAATCTAGTCTAAAGAGGAGGAAAGATAGGGACTTCGAGATTCTGATGGAAGTGTCAGCTGACCTCTATTTATGCCTGTGTTCATTGTCTCAATTCCATTTAAATTATTGTGATTTCTTTATTAAAGAAGCAATCTCTGTTTGTTGGAGCAAAAGATCAAAATTCAGTTAACTAGAAAAGCTTTTTTAAGTCCCCCTTCATTTCTTTCCCATCCCATATGATGTACATAAGTGCCAGATTTTTTCTATGCTCTTATTAAGGTTTTGTTTTTATAAAAGTGGAAACACACATATTTTGTAATTCTTTATCCTCTCAATTTTACCAATATGTAACCTCTAACCCAGGTTACCATTCTTTTTAATGTATTTATTTGTGAGAGAGAGAGAGAGTGAGTGAAAGAGAAAGCACAAGCCGGGAAGAGAGGCAGAAGGAGAGGCAGAGGGAGAGGCAGGAGAAGCAGACTCCCCACCGAACAGGGACCCAGATGTGGAGCTCAATCCCAGGACCCTAGGATCAGGACCTGTGCCGAAGGCAGATGCTTAACCACCTGAGACACACAGGCGCCCCAGGTCACCATTTTAAATAGCTCTGTATCATAGCCTCATATTCCATAGTCTACTCAACAAATCCTTATTATTGAATATTTACAGTCTTTCCAATTTTTTGTTAATAAACGTTATAATTAAACCCCCCATCTTGCATATATAGCTATGTGAATTTGCCTGGTTGTTTAATATATTCCTAGATGTTACATTACCATGTAATATTTTGTTTATTTTTGATACATATGCCAAATTGTCTTCCAGCACAGTTGAATCCAGTTATATTCGCATTGAGTCATGAGTCATGAGTGCTCACCCCCTCCACACACACACTGTCACTATTATGAGTATTGTCATTCTTTTCTTTATTTCTTAGCCATGTCCAAGTTTACTTGATAACTGCTTTCATTTGCTTTGATAAGCATATCATGAATATTTTGTCTTTTCTTTTGATTACATTTGTGAGATCAGATCAACCTTGGTCATTGTCTATTAATGGGGAAAAAAAATGAGAGAGAGAGAAAGAGTATGGCGGAGACAAAGGAAAGTCCAATCAGGTAAAAGAGCAAGAACTGGATGTAACACGGAAAGACCAAAAATCTTCCCAGAAAGGAGGCAGTGGAAGGGACTTGATGCAGACAATTTCCTGGGTCTTTGCCAGTTGGCACCAGTTGGCACCTGAGACAGAGAACTCTCTCGGTGCCATTCAAAATGGTAGAACACCTTGTGCCACTGTTTAGTTTCTTCACAACCATTTTTAAGTTGATTCAAGTGAGTGTGTATCCAACTCACAGATAGTGCACATTTGAGCATAGTTGCATTTGCTTGGTCTGCAGAAGACCACCACACAACAAAAAAGTGAGGCATTCTCAGAGGAATGGAACTGGCTGGGTTGCCTCCCAGTATGGACTCCCCAAGCCATTTTGTTCATTAGCAACCCTGTCAACAGCACCACTACCAACCCCTAACCCCAAAATACCAGAGACTGGTTGGAACACAAGTGAGAGAAATGATGACATTTTCCAAGTGCTTCTCCTGTGCTTATGACTTCCTTTCCTTTATGTTCCACACACATCATCTCTTTAATTCTCTCAATTTGAGGTACATGTCATGGTTTTTCCCTCTCTCTGTGGAGGTGGAAAGGACAAGTTGAAGCACAAACCATGGCAACAAAGCCAGAACTTGAGTCCAGATGCTCTAATTTCCAGCTTAGGCCCTTTCCACTCCCATGGCCTGGTAGGGCTTGCAAGAACGCTCCCCACTTCTAGTTCAGTTTGAGGGGATCCTCAGATGAGAGCCCAAAGATAGCCAAACCTCTTGTTGTTGCACCAGATAAGAAAGAAAACAGTAGTCAGGCAACAATGCCCAAAGCCCCTTTCAAGTTCTGGACACAGGGCAAGGTATCACTCTTCATAGAGGAGTGGACTCCAGTGCCTTCAGGACTGAGAGGTATTAAGAAATCAACCCCTTTTTCGGGCGCCTGGGTGGCTCAGTGGGTTAAGCCGCTGCCTTCAGCTCAGGTCATGATCTCAGGGTCCTGGGATCGAGTCCCGCATCGGGCTCTCTGCTCAGCAGGGGGCCTGCTTCCCTCTCTCTCTCTCATTCTCTCTCTCTCTCTCTGCCTGCCTCTCCGTCTACTTGTGAGCTCTCTCTGTCAAATAAATAAATAAAATCTTTAAAAAAAAAAAAAAAAAAAAAAAAAAAAAAAAAAAAGAAATCAACCCCTTTTAGACAAGCTACATGTAAATGAATGACACCCATTCTGTTTCTCCCTGGAAAAGCTCCTACCAGACCCATGTGGCTTAGTCTGAGCTGCTTAGAAATCACAGGGATCACGCAGGGACACAGGATATGAATGCAAGACACCAATCATGTGTCTTCCTCCTCTCCGTGGCAGCTTTCCTCCAGGAGGCGGAGAAGATCATGGCCACCAGATGTTGCTGAGGGAACAAAAGTTGGCGCCTGGGCTTTGCCAGAAGCCTACCCCCCCATCCTGCCACAACCATGGGGCTCCCTCCAACGATCATCATGGGGCTCACATCGGAGAAGTTTCTCCAGCCTTTCCAAATGCTCATCTGCCTGGGCACCAGGGCTCAGACGAGGCACCACAGGGAGACCAGATCATCTGGTGTTAAGTATTTGTCAAGACCAAGTTGAGTCTGGTAAGCTGGTTTGAGGGTTACTGTCAGGAACATCAAAGCAATGAAAATATTAAACAAATAAGCTACTTTAAGATATCCTCCAAGGTTGGGGGACCTCTTATAAGCAAAGGCTGGTAGAATTCTGTCATCCCTCCCCCTGTCACCAACCCCCATACTTTGCTGGATTCTCTGCAGAGAATCCAAAACTTTTCACCTAAATTAGATCTTCTACTGATGGAGCTTCAAAGCACTCCATCTCCTGGCCTCTCCCGGCCTCTCCCACCTTCTTCAATGTCTTTTAAAGGACCCTAAATCTACCCCTTTGGACCCCCTCTAAAGACAAATGCCATACAACTCCATTCTCCAGCTTTCCAGTCCTTTCTCAGACCATCCCACGTAGCAGAGTCCTCCAGCGTCCTATTTCCTAAGGTGCTTGAATCATACCAAATCCCTGACTCCAGGGAAGCTTCTTTTGTCCCACACACCCACACTAGTGGCCATCGTCACCTTGCACTCAGGCTTGCATTCCAGGGCAGGCGTTGACCACAAATGCCCCAAAGCACATCTGCTAATCCACACATTCACACGTCACATTGCAGGAACGCAATTACCTTGTGACTGAAATCAACCTCAGAAAACTTGCTTTCCCTGCCTTCAGTACATTCTCTCTTCCTCGCTCGCCAGACTGCCTCATTCCAGCAGACGCCGAGAGCTTCTGGTTGTTAAGAACTCATAGGTCCCCCTCAGATCACCAAAACAACTAGATGAGTTAGATAGCATTATCCATTTTACGGGGGAGGGACCAGGGTTCAGAAAGATGGAGTGATTTGCTCAGATTCACACAACTGGCTGGAGCCTGTCTACTGAGATTCGAACTCAGATCCATTGAAAGGACAACCCATGCTCTAACAACAGCCTGCCACATGAGAGACCTCCGCCAGGTCACACTGTTGTTTAGTGGGGCTAGAAAAATAGAACTAAGAGGAAGATCAAGGCTTAAGGAAGGGAGTAGCAGGGATAAGCAAAGAAGGTAGCCTGTTGTCAAGGCAAATAAGTGAACTTTTATAGGCATTTGATTATGGCAGGTTTTTTTTTTTAAGATTTTTATTTATTTATCAGAGAGAGAGGGAGAGAGCGAGCACAGGCAGACAGAATGGCAGACAGAGGCAGAGGGAGAAGCAGGCTCCCTGCTGAGCAAGGAGCCCAATGTGGGACTCCATCCCAGGACGCTGGGATCATGACCTGAGCCGAAGGCAGCTGCTTAACCAACTGAGCCACCCAGGCGTCCCTGACTATGGCAGTTTTTAAGCAGAAAAACAAAAGTAGGCAGAGGAAGAAAAAATATCTAAGTAGAAGAAAAATCTCTGAAAATCATTATATCTAGGCTCCTGCCTCCAGAAAAGACTTCCCTTAAGCCACACAGACCAGGTGGAATCATTTCTCAGGAATATAAGATCTCTATGCCTATATGGTATGAAATCTCAAGCAAATGTCCCTGAGCCTTCCCCAGAAAGCCCCCCTCCCATGCCACGCCCTGTCTTCAGCTGCCCCGGGACAACCAGGCTGCTGCAATGGCTTGGGGTTCAGCTGTGGTTTGAAGCACCAACTCAACACTCCCGCTTGATTCTCAGCCTTGATACAGTTCATGAGAAAGCCCAGACCTCCCCATATCAGGCCTGAAGGGCAGGATGAATTCTGCAAGACCTCCCACCCAAACCTGCATCAGAACTAAGATCCCATGCCTGTGTTGCCTGGGCTGTCCCCAGCAGGGGCACAACGGGATCTCTGGGCACAGATTTTCATGGTGACTCCCAGGAACCAAGACCCTTATAGATAGGAAGCCAGACTCCCAGTCCCATTGGCGAACCCAGCACTCTCTTCCCACATTGGGTTCAACAAGACACCACCATCACGAGTCAGGAGAACAGGGTTCTTATTCCAGGTTAATGACCAACCAGCTGTGGAGCCTTGACAAGTCTCTGACCTCTGACAGGATCAGACCCCTCATCTCAAGACCCTCAAAAGACTGAGCTTCCAAGCCATCATAGAGAAGATCTGATCCAATGCCCTCATTTTCCTGGTGGGCAAGACAAAGCCTTGAGGCTGGAAGTGACTTTGCCAAGACAGTGGAGTTGACCAGAGTCACACAAGACTTTAGGAGAGGAGCAGAGGCACTTTCACACCTCTCACTTGGAAGACAAATACCCCCACAAAAAAGGGGATGGCCCCTGGGAGGTGGAGGGTGGAGGGTTGAATTTCAGGGATCCTATAGAGGAATAGAATGAGCACTGGACCAGTGGTTAGAAGACCCATGTCCCCACTTGCCTCTGTCTCTTACCAGGTGAGCCACCTTGCCCTGTCCCTCCACCTCTTCTTGGCACTCAGTTCTCATTTATAAAATGAAGCCCCCTATGCACGGCTCATACCTGCTATGAGAGGTAGATGAGACGTGTGTCTCGAAAACCATAAAGGTCTATATGTGCACAAGTGAATTCTGCTTGTCTACACAGCCACCTTTAGGATTTGGGTTTTGGACCAGGAAACAGACAGAGACAAGGGTGAGCTATGCTGTCTGAGCAGATCTACGGCCAGGGGCTCTCTCAGCAAAGGGGTCCCAGAGCACAAGCCTAAATCCATGTCATTAGAGCAGGACTCAGGTTGTGTGTGTCTAAGCAGCTTTGGTTGGAAAAGATTAGGAGGCCAGTAGAGCGAGAAGAAAATTTGATGAGACAGCAGAATCCTGCCCACAGTACCACACTGCCCTCTTCAGGTCATCAAGGAGAAGGCACCCCGTGGGGCCTGGTCTGGCAAAGTCAGAACCCCAGGGTCATTGGATCCATTCCTCTACCTGAGAGCAGAGCAATCCCTCTGCAAGCTGAAACGGGGTTGGGGGACAGTCCTCACTCTCAGCAAATCTGTTCTGCCTAGCCCAAATCTTCCTCCTGTCTTGATGCTCCCCACTCTCCAACCTGCCTTCTGAGGAGCCTGCAGGCAGCCTTAACATCTCTCTCGCTCAAGTTGGGACTTCGATGGTTCTGGAAACAGAGTAGCAGCCCCAGCTTCCACCCCACTCACTGTATCCTCTTTGCCCCAGAACAGGGTGGTTTCTCCATATTCTGGGCATCTTCCTGTCCTTGGGAAAAACCCCCTGAGCCGAGGGAATCATGACTTGCCTAAATAAAGGGACAAGCCAAGGCCCTGCAGTTTTTGAGAACGAACCAGAAATTCTGTGACTCAAAGAACCTCCGGCACAGAAACCACAACTGCTCCTCGATTTGGAAGGTGGCATCTGGAGCCCAGAGCCTGCCCCCTGGGCCCATGAGAATGTCCTTCTTCAGTGGCCCTGGCTGGGCCAGACCTTCCCCCACCCCCACCCCATTTGCTGTCCTTTCTCAGCTGGTATAGTTCAGAGCCCAGCCCTCTGCAGCTGGCTGACCAGCCTCCAGGCGTGGGCTCGGGCCACGCTCCTGTGTGCCCCTGTGCAGACCCGGGCAGCCGCTGCAGCCGGCCCCGCCATGTGACAGCAGTGATTCACACCCGCAGACGCCCAAACCAGCTTCTCCATTCTTCCTCTCCAGGATATCACAAAAGGCACAGTCTCGGCTGTTCAGGCTGGAAAGCCTTCAGGACAGAGCTGCATTGTTCCCAGGGTCAGGAGGGGCTAGAGGCTGAAGGGAATTAAGAAGACAGGGAGCCCAGGCACAGGGTGGCTGTCCAGGCAGCAAGCATATCCCTCGTGCAGGCCAAGCCCACTTCCTGTCCTGGCTCAGATTCTGGGGCTCGAGTTTACATCTCCTCCTTTAGAGCTGATGTCAGGTTGGATCGTGGGTTTTTCTTATTTTCCACTCTCTGCACATGTGCATTTCATCGAAAAATACACATGTATTGTTTCTTTGGTCCTTTAGGAGAGGAGTAGAGGCACTTTCACAACTCTCACTTGGAAGACAAATACCCCCATAAAAAAGGGGACATCTTTTTTTTTTTTTTTTTTTTGAGACAATAACACATAAACGTGGAGCCTGGCAACCTTTGCCTTTGGGGCATGCTTTATCTTTTCTCTTCTGCTCCCTATCTCTAACTAAACAGGGCCCCAGCAGGTGGATCAGGCCTTTCAAGGATCTGGGAAATTATTAGTCCAGTCCCTCTGATTCTCAGATTAAGAAAATCTTCAATTCTGGGTGGTTAAAAATAAGTTCCTAGTAAATAAATATTTGGAAATGAAAGGGCTTCTGGAGGCTACAGGGTCCCATTCTGATCACTGGGGAGGTGGACCTTCCTTTAGCCCATGGCAGGCTAGTCGGTCCGCCCCACTTCTAAGCAGCTCCAACTCATCAGGAAGTGTTTTTGAATATCAAGCCAAAAAAATCTGCCTTCCCTGCCCCACCCCCGTGGTAGACTGGAAAATGGACCACCATTCATTCCACTCCTCCTCATTCCCACACTGTTTGCATGTGACTTTACAGGACAGATCTATGACTTGCTTTGACCAACAGAAGGCAACCAAGGTAGTATCATGCCATTTTGGAGTCTAGGCTTCAAGCGTCTTGCATCTTTTCACGCTCTTGGAACCCCATCACTGCCATGAGAACAAGATCAGGGTTGCCTGGATGAGGACGAACAAACACGGGCACGAAAGCTGAGTCATACCAGCTTGAACGCCCCAAGAGCAGCCGGGCCTCAGCCGGTCTGCCAGCCGACCACAGATGCACCAGTGAGCCCCGGCTGAGGTCCACCCAGCTGGCCCCGATCGGCAGAACTGCCCTTCTGAGCCCAGCCCAAATTGCATGCCCTCTGAATTATGAGCTGAAGAAATGGTTGTTTTCTAAGTCACTAAGATTTGGGATGCTTTGCTATGCGCAAAATGTAAGCTGATGTACCCCTAATAACCCTCCGGAACCAAAAAATTCTGATTCCTTGTCTGGGGCGGAGGGGTGGTAGACAGGGCTTTAGAGATTGAAATAGCTGATTCTCATTGACTCTACACTCCAAAATGGCTTTGGGGGGCGGTGCCACCCTCCAACCCCTGCCTTAGAGGGAAAGCACAGCCCAGACATCTTCCCCCTCCCCCCGCCCCCAACACCAGCCCCTGGAGCTGCAACAGAGCCTCCTTTACCCTCCATGTCTGCATCCATCAGTAGCGTCCTGTCCACTCAGGAACCCCAAAAGCCCCAGTGCTCAAATATTCTAGTCTTTCTTGTATATTCTATGATCAATTAAGAAAAAACTGAAAGATTGAGGCAAAGAAGGCGCTAAAAGTTCAATGAAAATACTTAAGTCAATTAGGCTTCTTGAAGCCACTTCTGACCCAAATCTAAACTGCCAAAAGCCCTCCAAACCAATGTCCTTGGTAGGTTTCCAGTGGAGCCCTGGCCCCATGGGCCACAATAGTGGGGAGGTGGTCAGAGGCTGCTGGCTGCTGGCTTCCAGAATTTGCCACGTGGAGCCAACAACAAATGCACTGAACTTGGTCTTGGGGTCTAATGGGGAAGGTCACCATCCCCACCACAGGAGACAGATCCAGCCAATGGCAGCCCCCATTCTTAACCAGACACAGAGGGAAGTGGCATTGTGGGAAACAGCGGCCATCTGTGGATCCTCTGGCTGAAAACTTCGCTGCAAAGTTGGCCAGTTCCAAACGAGCCCTTGCAGCTTGGCTTCCTGTTTTCCATTTGCACTCCCCGTGTGTCACGGCACAATTATTCTGGGAGACATTCTCAAAATGGACGTGGTCTCCAATTTTCTTTCCTTAATAACAGTGCTGGAAATGGGGGTGAGGGAAGCAGAGAAAGAGAGAGAGAAACCCCAAACCTCAGAAAAGGATGAAAACACTCCTAAACTCTATTTTGAAAATGAGAAAGTCACAGTACACAGCCCTCTACTCATTCAATCCAGTCCCCTGCTCCGGCCAGGCTACGGGTGAGGACACAAAGATTTGGGGAAGTGAGGCAGGTGAACCCTGCTTTCATGGCACATGATATGAATCAGTCCCGGAGGCGGAGAGAGGTACAGCACAGGGAACAAAGTCAATGCTATCGTAATGACCTTGTGGGGTGACTGTGCTTACCACAGGGAGCATGGAGTGACATATAAAATTGTTGATCCACTATGTTGGATACCTGAACTTAACAGAACATTGTGTATTAATTAAATTTCAATTTAAAAAAAAAAAAATTTTTTTGAAATATCCTTCCCTGAGATCCTAAATCCCATCAGCGTAGCATCGATGACAACAGCAGCAAGTGGCTGGTGGCAAGCTCCTAGGAAGATGGCGGCCACCAGCAATTGTTCTTCAGCCTCCGAAAGGACACGGAAAGTGGCTCAGAGCAGAACAAAGAAACGGCAGCTCTCTTGCAACTCTCTGCTCTCTTCCGTCAGACAAATGCACCAGTTCCCAAATCCATTCTTCCTCATGGCCATGAAAACAGTCTGAAGTCTAGAGCATGCATATTTTAAAAGTCTTGGAGCGGACTTGCTTGTGGATTTTAGATTAAAAGGTTAGAATATGTGAGTGTGAATGTGTCTGTGTGCCTCAGTTTACCTGTTTTTTTTATCCATGTGCATACAGATACACACTTGTTTTTGTGAGAGCTGCTGCCCATGAGTGAGGGTTGACATAAATAACGCTGAAAGTCAGTGCAGATGTCTGTGTGAGCCCATGCATTTGTGCACTTGTTGGCCGGTACGTGCATGAAATTGTGCATGTGTGTGTACGTGTGCAAGCGTGTGTGTTCTCCGCACATACTTCACTCCAACATGTCTTCAGGACTGAGTTTGAGGTGCCTGTACCTGCCAGTGGACGCCGGCGTCTGAGAGGTGTGTCTGTATGTGCACGTGTCCTTCGCACACGTGAGGCCCCGTGCCCGCCCCATCTCCTCCTTCCTTCCCATGAGCCTGCAACAGCTTTTGTTCACCTCCCTTTGGGATCTGCCAGCTAATGGCAGGGGTCCCTCTCCTGGGAAACAACACTCCTCCCCTGCTCATTTGTGTCTCATCAGAGGGCTCCAGGCTCCAGCCCTTAAATGGCAGCCCACGATTGCAACGGACGACTTTCTTAATTGCCCGTGATGCTTGTGGGCACAGTGCAAACACCGCAGTAGCTACTAGGCAGCGTGAGCTCAAGAAGGCTGCATTTTGCGCCTGTGTGAATTGAGTGTTCCTGGGAGCTGAGAGGCCAAAGCGGGTTGGAGCCACCGAGAGGCTGTTATTATGGCCTGGCACAGGCCCACTGGAAGCTTCTTGGGACCCTGAGGCGATTTCACCACACTCTCCATCGGCAACACCCCTAGAATTTCCAAACCAGGACACCACCGCTGCCCTGGCTGCCTCCTCCCCCATCCCCTAGTCCCGCTTTCTCTTTCTCTTTCTCTGTCTCTCTTTCCCCTTTCTCTTTCTCTCTCTTGTTCTTTCTCCCACTTTCCTTCTCTGTGTCTCTCCTCTACCCCTTTTCTCAGTTTGTCCCTCTCTCTTCTCCCCTTCTGTCCTCTCTCTTGGCCTCTCCGCCCATCCTTAGCTCACAACAGCACACTTAAAGCTGGAGAGTGGCCTGAGAATCAGGCCCCCAACGGCCTGGCTCCCGCTCCCAGTCTCTCCCCCCAGGTCCTCATCCAGCCCATTCCTTCCAAGCTATGGGTGCCCAGGGGGGATTTGTTCTTTATATTTATCTCCAGGGCTTTGGAGAGGCCAGGGTGGCCTCTCGCCCCTAGCAAAGGGGCGGTCTTGTTTCCCTATTTCCATCTGTTCACCCCCTCCTAGGTGCCTGAGATAGCCGTGCCCAGCTCCTTGATTTCGGCTTCAGTGGCTTTCACTCACATGGGGGGAAGTGAGGACCCAGAAACAGGGAGAGGACACAGAGAGCCCCAGCAGGACAGAGGTAGGGCCACATTGCCTGAACCCCAGACTCTTGGGTCCATAACTTAAGGCACAAAACTTCTCCCTAGGCAAAGATTGAAGAGAGATTTGAAGAATTTTGAAGCAATGACAGCAGACCACCTGATTTCCTCCTGAAATCTGGGAGAAGAGGTTTGGGGAAGAGCGGGAAGATTCCGTTTTATAAAGGGCTCAAAGTACCCCCATCCAAACAGTTCTTCAGAACATTTTGCTTGGTTCCATAAATGTTTATAAATCAGTGAATGAATGAATGAATGAATGAATGAATGAACAGACTACTAGATTCTCCTCCCCAGGGATGCCAGGAGATTTCAATAATTCTAAATCTAGATCTCTCCTCCAAGCACAGATGTGCAAGGCAACATCAGCAAGGCTTTCCAACAAAAGGAGACAGCAACCCCTGGGTCAGTACCCTCCCGTGGCTGCACTCCAGATTCCTTGGCTATGAAATGAGCCTCCTGTGAGAGTCTCAACTGATCTTCCCACCAATAAGGTTGGGGACGAGGAAGCTGAAGCATCTGGAGAAAGGAGTTGCAGATTCTTTCATGGTTTTGACGCCACCCTCTCTGGTCCCCATCCCACCAGGATCCCTGGAGACCCACCTTGTGGCCCTTACACAGACTCCTCAGCACCACTGGAAGGACATAGAACCAGAAATGTGGATACTAGCCATATTACCCTCCCCATTTTGCCCACCTTGCCAGGTATAGGGCACAAATCGCACTAAACGATGAGGAAGTATGAGAGTTTGGGTCCCCTACTCTAGTCGAGATGTAACTCTCACTTTCTCATCCCTTGGTGGGATTAAACTAAAGTCTCCTCCATGTGTCTTTGCCTGAAAGAGCTTGTTTGACTCCCTCCCCTCCCCTGTCCTACACGTCCCACCCCTTCTCAAGCTTCTCCCAGAAGTCCTTCATTAACAAATCACCTATACACTAATCCTCAGCTCTGGTCTGCTTCTGGAAAGCTGATCTTAGACAACAGGTACTCCAACAAAAATGCTTTCAGTTGGGGTGTGTAGGCAAGAAAAGCCATAGAAATGTCCCGTCCATCTAAAGAGAATGGCCACTTTCCAGATGTTTGTTCCTAGAGGGAATGGAAGCCATGCAGCAACATACCCTGATTTTTTTTTTTTTAATTCTTAAAGGGATTTATGGTTTTCATGAGATCTCTTGATTTTTAAGTGTGAGAAACATCTGAGAGCATTTTTAAAGCCCTGCTCACAAACAAAACAAATACACAGACTGTATTCCACATTCTGGCAACCAGATGCCGATATGTGATCTTCTGGTTCAAAGACTCCAGTTAGGAAATGATTGAGAATGACTTCTCTATTCATCTAAGATGGTATCCAATCCAAAATCACCATGCACTCAAAAAAGCAGGAAAATAGGACCCATAATGAAAAGATCAACCATTCTGTGAAAACCAACCTGGAATTGACACGTGGTAGAATTTACAGCCAAGGAAATTGAAACAGTTATAAGAGCTGTGTCCTACATACCCAAAAAGTTTAGCAGAAATATGCAGCATATCTTAAAAGACGCAAATCAAACTTCTAAAAATGAAAACTAAAATTTCTAAGATGAAAAATATACGAGTTAGAATGAATGGGAAATCAGGCTTTGCAGAAGGAAAAGATTAGTAAAGTTGAAGGCATAGCAATAGGAACTATCCAGGACACAGAGAAAGAAAAGATAATTTGGGGGAGGGGGGAGGAACCCAGAGCATCAGGGATCTAGGGGATGACTTTGAGCTGCCTAATACATGTATAATTGGAGTAATTAAATGAGGAGACAGAGAAGACAGAAGAAATATTTAAGAAATACTGACAAAAAATTCTCCCAGTTTAATGAAAACCATATATCAACAAAGGAACGAATGCCAGGCAAGAGAAATATGAAGAAAATCACACCGTATAATTAAGTTGCTCAAAACCAGTGATAAGTAAAGAGATGCTCTTAAAAGTAGTCAGAGGAAAAAGATAGATTACAAGGGAACAAAGATCAATATCTGAGTAGATGTCTCATCCCAAACAGTTCATGTGAGAAGGGCACTAGAACCACATCTTTAAAGGAGGGAAAGAAGAAACTGGAATTCTACACCTAGTGAAAATCTTTCTTTTAAAAAGGTGAAATAAAGATGTTTTCAGACATGAGAAACTGGAATAATCCATCAGCAGCAGACTCAGACTAAAAGAAATGTTAAAGTCCATCAGATAGGAGGAAAATGAAGCCAGATGGAAAATGAATCTCATAAGGGAATGAAAAGCACCAGAAATAGTACTTTGCAGCATATTAAAAAAAAAGAAAAAAAAAAACTGAGGGCACCTGGGTTGCTCAGTCAGTTACATGTCTACTTTGGCTCAGGTCATGATCCCAGGGTCCTGGGATTGAGACCCGAGTCAGGCTCCCTGCTCAGTGGGGAATCTGCTTGTTGATTCTCTCTTTCCTTCTCCCTCTGCCCCTCCCTTCCCACTCATGCTCTCTCTCTCTCTCTCTCTCTCTCTCCCTCTCTCTCTCCTTCTCCCTCCCTCTCAAATAAATAAATAAAATGTTTTTCAAAAATGAAAAAATAAAATAAATTAACTCAAAACAAATCAGAGACCTAAATGTAAAACTGTAAAATCATGTATAGAGAGAATATCAAGGAAAAGTTTTATGATTTCGTAAATACAGTACCAAAAGTACAGGTGATAAAAGAACAAATTGTTTAACTGGTCTTTGTCAAAATTAAAAACATCTGCTCTTCAAAACGAGAATGAAGGGCGCCTGGGTGGCTCAGTGGGTTAAGCCGCTGCCTTCGGCTCAGGTCATGATCTCAGGGTCCTGGGATCGAGTCCCGCCTCGGGTTCTCTGCTCCGCGGGGAGCCTGCTTCCTCCTCTCTCTCTCTCTGCCTGCCTCTCTGCCTACTTGTGATCTCTCTGTGTCAAATGAATAAATAAAATCTTTAAAAAAAAAAAAAAACGAGAATGAAAAGGTCAGCCACACACTAAATATTTATGAGTCATAAGGCTGATAAAAAGGATTTCAATACAGATTTATGTAGAGAACTCTCAAAACTCAATAATAAGAAAATGAGCAACCAGTAAATAAGACAACCAAAAGACTTGAATAATGGACACTTCCCCAGGAGAAGAGACACAGGCGACAAATAAGCACATGAAAAAGAAGGTCAGCATCCTTACTCACTAGAGGAGTGCAAATTAAAACCCTAAGCACATACCACTTGTGAAGCTAATTAAACAAGGAGGCCATTAGACTGAGGTGGCTCTAATGCTCTGGTGTCTATATAAACAAATCAAACTTACAGGAGGCCTGTAAATGCCTCCAGGTTACAAAATCAAAAACCCCAAGGACAGCCAATCACCAACAGCCAACTAGCCTTTCAGTCAATTGATTGGTCAATCAATAATCTCCCTACTTTGCTTCTGCATTTTCTCTATAAAATCTCTCCCTGAGCTCCTCCTGCTCCCGGAGCCCTCCTAACCACTTCCAGCTTGGTGCTACCCAGGCTCAAATCAGTGTTTGCTCAGATAAACTCTTAAAGTTTGTAATGTGCCCCAGTGTATTTTTTTAACACCCTAAACAACTATTAGAATGGCTAGCATTTTTATATAATTTTTTATTATGTTATGTTAGTCACCATACAGTCCATCATTAGTTTTTGAT
The DNA here is from genome assembly GCF_009829155.1 of Mustela erminea. NCBI lineage: Eukaryota > Metazoa > Chordata > Mammalia > Carnivora > Mustelidae > Mustela > Mustela erminea. The sequence continues at coordinate 27,673,277 of NC_045621.1, forward strand.
GCAATGTTCCATGATTCAGTTTGCATATAACACCAGTGCTCCATGCAATATGTGCCCTCCTTGATACCCATTACTGGGCTAAACCATTCCCCATCCCTCTCCCCTCTAAAACCTTCAGTTTGATTCTTGGAGTTTATAATCTCTCATGCTTCATCTACCCCTCTGGTTCCCCCCCCCTTCATTTTTCCTTTCCTTCTCCTAAAGTCCTCCATGCTATTCCTTATGTTCCACAAATAAGTGAAACCATACAATAATTGTCTTTCTCTGTTTGACTCATTTCACTCAGCATAATCTCCTCCAGTCCTATCCATGTTGATGCAAAAGTTGGGTATTTATCGTTTCTGATGGCTGAGTAATATTCCATTGTATATATGGACCACATCTTTATCCATTCTATTGAAGGGCATCTCAGCTCTTTCCACAGTTTGGCTATTGTGGACATGCTGCTATGAACACTGGGGTGCATACAGCCTTTTTTTCACTACATCTGTATCTTTGGGGTAAATACCCAGTAGTGCAATTGTTGGGTCATAGAGTAGCTCTATTTTTAATCTATTGAGGAACCCACACACTGCTTTTACAAGGTGGCTGCACCAGCTTGCATTCCCACCAACAGTGTAAGAGGGTTCCCTTTTCTCCACAAACTCTGCAACATCTGTTTTTTCTTGTCTTGTCCATTTTTGCCAGAATGGCTAAATTTAAGAGATTGACTCTATCAAGTGTTGGTGAGGAGGTGGAGGAACTGGAACTTCCCTAAACTGCCAGTAGGATTTTAAAATAGGACAAGCACTTTGGAAAGCAGTTTGGCAATTTCTTAAAAAATTAAATACACACCTACTGTATGACCCACTCTACCGTATGACTTACCCTAGAGAAATAAAAGCATATGTTCATACAAAGACCTGTACATGGATTTTCATAGCAGCTTTATTTGAAACAACCCTTCAACAAGTGAATGAATAAACCATGGTATGTCTATACAGTGGTCCATTACACCACAGTTACAAGGAGTGAACTACTGCTATGCACTAGGACACAGAGGAATCCCAAAATAAGTACACCGGTGAAAGAGTACAGACAAGATGATCTGATCTAAAACAGATTTTCCATTTGTAGAAAATTCTAGGAAATTCAAACCAACCTGTGGAGACATGAATCAAATCAGTGATCTTATGGGGAGAAAAGCAAAAGACGACCCTGAAGGGCCACAAAGAAACTTTGGGGGATTATGGACATGTTCATAACTTGATTGTGGTGGTGGTTTCACAGGCATATACATACGTTGACACTTGCCAGATTGTACGTCTTGAATACATGTGGCTCTGGTGTGTCCGTTGTACTTCCATAAATCTGTTTTTAAGAACAGGGTCTAGCAGTTAATGAGTGCCCAATAAATAGTTGTTGAATTAAAAAGAAAATTAATGGTTACAAAGAGGAAAATGTCCCCGACCTGGGCATCTTGGTGGGGGGCAGGGGCAAGGGGCTCCACTGCCCATAAGATTTGGGACACTTGGCCCCCCATAGAGGTCCAGCCCCATGGTGGTCCCAGGGTCCATTCATTCCCTCTCCACGTGCCTCCACAGGGATTGAGTTGACAGTACATTTACTCCAAGGTTATGTTGTTAATATCCATGGGGAAATGAGAATGGATACAAATCTCCACCAGGGACCAGAGCTGCCTCAGATCTTTATTTTACATAATCCATATAAAAGTTTGCCTTTTATCCAGGCAGAATACCTGACTTAAGCTAAAATAAAAGAGTTTACCCTCTACACTAGAACCATAAATGCAGTATAGGCCAAAAGATCCATGAGCAGGCCATTTGTTTGTAACTACTCTGGTCTTCCTGGTGTTTACTAAAAACCTAATAAAGATTTTTCAATATGTTTCTATGAAACTGCCTTTTACTCTGGATAGGAATTCTCAAATGACCACCGAAGGGTCTAATTTATGACCCCTGAGCCCACAGCTACCTCATTTATGTTCATTTATATTTAAAACAGTTCTTACTCATTGACATGTGTTTCTTATCTCACAAGGATTTTCATAGCGCCCCGTGGGAGTCAGGGGAGCAGACACATGATCCCCTCCTCACAGATGAGAAACCCCAGGCATGAATGTGAAGAGATGTGCTCCATATGACACAGCAGTGAAGCCATGGCTCACAGGCCACATGACTACCCACGCGGTCTCCGCCGACGTGGGGAGAAGGAAGCACCGTCGCCAGTCAGGGCCTCTCAGAGACCGTGACCTTCCCCAGCTCTCTGGGGTCAGAAGGAGCTGTGCCGTGAGGTCATCCATGGGAGCCCCACTGCCCTAGTGTCCCAAGTCCTATCTGCCACAAAGACTCACCCTCCTGCCTTTACTCATTCATCAGCTGGGAAAGGATATGAATCTGATTACTGAAGGGGCCGGAAGAATCCATGGGACTGGAAGCCAAAGCGGATGCCTTTGGTCCAACTCAGCTCTGTCCCTAGAGCCAGCAGGAAGTTTAAATAGATCTCAGACAGCAACTGTGCTGGGAACCCAAGGTCAGAGAGGAACACATAGCTCCTACATTCCACCACCACGAGACCCACTGCATGGGGCCAGGATCTCAGATGCAGAAAGTAGGATGGGTAGGGCTTCTCCAAGGAGAAAAGCAGGAGAATGCAGAGCTGTTCTTGCAGCACAAGCCCGGGGAACCTCTGGTCCAGCCTGACATTCCTGTTTGACAGGCTCTCTCCCCGACCAGAAGTCCACAAGCCCCAGAGGTCCATTAAAAGTTCAAAGGACAGCACATGAGGTTCCTGACCCCTTATCTCCAAATGGCTTTACAATCAACCAGCCATACAGCTGCAGGGATCTGCCACTGGAGATGGGGAAGCAACTCAGGATGCTGGTAGAGAAGATCACCAACCAGTAGGTCAGAGAAACCTACTTTCAGACCCAACTCTCCAATTTCTTAGCTGTGTGACCTCAGGCAGGTTACTTTGCCTCTCTGAGCCTCAAGTTCGTCAGAGAATGGGCATGATGGAAGTGCCTACCTCATTGGGTTGCCATGAGGATGAAATGGATTAATGCACAGAAAGAGTTTAGTGAAACGCAGGGTACACAGGAAGTGTTATTGTTATAATTCTGCTTGGAGACAGAGGAAAGGAAGGGGACACTGTGGCCTACTGGAGGTTTGCTGGATGGGTCCCTGTGGACGAGGGGGGTAAAACAGGGCAAAGGGAGCCAAGACAGAGCACACAGATGCTAAAAGTGGGCACAGGAGCCTACCAGATCCTCCACATCCTTCTGTCATCTAATTATTGTTCTCACTTGGCAGATGACAAAATGAGACTCAGGGGGCTGCATGGTAAGACACCCCCAGCCAGCAGCTCCAGTTCCACCATGAGCCCCGATTCTGTGGTCTGTCCTTCACTCTTTATCGAGACTGGGTCCCTTCCCATCTAGAGAGCCACTGGGGACAGGATGTGCCTTTCAGCAAGCCTCTTCCAGCACCATGCAGAGAACAGCTGACCTGCTTGGCATCGTCCTGCCTCCCCGCTGTGGCTGCACCATTATCCTCTGATGCCTGTCACCCTCCCCTAGCAGAGCCCCCCAAACCCAGCCCAGCAACCCACTTGCCCTGCATTAGAAGCTCAGGACACAGACCTTCTGGCCTTCCTCCCACTTACTGTGTCACAAGCCAGGCCCAGGCAGCTCGGTGCTAAATCAGTACTTGGGGCGGGGAGTGTGGAAAGGTGCACGGGAATAAATCACTCAGGCCCTACTCAGGGGGAGATCATGCACCAACCAAGTCACAAGGTTGGCTGCAACAAGTGTCTTAGAGGCAGAGGCACAGATAAAAGGCGCTGGGAGTTCTAAGAAGGGAAGAGAGCCTTCCAGCTGGAGGGCAGGGAGCAGGCATTTGACCCAGGTGGCATTTCTGTGCCCCAGACAGCCAAATCCGTGGGGATTTAGCTCCTGACTTTCCCTGATGAAATGTGGGAACAGGTGATGGAGGCAGCTGGTAGCACTTCTCTGGAGACCTTGAAGGGGAGCCAGAGCCGAAATATGTCCTCAGCATTGGACTTCCCATGCCTACACACACACACACACACCCCTGAGAGCTTCCCAAAAGAGCCTGGCTGGATTTGAATGCAGAAGGGGTCTCACTCAGGGCCCACAGGGGGACTTCAGAGCCCAAGTGACTAGGAGAGAGCTCTGAGATCTCACCCCTCTGCCCTCAACTTGCTGCGAGTCCTTTGGCTCTGGGGGACACCTCATGGACCTCACTGGGGAACCCCTCATGGACCACAGCCATTCAACAAGCAGGAACAGTGTCCCTCTACTCCCAGCCCTGGCATAAGTGCTGGGAACTCATTCAAAAGATAGGAAGGGTTGGGATATACAGGACTAGATGGGAAGCTCACAGCTCACCTGTCCCGAACACCTCTAGGCTTCTCTGATCCTCTTTCTTTCTGGACTTTGTTCTTTTTTTTTTTTTAATTTTTTATTTTTTATAAACATATATTTTTATCCCCAGGGGTACAGGTCTGTGAATCACCAGGTTTACACACTTCACAGCACTCACCAAACCACATACCCTCCCCAATGTCCATAATCCCACCCCCTTCTCCCAAGCCCCCTCCCCCCAGCAACCCTCAGTTTGTTTTGTGAGATTAAGAGTCACTTATGGTTTGTCTCCCTCCCAATTCCATCTTGTTTCATTGATTCTTCTTCTACCCACTTAAGCCCCCATGTTGAATCACCACTTCCTCATATCAGGGAGATCATATGATAGTTGTCTTTCTCTGCTTGACTTATTTCGCTAAGCATGATACGCTCTAGTTCCATCCATGTTGTCGCAAATGGCAAGATTTCATTTCTTTTGATGGCTGCATAGTATTCCATTGTGTCTATATACCACATCTTCTTGATCCATTCATCTGTTGATGGACATCTAGGTTCTTGACTTTATTCTTTTATCCATTTACTTAACAAATGTTTGTTGAGCCCAAGTTCTCCGAGAGGCCCATGGTCTCTCCCTCCTTTCAAAGTTTGCTTTCTTAGGAATAGTGCATCTCGAATTCAGGCAGGGTCACCCTCTGTCACAGAAACATGACACGGTTGTTAAGGACTTCCAACGCTTCCTATCATTCCCATCCCAAACTGCATCAGAACCTCAGCCGTAAATCTGGGACGCAAGCACAAGTCATGGTGCCTCCAAGTCCAGCTCTTGTGTGTGCAACCGATGCACATGTGTGGGGTCTCTGAACTCAGAAGCACCCCATGGTGGCTTTGCAACTCTGCTGTCACCGTCTTGAAGTTCTTAGTATTTCTATGTTTGTGTTCTATAGGTGAAGCCCAGTGGGACACGGACATGCTGGTGAGCAGAGCGGAGACGAGCATCAGCTTGCCCACCATCTGCAGTCAGCATTTGCAATTCCTGTGAGCAGAGTTCCAGTGGGCTCGTGGTGCATGGCAGTTCCGCACGACTCAAAGCAAGCACAAGATAAGTGCGTTGTGCTTGTGGTCAAAGCCACGTGGGAGCTGACCATCTCAAGAAGCTACATTGCCCATTCAAACCAAAGGTGGTTCGAAGTCAGAAAGAAGGAAAGAACTTCTAGGAAACTCGCACAACCATGGGAAGGGGAAAAGAGAGCAATGCATGGATCTTATCCCTTTCGGGTCTTTGATTCCCAGTCAGGAAGGTAGAAAGAGCTACAGAATGTGCACTCATCAAGAGACAAATTGAAACTGTAGAGCTGGGATGCCTGGGTGGCTCCATCGGGTAAGTGTCTGCCTGCAGCTCAGGTCAGGGTCCCAGGGTCCTGGGATGGAGTCCTGCGGTGGGCTCCCTGAATCTGCTTCTCCCTCTGCCCCCACGCTGCTTGTGCTCTTTCTCAAATAAATAAATAAAATCTTTAAAAAAAAAGGGGGAGGGTTGTTCATTAGAACGGTAACTTAAAAAAAAAAAAAGTGGAGTTTGTTTTGTGAGAGTTCCCACTTCTCATATGTGAACTATGATATGCGATTATGTCATCCCAGTGGTCCTGCTAGTTAAATGCTCCTCTATTTTTTCATCTAAAACTGGCATTGCATAAAATAACAATAAAATTCATGCCTATTGCTTGATTTCTAAATTTCCATTTACTTAGAACTACATTAAACAGCGAATTAAAAACACCTTGACAGACCAGGCAGGAAAAGAAAAAAGTTTCATGTTTTAGGAGCTCTAAAGGCACTTTTCCCCTTGCTGTTGGAACAAGGGGCCCATGTTCTCATCTTGCACTGGGGTCTGCGAATTCTACAGCCAGCCCTGTGGACACCTGCTCATATGCATAGCAGATGAATATTGGAGAACAGTCGGCTGGGTCATGGGGAAGCCGGGGTCCGAAGCCGCAGTGTGCCCGGCTGGCCCTCACAGCTCGTGGCATCTCTCGAGCATCGGCAAGCATCTCCCTCGAGTCTGCAGTCAAGACATCAAATCACAACTTGAAATCTGCCACGGCGGGAGTATTTACACCCCAGAAGGGATCTCACACTACAGATCAGGCCTTTCTTCCAGACAGCTACTGTTAAACAGAGGCTCGCTCTCTCCTCGGGACACCAAAAACCAGGCAGGTGTGATTATTCAAGGTCCCATTGTTCCCAATCAGAGACCTGTCGGATTTGGTTTCCAAGGTCTTAATGTGGAAAAGGGTCGTCCCCGAGAGGCTATTGAAAACCAAAGGCCAGCAGCCCAGCAGATCCCCGTGCCGGCGATGATCAGGCTCTCCCTGGATAATGCAGGGGTTAACTGCAGGGAGTGTGTCCTCTCCGCGTTGTCCTGTCACCAGGCAGGAAGCATAACCTTTGCTTACAAATGCTCACTCCAGAACATGCCTCCCGGCCCATAATTGCTTTCAGAACATGCTGTTTCCACTTAGAGAAACCTGAGCTTCCTTCCAAATGGCACCGGGCATGACCTGAAATTGCATGTTTGCCTTCCGAAATGGATGCCCCAGTCAAGCCACGGCCCTGGAGTCCCCGAAGCCTGGGATGCAGGAGGCGCTGGCCGGAGCTCACTGAAGCATGGACAGCCATGGCATCCGGTGAAGCCCAGCTGGACGTCGGGCTCCCGCAGCTTCCGCCGCAATGCAGAAGCTGGCATTGGTCCCTTCTCTACCGGTGCCGGGACCCACCCAGGGCCCAGCGCTGTGGCTTGGGCCACCATGGGTTCCTCAGTACCCCCAGACTACCTAAAGTCTCCATTCATTAATGCACAGCACACTTGCCAATTACCCACCTCGTGGCAGGCACTGAAGACACAAGCCTGAATGAAGTGTTTAGCAAAACAGATGTGGAGGCAAGACCTTATCATTTAAAGGAGACTCTGATGTGCTCCTGGAGAGAAGAAGGAAAAAGAAAGTGACTATGTCTGGCCTGGCAGGGAAGGGTCTAGGGTGTGTGATGGAGGCCATGATTCTCCATCTTGGCACTAAAGAATGAGTAGACTGGAACACTTTATGGTTTCCAAGTACTTGTGCAAGCATCAGTTCACTTGAGTCTAAGAACCATGATATCATAGAGTAAGAAAAACAGTGTTAGCTCCACTTTCAAGAGGTGGATTAGGGTCAAGGTGATTTGACCATGATCATGTAATTAGAAAAGGAAGAAAACAGCTGAATATCAAAGAGATGAGAGAAGAGGTAAGACCTTAGCATCTTCCATCCAACAGGAGGAGAAGCTTATCTTAGAAACTGAAGTGGGAGAGGGCTGGTTCTTGTTTCCCCAGATCCTGATACAAGGGTGTCCTCCATCTTCTTCCTACTGGGAGATACTCTCTCTGACCTCTGTGTCCCTCTGGTTTCTCTCTTCTCCACAAATGCTCACCCAACATCTGGCCACCAGCAGCCCCTGATTCCTGAGCCCCTTAACTCCAGTTGCCCCCCTCTGCCCCACCTGGTCTCCTGACCCACCCACCCCCCACTCACCATCACCAGTGTGTGCTGGCCAGTGAGGTGTGTGGAGCTTGCTCTTGGAAAGAGAATCTGGGGGCTCCTGGGCATAATCCCTGCAGCTTCATTGGCTCCAGCCATAAGTATGCCCCATCCCTCCAGCTGCAAAGAACCACGTGGAGAACCTGGGAAATACTGGAGTCCTGGACCCCACCTCTGATGGCTCTAGTTTAGTGTCTGTAGTAGGGCTGGGAAGTATGACTTCTGAAGTTCCCAAGTGAAAAATGAAAAGCAGACACAGGTGCTTTTTCTTCTATCTGTACAGTGTAATCTCAGCAATACTTGGAAATACAAGGATATTCATGGTAGTATTTTGCATTTTCATTAACATCAAAGGAGGGGTGAAAAACTTTAAAGCTCTCCAAATAATCTGACGTACCCAGATTTGGGATGAGTCTTCAAGGCCCTTGGGAGTCATTTCACTGGCCACCTCTGGTCTTCAAGAAGTGCCTTTTAGTCTAGCCTCTGAGAGCATGGCCCACTTCCCATCCAGGTCACTGGGGAGGCAGTGGTGATGGACTCCCTCCCACCGGTGCCCATGGTCTCACCTCCCTCCCTGACAGATGGCCCTCCCAACTGCGTCCCTATTGACCCTTGACTCCAACAAAGAGATATTTTCTCTTTGTACTGGAAGAGGACAGGCCCTTGCAGAGTTGAAGGCGTAGGGGTGACGATAAATTTTTTAGATTGAAAAAATAGAGCTTTGAAGTGAACTTACGGTGATACAGGAGTGAGTTGGGGGACAGAGATGCATGGGACAAGGGGGTCGGGGATTCTCCTGACACATCCACACTGAGAAGAGACAAGAGGCATTCGTGTGCTTGGGCTGAGGCTACAAATCTAAAATCAAGGAGTTGGCTTGATTGGTCCCTTCTGAGAGCTGTGAGGGAAGAATCTGGCTCACAGATGGTCATCCTCACGTCATCTTTCCTCCTCTGTGCTCCAAGTTTTATAAAGACACCAGTGATATTGGCTTAGGACCTACCCTAATGACCTCACCATAAGTTCCTCACCTCTGAAAAGACCCTGTCTCCACATGAGGTCATACTCTGAGGTTCCAGGGGCAAAGACTTCAGCATATTAATTTGGGGGAGACACAAGTCAACCCATGAAAGTGACCTAAAATTTCATCTGATTTCACACCCTGCGATGCCCCAGCCCCTCCGCCTGTTTCATAGAAAGGCAAACCGAGGCGAGACGCAGCAGGCTGCCCATCCACCAGAACTGCCATGACTCGTTGGAAGGAGCCAGAAGTTGACCCAGCAACAGGACTCCCAGCCCAGAGCGGTCACCACAGGTTCCTGTGAAGCCAGAAGGCAGAGGTCTCAGAACTGGAATCTAAGTCCATCCAATACCGTGTGGTTTGCTCAGAGAGCCTTTTATTTACTTTAAAATATAGACATATAGAGAGCTGCGTGCCCTCCAACACATGTGAAACAACCTCTATTCAGATGATCTACAAAACCCCAAATTGTTCCTATTAGGTTCCCAGGAGCCTCTCAGTGAGCGCAGCTGGACCTCAAACCCCACTGCGTGGACAAGCACCAGCTAGTCATTCCGGTCACTGTGGAGTCTGAAAATCCCTCACATGACCCCGTCCCTGCCCAGCGCCCCCGCCCCTCACCACATCATCAGAGTTCACTAAGTCCGTCCTTAGTTCAGATTCAAAAAAGAATGTTTTTCCCTTTTTTCTAACGTCCTCAATGTCATCGTGTGGATGACAAGGGGCAATGGCGTCCCAGGCCTCCCAAGGGTGATCTGACAATTCAGGGGAAGGGATGTAGACTGGACGCTGGAGAGAACTTCCCGATACCCACGGCCCAGCTCAGACAGCTCTGGTCAGCCTCCAAGCCAGAGCTCAGTGGACCCTGACTGTGGCCGTCCGTGCAGAGAGATTATTCTGAGGCTGGATCCAGTTCTTTCTGCGGCTCAGCTGAGTCCCTAAATCATGAGCTCAGCCTCCCGTGGGTTCCACATGTGAGTGTAAAGGCATTCAAACGTGTACGGGGAGAACCAATCTGTTTTTCCAAGGAAGCATGACCTCTCAGGGATGCCCCCCCCCCAATTGCTATCATGCCCAGTCCATTGTGAGGAGCTTCTGGGGGATGGCACAGGGTTTGGCCAGCACACAAGGATGTTCTGGGGTTCACAGAGTCAGACAGTAGAATAAACTGACTCTTGGACCTCAGTGTGTCCATCATGTATCTGCCTGTTTTCTCCCCAGTCTCGGATCCATGCACCACTGCAGAGAACCACACAACCCAGGCTCCCTTTCCTCTGACGTGGGGACACGATGGGAGGCTAAGAGGCAGAAAGACCACACTCTTCCTGCCCTCTCTTTCTGCTTTGAGCAGCATCTCAAGCAGTGGCCGCTCCCCTACCCCCACAGGCTGCCCGTGGTCTCAGCCTCCGCCAGGTGGTCCCCATCCTGGACACCAATAACACCACCCCCCCCTTATCCCTCCAGCCCCAAAGGAGTTTGGATCTTCCTGATAATGATGAATTCCTATTTGCCGTCTCAGCCCTGCCATCTCTGTATTCGACTCTCTGCACAGAAAATATTCCACGCGGCTTCTGTTTTCTGTCTGGACCCTGACTAATACTGCGAATGACAGAAATCCAGTTAAAACCTGGCAGGAAATAGGAAGGACGCGTTGCCTCGCAGAAGGGGACTGCGGGCAGGACAGGGAAGCAGCTGGGTGTGAGGAGCAGCCGGACCCCGAATTCTCTGCTTGCTCGTGTCTACTTCTCTCGGCAGGCCAGCTTCCTTCCCCCAGACAGGTGTCCTCCGCGCTCTTAGGCAGTGGCCCCCCACAGCTCCCGGACACACGTGCAGGTCCAACGCCAGGAGGAAATAACTGTTGTTCCTTCAGTTCTGATTAAAAAGCCAGCAGGTGAGGACGAGCTGCAGACACGCGCCCACCTCCGTGGCCGGGACGCCGGGAGCTGGCAGGCAGAGCCCACTAGAATCACGTGAAGGGCCCCCCCCCCTTCAGTTATCAGGCTTGTTAGGGGGCTCAGTCCCAAGGCAGAGAGAGCAGGGGAAAGGGTGGTTTGGCAGGAGGAAAGGGCAGCAAATGCAAGCAGAGCCTCATTGCCTGTCGCGGCTTCCAGAAAGGCCACGGCCCTGACGTTCCTGTGGGCAGTCACTGCTCCTGACCCCATCTCATCAGGCAGAGGAAGGGAGAAGAACTGATCTGCTGGACCCCTCCCCTCTGCCGTCTATCCTAGGTCAAATTGTCCATATGAGGCATTAGCGCTCCCCCCACCCATGTTTCTGGGTTACGGCAACACTTGGCATCTTGAAGGAACCCCCTCTCCATCAGAGACCAGCATGGGGGCAGGGGGCAGGAATGAGGGCCTCTGGGCACCAGGTCAGGTCAGGCCCACCATGGCCGGGGCAACGCAGGCCATGCTGTGGCCCAGATTCATCCTGGGGGAGGACAGCCCTGGCAGGAGCCATCACCATGGCAACAACAGATGCATCTCCCTAAGCAAGGGGTGAGGACCCAGGAGAAAGAAAAGGCCGCGCATGTCAGAGATGATGCGGACATTGCTGTGATGGGAGTGAGGGGACCAGGGCCCGGAAGAAGGAATCACTGTCCCAAAAGGAAGGAGTCCAATGGGGATAGAACCGGAGCTTCAGGACTGGGCGCCGCCAAGTTGAACAAGAGGTTGAGCTGACAAAGGCTATCCCTGTGGCTTACACAGCAGGGGCACACAAAGACGTGCGGGGGGGAACAGGAAGAGACACTCAGAGTCAGGCTTTCTGGAGCTCTGCTGTGTTCTCTCGCGTCTCCTTTCCCTTTTCCGGGCACCCGCTCGTACCGGATACCATTTCGGGGGCTACAACATGGTCTGTGCTCACACTCACATGCCTGAATGCAAGCACTCCTCACAGCCTCTATGCTGGCCAGCCCCGGTCCTCCCCACCCCGGGGCTCCCAGGCTCGGCTCCTAAGGAGTCGGCCTGCTTCTCCAGCCTTCCTTTGCTTCAGGCTCTTCCACACGCAGCAGCAAGACGGCCCTTATAAAACCCAAATCAGATCTGATTTGTTCTTTCCCCTTCTTCAAGCCCCTCAAGGCTTCCTTCCCCTCACACTTTGGACAAAAGCCATACTCGTCTGTTCTTAGAAGCTCTGGCATCTAGACCTCTAGCTTCCTACCCTCCGCTCTCCCCTCACATACCAGTCTCAGCCACACCGGCCGTTTTGCTGTTCCTGGACCTCAGCCTACGTGCTCTTACCACAGGGCCTTTGTTTTTGCTGTTTCTCTCCATGAACCCCAGTTCCCCTGGATATCAGCATGGCCCATGCCCTCCCTTCTTTCAGGTCTCCGCACTGAGTCACACTCTCGGAAAGTCCCCCAGTCCATCACCCAAGCCACAATAGCACTTCCATTTCACATCCTACCCCCTTCAATTGTTTTCTATTCCTCGTGTATTTACCATGCACTGACATCCCTCTGTGTGTGTGTGTGTGTGTGTGTGTGTGTGTGTGTGTGTCTCCCTCTTCTCCTTCTCCATTGGAATGCATGCCCATGCACTTAGGGGCTGCTTCCCTGACACAGCTAAAACAATGCCTGGCATGAGAGGTGTTCAATAAATATTTGCCTAATGAGCAGATCAGTCTGGTTCAGGATAGATGGACCCCCTGTGGCAAAATGATGCTCAAGAGGTGTGAGAACATGTGATCGTCACGAATGCCTTGGACTGCATTCTGCAGCCACATTGGTCTGGGAAGCCGCAGAGGCCCGCAGCAGCTGGGACTGACCCCACCTGCTCTCTCCAGAGCAGGGCAAGGAGGATGGCAGGCCAGGATCAGAGGCCAGGCTACCTGTGGTGGGGGGCAGGTCAAGGCGGGCGCCAGGGGGAACACGGTGCCATCCCTCAGGGCCTATGCTTACAACAGTCTATTGTCTGTTTAAAAACATTTGTCATGGAATGTCAAGGGAAAGGGGAGACGGGCTCAGCTCCCCCTGCAGTACAGCCTAGGAAATGGAGTCTCAGAGAAAGCAAATGACTTTTTCCAACCTGACACAATAAGTGGGTAGCCAAGCCCCCTGTGGCAGATTTCTAGACACTCTTGGCCTCTCCATGGTGTGAAGGATTTGGTCCTGGGAACACACCTCCCTTCAGACAAAGACCCTGAGAAACCTTCCCACCACTCGTGGCTAAGGGGAAATTCAGCTGTTAAAGAAGTTCGTTGATGTGACAATCACTGAGTGTTGCATTCAACTAATGAATCATTGAACATTATATCAAGAATAATGATGTACTATATCATGGGTAACTAAATTTAAATTTTAAAAAAAAGAAAAAAGAAAGATGCTTCATTGTATTTAAAGTTAAAGCAGTAGAGTGATTTGTCAGGAGACAGAGGATTTTCTTACTCATTTTAAAAAAAAATTAGGTTTTGCAAACATCATGAGGGTTGGGAAGACACTTAAGTGATTCCCACTGCTTTCTGAGTGCCAACCAGGGGCTGGGCACCTGGCCGGCTCTCATTAATCAAGGCTGACCTAACCGGGTAAGGAGAAGGGAGAGTCGTTCCTCTGGAGGAAAAGGGCCTGGCACCAAGGTTGGTACTGTCTCCATTTTGAGTCCTTCTTTTGTATCCATACGGGGGGAAGACGCCTGTCCATACAGGAGGCAGTTGAGATTGGTCATGGCAGTGTTAGGATGAGAAACCAAGGAATGTCCCTGATTCAAATAATTCAGTCATGGATTAAAACAGGACAACGTACGCTACTCACCACTCACGAGGCCTTTCTTGATTTAGAGAGTTAAGACAAGCTGCTGTGAAGCCTACCCTTGTAGAGCTGGACTGAAGTGGGCACACCACAAGAAATGCCCCCACAAAGGCTTTAATTATGAAATTGCCGACATTTTCCCACTGCCAGTCGTATGAGGGAGAACGCTACCTTCTTGCTCCTAAGGGTTGGCCTCTTTGCAAACTTGCTTCTTAAGACTTCATTTGACTAAAAAATGGTTTCAATAAAGAGATCTGCTTGCTCCCTGATCCCCACCTGCGGGCATCAGGTCTGTGTGATGAAAGTCCACCACTGCCCCAAATGGATTCCCCAAATCCCAGAGCAGCAAGCCCACTTCTCTGAGGACAGGAACACACTTCTGACAAGTGGAGTCAGCAAATCCAAATACACAGTCAGACAGTGAATGTCCCAGCAGAAGCTGAAGACTGCACCACCCCCAGAGCCAGGCCTCATGGACCCCGCTCAAAGGCCCTAACCGGCTCTTCCTCTGGCCTCGATGCCCTCCACAGGGCAAGGACTTGGGGGGCAAAGGGAATATGCCAGCCCAAAGCTCAACCTTCCTTTGCACACCAGGCTGTGGGCACCTGCGTGGGCCGTTGCCCGGGGGTCCTCCTACCAAGACCAGACCAACCCCCTCTCCTGGCACACACATACCTGGCTTGAGGGGTGACCCAGCTGGGCTGCAGGGTGTGCTGTCACCACCTGCAGGCACACAGGATCTCCAGGTTCAGGGGACAGACGGGGGAAGGGAGAGCCGAGGGGTGGGGATGGTGGTGGGGACCAAGGACAGTTCTCCCTGCTGTGATATATTGCCATCTTCCAGGTTGTTAAAAAGGAGTTTTGGGTCAAGGAAGGAGGAAAGAATACACAATCTGGAGCTGTTTATAACTGTTGAAAACTTAGCCATATACTAGATGGACCTCTCTCCCACCCTGGAACCCAGTGATCGTAGGGCTGGGTCTGAATGGGAAGTCACTTCTCCCCATCAAGGCCTCGGGGGCCGCTGCTCAGGGATACTAAGCCTGCCAAGGGGCTTGTGGGGGCTGGGGTTGGATTCCCCAAATCCCAGAGCAGCAACCCCTTTTCCACAGGATTCACCCCAGCAGGGGCTTCCCCGAATTTGAGCTTCCAGCCTTCCTCTGTCAGAAGGAAGAAGAGCTTCCTAGGGATACCGTGAGTTGCAGACATCACTGAGCTTACTGTAGCTGTTCCCAAAGGTGGGGGAAGGGGGTTGGAGAGAAGGAGACTAGATCAAAGAACTTGTGTGGGGAGAAGGGAGGATATCTATAGGGACTTAAGGAAGGCCCAGAGAGGTTACTTTCTTTAGGAGCGTGATTCTCTGCAAGGCTTGCAAGACTTTTGAGAGATAGGGAAGGAAGCAGAGATGGTCCTGGTTTTCCTGAACCTTGGGGCCAGTGCCTGAAGGCATGGGGTTTAGCTCCATGTCAGGTGGCAGCAGAGGCAGCTGGGTCCAGGGGAGTCCTCAGAGCCCTAGAGACAGACAAGGAGGCATGGCCATCCTGTCACTGACAGCACACACGGCCGGTTTGGAGGACCCCTTGAAAATGCCTTTATTTTAGCTTCTTTAAAAATTGTAAAGCAAAAATCAGTACAGAAAAATGAATATGGGACACCTGGGTGGCTCAGTCAGTTTAAGTGTCTGCCTTTGACCCAGGTCATGATCCCAGAATCCTGAGATTGAGTCCCGCCTGCATCGGGCTCCTTACTCAGCAGAAAGCCTCTTCTCCCTCTCCCTCTGTCTGCAGCTCCCCCTGCATGTTCTTGTTCTCTCTATCAAATAAATAAATAAAATCTTAAAAAAAAAAAAAAAAAAAAGAAGAAGAAGAAGAAGAAGAAGGAATATGTAATCATGAATTTAGCCTGACTTGTGTTTGTCTTTATACCAGTGCTGTCATATGACAGTCTTCTAGAGACGAAGGGGCCCACAAGGGCGAGGTGCCTCAGACCCATAGAAATCAGACTGGGTCCGCCAACAGCAAGAGGTCCTGATGGGGCTGCAGTCCCTTGGGGAGACACGGCCCCAGTCCTCAGACTGTCAGCGTCAGTCAGCTCCGCCGAAACTGGGAGTGGAGCAGCGGAGGATGGAAGGTGGGGATAGAAAGTACTTGGCAGCGGGCAGACCCCAGCGGGCAACGCCAATTACTGGGAATTATTGGCGATGGCCAAGTCCACTGGATCCCAGAGATGGCCGCCTCAGCTGCTTAAGACCCTAGGCTCGCAAGGACAAATCTAGGTGCCAATCCCTACTTTACATCTCACCAAAGGTGTGACTGTGGGCGAGAACCTGCGTCTCTCAAGCTGTCGAATGCAAATTATGCATTTGCTCACAGAGGAGCGCAGAGCCCCACACATGGTTGCTGCTCCGGGATGCTGACGTTTTCCCGGTAAGATAAGGGCAGGTGCCCGCAGGGTAACTGAGAGGTACCTCCCACCCCAAAATATCTCTCCACCAGCACCCCCTTTCTCATATCTTCAAATCGGCCATTCAAAGTCGTCTCGTTTGTGAACATGTAGACAATCTCTAGGGCCAAGTAAGAGAGTGGGCTTAGAGGGAAGAACAAGCAATGACGGAGTGGGGCGGGCATGGCACCCACAAGGCGGGAAAAGCACAGCATGAGGTGTATTAAATCAACACATTGTACTCCTTAAACTAACACATTGTTGCATGTCCACTGTATCTCAATGTTTTAAAAGTGCTTTTAAAAGCGCTTGTGTTTTAAAAACACAAGTAAGGGTTGCTGGAATAATCTAGACAGATTCCCAGCCCAGGACAGGAGCAGAAAGAGAAGGAAAGAGCCGAGAGCCCGCTCAGGGAGACAATGTGTGAAAGTGTCCCCTCCAGCAAGCTGGGGGGCCGTAATCCTGCGCGCTCCTCCTGATAGCTGGGTTCCTGTCCCTATTTGCCCTACGGAGGGCATTTCATCCACCACCCCCACCTCCAGGCAAGACTCCTAAGAAACCCCAGGGACACCAGGAGACCTTAGTCTTGCTGTTACAGTCTCTGGGGAACAGGGAGTTTGCAACCCCTTCTTCTCTGCCTGAACATTTTAGACAAATTACAGATATGTCCCAGAAATGCTGTCAGAGCCACATAACTTTCTGGGACTCTGAAAATCCCACATTGGCCTCTGTCCCCCTAGTTCTTTCCAGCCACTCCCCAATCATCTGATTCATACCGCAGCATTCCCACCTACAGAAGAACCTCTTAGCAGGAAATTAACTGACAGACCATTTTTCAAACTTTTTTTTTTTAAAGGCTGATTTTTTTTTTTTTTTACCTTTTTACATTAGGGTAAAAAAGAAAAGAAAAAATCAGCTATGTCCAGACCAACAACCTGTCTTTCTTTTAAAAAACAAACAAACAAAAAAATTACTTTCTTGGACTAAAATCAACCCAATGTTTTGTTTTTAATTTCCCAAACCAAACAACATGTGCGGATCTAGGATCTAAGTTTCATATCCTTCTCTCCACCAGCTCATCCCTGACGCAGAACACAAGGAAAACCAAACAAACAGGAGAGAAGGGTGGGCAGAAGAAGGCTCATTCCTTCCGGGCCAGCTGCCTGATTTCCATCAGGCCAAGTCTGAGATTTCTGTGGTCCATCCATGGTTGGTTAAGATTTGGAGAATGACAAAGCTACACGGGCATCTGCAGAAGCTAAAAACTTCTGATGGTTGCCCCAAATCATTTCAAAGAAAAATCCCACCGTGAGGTTAAAGCAGCCATGAGCTAGCATCATGGCTGTGTGCAAAGAACCTTCACGCAAAAAATCCCAGCCTTAGAAATCAGCAAATCGGTTTGAAAAGTTAAAGCACCTAGACCAGCAGATAGGCAGGGCAAGACCCTCATCTAGGGGTGCAATCAATGGGTCCAGGTCCCCTGCCCTGAACTGTTTCCTTTACATTCCTTCCTTCCATCACCCCAGCTGAGATCCCGAGCATCCAAGGGGAAAGTTCCAGGTCTTGCTGTGCAAGCATTTGAATGATCAGTAATGAACAGAACCGGTCTGGCTCTCCCACCCACCGTCTCCCACCCCACGATGGCTAAATGAACTCAGCTGAAAATTTCCAAAAGTATTCCACTTTGGGGCCAAGCCCAGAGATGGAAACTTTTAGCCTGGGAAGGGAATTTAGCAGGAAGCAGAGCAAGTGAAAACAGAAGGGCTGAACAAGGAGGGAATGAGAAGGGCATCTCTGTCCCTGTGCAGGCAGCCCGTGGAGCCGGGCACCATGCTTGGTCCACCCTGCGACCGTCTCCGAATGGGGCATCCAGCCGCTGAGTTACCATCATGCGAATGGGGAACTGGCAGGCAGGCACTGGCCTCCTTTCCCTAGGGCCTGTATAAGGAGGAGTCTCTAGTCTTTGTCCTCTGTACCTGGCCAACTCACCAGAGCTAGCCCTGTGAGCTCTGAGCTGGGCTTGCTCTGGGGGCTGACCACTCCTGACCAAGTGTAGAGGTCACTGGAGGCTGCACGAGAGGGTGGCTGTGGGGTCTACATGGCCTCTCACTGGCCCCAGAGGAGTCTCTCAAATGACCAAAAAGTCCTGAAGGCAAGAAGCCCCTATCTAATGGGGAAGATGGAGATAGGAGGGCAATCTATCATTCCTAGGGCCCCCGAACTTCCCATTCCCATCCCTAAGTAGGTTTAGGCATTTCCCCACCACAAAAACCCTTCTCTGAAGGTGAGAGCCCAACACCACCTACCTGGTCGAGTTTAAAGCAGGAAAGTACGCGAAGCTCTGGGCCAGGTCCTGTCACTCAGAACTGACCACTGACCTTTTGAATGAAAGCCCCTCAAAGGTATGACACCACCTGGCTCTGCACCCCTAGTGTCCGGCACGTTACCAGGCATACAGTGTTGCCTCATTAATACTAGATGAATATGCAGTCACACACACACTCCAAGTGGAGAGCTAGGGGAATCTGGAGGGACACACACATACACACACACACACACACACACACACACACACACACATCACCAGACGCCAGGCTCCTGGTTTCCCAAAGGCGTAGGAGACACTGCATCTCTGTGAAAAAGAGGCTGCACCCTACAAAAGCCATACAGCCTGGGGAACTGAGGGATCCCCCAGAGAGGCTGGCCAGGGGAGCAGGTTAAAGCAAGAAGGCAGGCCAGTGAAGAATTCACAGTCACGGCCAGTTCCAGAAGCCAGGCTGGAGTCAGGAGCCCCCCCTTCCAGGCACACTCTGATTTGCATCACATGGGCAAGCTTAGAAATACCCCAGTGGAAGAGTCCTCCCTCTCCTGGGATCACTGCCGACATACAACCCATTCTGTGGTCAGGAAGCGGCAGCATGAGCACAAGGCTTGTTGGCATCTGTATGGCTGGCAGACACAAGTATGATCTCCATTTTACATATAAGGAAACTGAGGCACCCAAGTTCAGTCACTTACCCAAGTTCACAGAGCTACTGAGTAGCAGTTTGGATTGAAGCCTACCCCGCCCCTCTGGCCCCAGAGTTTAGGCCCCTCATTACCGCACTCTCCTCCCTTAAGAGGAAGAGAGCTTAGTTTGACTCCAATTAGATGGATTCCATTGTGTGTCGTTGCTTTAGCCCAGGAGGGCATCCTGGAGCAGGCAGGCTCTGAGGAATCCTGAGAAAGCAGAGGCAGGGGCACTAAGGAACTCGGGAAGGAACAGGCTTCCCAGAGCACGACTTATGGAGACAATGGCAAAATGGGGATCAGGCAGCCCATGACCACCTTTGGGGTGAGAGGTAACAAAGACTTGGACATCTGCCAAATATCACCTAAAAGCTTGTCCTGGTGCCTGGAATTGTCCCTCTTAAAAACAAAAAGAAAAAGAAATTGGCATTCCTTTAGTGGCATCCTGGAGTCTTAGAAGAGAGGTTGGCCATTCCAGTCCACAGATCTTCAGAGGGATCAGCTGCCCTGACAAGACCCCCAGAGGCCACACACTCTGGCCCCGACCTTCCTGTCCTGTGTCACATGCTCCGTCTCTCCCACTGGCCGCCCAGATAATCCCCTGTGCCTGCACCTCATGCTCCCCAGCCTTACTCGTCTCTCCCATCAGCCTAAGCCTGCAAAGCCCAGCTCACGTGTCGCCATCCTGCTGCAGGCAGACTTTCTTTCTTTCTTTCTTTTTAAATTTAATTTCTTTTCAGTGTAACAGAATTCATTGTGTATGCACCACACCCAGTGCTCCGTGCAGTTCGTGCCCTCCATCATACCCACCACCAGGCTCCCCCAACCTCCCACTCCCCGCCCCTTCAAAACCCTCAGATTGGGGGCGCCTGGGTTAGGCCTGGCTCAGTGGGTTAAGCCTCTGCCTTTGGCTCTGGTCATGATCTCAGGGTCCTGGGATCAAGCCCCACATCAGGGTCTCTGCTCAGCGGAGAGCCTGCTTCCCTACCCTCCTCTCTCTCTCTCTGCCTGCTGCTCTGCCTACTTGTGATCTCTGTCTGTCAAATAAATAAATAAAATCTTAAAAATAAATAAAAATAAATAAATAAAAACACCATGACTATAAATGTGAAGAAAAGGGACAGAATTTAAGTTTTAAGGAAAAAAAAAAAAAACCCTCAGATGGTTTTTCAGAGTCCACAGTCTCTCATGGTTTGTCTCCCTCTCCAATTTCCCTCAACTGCCCCCCAGAACTCAGCTCTCAGGCTAGAACAACTCCCTAAAGGGATGCACTCTGGTCACTATGTATCCATCCTCTGTCCCAAAGCCCCTCCAGGAGGACTCATCCACCTCCGTGCCCTCCACAGAGTGGGAGCACCCATGTGTGGCCCCTCTCAGAAGGTCCCAACAGGCAAATCTATTATTATCAGTGATGTATGCATTTTTATTTCTGACTTTTTGACTGTGGTAGAATATACAAAACATAAAACTGACCGTTTTAACCGTGTGTAAGCGAACCGCGGGCATCAAGTACCTTCACTCTGTCATGCCACCATGACCACGATGCATCTCCAGAACATTCTCATCATCCCAAATTAAAACTCTCTACACATTAAAGAACAAACCCCACACCCAAGCCCCCAAGACCCCAGTAACCACCATTCTACTTTCTGTCTGTGGATTTGACTACTCCAGGGACCTCCTAGAAATGGGACCACATACTACGACGTCCGGTTATGCCAGGCTCGCCTCTCTAGCCAAATGTCTTCAAGGTTCCTCTGTATTGTAGCCTGTGTCAAAATTTCACTCTTTTTCGGGCTGAATAATTTTCCGTTCTTATGGAATATTACATGAATATTGTTCCATGTAATACTTACAAATATTACATATCAAAGATACCATTTCACCTCTCCACTGACAACCCATGTTTTGCTCCCACTTCTGGATATAGTGAGCAGAGACCACTGATGTGAACATGGGTGTGCACACAGAAGGGTGACTTTGGAGGCGGATGAGAAAGGGCTCTGGGTCAGGGAGCCCAGCCTGGGAGAGGACCCCTGAACCTGAGGGGCTGGGGAGAAGCCACACCTGGAAGCCTCCCTTTGCCAGCCAGGAGGAAGGGGCTGGGAGCACAGCACGGGTCAGACAGAGACAAGGGAGAAAACATGCCCTGCCCACTCCTGCTGGGTCTGTGCTCACTGCCCAACACACACCCTCTCCCCAACCCTCAGGGGAGCCTCCGACACAAGTACTGGCAACTCCTCCATTTACAGGACAGAAAAACATGGCACAGAGAGGGGTGAAGTGCTCTGCCCACATCACCAGCACACAGGAGGCAGAGCCAGGATTAGAACCTGGAAATTCTGGCTTTGGGTCTGTGCTGGAGATCCAGACAGAAACCTCTCCCTACGTTGATAGGCCTCAACATCTCCCCCGGAGAGAAAGAGGAGCTGGAGTCCAGACATCTGGGAGAATCTGATGGGAAGATGTCCAGCCCACCGGGGCAGAGGCCTTGGACTTCAGAAGATGAAGGTTCCAAGAGGGGGCCCAAGGCGGGGGATGGGAGGGTTAGTCTAGAGGAACAAGGATGTAATCCTGAGGCCAACAGGACTCCTGGATAGGGAGCCCTCTTGGCAGCCTAGGCTTCCGTAGGCCCCACTTGCCTTGGGAACCACAAAGCCAAAATGTAAAGGAATCTATTTTCTAAGGAAAACACATACTTATACATTCTGAGTAATTTCCCGTGGAACTAGGGAAAAACAAACACAACACCCCAAATGGTTTTTTGCTTACAAATGGTTTCAAGTAAAGAGAAGTGGCAGAAGAAAATACAGGGTCAGGGGAAACTCTGTGCTGGCTCCAAACCTCAGAAACAGCCTGGAGGCTTGAGGGGCTGGAGGGGTGAGGAGGGATGGGAAGGGATAGGGAGGGGCGGGAAGGGACGAGGAGGGCTAGGGACGGGGTGGTGAGAAGAGCTGAAAAGAGATGAGGAGGGATGGGGAGGGATGAAGAGGGCTGGGGAGGGTTGGGGAGGGTTGGGGGAGGGGATGAGAAGGGCTGGGGAAGGATGAGGACGGATGAAGAAGACGAAGTGATGAGGAGGGCTGGGGAGGGATGGGGAGGGTTGAGGAGGGCTGAGGAGGGATAAGGAGAAATGGGGAGGCTGGGGGCATCTAGGAAGAGACAGGGAGGGGTGAGTAGGGGTCGAGAGTGTTGAGGAGGAATGGGGAGTGATGGGAAGGGGTGGGGAGGGCTGGGGGTGCTGGGGTGCTGGGGAGGGCTGAAGAAGACTGGGAATGATGGGGAGGGGTGAAGAGGGCTGGGGAGAGACGGGGAGGAAGAGAGAAGAATAAGAAGGGAGGAGGAGGTGTGGAGAGGGCTGGGAAGGGCTGGGGAGGGATGAGGGGGGCTGGGGAAAGCTCGGGAGGACTGGGAAGGGCTGGGGAGGGATGAGGGGGGCTGGGGAAGGACAAGAAGGGCTGGGAAAGGCTGAGGAGGGTCGGAGAAGGCTGGAGAGAAATGGGGAGCAATGAGGAGTGGTGGAAAGGGATGAGGAAGGATTGAGGGGGGAAGAGATGAGGACAGCCAGACACGGGGCTGAGGCGCCCAGACCCAGAGGCCTGCTGGCTCCTCTTCTAGGAGCTCCTCATCCACCCTGGGAGGACTCAAGTGTTGCATGTCCCACATGGAAGGGGATTCGGCAGCTAGAGGGGAGATCATGGAGCCACAGAGCACAAGTTCAGACTGGGTTCAAGAGCCCGGTGCAGTGGGCACCAATAGTGGTGCAGCAAGGTAAAGGAGAAAGCTATGTCACATGGCCATAGACTGGATGGTCTGGGAAAAACAGGCTAGAGTAGGCCTGGGGGCCAAGGAAGGACAGCTACGTGGGAGGCTTCAGAGGACAAGCATCACTCCAAGAAAGCTATGAAGAAGGACACGGGTAGGGAGAGGACAGTGTAATGGTGGACAAGCATTTTGTTTTCCCAGGCCTAAGGGTACAATGCCAAGGGCAGAGACCCATCCCATCCTCTGCTCCCGGCCAGCTCTCTCCCCCAGGACCCACCAGAAGGTGCTGGAGACAGGGGGCTCCACGGCAAGAAAACCTGATGGAGACCCAGACCTCCTTCCGAGGCTACCCGCCCTTGACCAAGTCACTTTGCCAGCCTGAGCCTCAGCTTCCTCGTCTATAAAACCAGAAATTGCCTCGGGTTAGCCATTTGTGATATTTTAGAGTCAAATCCTGGCTTCCTCCCAAAATGAACCTTACCCTAAACCCCAACCAGAAACAGAAAAGGCAGGACCATGAATCAGACCAGAGGCCTAGCAGGGCTAGCTCTTCCATCCGTCCACATAGTCCCCTCCACCAAACCAGAAACAACACAGAACACGATTTGAAACTCTCTTCACCCTTCTCCACAGAGCCCAGAAGGGATACAACTTCTCATGGCTCAATCTGGGTCTCCTCTTCCTTCTTATGTTTTCCTAAATGTCTCAGCCACCATCAAAATGCTGTCAATTTCCAAATTTTAACTTCAAGTCACAACAATGGCTACCCAACATCTACTCCTGGCCCTCTGTATTAGTTGTCTATTTCTGTTTTATCTCACACAGTTTCTGCTGGAAGGTTCTGGCTCACAGTCTCTCACGAAGCAGAAGGCAAGAGGTCGGCTGGGGCTTCTGTCCTCTGAAGCCTTGAGTGGAGCTGGGGGGATCCATTTCCAATATGGCGCACCCAAACAACTGTTGGCTAGAGGCCTCCGCTCCTTACCACCTAGACCTCAACAAGATGGTGGCAACTTGCCCCTCAGCGAGGGACCAAGGGAGAATAACAAGATGGAAGCTCCAACGCTTGTTATGACCTAGTCTTGGAAGTCAGAGAACATCACAATATTCTGTTTATTGTAAACAGGTTACTAAATCTGGCCCACAGTTGAGGGTGTTCCAGTGGCTTGCTCAGTGGGCACCTGTTGCTCTAATAGGCACCAGGAGGGTGGGATCAGGTTGGGAAGGAGGAGTTCACACAAGTCTGGTTTTGGATGGTGTAGTGGTTTTAAATAGGTCCACAAATCCTCTGATAGTCCTTTCTTCAAGTGTTGGAGCTGGATGCCCCTTAGAACACACTCCTCAGTCTGTGTTACTTAACCAAGTCTTTTCTTCCCCTTGACACTAAGCTCCATGCAGGCAGGACCACACCTGCCTTTCCTTGCCACTGTTTAAAAGACTCCTGAGCCAGTGCCCTGCACAGGGTCAGTTTTCAGTGTTTGTAGAATCAGCACCTGAAACGTTCTCTCAGGTACCTGTGGCCAAGGTTCTAAGATGCAGCAACTAGCTGACAAAAAAGGTCTGCCCTCCACAGCTTCCTCCATCCTTCCTCACCCACCCAGAAGGGGCTGACTCGTCAAGTCACCCCCTGAGCGGGACCACCCCTCACATCCTGCAGCCTGTGTAAGTGTAAACAGAAACTGGACCCCTTTGTGGGAGCACTGGGGAGGGGGCCTGCCTGCCTTGCTCTGGGGCTGGCTGGGGCTCTCCTGTCCTCTAAGGAAGTGATAGATGGATTTCACCCATGGCTTCCCCATGCCTGGGAAAGGCACACATTTGCCTGTCTTGCTCAGGGCCGAAGATCCTGGTGGTCCAAATCCCTGGCCCTCTCTTCAGTTACTTTCCCTGAAATTGGGGTCAACCTTCAATATTCTCACTGATTTCTCCCCCAGTTATAGGCCTCAATTTGTTCCCTACAGTGGGATGACCCAAATATTCCCTAAGATACCCCTCACAAGCATTTCTAGGACCCCCGAGTAGATTTGGAAGAGACTTTCAGCTCTTTCCCTAAAATATAATGTTCTTTCACATATATTCCTGCCCTCAAGTTACTTAGTCATTCAACAACCCTTTTATTTATTTTCTTTTTTTGAGAACCTAATCAGTACTTGCCTCTATTTTATATGCTGAGGTTGAAGCAATGAACAAAACAGACAGCAACACCTGCCTTCCGGGGTTTGTGTCCTAGTGAAAGTCCCGCAGAGACAAAGCCAAAGTCCAGAGATTTCCTCTGCCTGAGTCAACCTCTCTAGTGCCGCCATCTTGAATAGCAGAGCATCTTGCGGATTACTGTCTCCTTTCGAGTTCAGTTCATGTTCCAGCTGTAGCTCTCCATGGCTTCCCTTCCAGAAAGGGGCAACTGTGCCCTCTTGGGCTTCTCTAATATCTCCAACATTTTTCCTTCCTCCTTTCCTTCCCCTCCCCTTTCCCTTGATCAGATTCACTAGTCAGCACTTTTAGCCCAGAGGAACATCTGTCTATCCCCTCTTCAGTAACTCACCCCCTTTTGTTTTGTTTCATCAGCATGGCTAGGCTTCGCCGCCCTCCATAAGGATTTTCTCCTCCCTAGAGGCTGCTTCTGGAGTCCACAATGACAGGGGAGCTGAGCATTTCCCAGTCGGTTGCCAGCCCTCAGCCGAGCTTGGCCTGGGGCCTGGGCAAGCATCTCAGGAGACGAAAATCAACTTTCCTGGACCCAGCTCCTCGTTTTCCAGTGAGAGCCCACAGTCCCCACAAGCTGCTGGCATACCCTCTGGAAGGACATATGGGATGGTAAACAGGACTGTGTATGTCCCCACAGCCTGCAGGCTCCACAGGACAAAGCCTGGCTCTTCCCATAGGAGTAAATCTACACACAGGCTTTATCTCTGGTTCCCATGTGAACATTGTATGTGCCTAGCCCCAGGCTGAGGTATGGCCTTTGGGACCCCTGAATCCCAGGGCAGGTGAAGGACTCCTGACCACTCCAAATTTGTGACAAGTTCTGGGAACTACAATGTCACATACAATGATGCCATGCTCCATGAGCTCTACCCTCCCCAGCAGTGAACCATTCTGTAAGGCCTGACCCTCAGGGTCATAGGGCCCTGGCATGGACAAGAAGATGCTACACGTTCCCCTGCTTTCCCTCTCATGCACACAAAAAGAGAGCCATCCACACTCATGGACCAGGCAGATGCCAACTTCCAGATGAGTGAACAGGCTCAGCAGAGTCTGGACTCTCTCAGGCCCCTGCATGATGTTCGAGGCCCTGCAGATCTAGTTTTGATCCATCATCAACATCTGTCCACCCTCTGCCAAGGCTGAGACTCCATTTGGGTAGAGAGAATAGGCTGGGCAGAGAAGGGTGACTCTCCCAGTCAGTCACAAGGATGGTCTGCAAATGAGCAAGTTAGGACAAGGCAAACAAGGGCTACAGAAATCTGCGTGGACCTCTGATGCTGGGGTTGCCAACCTGACCCCGCAGAACGGAGGTTGGGGGAGGGTGGCATCTTTTCTCACCAAGTGTCTCCTGCCCCATTTAGAATAGTGTCTAACAAGGGAACATGGGCAAACTGAGGGTGACCCAGAAATGGAAGCTCAGGAGAAAACAGTGGCTTTAGGAGACCACTTGCATTGAGAGGAGAAAGTCGGGGCAGGGGTAAGACAGAGAGGTTACATTGACCTTGGGAACCCAGTAAGACTCTGAGTTGAAGCCGTCAGGGCAGAAGTCACAAGGAAATGATGGCAGCTAGAGCGTGGGAGATGTTTCCCAAGGAGGGAGAGTGGGATTCAAGAGTCGCTGATAAGCAGACATCATCTTTCCTGGAGATCAGTGTGAAAGAGGATACCATCCAGATGGAGTACGGCAACTCCAGCTTCCAGATCCCAGATAGGAGGCAGGGATGGTATGTGATTCTGAAGGTCCAATTTTCCCGGAGCAGAGAAAGTCCCACAGTGAAAATGCCAGAAAGGGGTGAAGACTGGCTCAGGAGAAGAGGGGGTCCAACCGGCCTCTTTGCTTTCACCCATATAGCCTAGGTCTTGAGCCTTGACAACCCCCAACCCCCAGCAGACATGTCTGAAGGTACCTCCCAGAATAGGAGCCATTACAGAAAGAGCAGAGGAAGGGGGAAAGTTCTGGAAACATGGCTCTGAATGACCTCCATCGTCCGTAACAGGGAGGGGCGGAACAAGATCACATTCTTCTGGCCTCCCCATGCGTATTTCAACCAGGATGCTTTACTTTCCTCATTTTGTTTCTTCTAGTGGGGTTCCATTTGCACTTTCATTTGAAGAAAAGGTAGCCCAGCTAATGAGAATCTCTAGACCCAACATTGGCCAAGGACCCTTCCAGCTCTGCTGTGTGCTGTCTCCCCTCTGCTGCCCTCTCCCAAGCATGCTCAGGTCCTGGGAGTAAAAGCTGATGCGCCCAGCTCCTCCAGGGTCAGAGCTGGCTAGCCCTCCCCTGATATCCTCCTTCACCATCTCTGAGTGTGGGGGTGCCACTCCCGCATGTCAACAGCAGAGTCATTCCCGTAGGGAAGTATGCCGCCAGCCTGGCAGGTCTTTCGAGACACCCTGGAGAGACATTAGCCACTGAGGCTCCTGGGAACACAACAGGAAGCCCTTGGCACAATCCTGGAGCGGAGTTTAGCCTGCTCTCCTCTGATCACGAGCCCCAGCTGGTCCCCAGTCACTTTTCTTTGGACTGTCAAAGTGAAAGACTTGGGTTATCAATGTTTCCCAGACCGTGAGCACAGATACTCTAATCCCACTAGATACTCCATGGAAGGAGGTTTCTCGGGGCAAATAATTCTCGGAAATGCTCCCACAATACCAGCTCTTGTGGATCTCCCTGTCCCCCTGGGCATACAGACTAAACTTCGAAGATGCTCGGGGAGGAGGGGTGATGTTTAGCTTCAGGTGACGTTTGGTACGGCTTCCCTGCCTGGGTTATGTTCTGAAAGCTATATCTCAAACACTTTGAAAAGGGCACCCCCATAGCCCCCACTTATAAAGGAGGAAACAGAGGCACGGGTTTTTGGGTACTGAATGGCAGTGCTGGGATTTATTTAGATCAGACAGTCTGGCTCTGGAGTGGGGACTCCTAGCCTTCACTCCACAGCACTCAAGCAAGCTCCTGGGGTGGGGGTGGGGGGGTAGCGGACTGTAAAGGGGGACCCACGGGACTGGCGCATTGCCTCGGGGGTCAGCTCTCTGTCCCCCAGACCAGAGGGATGGGGCCATCAGGTAGCCGTGAGCATTCTAGACCCCACCTTCCGGGGTTCCCATCTGCCCGCTCCTAAGCTGTGGGTCCTGATAGCAGGTGGACTGGGCTGCAGCCGGGGTTGGGGGCAGGGTGTCAGAGGCTGGAGGGGCAGGCACATGAGTGTTTTGGGGGAAAACATTTCTTGAGGAGAATGAGCAGCGTGGACACCCGTCCCTCCTCTAATTCTGGCCCCCTTCTCTCTTTTCTAAGTCTCAGAGCCCAGAAGCCCGCCCCCTTGGCAGGTGGCAGAGACGCTCCAGGCTCCAGCTCCAGCTTCTTCCCCACCCCAAGCTGGTGACCTGTTTCCTCTGTGAGGATTCCTCCCTCCCTAGGCAAGGCCCCTGGCACCCTCCAGTTGTGGATCAAAACACACATGCACAGGAGGTCACCTTCCTCTTCCCTCCCAGAGCACTATGTTCAGTTAAGACACTTGTCTCCCCAGTAATGGTGGCGCTCCCCCTTTTTGAATCCCTCTCCGTCCCTCAGTGTCTCTATCTCTCAGTGTCTCTGTCTCTCCATCCCTCCTTCAAATTCAGTGGGGTCTTCTCATGGTGAGCCAAGTCTCTAACTGGTCTCAGAGGTCCTCCTGTCCTGTCCTCATTGCTCAAGCTGTATTCCAGGATGCTAACAGGCATTTTGTGACAAGTGTCCCAGGTCCAAGCCCAACATTTGGGAGGCTGTGGACTGAGGCAAGCAGAGCAGAGCCATGCAGTGATTGTGCTCATGGACTGGGCAGACAGATGGGGATGGCTGCCCGGCATGGGGATCCTGATGTCCCCGTTCTGTACCCCTGTGGGGTTAGTCTTGTCAAATGCAAATGGTGGCCAGGCGCCAACCTTGTAATTTTGTCCTGTTTGTCACGGACAGTAAGTTGCAGAGGAAGTCACTTGGCCCAGAGCACTTATTAGCTCTTATTGTCCTTTTGATCTGAGCCAAGGGCAGGCCTCCAGCCCCCCCCCCAAAAAACAACAGTACCATCAGCAGACAGTCCCTCCTTTGTGGTCTGACCCAAAGACAGTGAGGAGTGGTGAACTCTGAGCAGGTGAGAGAGGAGTGCCACCCTATCACCAGGCTAAGGGGACACACTCCGGGACAGAGCCTTCGCCAGCCCATTTTACAGATGAGGAAACTGAGGGAAAGAACCAAGGCTTCTCGTTAGCTGTGCTCTGTGCGGGCCCCAAGCCCAGTTGTGGCTTCAGCAAGACAGCACCGAGTTTAGCAGAAATCCCCCAGGACATCGGGGGTGGGGGACTGGGCAAGGAGGCAGGAGACATTGGGAGACATGCCCTCCACCAACCCGACCCCCAATGGTTCTCTGCCCGGGTACCAGGCCTCCTCGCTGACCAGGCCTGTGACTTCCCCCGCTCTGGGTTTTTCTCAATTCTGCCTCTCCCCTCTTCCTCCCCCTGGAAAGCCATCTTAGGCAGGCCTCTCCCAAGCCTCTGTTCACAAAATTATAAGCTTCCTTTGTCCCCAGCCTCTTCTGGTTATAATACTCGTGGGCTCGCCTGAGCTTTCAGGGGCATGGAAAATGTGACTTCACTCCTCAAGGATTTTCTGCTTTAACAAAATGGCATTGGGGAAAGAAAAAGAGAAAGAATGCCTCTGTCCATTCGTGACAGAAGAGGCAGCAGGGCTTCTGCCGCCCAGTCCAGAGCTAGGAGCAGAAGCCCCAGAGGGTCCAGCAGAGACGGACAGGGGACCCCTCCTGTCCCCACAGGCTGGGAGGGCTGGGAGGGGAGCAGGGAGGGAAAGGCTCTCCGGAGAGACACGTAGAAGGCAGGAAATGCACACATCCTTCCTAGCCATGCCCTGATCTGACTAATCGATGACTTCTGCACTTAGGGATTCCTTCCGCCGGTCCACTTCCTTTGCTCCAGATGCTTGGAGTGAGGGGCTCTGGGCTCCGGCCACCCAGGTCAGAGTCCTGGCTCTGCCCCTTGCTAGCTCCTTTACTTTCGGTAATGGACTTCGCCTGTCCTCGCCTCAGTATTCCCATCTGTAAAGTGGAGACAATACAGCCCATTACCTGCACTAATGAGAGAATATGCCCCAAGGGCTCAGAAACAAGCCCAGCAGATTGCAAGCACTCCGTGACCCGTGCCTCTGCTCTCATCATTCACCCCTGCACCTTTCCCAAGAAGACCAGCTTGCCGATGTTGCACCTCGGGGAATGATCTCCAGGCACCTGCTGCCTGCAGACTCCAGCCTGGCCTCTCACCGCCGAGCCCACGCGGTGGGCAAAGCGGAGGCATTGAGAGGTAGGCTGGCCGCTAAGGATAAAAACCCAGGGAGCATTTGCTGTGCACTCTTCCTCAGCGAGCTCACCTTTTAAAGAACTCAAGTCCCCAGGAAATCAAATACGTTAAAATAAAAGGCCAGAAATAATAGTGATACTCGTGTTGATGTTACTGTTCCCACTTTACAGATGAGATCCAGAGACACAGCCGTCAAATGATCCAGGAAGGGTGACCCCGCCGCCTTAGCTCTTTCCTCTTCATTTTTCTCTGCTGCATTAAGGGGCACTTGGGTGGAAAATCCCAGCGCTTCTGGGAACTGGTGGTGGGGCCAGCACCCTGCAAATGCGTAGAGAAGCACCGTCCAGGGGCACGAGCACCTTTGCACAGGCCTTACAAACTCTGGTTATTTTGAAAGAAAACTTTTGTTGCAATGAAAATTGAGATTTTCTTTTTTAAAAAAAGCAATTAAAGCATGGCTTTTGGTAGCAGAAAATAAAACCTCTCCATTTCTCTCCACTTAGCCCCCACCTCCACCCAGTGGCCTGGAATTTTCCATTCTTTTAAGGAAACAGAAATGTCTAGAGCTGACCCAGCGGTGCTGAGGGACAAAGGAACACATACTGTCAAAATGGAAAGACCCCTCATTAGACAGATGAGAAAATTGATGACAAGAACGACCCGCCCAGGGTCAGGCACTTGAACACATACTTGGGCACACGCGCGTATGTAGACACGCGGGCCGTGCACACTCGGGCTCTGGCGCCGCACCGCCCAAACGTGCCCTCCCGCACGTACACAGGCGAGCCGAAGCGCCCTCTTCTTGAGCCCACCCCTCACCCTCCCGGGAAAGCGCTCTGCTCACCTGTGGGTAAAGACTGCCCCCTGGTGGTCACCGGAGTCATTACAACCTGCGGGCCGGCATCTTGAGCTCTTACTAGGTCCTCCTTCAGAAGTAAACCCAAGACTGCTCTGGGAACTTGATTTTCACCAGTGTAGTGTGGTCAGGAGTCTTAGGACCAGGGAAAGAGTGAAGCAGAGACTTGGTGTTTCAGGTCAGGTGTCCGGGAGGCCGACGCTGAGGTGGAGATGGGCAAGCAGGAAGTTTATGGGGGAGCATTCTAGAAACCAACACGCATGCTGGAGAAGGGCACAAGCAGGGCCCAGCTTTGGCAGTCCCCCGAAGGCCTCCGCTGACCCTACAGGGGCTCTGACGTTGGGACAGCCCTTCATCCAGACTCAACAGATTTAGCAAATAAAAAAATAGAGCATGCTCAGTTAAACTGGAATTTCAGATAAAGGGTGGACAATTTGTTAATAGAAGTATGTCACATGCAAGATGAAGGTGTCTGGGCGAGAGGGTGCGAGCTGCGGGCGGGAGGAAAATGCATGTGCTACCCAGAGAGACGGGACAAACGGGGAATGGACTGCGGATAATGGGAGCCGTGTTTCTCACTATTGGGGATGGGACTAGGAAATCTAGCAAGGGAGGACGCAGGGAAAGTAGATATGTTGGTGTGAACTCAGCTTCCAATTGAAGGTGATGTAAGAATAAATACAAATATAAACGTGTGACTATAGATATAATGTCTGAATATATACCTGTGTACATAGGCACATACATAGTTTGAATGTTATTGACTGTTTCCATATGGAAAAGGCTGGAAAACGGACAGCTGCATTTCCCAGGTTCCCATACACCTGGAATTTTAAATATGATTGGTACTCTGTCAATCAGATTGATGCACTCGGGTTTTTGAAAGCAGGGGTGGGGCTGTTACTGCTGTGCAGCTTCCAGCTGGGTTTTTCTGTGCGCAGGATTAACACAAAGGGGAGGGGGTCCAGCGACAAACTTCAGGAGTACTGAGGGAGTGCTGGATGCAGCTAATCCGCGACTGATGGGTTCAGAGCAGCTCCGGGTGGTTCTAGAGCCAGTGGTGGCTTCCCCCATCTAGACAGTTTTTTCCCCCTTAGGAACAGGAGCTGGCTAGTGTGGTTCTGGAGATGGTGGCCCCCTGAGTGTGGGCATCACAGAACCCTGGCGGTGGTTGGGGAGCGGTTCTTGAAATTTTAACCTAAAGTCTGTTTTTTCCTCCTCTCCATATATGCTGAAATTCGTTTAGAAAATTCCCTCCCACTCAAGCTTATCTAGAGTGGCTTTTGTCCTGTGCAGAACCCTGACCATACAGCTGTGTTCATGTCAACCCTGACGTTGACTTTCAGCTTTAGAGTCAGCCTATGAAGGAGAACCCAGAAATGGACCCTCAATTCTATGGTCAACTCATCTTCAACAAAGCAGAAGAGAATATTCAATGGAAAAAAGGGAAAATTGGACCGCCACATACAGAAGAATGAAACTGGACCATTTTCTTACACCATACCCAAAAATGGAAGAAAGACCTAAATGTGAGACAAGAATCCATCAAAATCTTAGAGGAGAACACACACAGGCAACAACCTCTGTGATCTCAGCCACAGCAACTTCTGGTTAGACACGTCTTCAAAGGCAAGGGAAACGAAGGCAAAAATGATCTGTTGGGACTTCATTCGGATAAAAATCTTTTGCACCACAAAGGAAATGGTCAACAAAACCAAAAGGCAACCGATAGAATGGGAGAGGATATTTGCAAATGTCTTGTCTGATAAAGGGCTGGTATCCAAAATCTATAAAGAATTTGTCAAACTCAACACCCGAGGAACAAATAATCCAATCAAGAAATGGGCAGAAAACATGTCTTCAAAGAAGACATACAAATGGCCAACAGATACATGAAAAAATGCTCAACATCTCTTGGCATCAGGGAAATACAGACCAAAACACAGTGAGATACCAGCTCATACCAGTCAGAATGGCTAAAATTAACAAGTCAGAAGCGACAGGTGTTGGGGAGGATGCGGAGAAAGGAGAACCCTCCTACACTGTTGGTGGGAATGCAAGCTGGTACAGCCACTCTGGAAAAGAGTATGAAGTTTCCTCAAGAAGTTGAAAATAGAGCTACTTTACAACCCAGCAATTGCACTACTGGGTATTTACTCCAAAGATACAAATGTAGTGATCCGAAGGGGTACCTGCACCCCAATGTTTATAGCAGCCACAAATAGCAGTATTGGTGGAATGCTTTTCCACAAAGTATTGTGGAAAGCCAAAGTATTGGAAAGCCAATACTTCGGCTTTCCACAATAGCCAGACTGTGGAAAGACCCCAGATGTCCATCAACAGATGAATGGATAGAGAAGATGGGGTGTGTGTGTGTGTGTGTGTGTGTGTACGCGCGTGTGCGCGCGTGTGCAATGGAATACTATGCAGCCATCAAAAGTGAAACCTTGGGCGCCTGGGTGGCTCAGTGGGTTAAGCCGCTGCCTTCTGCTCAGGTCATGATCTCAGGGTCCTGGGATCGAGTCCCGCATCAGGCTCTCTGCTCAGCAGGGGGCCTGCTTCCCTTCCCCTCTCTCTCTGCCTGCCTCTCTGCCTACTTGTGATCTCTCTCTGTCAAATAAATAAATAAAATCTTTTAAAAAAAAAAGTGAAACCTTGCCATTTGCAACGATGTGGGTGGAACTAGAGGATATGCTAAGTAAAATAAGCCAGTCAGAGAAAGACAATTATCATATGACTTCACTCATATGTGGAATTTAAGAAACAAAACAGAGGAGCATAGGGGAAGGAAGGGAAAAAGAAAACAAGACCAAATCAGAGATGGAGACAAACCATGAGAGACTCTTAACCATAGGAAACAAATAGGGCTGCTGGAGGGGAGGTGGGTTGGGGGGATGGGGTCACTGGGTGATGGGGATTAAGGAGGGCACGTGATGTGATGAGCACTGAGTATTATATGCAACTGATGAATCACTGACCTCTACATCTGAAACTAATAACATACTATATGTTAATTAATTGAATGTAAATAAAATAATTGAATGTAAATAAAATTAAATTAAAGGTTTTTTAATTAAATAAATAAATAAGAATCAGCCTCTGAAGTAATCACTGAAGAAAACAGAAAGACTACAAACTTGGGGATACACAAAGGACAAAGACTGCTACTTATTAGCCAAAATTAACTATTTCGTTTTCCTCTTCTTTCTGGGCAGCTAAGCAGAATACATCTCCCAAAATCCCCTGCAAAAAAAAAAAAAAAATGTGTAC
Organism: Mustela erminea; assembly: GCF_009829155.1. Lineage (NCBI taxonomy): Eukaryota > Metazoa > Chordata > Mammalia > Carnivora > Mustelidae > Mustela > Mustela erminea. The sequence continues at coordinate 27,707,885 of NC_045621.1, forward strand.
CTCAGTCTGAGCTGCAGCCAATGGGGTGTGAGGGACGTGACGTGTGCCTGCCCCAGAGACATGGCCTGCCTCCTCTTGTCCGTGCTCATTATTCTTTCCTGCTGGCTGACAAACAGATTATCACCTTGGACACCCCCATGATTCGTGATTGAATTCATCAAGCTTCCATCAGCCTAAATCAACGAATGAACTGCCAACCTAGTCACTGTCCAGTGCTGCACTGGGAGCCGGAAGTAAACTTCCACTGTGTTCAAGACGTATTTGTCTCCTTGTCTAGTTGTAAACCAACTCATATAGTCAGTAAAAGCACGTGTGAAAAAAAATAAATGTGCGAGGGGAAACAAATGGACCCAAATATCCTCAACTTACAAAATGAGGAAGTCAAGATGTATTTTTATAATTTATGTAACAAGAAATAAAGACGCATCTTCTAGAAAGTTCTAAAATAGACAAAAGATGGACTACAGGTAGTGATATTGGTAAGAGGTGGAAGGCAAAGGGAGGGGATTATATGAGTTAGCTGTCAGTGTATCCTTGCGGAAAATGACTGCATAATCTCTGAAACACTCATCAAGAAACAGGAGCATATTATAGAAGAGGGAACCACAAACAAAACTTCATTTTTTTATTATGTTCAGTTAGCCACTGTATAGTACATCATTAGTTTTTGAGGTAGTGTTCAATGATTCATTAGTTGCGTTTAACACCCAGTGCTCATCACAACAAGTATGTCCTTAGTACCCATGACCCTGTTACCCCATACCCCTGCCCCCTCCCCTCTGAAACCCTCAGTTTGTTTCCCAGGGTCCATAGTCTCTCATGATTCATCTCCCTCTCTGATTTCTCCCCCTTCAGATTTCCCTCCCTTCCCCTATGGTCTATTCCTTATGTTCCACATATAAGTGAAACCATATGATAGTTGTCTTTCTCTGCTTGCCATACTTCACTTAACATAATCCCCTCCAGTTCTATCCATGCTGATGTAAATGATAGGTATTCACCCTTGCTGATGGCTGAGTAATATTCCATTGTATATATGGACCATATCTTCTTTATCCATTCCTCTGTTGAAGGGCATCATAAACGTGAAGTTCCCTCTGGATAATGGGCCTGAGATAAGGAAGAGTGGGGCAGGGCTCACAGGTCAGCTTCACAGGTGTGTGGACCCTACCATTGGGCTCATTCTCATGTTCTGCTATCAAGGTCATGAATTCTTGATGGTTTGCCTTTGAACTCGAGTTTCATAACTCAAGCCCAGTAGCCTATGGAGAATACCCATGAGCAGAGAAGATGCAGCAATAAGCTTATCCATGAGTCTTTACTGCCCGGACTCACACAGCCATTGGCAACACCCAGCGAGCCCAGAATCCAGTGGCTGCGTTCTGTGCTGGAATTCAGCAGGATTCAGAGTGAGTACGAGGCGAGCATGATGTATGTATGACTGGGTAAGCTGGGGGCCTGACAGCCCTGGGAGGCCACGCCTTCCTTTTGAACCAGAACTTGCTTTGAACCCAGACAAACGGAAACCTTGTTCTAAGAAACACACACAACCAAGGAACTGATCGCATTCTTCCTCATTCGTGTTACTCCCCCGTATGAGCCAACCATTCATGTGGAAAATGATGCTACAGAAGGAGAGAGGCAAGCCCATCGAAAGCATTCTTCATGTCTGCTACTGTGTTTTCTATTTCGAGCCTTTCCATTTGATTTTTTCTATAGTTCCCACCTCACTTTTGAAATCACCATCTGTTCATTCAGGCAACAAGCTGGAAGGATCTCAAAAACGTATTGCTTAAGTGAAAGTAGCCAAACTCAAAAGGCCACTTACTTTAAGATTCCATTTACATAGCCTCGAAGAGGCAAAACTCTAGCGACAGGAAATAGATCCATGGTTGCCACGTCCTGGGGGTGACAGAAGGGATTGACCTGAAGAGGAGCAAGGACCTTTGGAGGCTGGTGTGGTGGTGTTGGAAATACTATGTATTTTTATTACAAAAATGTGGAGGTTAATGAAAATTCATAGATCTGTCAATCTATAATAGTGAATTTTGTTATATACAAATTATATATCAATAAACCTTATTTTTTCTTAAAAAATACAATGAATTTCCTGCCATCACACTCATTCCAGGAGAGCTAACTTCTAAGAAGGTGTCCATATAAAGTGTCGGTGGGAATGGAAAGCAATGGGGCAGTCTCTAGCTCTATTGGTAGGAGTATAGATTCCTATGAGAACTTTGGAAAATTCTTTAATAATATCCACTGAAGTTGAATATATGCATACTCCATGACCCTGTCCTTCTATTACTAGGTTTATGCCCAAAAGAGATTCATAAGAATGAACCCCAGATATTTAACCCAAAGATACAAATGTAGTGATCCCAAGGGGCAACTGCACCCCAATGGCTGAAGAAACGATGTCCACAATAGCCAAACTATGGAAAGACCCCAATGTCCATTGACAGATGAGTAGATAAAGAAGATGTGGTTTGTATATCCAATGGAATACTACTCGGCCATCAAAAGGAATGAACTCTTGCCATTTGCAGCAACGTGGATGGAACTAGAAGGTATTGTGCTAAGCTAAATAAGTCAATCAGAGAAAGACAAATACTGTATGAGTTCACTTATGTGTGGAATTTAAGAAACAAAACAGAGGATCACAGGGGAAGAAAGGGGGAAAAAAAAAAAAGATGAAATCAGGGAGGGAGATAGACCATAAGACACTCTTAGCTGGACATGGGGAGATGGAGAGGAGAAGGGAGTTGAGGGAAATTGGAAGGGGAGGTGAACCATGAGAGACTATGGACTCTGAAAAACAACCTGAGGGTTTTGAAGGGGTGGGGGGTGGGAGGTAGGGGGAGCCAGGGGTGGGTATTAAGGAGGGTACGTATTGCATGGAGCACTGGGTATGGTGCAAAAACAATGAATATTGTTACGCTGAAAAGAAATTTTTAAAAAAGAGAGACTCTTAGTTATAGGGAACAAACTGAGGGCTATGGAGGGGAGGGGTGTAGGGGGATGGGGTATCTGGGTGATGGGCATTAAGGAGGGCACGTCATGTAATGAGCTCTGGGTGTTATATAAGACTGATGAATCACTGACCACTACCTCTGAAACTAATAATACATTATATGTTTATTAATATAATTTAAATTTTAAAAATAATTTCTAAAAAAAAAAGAATGAACCCCAAGGGAGAAGTACAAAAACGCTCACAGAGCTTCACTTGTAGTAGCCAAAGATGGAAACAGCACCATGTGATTGATAATTAATTGTGCTCAACATTTATATATGCGTGTGTTTTGCACACTTTTTTTAACGCATTTTGTGGGTTTTTATACTTTATAAAAACATACTCCATAG